>NW_027361703.1:43707500-44405000 GCF_039654945.1 Dendrobates tinctorius | reverse complement strand
GCATAAATAACTACACTAATTACAGAACTAATTAGTGTACTGAGCTTGATACAAAAATAAAATTGTGGGATTACATTTTTAACTCCTTACCGACATAACATACTGGTATGTCATATGCCAGCTCGCTGACTTTGATGTGAGTATGCAAGCTGAGCCTATATACTTCCTGGTAGATGATGGCTGAATTATTCAGTCATCTGCCTCCAACAGCCGCAGGTAGATCGGAGCTGTTAAATGTCACTCCCAATCTCTGACAGCGGCACTTAACACCTGCTGGCAGGAGGGCACGTCATTCCATGCACCTATCGGGATGTGATCGCGGGGCAACAATGTGTTCCTATGACAGCCGGGTGACTACTGAAGAACCACAAGCCTGTCATTATGATACTCCTGTGAAAGCCAGGCTGTAGCTGGTGTTCATTGGAGACTGTGATTGTAACTATACATACAGTTATTGGCACCCATGAAGTGTAAGTACATAATGTGGAATATCTCCTGAAAAAAAATGAATCAAGTGAAAGTTTTTTTTTTTTTTGTATAGAGCACTTATGTTTAATACAAACGAGCAAATGATAAGCAATAATTTAAAGCAAAAAACAATGGGAGGGGAAAAATAGAAAAACCTAAATCTTGCTGTGACACTGGTATTGGCACCCTTTATATTAAATTAGTATGGAAACACATTTTGACTCTCCTGTGGTAAATCACAAATGAGAATCACCTGTGATTAACCGGCCTTGCCCATGTGACATGAATTAGCCAATGAATGATGACTTCAGTGGCTTAAAAAGTCACATGGTAGGCTCTGTTCCTTTATCACAAGGGTGAAAACAAAGGAGCTGTCTGAGGACATCAGAACTGCAATTAGCAAACAAGACTTCCAAAGGCTATAAGGCCATCCCCAAAAAAACTTTAGTATCCCTGTTTAAACAGTGCACAATGATATTAAGAAGTTTGACAAGCATATAACCGTCAAGGACCTACCTGGATGTGGGAGAAAGAGGTAAATTAACAAGAGATGTCTTCGAAGGTTGGTGCAAATGGTAGAAAAAAACACCAGGCCAAACATTCAGAGAACTAAAGGTCAACCTGGAATAGTCTGGGGTCATGGTTTCAACACATACCATACGCTGCACACTAAATAAAGCCGAGCTTTATGGGTGAAGGCCAATGAAGAAACCAATGCTGAAGAAAATACATAAAAAGGAATGACTAATCTTTGCCAAAGAGTACCTTGAAAAATCGCAATCTTTATGGGAAAATATTCTGTGGACAGATGAAACAAAAATAGAACCGTTTGGCAATGTAAAGCAGCAGTTTGTTTACAGACAGCACAATGAAGCTTATAAGGAAAAGAACACCATACCAACAGTTAAGCATTGTGGAGGATCCATAATGCTGTGGGGTTGGTCTGCCGGGTCTGGTACTGGAGGCCTTGACTGTATCACAGGAATCATGAAATCAGAGCATTATCAAGAGATTTTAGAGCAAAATGTCCTATCAGTGTAAGAAAACTTGGTTTGAGTTGAAGATCATTGGCCCTCCAGCAAGACAATGACCCATTGTACACATCCAAAAGTACACAGGAATGATTGCTAGTCATTTTAAAAGTCCATTTTTTGTTTTTCAGTGAGTCCTGACTGCAATCCCATTGAGAATCTTTGTAGTGAGCTGAAATCTGCCATTGGGAATAAGAACCCTGCAAACTTTTAACATCTTGAACAAACTGCAAAGGAAGAGTGGGAGAAAATACCAGCTGAGAAGAGGAAGACACTTATAGATGGCTATGAGAAACGTTTGGAGGCTGTCATCAATGCCAAAAGGGTAAAAGGGTATGCAACCAAGTATTAGGGGTGCATTTATTGCTGCACATGCTCTTTTATTCTGTTTCTTCTTTGAAATTGCAACATACAAGTTGAAAAACAATGTTTTATTGTTGTATTACTTTGGACCATTAATTGAAAAATCATAAGGATGTAACTTTGGTACATTTCCATTTATTTCTGAAGATATTGTACAATCTATGAAACAATGAAGGGATGCCAATATTGGTGAGCAGCACTATATGCAGTGCTTATCAGATGATAGCAGCTTTAAGTGCCCTATTAAATTCAGTAAAGTAGAAACAAATGTTTATTTTAGTTTTTGCATTTTTAAAAAAAAACAACTTTTGCCATATTAAAAATAAAATGCAAAAATACACATTTGGTGTCAGTTTTCATAAAAGTCCAAACTATCAACTGCGTAACAAACAACAAAAAACAAGTCGTGCCTAAAAAAGCCATACTGAAAAGTTATGCCTCTTGGAAGAAAGGGGGGGGGAAGAAGGATAAATGGCACATGAGGAAGGGGTTAATACATTGCGAGTAGATGAAGAAAAGCTAGGTTTTCCATATGAAAAATTACTTGAAGAGGCAGTTTTCCTGAAATCTGTAAACCTACACGTTGTCAGATCCTAACATTCCACATTGTTTAATCCCTGCCAGCCAAAGTCGGTTCTCATCTTCCTGACCATGCCAAATGTTTTCAAACCTGATGTGTCCTTTCATGTGATAATATATTTGAATGTTTCTACATATCCCTATGATTCTGTAATGGCTTTTGTGACACATAATACTTTATGTTGATGGTAAACATAGGTCTATATGATTTGGGTGTATTTATGAAAATATTAGGAATTTAGCAAAAATTTTGAAACATTTTGCCATTTTCAAACTTTTTTAATTTTTATGCAAACCTTTGCCACTTTTATATCGGCTTCATTTTTAAATGTTTGAAAGGTTAAAGAGCACGCTATTAACCTGCAGATATGGGATTAATCTGTGGTGAGAAAATGAACTTTATTCTCTCCAGCAGTGTCCCGGTTTCAGTGTTAAAGAACAAGAAGGATAGACAAAAAACATAGAAAATATAAAAACATTTAAAAAGCCAAGAAGGCTGACAAGAACCTGACCAAATGACCAAGAGGCGCTAGGCAGCCATGAAGACCTTTGGGAATAAAGTGCTTTCTGCAGCTAGGGGAGATTGTACCCCACACGAATCGACACAGAAGTGTCTTCCTCAGGGGTGATTACCTTTTATTCCCAAAGGTCTTCATGGCTGTCTAGTGCCTCTTGATTATACCTGAGCCTATTTTCAGCTGAAACTACATTGACTAATGGCGCATTCTATTTAACAGGGCTTTTCCATTGGTTATTCTCCATGCGCCTTTCTGATTGGGCAATAATTCTCTATGCCCCTTAGATTGTTCTCTGTTCTTTTGGCTCTGTTGGCAGTACATCATCAGTTTTGAAGTTCATTGATCTTTAGCATCTACCTTTTATAAGAACCCGTTTGTGTGACCTGTAGAAGCGCTACTGCAGCGCAAAACCGCCGTCTCCTCCGCTCCTGCTCCCATCCTCCTGACGCCGATGTTTTATAGAGTTGGAATAAAAAGTAACTTTTACTGGTGAGTGCCATCCATCTTTTTCTATCTTTTGGAATTCATTATGGCTTTTTCGTTTGGAGAGGCACCCTGGTCTCTGGAGCTTCAACTGTTGAACACATTAGTTTTCTACTGAACACCTGTGCAGAAAATGTGGTTTCATCGCAGTGCGGTCTCCTGCTCCTTTGATGTGCTTTCAAGCTGTATTAGATATTGGCTGCTATTTGGAATGTATTTATACTGTCAAACATTGTTGCGTGGTATTGACTTTGATTGTGTACCTTTTGTCTTTGTTGTTGGGGAGTACCACATTTGGTCAGGTTCTCATCAGCCTTCTTGGCTTTTTAAATGGGTTTTTTATATTTTGTTTTTTGTCTATGCTTTTTGGTAATACTTGAATAAACTATTTTGTTAATGTGATCCATAATTTGTGTGCATTCCTTTTTCTTGTGCTTTTTCCGGTTTCAGTGTTGGTTCTAATGTGTCAGGTCCGGGGGCGCGGTTGCAGCAGCCACGCTCTATACTCAGAGCAGTGACTAAAACAGTGCCAGCGCCACCCACGTGACTGAAACCAGCACACTGCCGGGGAGAGTAAAGTTATTTTATATCGCCGCAGCATTCCGCTAAATGCAGGCGCTGGGAAGGTTAGTAACTCTATTAACCTACAAATTAACCTCATATCTGCTGGATAATAGCATTTTTTTTTTGGTGAAAGGTTCCATTTAAATAGCATTTTTTTAATCAATTAAAATTCCCTAACCTATTTTTTTTTTTTTTTTTGTTTTTTTTATAGAGACCACGTCACTTTTTAAGTGATTTTGAGGGGACTGTGATATGTCAGAAAACTGACAAACGAAATGCATTTTTTAAAAAATGTACCTTCCAAGTATTTAAATCTACCTTCAGGAAGTTTAATAGTGATGATGAGCAAACGTACTCGGTGATACTCGTATATCACTCGAGTATCTGGGTACTCGGCACTCGCCGAGCACTGGCTGGTGCTCGGATTCATGCTCATATCCCCGACCTGCATGTTTGGCGCCTGTTACACAGCCAATAAACATGTGGGATTGCCTGTCAGTCATTGTAATGTCGTAGCCATCTTGGTAGTGGCATTATTGTCATTGGCTGGCCGCATTACCTCATCAGAGGTTATAAAACGAACGGCGCCACCATGTTCGGCACACTGATGTCATTGCACAGCACAGGGACAGTTGTGATTGGAGTGAGAGAGTAGATATCCAGGCCTGTGTCTGCACAGTTTCATGGATCGGAGTCCACTAGTGGTGATACTGTTGATGATGCTGAACAATCATATTAAAAATCCTTCAAAGGGCTAATCTAGTGCTTTGCTGTTTTGTGTGATAAATTCTGCATTTAACCTAGGGATAACTGCTGGAGCAAAGGGGTGGCTGAATGCAGCTTCTAGGAAGGGCTTTGCAGTCTGATGATAAATATAAAGCTGCTGAAGGTCACCACATTTTTTGGTCCAAAAATTAACTATTGTCATCCATACAGTTTAACCTGCTTTGATAGAATTATGGTGGTTTGAAATATAAAAAAAAAAATGCTTGGCCTGCTACAGGTGACCAAACGGTTTTATTCCAAAAATTGGGACATAGAGGAATTCCGCCATCTCCTGGTGAGTATTAAGTGATCCAGACTCTTAGCTGGTGAGACTAGACCGTCTGGAAGACTGGGTAGTGCTGGCAAGCGTACTAAAAGCATCTGCCATCCAACCGACCATCTGTTATGGTGTGTCTTCATAAGTGGTGTCCCGTGCCTCCCTGCAAAGTGGGTAGGAATATATGTGTCATGGATGGGCGTGTTACTTGTGCTCCAGTTAACAATTAGTGTCAGTGGATGGCAACATTGCCTCTTCCCCTGTGCTAGGTGCTTGCCAATCCGCTGTCCATGACACTAGCGCAGATACGTCCAGACCTGCACCTGTCTTTGCACGTTCTGAGGCACAATAAGGCACTTCCAAATCCTTGTCCCAGTACAGCATTCAGCTGTCCCTACCCCAGGCCTTGGAATGTAAAATAAAGTTCTCAGCCACTCACCAACATACCCAAATGCTTTATGGGCACGTTTCCAGGCTGTTTGCCATGGAAATTTTGTAATTTAGGCTTTTGGACATGGAGGATTTCCGCTGACTCATGACGGCAGTCGTCCCTCGGTACTCAGTTTCCAGCCGCCACTATTTCTCCCGGTGTGGGGTCCCTGCCTTGTACCAGCATGTGTCCAGGAACATCATCCGTGCCCTTACCAACACACCAGGATTGTCCCATTCACCACCAACATGCGGATAAGCGCTTGTGGACAGAAATGGTACATTGCTTCAGCCTACACAATGTTCACCCAGTGTGCCGTCAGGGAAGAGTCCCACCCTGGCACAGCACATGTGCTATCGATGCCAAGGATTGCTGACCCTACTTCTATCAGGGCCAGCCTCCACCTTCTACACCAGTTCCTGCACTCCCACCTGCTCCTCATCATCTCATTTGTTATCTCACAGCATATTGTCCACATCAGCTGAAAGCTGGAGGCTCTGCAGTACTGCCTCAGCGAAGTGACAACAGGCTCTGCTGAAGCTAATTTGTCTAGGAGACCAACCGCACATCGCCGCAGAGTTATTGAATGGAATAACAGACAGATCTGGCTCTCGCCACTGAACCAACAACCAGGCATGGTCGTGTGTGATAATTATCATAACCTACTGGCGGCTGTTAGGCTTGGCAAGCTCAGACATGTAACATGTTTGATTCATGTGCTCAAGTTGCTGGCTCAGTGGTTTCTGAAAACCTACCCACATTTTCCAGAGCTTCTGGTCAAGGTATGCCATGTCAGCGCCCATTCCCACAAGTCAGCTGCTGCTGCTCTGGCAGTGCTGCAGCAGTGCATGCAAATGCTAGCTCACCGACTGCGATGGGATGTATCACTGAAACTCCACATGCTGACAAGGCTTTGTGAGCAGCAGAGGCCATTTGTCGACTACCAGCTCCAACGCGTCCACCGGTATTCTGGTCAACCTCCACACATAACTGAAGCGGGGGAATGGATGTATGATTGTGTGGTTCTCCAAGACTTCCACAAAGATGGCAATTGGTGATGCCATAATCGGTGCAATGATCCTGCTTCTGTGCCTGCTTAAACAGTCACTGCTCAATTAAACATGATGCTTTGCATGCAGACCAGGTGGAGATGGGAAAATACATGAGACAGGGAGATATTGCCCAGTCCAGCCTCATCTGCTCAGTGCAGATTGGGTAACAGTGAGAAGGTGGAACCTGAGGAGGAGTCCTGAGATAACTTGCATATTCCCAGTGCATTCTGGGTGTGCAAATTTTGGCACATTTTTGACCATTTTCATATATCGTTAACAAGTAGAACATGGAATAAGCCAGGAGCCATTTGGTGAGCTGCATTTCTTGATCCATTTTCAGACTTACTAATGGAAAAGCCAAACTTCACATGCCAGAAATGCAAGCTTGTGCCCCTATTGGAGGAAAACTTGCAGAATCTAGAAGAGAGGTTAGCTACATTGAAGGGAGAAGAGTTCTTAGACACAGCAGAATTCTCTTCATGTTGCAGAAAGAAGAAATTCGAAGTGCACCTGAAGAAACAGGAATGGAAGCATGTGACCCAGAGAAGCAGGGGGTTCGGAAGGCAGTCAGCACCCATACTGCTCAGAATTCAGTACCGGGCTCTCACACAGGAGAATGATGAAGAAATGCATCAAGAAAAGACTTGGCCCACAAAGAACAACCTTGTATGCCCTCAGATTCCTCCTAGATGGAGAAAGAAAGAAAAATGTTGTGAAGAAGAAACGGAGAGTTGTGGTCATGGGGTTTCCCTATTGAGAGGAACAGAAGCGGATATCTGCAGACTAGATATAACCTCAAGAGAAATGTGCTGTCTTCCAGGTGCAAAAATTAAAGATGTCTCACAGGATATCAGGACTCTTCAGAGCTACATGTGACCCATTCCTGCTAATACATGTGGGGACAAATGACACTGCAAGAAAGGACCTGGAAACAATCTGCAGTGACTTTGAAAACTTGGGTAAGAAAGTGAAAGAACTGGGAATGCAGGTGGTCTTCTCATCAATCCTCTCGGTGGATAGCCATGGAACAAGGAGGTGGAATAAGATTCTGCAGGTGAACTGGCTACGTCGATGGTGCTGTCAGCAAGGATTTGGATTTCTGGATCATGGGTTGAATTACTTATATGATGGACTACTTGCTAGAGATGGGGTGCACCTTACGAAGACTGGAAAACATGTATTTGGAAGTCGCCTTGCTATACTCATCAGGAGAGCTTTAAACGAGAACAATGTGGGAAGGGAAGCAAAAGGACAGAAAAAGCCATACATCTGACAAATACTATTGAGAAATCTATTAGAAGTGAAAAGGAAGATCAAAGATGAAAAAAATCTATAATAAAAATATTGTAGAAAGAGAAACCAGTCACAAACTATAAAATGTTTCTATACAAATGCACAAAGCATGGGCAACAAACAAGGAGAACTGGAACTACTAGCACAAGAAGTGTCAGTGGAATTGCTGAAACTTGGTGGGACAATAAAAAGAATTGGAATACAAGGTTAGAAGGATACAACATATTTGCGAGAAACAGACTTTATAAACGAGAAGGAGATGTCGCATTGTATGTTAGAAAAGCATATATCTTCAGAGATCCAAGCTTGAGAGACTGGGAGCTCTGTTTAAACTGTTTGAGTAAAAATGCAAGGAGAGAACAATGGAAAGGACACCATTGTAGGCATCTACTACATGCCGCCTGTGCAAGCTGAAGATATGGATGAACTCTTTTATGCATCAAATGGCCAAGTTCTCCAAAAAATGACATGGTGGTCATGGGAGATTTTAACTATCCAGACATTTATTGGGATTCTCTTAGGCAAAACAGGTCAAGCAAATTCTTATCCTCTCTTGCTGACAACTTTATTTTCCAAAAGGTAGGGGAAGAGAACAAGGGGAACTGCTACTTTGGATCTAATCCTTAAAAACAGGGAGGAAATGGTTGAGGTAAAAGTGACTGGGACCCTAGGAGGTAGCGACCATGCTATTTTAGAATTTTGGATAACTGGAGGAGAAAGACCTGTGAAGACAGACAAATTTTAAGGGACTCAGAAAGAGAATTAGAGGGATCCAATGGCTAGATATCCTGGGGATAAAAATGTCCTGGAAGGATGGGTAATTTTGAAAAATTAGATTCACAAAGTACAATCATTCACAATTCTGAAAAGAGGGAAGAATAGGAAGCATTTAAGGAAACCAGGAAGGATGAACACATGACTTTAAACATTTCTTTATTCCTTTCTAGTGCATGTTTATCAAATGGAAAGAGGGATGCATATCTAAAGATGAATATAATGCTGTCTGCAGAACTGCAGAACCTACATCAGATTATCTAAAGCTGACAATGAATTAACGCTTGCAAGAGATGTCAAAAGCAATAAAAAAGGATTTTGGGGATATGTCAAAAGTAAAAGAAAAGTCAAAATGCTGTAGGATTTTTACAAGATGTAAATGATGAAATGGTAAGAGGATGCTGAGAAGGCCGAACTTTAAAATTCTTATTTTGCATCGGTTTTCTATCAAAGGAAATGTAACATCAACTGATCTTCACTGTCCTATTAAAGGAATAGAAGAATCCCGGCTATTTATAAACAGAAAGATAGTGAAGTAATATTTGGCTAACATAAATTAATTCAAGTCTCCAGGTCCAGATGAATTACACCCTAGAGTACAGAAGGAGATACAGAAATATTTTTGAACCACTCTCCATAATCTTTGAAAATTCTTGGAGAACAGGTGAAGTCCCAGAAGACTGGAGAAGAAAAAATGTTCCTATCTTCAAAAAAGGGAAGAAGGTGGGCCCAGGGAACTATAGGCCGGTGAGTCTGGTTTCTATACCAGGTAATATCTTTGAACAAATTTTTAAACATGTATGCACATTCCTGGATAAGAATGAAGTGATTAACAGAGTCTGCATGGGTTTGTAACTAAGTCATGTCAGACTAACTTAATTTTCCTTCTATGACAGAATTACTGACTGGGTGGATCAGGGAAATCCTGTAGATTGTCAAATGCTTTGCTGAATTCATGATATACTAAGTATCTCACATCATCCTTATTGAAAAAAATGACTATGGAATGGCTAACGCAAATGTTAGGTGTATTCATAACTGGCTTAGTGATCGAACCCAAAGAGTGTTGTAAATGGCTGCACATCCAGTTGGCAGAATGTCTCAAGTGGGGTACCACAGGGCTCTGTCCTGGGCTCTTCATTGTTCAACATCTTTATCAATGATTTAGATGAAGGAATTGAGAGTAAACTGATTAAATTTGATGATGAGGCAAAGTTAGGGGGAATAGCTAATACTAGAGAAGAGAGAGAGGATTCAAAAAGATATAAATAAACTGGAGCAGTGGGCAGCAACTAAAGGAATGGTTTTTAACAAGGAAAAATGCAAAGTACTACATCTGGGCAGTAAAAATGGGGGAAAAAAGCATATACAGAATGGGAGGAATAGGGCCAAGCAACAGCACGTGTGAAAAAGTCTTGGATATACTAATAGATCATAAACTAAAAATGATTCAACAGTGTGATGCAGCAGCAAAAAATGCAAATACAATTCTGGGAAGTATTCACAGAAGCATACAGTCTAGATCACGTGAAGTCATTATCCCCCTCTACTCCTCTCTGGTCAGATCTCATCTGGAATACTGTGTCCAGTTTTGGGCACCTCATTTTAAAAAAGACATCAACAAACTGGAGCAAGTTCAGAGAAGAGCGACCAGAATGGTGACCGGTCTGCAAATCATGTTCTATGAGGAACGGATACAGGATTTGGGAATGTTAAGCTTGCAAAAAATTCTCTAAAATGCATGCTCGCAAACGCCAGAAGCCTGACAAACAAGATGGAAGAACTAGAAGCAGAAATATCTACAGGTAACTATGACATGGTGGGAATAACCGAGACCTGGTTAGATGAAAGCTATGACTGGGCAGTTGACTTACAGGGTTACAGTCTGTTTAGAAAGGATCGTAAAAATCGGAGTGGAGGAGGGGTTTGTCCTTATGTAAAGTCTTGTCTAAAGTCCACTTTAAGGGAAGATATTAGCGCTATGAGGATGTGGAGTCCATATGGGTCAAAATACATGGAGGGAAAAATAGTAACAAAATTCTCTTTGGGGTCTGTTGCAAACCCCCAAATATAACAGAAATCATGGAAAGTTTACTACTAAGGCAGATAGATGAAGCTGCAACCCATAATCAAATCAAATCAAATTTATTATCGCCAAGTACATATTACATATATACAAGGAATTCTTTGTGGCAAAGAGGCAACATAATATATAACAACAGATACAACAAGTAACATCTAACGATACAGTATATAGTCTACACATGACGATTTAATTGTTGAACAGAGAGTGGATAGAAGCTGTTCATATGGCGGTTGGTGCTGCATTTGGGGACTCTGAAGCGACGTCCTGAAGGGAGTAGTTGGAATGAGGAGTGTCCCGGGTGAGAGGGATCGGATGAAATTTTCAATGCGTGGGATCGAATACTCTTATCATAAAGATCCTGGATTTTTATGATAGTGTTTTCCTATCGGGAGATTTTTGTGTTTTGGCTCCGTAGCACAGGATGGCAGAGACCAATGAGGTCCTTGTTATGGGGGACTTTAACCCCTTCACCCCCAAGGGTGGTTTGAACGTTCATGACCGGGCCAATTTTTACAATTCTGACCACTGTACCTTTATGAGGTCCTAACTCTGGAACGCTTCTATGGATCCCGGTGATTCTGACATTGTTTTCTCGTGACATATTGTACTTCATGTTAGTGGTAAAATTTCATTCAAATAACTTGCGTTTATTTGTGAAAAAAGCGGAAATTTGGCAAAAATTTTGAAAATTTCGCAATTTTCCAACTTTGAATTTTTATGCCCTTAAATCACAGAGATACAGCACACAAAAAAACTTAATTAACATTTCCCACATGTTTACTTTACATCAGCACAATTTTGGAACCAAAATTTTTTTTTTTGTTAGGAAGTTATAAGGGTTAAAAGTTGACCAGCGATTTCTCATTTTTACAACATCATTTTATTTTTAGGACCACATCACATTTGAAGCCACTTTGAGGGGTCTATATGATAGAAAATACCCAAAAGTGACACCATTCTAAAAACTGCACCCCTTAAGGTGCTCAAAACCACATTCAAGAAGTTTATTAACCCTTTAGGTGCGTCACAGGAATTTTTTGAATATTTAAAAAAAAAATGAACATCTAACTTTTTTTCACAAAAAAAATACTTCAGGTTCAATTTTTTTTATTTTACCAAGGGTAACAGGAGAAATTGGACTGCAAAAGTTATTGTGCAATTTGTCCTGAGTACGCTGATACCTGATTTGTGGGGGGGAGTGACTGTTTGGGCGCATGGCAGAGCTCAGAATGGAAGGAGCGCCGTTTGACTTTTTCAATGCAAAATTGGCTGGAATTCAGATCGGACGCCATGTCACGTTTGGAGAGTCCCTGATGTACCTAAACAGTGGAAACCCCCTACAAGTGACCCCATTTTGGAAACTAGACCCCCCCAAGGAACTTATCTAGATATGTGGTGAGAACTTTGAACCCACAATGGCTTTACAGAAGTTTATAACGTACAGCGGTACAATTAAAAAATCATATTTTTTCCACAAAAAATGATCTTTTCACCCTCAATTCTTATTTTTCCAAGGGAAACAGCACCCTAAAAGTTATTGTGCAATTTGTCCTGAGTACGCTGATACCCCACATGTGGGGGTAAACCACTATTTGGGCGCATGGCAGAGCTCGGAAAGGAAGCAGCGCCATTTTACACTTTTGGCTGGAATTGAGATCGGACACCATGTCGCGATTGGAAAACCCCTGATGTACGTAAACAGTGGAAACCCCCCACAAATTACACCATTTTGGAAACTAGACCCCCTAAGGAACTTATCTAGATGTGTGGTGAGAACTTTGAACCCCCAAGGGCTTCACAGAAGTTTATAACGCCCGGGCGTGAAAATAAAAAATTCGTATTTTTTCCACAAACATGATCAATTATTCCCCAATTTTTTTATTTTCCCAAGGGTAACAGGAGAAATTGAACCCCAAAAGATGTTGTCCAATTTGTCCTGAGTATGCTGATACCCCATATGTGGGAGAAAACTACTGTATGGACACACGTCAGGGCTCGGAAGGGAAGTAGTGACGTTTTGGAATGCAGACATTGATGGAATGGTCTGCAGGTGTCATGTTGCCTTTGGAGAGCCCCTAATGTACCTTAACAGTGGAAACCCCCCCACAAATGACCCCATTTTGAAAACGAGAACCCCTAAGGAACTTATCTAGATGTGTGGTGAGCACTTTGAACCTCCAAGGGCTTCACAGAAGTTTATAATGCCCGGGCATGAAAATAGAAAAATTGTATTTTTTCCACAAACATGATCAATTAGTCCCCAATTTTTTCATTTTCCCAAGGGTAACAGGAGAAATTGGACCGCAAAAGTTGTCCAATTTGTCATGAGTACGCTGACACCCCATATGTGGGAGAAAACTACTGTATGGACACACGTCGGGGCTCGGAAGGGAAGCAGTGCCATTTTGGAATGCAGACTTTGATGGAATGGTCTGCGGGCGTCATGTGCGTTTGGAGAGCCCCTGATGTACCTAAACTATTGAAACTCCCCACAAGTGACCCCATTTTGGATGCTAGACCCCCCCACGGAACTTATCTAGATGTGTGGTGAGCACTTTGAACCCCCAAGTGCTTCACAGAAGTTTATAACGCTCGGACGTGAAAATAAAAAAAATCATTTTCCACAAAAATGATATTTTTGCCCCCAATTTTTTATTTTCCTAAGGGTAACAGGAGAATTTGGACCCCAAAAATTGTTTTGCAATTTGTCCTGAGTAGGCTGATACCCTGCATGTGGGGGTAAAACACTGTTTGTGCGCATGGCAGAGCTTGGAAGGGAAGGAGCACCATATGACTTTTTCAACTCAGAATTGGCTGGAATTGAGATCAGACGCAATGTTGCATTTGGAGAGCCCCTGATGTGCCCAAACAGTGGAAACCCCCAATTCTAACTCCAACCCGAACCCCAACACACCCCTAACCCTAATCTCAGCCCTAGCCCTAACCCTAACCCTAATGGAAAAATGGAAATAAATACATTTTTTTAATTTTATTATTTTTCCCTAACTAAGGGGGTGATAATGGGGGGTTTGATTTACTATTTATGGCGGTTTTTATTTTTGGCAGCTGTCGCACGCTAAAAGACGCTTTTTATTGTAAAAATAGTTTTTGCATCACCACATATTGAGAGCTATAATTTTTCCGTATTTTGACCCACCGAGTCATGTGAGGTCTTATTTTTTGTGGGACGAGTTTACGTTTTTATTAGTACCATTTTCGGGCACGTGACATTTTTTGATCGCTTTTTATTCCGATTTTTGGGACGCAGAATGAACAAAAAACCAGCGTTTCATGAATTTCTTTTGGGGGAGTGCGTTTACACCGTTCCGCATGCGGTAAAAGTGATAAAGCGGTTTTATTCTTCGGGTCAGTACGGTTACAGCGATACCTCATTTAGGTCGTTTTTTTATGTTTTGTCGGTTTTATGCAATGAAAACTATTTTATATAAAAAATAATAATTTTTGCATCGCTTTATTCTGCGAGCTATAACTTTTTTTTATTTTTTCGCTGATGATGCTGTGTGGCAGCTCGTTTTTTGCGGGACAAGGTGACGTTTTCAGTGGTACCATCGATATTTATATGCGTCTTTTTGATCGCAAGTTATTACACTTTTTGTTTGGCGGTATGATAATAAATCATTATTTTTTTTGCTTCGTTTTTTATTTTTATTTAAGGGGTTCACTAAAGGGGTTAACTAATGGGATAGTTTTATAGGGAGGGTTGTTACGGACGCGGCGATACCTAATATGTGTACTTTTATTGTTTTGTTTGTTTTGTTTTTTTTTTATTTTCAAAAAATGAATTTATTGGGGAATTTTTTTTTTTTTTTTTTTACTTTGGCGATTTTTTTTAAAATTATTTTTACACTTTTTTTTTTTTTTTACTTAGTCCCAGGTGGGGCATCACTGTCCTGTGACAGATCGCTGATCTGTCACATCACAGATCACTGTGACAGATTAGCAATCTGTCACAGGCATTGAAGAAGACTTCCTCTTGCCTGCACTTTGCAGGCACTGAGGAAGCCAGCTTCCTCCAGGCCCCCGGAGGCCCCCGTCGCCATCTTGGATTCGGGGGCCTGGAGGAAAGGAGCCCCCCGCAGCAGCGCTGCACATTGCGCTGCCGTGGGGGGCTCAGGGAAGCACGGAGGGAGCCCCCTCCCTGCCGATGCTTCCCTTTAACTCCTGGTACACCGCGATCATGTTTGATCGCGGTGTGCAAGGGGTTAACGTGTCGGGGGCGGTCCGTGACCGCCCCTGACACATTGTGCCTAGTGTCAGCTGTGATCAGCTGACACCCGGCCGCGATCAGCGGCGCTCAACACGTGGGCGCCGCTGATCGCGGTAGATGTACTATCCCATCCATGGGCATAGGGGCCCGGGTCTCATGGACGGGATAGTACGTCGGATGTCAGGAAGGGGTTGACTACCCAGATATTAACTGGGAAACAGAGACCTGCGAACCCAAAAAGTCAACAGGTTTCTGCTAATGGCCAAGAATAATTATCTTTCACAATTGGTGCAGACTCCAACCAGAGGAGCAGCACTTTTAGACCTAATACTATCTAGCAGACCTGACAGAATAACAAATCTGCAGGTTGTTGGGCATCTAGGAAATAGCGACCACAATATTGTACAGTTTCACTTGTCTTTCGCTAGGGGGACATGTCAGGGAGTCACAAAAACACTGAACTTTAGGAAGGCAAAGTTTGACCAGCTTAGAGATGCCCTTAATCTGGTTGACTGGGACAATGTCCTCAGAAATAATGCAGAAAATAAATGGGAAATGTTTAAGAATATCCTTAATAGGCACTGTAAGCGGTTTATACCTTGTGGGAATAAAAAGACAAGAAATAGGAAAAACCCAATGTGGCTAAACAAAAAAGTAAGAGAGGGCAATTAACAATAAAAAGAAAGCTTTTAAACTATTAAAGCAGGATGGCACTGTTGAAGCTCTAAAAAACAATAAGGAGAAAAATTCTTTATCTAAAAAAATAAATAAAGCTGCCAAAAAGGAAACAGAGAAGCACATTGCTAAGGCCTGTTTCACACTTCCGTTTTTGTGTCCGCCAAACGGATCCGTTTCCGTTTTTTTGACGGAAACTGATGCAAACGGATCCGTTTTAAAAAAACGGATCCGTTTTTTTGACGGATCCGCGGTAACCACTAATGGAAGTCTATGGGACAAAAAAAACGGATCCTGCAAAAAAATGGCGGATCCGTTTTTTTACGGAAACCAACGGATTTTGACGGATTTGAAAAAACGGAAGTGTGAAACAGGCCTAAGGCCTCTTTCACACTTCAGTTTTTTGCATCAGTTATAATCCGCCAAAAAGGCGGACAAGCGGATCCGTTCTCAACTGATGTGAACGGATGGCACAGGATCCGTTTTCAGACGGATCCTGAAAATGAAGAAATTTAAAGGAATCGCTGGCCAGAGAGAGAGAGAGAGAGAGAGAGAGAGAGAGATTTTTTTTTTTTGTCCGGCACCCAGAAAGAAATTCGGGTTAAATCAGTGTTTGCAGGATCCGCCAGAGAAAAAAACGTTACAAGCTCCGTTTTGAAATTTTTGAGGATGGTGACGGACAGCAACTTTTGGCGGATCCTCACAAAAAACGGATGCAACGGACAGCAATCCGTCACAATCCGCCATTAATGCAAGTCAATGGGAAAAAAACGGATCCTCAAAAAAAATTTGAGGATCCGTTTTTTTTCAAAACCTGGCGGATTGTGACTGATTGTAAAAAACGGAAGTGTGAAAGAGGCCTAAGGAGAGTAAAACTAATCCCAAGCTGTTCTTCAACTATATCAATAGTAAAAGAATCAAAAGTGAAAGTGTAGACCCATTAAAAAATTGTGAGGAAAGTATGGTTGTAGATGATGAGGAAAAAGCTAATATATTAAACATATACAAAGAAAGCACAGCAGCACCCTGTGAATGCCAAGACATATAATGTCAATGGAAATACAAAAACTTCCAAACGCTCTGTCCCTCAGCAAGATGTACTTACAAAAGCGAAGGTTATTAGCGCATGATTTGGCCAATTCATGTGTGCCCGTCAACCGCTGCAAGGTGACACTTCTCTGACGGGTCCTGTCTGAACCCTACCATATCCTACTATATAGGCCACTTTCAGGTTAAAAAAAAAAAACCTTTTATAAAGGACAAACATGTCTCTCCTAGGCTGCAAGCCTACAAGTGAATGGGCTAGTAGAGCTGGTTGAGAACACCTGCAGGTTAACGGGAAGAGTGCAAGGGTCAAGCAGAGGGAGTCACCCCCCCCTATAATAAGCTATACAAAAAAAAACCTTACCAGCATACATTCCAAGTGTGAATAGGTGCAAGCTGAAGTGACTGCAAACAAAGCTGCAGGTGTTCTCAACCAGCTCTACTAGCCCATTCACTTGTAGGCTTGCAGCCCAGGAGAGGCATGTTTATCCTTTACTAGATTATGGCCCGATGCTATCGCATCGGGAGGATGCGATAGCATCACACCTCTTGCCATGTTAACCCTCAACACACACTCCTCAACACACACTCCTCTCACCTTTCACCATCTCCACTCACTCTTTCACTCCACATACGACCCCTTCTCTCACTCCGTCTCTCATACTCACGCCGTCATCGCCGCTGCTCCACGATCCCCGACATCTTCCGCCTGCGCCATCCTGGATCCAGACGTTGTCCACGCCGGCGACATGTTCTTGCCGCGACGCCATCTTGAGTATCGTGAAATCCCGCGATAGTCAAGATAGCGTCGCCGGAAGAACATGTCGCCGGCGTGGACGACGGCGGGATCCAAAATGGCGTCGGCGAAATCTCGCGAGTTTTCGCCGACGCCATTTTGGATCCCGACGTCGTCCTCGCCGGCGACATGTTCTTGCGGCGACACCATCTTGACTATCGCGGGATTTCGCCGATCCAAAATGGCGTCGCCGCAAGAACATGTCGCCGGCGTGGACGACATCGGGATCCAAAATGGCGTCGGCGTAATCTCGCGAGATTTCGCCGACGCCATCTTTTTGGATCCCGAGTCGTCCACGCCAGCGACATGTTCTTGCGGCGACGCCATCTTGAATCTCGCGGGATTTCACGAAATCCAAGATGGCGTCGCCGCAAGAACATGTCGGCGGCCTGGAGAACGTCTGGATCGCGGCGGCGGAGGAAGATGTCGGGGCAGCGACGATGACGGTGTGAGTATGAGAAACTGAGTGAGAGAAAGGAACGTATGTGGAGTGAAAGAGTGAGTGGAGGTGAAAGGTGAGAGGAGTGTGTGTTGAGGCGGTGTGGTGTGTTGAGGGTTAACGTGCGTGTGTGTGCGGTGACGTCACCGGTTACAACTGGACGGAAGTTGTTACAACCGGAAGCTGGTTAGGGCATTTATTATTATAGATGATGAGGAAGAAGCCGTCTGTTGTTGGCGGTGATGGCGTGTAGAGGCTTCTTCAGCCAATGTAATAGATTTAGAGTTAGGGGATTCGTGTGTGAGACGACGGCGTTTATAAGCCTTAATCTTGTCAAGTCGATGCTGTTTTTCCTCAGGAGTCTCATTAGCACGGCGTTGTTTTTGTCGTAGTGCTAAAGCTGCTTTCCTTTCACTGGCATTGGCATACTGTGCATCGGTATTGAATGGTGGTATTGATAGGGCAGAAACAGATTGCTGATTAGTTATGTCAGTGAACGGCATATGGGATGAAGTGTAGCAGTAAATTGTTCCACATGCTGATGTGGAAGCATCCTGTTGTGAGTCTAATAATAATGATGAGGAAGAGGCCGTCTGTTGTCGGCGGTGACGGCGTGCAGAGGCTTCTTCAGCCAATCTTATGGATTTAGAGTTAGGGGATTCGTGTGTGAGGCGACGGCGTTTATAAGCCTTAATCTTCTCAAGGCGATGGTGTTTTTCCTCAGGAGTCTCATTAGCACGGCGTTGTTTTTGTCGTAGTGCTAAAGCTGCTTTCCTTTCACTGGCATTGGCATGCTTTTTGTTATGACTCATGTTGGCACAGGTAAAGGAGTCTATTTGGCAGTTATCTGGCAGTGAAGAAGGCGTCCTGGAGTATTGTAGAGTAAACAGATACTAATTGACCCTGTAATTGCCCAGCTGTAGTTATGAAGTGGTAGTGGCAAATTGGCCCTGTAGTTAGACACCGGCAGAGGAGCAAGGCAGCAGTACTTATGGCGGTAGAGGCAAATTGGCCCTGTAATTAGACACCGGCAGAGGAGCAAGGCAGCAGTAGTTATGGCGGTATTGGCAAATTGGCCCTGTAATTAGACACCGGCAGAGGAGCAAGGCAGCAGTAGTTATGGCGGTAGAGGCAAATTGGCCCTGTAATTAGACACCGGCAGAGGAGCAAGGCAGCAGTAGTTATGGCGGTAGAGGCAAATTGGCCCTGTAATTAGACACCGGCAGATGAGCAAGGCAGCAGTAGTTATGGCGGTAGAGGCAAATTGGCCCTGTAATTAGACATCGGCAGAGGAGCAAGGCAGCAGTAGTTATGGCGGTATTGGCAAATTGGCCCTGTAAATTAGACACTGGCAGAGGAGCAAGGCAGCAGTAGTTATGGCGGTAGAGGCAAATTGGCCCTGTAAATTAGACACTGGCAGAGGAGCAAGGCAGCAGTAGTTATGGCGGTAGAGGCAAATTGGCCCTGTAATTAGACACCGGCAGAGGACAAAGGCAGTAGTTATGGCGGTATAGGCAAATTGGTCCTGTAATTAGACACCGGCAGAGGACAAAGGCAGTAGTTATGGCGGTATAGGCAAATTGGTCCAGTAATTAGACACCGGCAGTAAACAGGCATAGGACCAAGGCAGCAGTAGTTATGGTGGTACAGGCAATGCCAAGCGTCCGCACAGCAAGTCGGCGTGAGGTAAATGACGCAATTTCACGAATGCAAGATGGCGTCGGCGGACGTCGTTAACACCTCTTGCCATGTTAACCCTCAACACACCACACCGCCTCAACACACACTCCTCTCACCTTTCACCTCCACTCATGTCCACTCACTCTTTCACTCCACATACGTTCCTTTCTCTCACTCCGTTTCTCATACTCACACCGTCATCGTCGCTGCCCCGACATCTTCCTCCGCCGCCGCGATCCAGGATCCAGACGTTCTCCAGGCCGCCGACATGTTCTTGCGGGACGCCATCTTGGATTTCGTGAAATCCCGCGATATTCAAGATAGCGTCGCCGCAACAACATGTCGCTGGCGTGGACGACATCGGGATCCAAAAAGATGGCGTCGGCGAAATCTTGTGAGATTACGCCGACGCCATTTTGGATCCCGATGTCGTCCACGCCAGCGACATTTTGTTGCGGCGACGCCATCTTGAATCTCGCGGGATTTCACGACATCCAAGATGGCGTCCCGCAAGAACATGGCGGCCTGGAGAACGTCTGGATCCTGGATCGCGGCGGCGGAGGAAGATGTCGGGGCAGCGACGATGACGGTGTGAGTATGAGAAACGGAGTGAGAGAAAGGAACGTATGTGGAGTGAAAGAGTGAGTGGACATGAGTGGAGGTGAAAGGTGAGAGGAGTGTGTGTTGAGGCGGTGTGGTGTGTTGAGGGTTAATATGTGCGTTTGTGTGTGTGTGTGTGTGGTGACGTCACCGGTTACAACTGGACGGAATTTGTTACAACCGGAAGCTGGTTAGGGCATTTATTATTATAGATAAAAGGGTTTTTTTTTTAACCTGAAAGTGGCATATATAGTAGGATATGGTAGGGTTCAGACAGGACCCGTCAGAAGTGTCACCTTGCTGCGGTTGACGGGCACACATGAATTGGCCAAATCATGCGCTAAGAACCTTCGCTTTTGTAAGTACATCTTGCTGAGGGACAGAGCGTTTGGAAGTTTTTATTTCCATTGACATGTCTTGGCATTCACAGGGTGCTGCTATGCTTTCTTTGTATATGTTTTGCAGTCACTGCAGCTTGCACCTATTCATACTTGGAATGTGCTGGTCAGGTTTTTTTGTATTGCTAATATATTAAACACCTTCTTCTCCACGGTGGAAAATGAAATGCTACAGTTGTGGCCAAAAGTATTGACACCCCTGCAATTCTGTCAGATAATACTCAGTTTCTTCCTGAAAATGATTGCAAACACAAATTCTTTGGTATTATTATCTTCATTTAATTTGTCTTAAATGAAAAAGCACAAAAAGAATTGTCCAAAAGCCAAATTGGATATAATTCCACACCAAACATAAAAAAGAGGGTGGACAAAAGTATTGGCACTGTTCGAAAAATCATGTGATGCTTCTCTAATTTGTGTAATTAACAGCACCTGTAACTTACCTGTGGCACCTAACAGGTGTTGGCAATAACTAAATCACATTTGCAGCCAGTTGACAGGGATTAAAGTTGACTCAACCTCTGTCCTGTGTCCTTGTGTGTACCACATTGAGCATGGAGAAAAGAAAGAAGACCAAAGAACTGTCTGAGGACTTGAGAAACCAAATTGTGAGGAAGCATGAGCAATCTCAAGGCTACAAATCCATCTCCAAAGACCTGAATGTTCCTGTGTCTACCGTGTGCAGTGTCATCAAGAAGTTTAAAGCCCATGGCACTGTGGCTAACCTCCCTAGATGTGGACAGAAAAGAATAATTGACAAGAGATTTCAACGCAAGATTTTGCGGATGTTAGATAAAGAACCTCGACTAACATCCAAACAAGTTCAAGCTGCCCTGCAGTCCGAGGGTACAACAGTGTCAACCCGTACTATCCGTCGGTGTCTGAATGAAAAGGGACTGTATGGTAGGAGACCCAGGAAGACCCCACTTCTTACACCGAGACATAAAAAAGCCAGGCTGGAGTTTGCCAAAACTTACCTGAAAAAGCTTAAAATGTTTTGGAAGAATGTTCTCTGGTCAGATGAGACAAAAGTAGAGCTTTTGGGGCAAAGGCATCAACATAGAGTTTACAGGAGAATAAAAGAGGCATTCAAAGAAAAGAACACGGTCCCTACAGTCAAACATGGTGGAGGTTCCCTGATGTTTTGGGGTTGCTTTGCTGCCTCTGGCACTGGACTGCTTGACCGTGTGCATGGCATTATGAAGTCTGAAGACTACCAACAAATTTTGCAGCATAATGTAGGGCCCAGTGTGAGAAAACTGGGTCTCCCTCAGAGGGCATGGGTCTTCCAGCAGGACAATGACCCAAAACACACTTCAAAAAGCACTAGAAAATGGTTTGAGAGAAAGCACTGGAGACTTCTAAGGTGGCCAGCAATGAGTCCAGACCTGAATCCCATAGAACACCTGTGGGGAGATCTAAAAATGGCAGTTTGGAGAAGGCACCCTTCTAATATCAGGGACCTGGAGCAGTTTGCCAAAGAAGAATGGTCTAAAATTCCAGCAGAGCATTGTAAGAAACTCATTGATGGTTACCGGAAGCGGTTGGTCGCGGTTATTTTGGCTAAAGGTTGTGCAACGAAGTATTAGGCTGAGGGTGCCAATACTTTTGTCTGGCCCATTTTTGGAGTTTTGTGTGAAATGATCAATGTTTTGCTTTTTGCTTCATTCTCTTTTGTGTTTTTTCATTTAAGACAAATTAAATGAAGATAATAATACCAAAGAATTTGTGTTTGCAATTATTTTCAGGAAGAAACTGAGTATTATCTGACAGAATTGCAGGGGTGTCAATACTTTTGGCCACAACTGTAGGTGAAATGCTTAGAGACAAAGAAAATCCTATATTAAGAGTCACCAATCTAACCCAAGAAGAGGTGCAAAACCGGCTACATAAGAATAAAATGGATAAATCTCCGGGTCTGGATGGCGTACACCCACGAGTACTAAGAGAACTAAGTTATAGACAAACCATTATTTCTTATATTTAGAGAATCCATAGCGACGGGGTCTGTTCCACAGGGCTGGCGCATAGCAAATGTGGTACCAATATTCAAAAAGGGCTCTAAAAGTGAACCTGGAAATTATATGCCAATAAGTCTAACCTCTATTGTTGGTAAAATATTTGAAGGGTTTCTGAGGGATGTTATTCTGGATTATCTCAATGAGAATAGCTATTTAACTCCATATCAGCATGGGTTTATGAGGAATCGCTCCTGTCAAACCAATCTAATCAGTTTTTATGGAGAGGTAAGCTATAGACTGGACCAAGGTGAGTCATTGGATGTGGTATATCTTGATTTTTCCAAAGCGTTTGATACCGTGCCACACAAGAGGTTGGTGCACAAAATGAGAATGCTGGGTCTGGGGGAAAATGTGTGTAAATGGGTAAGTAACTGGCTTAGTGATAGAAAGCAGAGGGTGGTTATAAATGGTACATTCTCTAACTGGGTCGCTGTGACCAGTGGGGTACGAAGGGGTCGGTGTTGGCACCTATTCTCTTCAACATATTTATTAACAATCTGGTAGAAGGTTTGCACAGTAAAATATCGATATTTGCAGATGATACAATATGTTAAGTAGTCAATACAAAAGAAGATGGTATTCTGCTACAGATGGATCTGGTTAAGTTGGGAACTTGGGCTGAAAGGTGGCAGATGCAGTTTAACAATGATAAATGTAAGGTTATACACATGGGAAGAAGGAATCAATATCACCATTACACACTGAATGGTAAACCACCGGGTAAATCTGACATGGAGTACTTTGGGATCCTAGTTACTGATAAACTTACCGGGAGCAGCCCGTGCCAGGCAGCGGCTGCCAAGGCAAACAGGATCATGGGGTGCATTAAAAGAGGTCTGGATACACCTGATGAGAGCATTATACTTCCTCTGTACAAATCCCTGGTTACACCGCACAAGGAGTATTGTGTACAGTTTTGGGCACCGGTGTTCAGGAAGGATATAATGGAACTAGAGTGGGTACAAAGGAGGGCAGCAAAATTAATAAAGGGGATGGGGGAATTACAATACCCAGAGAGATTAGCAAAATTAGGATTATTTAGTCTAGAAAAAAGACGACTGAGGGGCGATCTAATAACCATGTATAAGGGGACAATACAAATATCTCTCCAAGGATCTGCTTATACCAAGGAAGGTGACGGTCACAAGGGGGCATTCTCTGTCTGGAGGAAAAAAGGTTTTTCCACCAACATAGAAGAGGATTCTTTACTCTTAGGGCAGTGAGAATCTGGAATTCCCTGCCTGAGGAGGTGGGGATGGCGAACTCAGTCGAAGGGTTCAAGAGAGGCCTGGATGTCTTCCTGGAGCGTAACAATATTGTATCTTACAGTTATTGTTAGGTTCCTTAGAAGGACTTAGATCTGGGGATTTATTCTGACAGAATTTTATAGGCTGAACTGGATGGACTAATGTCTTTTTTCGGCCTTAGTAACATAGTTAGTATGTAATATCTGTCTACAAATATCTCAAGGGCTGTCACATTGTAGAAGGATCATCTTTATTTTCATTTGCACAAGTAAAGACTGGAATCAATGGGATGAAACTGAATGGGAGGAGACAGATTAGATATTAGAAAAAACTTTGACAGTGAGGGTGATCGATGAGTGGAACAGGCTGCCATGAGAGGTGATGATTTCTCCTTCAATGGAAGTCTTCAAACAGAGGCTGGACAGACATCTGTCTGGGATGATTTAGTGAATCCTGCTTTGAGCAGGGGGTTGGACCAGATAACCCAGGTGGTCCCTTCCAACTCTTCCATTCTATGAGGTGGAACAGGAGCTTGATGCTAGCATAACAAAGACTAGTACCAACAAAAGCTTAGTTCCGTCTCCTACATGAATGGGCTAAGGAGGGGGATGAAGAGGAGGAGACTGGAGAGTTGTCATCATGATGTAGGCAAGGAAGTGTTATCTGGAAGGAGTTTTGCACATTTGGCCGACTTTATTTACCTCTGCCTCTCCCATGACCCTTGCATTACATTCATCTTGGCCAAAAGAGTATTGGTTGTTCACACTGCTAGACCCACCCTGTGTCTCTCCTTCCTGAGGAGAAAACGTCTACTAAAATGGTGCTATACCAAAAGGCCATTGTGGAAAATATGTTGAAACCTTTCTTTCAGAGAACGCTAGTGGCAAGGAAGAAAGGCGAGGGAGACGCACACCAGGTACAGCAAAGGCCTGGGTACACTGTCAAAGGCATGGGCCAATTTCATGACGCCCTCCGAGCATCCAGGGCCTGATGACCGGGTAATTTTTGACAATGAGAGAAAATTTTTAAATGATCCTTAAACAATATTTGGCTGACCAAACCAGCGTACACTCTAATTTATCTACGGCCTTCAACTATTAGGTCTCAAAGCTGAACACCTTGTAAGAGCTGTCCCTCTATGCCTTGGAGGTTTTGTTGCCCTACTGTTAGAGTCTTGTCTCAGTGGGTTTTTAGTGCTGCCGGGTGGGGTCATAACAGACAGATGCTTTTGGCTGTCAACAGAGAATGCTGACAGGCTCACTCTGACAAAGATGAATAAAACCTGGATTAGCCTTGACTTTTCCACATCACCAGATGACAGCAGTACATGAAGTGTTATTAATGTTCAATATTTGAATGAGTCACTACAGTGATCCTTTTCAAGGTTCTATTGATGACTCTGCTTAGAATTTTTTTTCTGGCTTTGCACTGTGTGCAGAGCTTTGAGTGTAGGAGTACCACTACATGACAATTTCAACAGAATGTATATGAAGCCCTCCATTATGAGTGTAGGAGGCTGTCTTAATATTTCAATGAGTTCTTCCAGTTGTTGCATTCAAAAGTATATGGGTGACCATGCTTGTAATTTTTGGCTGGCTTTGCACTGCGTGCAGAGCCTTTGAGTGCAGGAGTACCACTTCATGACAATTTGAACAGAATATCTATTTAAGCCCTCCTTTATGTTTAACACAGTCCCTCTTCCATCTAGTTTTGGCAATTCTTGCTTCTTTCATAAATTATAACACCATAGAGAAAACACCCATAAAAAAGAACTTTATTGTTTACTCAATTTGCTAGATATATTACAAAAGAAACCCACATTGACAACTAAGCCATTATGGCGTGCTTCTATCTGTGGTCCCCTGATGAGCCCTTAAATTAGGAGGGGTGAAACGTGTAGGGACGAGACTATGACATTGACAATATTCAGATAAGTGACCTACAAAGGTGTTTGTTTTTTGGGGCATGTTTGTGTCTGCAATTTGGAATTATTTTCCTATGTATGGAAATGCAGCATTTTCTGTGTCTTATTATAGCAGAGAATATGGGCTATTTAGCATGCCTTCATTATATGTATGCGGATGCTGAGTAGATGCATGACACTTTTGTCCATTAGGACAACTGCATATTTGCACTTTATTATTGAGCAATTTATTACAACACTGTAGGGAAAGCTCTTAGATAGCTATTTAACAATATCTAGGTAGTGGAATTCTTGGCCAACTAGTATTTCATAAGGCCCAGTATACGGGAATAACTGATTGATTGGCTCAAGAATACCTTCTTGTGAGGGTTAGTCTGAACATTTACATCTATATTGGGACTAATATCCCTACAAAAGAATTAGTGTGTTATACTATGCTCAAATTAAGGCATTTTTGACTCCATCTAGGAGCATTAAAGAATATTGTTATTTTTACAAGCAATTTAATTTGCCATTGGTTATTCAGCATCACATGTGTGTCAGGTCTGTGGTCTAGGTGTGGTTTTGTTACGTTTTGTCTTTTTGCATTTTCTATTGTGTTGTGTTACCCCTTTATCTATAAGGGACTATTTTAGATATTCACGTATAAATAAAGGAGAAAAACTAATGGTGGGAAATTATTCTCACTTGTGGTTATTGGTTTCAAAACCTACCTGACAAATAGGTGATTTTAGTATTTTTCTTTTGTAATATATTTAGCTAATTGAGTAAACAATAAAGTTCATTTTTATGGGTGTTTTCTCTATGGTGTTATAAATAAATATTCCCAGTATAATTGAAGTGTTTAAGGTGTTGTTTTTTTTTTCCTCTTTCATAAATTACTCTGACATTTCCAATTTTTTTAATTTCAGTAAAGAAAATTTTAATTTTTTAAATCCTTTTTGCATTTTGCCTTATATTCAAGTCATTATACAAGGAAGAATGTTTCTTTTATATATTTTTTTTTTTTTCCTGTAAACTCCAATTACTTTTTTTTTTTTGTTTTTTATTGTCAGTCCTTAAAGTGGAGTAAGGCTGGAGTCACACTAACCTGCGCAAAATACGCTCCGTATTTTACATGCGTAATACGGATCAATGACCACAAAATAGTGGTCCGTAGGTCATCCGTAAGCAAGGTGAGGTCGCGTATTTTGCGCATGTGTGTCTCCGTATGCAATCCGTATGGCGAGATTTTCTCGCAGCCTTGCAAAATGGACATTTAACGGTTTTGAGGCCTGCAAACAATTTAAATCATTAGCCTGCACCCTATTTAGACACTCAGAAATAGGTGGCTGCCTACATTCTGTACATTTCTCACCTTGCTTTCACGAGGTGTGTTGGTGTTCTTTGTGCAGCATGGCAGAGGGTCTGACATTCAATACAACTGAGCAGGTTCTCTTTACCTGGCTCTTGTCACGGTGCTTTGGCCAACCATATCCTGTGAAAGTGGATCCGCGGAGGAGGAGACGCATGTGGGTACATCCACTTTTGAGGCAACGACTCACAAGAGGGCTTTTTCACCGCCTCTATTCGTCTCTGCGGGAGCATCTGGAAAAATTTTACCAGTACTGTCGAATGAGCATTTCCACATTTGATCGCCTCTTGGAGACAGTGTGCCCTGGGATCACATTTCAGGACACTAGGATGCGCCAAGCCATATCTGCAGAGGAGCGACTTCTACTCACAATACGTTATGTACTCCACAACCACATTCTCTATGTTCATAATGTGTGTGTTAATTTATGTTTTTTGGCCTTCTTGGACAATGTTTAATACCCTCATCTTACTCAAAATATGTTTCACCTGACACAGCACAATGTTACATCTAATATGTACTGCATATCACTTAGTCATTGTGCCACCAAATATGTGTGTGTTGTTCTCTCTCATTTCCTACCAAGTTTGGTCGGCATGTAACTGATTTTTTTTTACTTTAGCCATTCTAACCTGGACTATTTCTGTTGTTCTACAGCTTCCTGTCCACTGGCCTGTCTTATGCCGCCCTCCACCATGAGTTTCTCATTGGAAAGTCCACCAATTCAGGCATAGTGAGGTCTACATGTGCACAAATCTGGACAAGACTCCATCAGGTGGTCCTACCCGAGCCCAGGATGGAAGACTGGTTAAGGATTTCAAGGGACTTTGATGAGGACTGCCAGTTTCCAAATTGTATTGGGGCCCTGGATGGCAAACATATCAGGGTGCATAAGTCGCCGAACTCAGGGTCCCAATTCTTCAATTCTAAGCAATACTTTTCTGTAGTATTGTTGGCTCTGGTAGACCCTCAATACAAGTTTATAATTGTGGACATTGGGGCCTATGGAAGGACGGGAGACTCTAGAGTCTTCAATACTTCCACAATGGGTCGGCGGCTACGCACCAACCAGTTGGATCTACCACCACCATGCCAGCTACCAGGCTCCCCCGAACAATCAGTCCCTTATGTCCTTGTGGCAGATTAGGCCTTTCAGTTATCACGTAATGTCATGAGGCCATATCCCCGGCGCAACCTTGACCACAGGCGCAGAATTTTGAACTTGCGCCTATCACGTGCTAGGCGACTGGTGGAGTGTTCCTTTGGGATTCTTTGTGCCAAATGGCGGGTACTCCAGTCTGCCATTCAGTTGAGTGAGCAAAATGTGAATGAAGTTGTGAAAGCCTGTGTTGTTCTGCATAACTTCACCAGGATACATGATTGCTCCTCCTCTGATGGTGTTGTGCGTAGGCCGGACAATGTGCGCAGGGTGAGACCACCTATCATCCCTCAACGTAGACCGCTCTCTGGCCTCAAAGTGCCTGATATATTCACTAATTACTTTATCTCACCTGAGGGGGCTACTTCTTGGCAAGAGAATGCTGTGTCTATGTTCTAATTATTTTTGGTTCAAAGTGTGTCTAAATATATATTACTCAAGCCTTGTTATGATTCTATGAGTGTTTCTTTGCATTGGTTGGTGTCTGTTAGTATGTTGTGAGGGATAGTGAGAAATCACACAGAGATGTTAACTAGAGTAGACAAATTTTTAGTTTTGCCTTTTTGTTTTTTGGGTTTTGCTTAAAGGCAAACATAATTTTGCCATAACACAAATTTTGCAATGGCCAAAATGACCCTTTGGGCCTTCGTTAACTTGATGTAACATTAACATAACAGAAAATAACTGCAACAAACATTATGCAATAACAACATTGCTGCATGCCTACATTAACCTGGATTAGGCAACAAAGGGTGAGCTCCATCACCAAAATAAAGTCAATAAGATAACACTCACATTTCCTCATAATGTTTTCCAAACATAGAAAGATTCCACCATGACAGGCAAGGCTACCTCACATCTTTCACACAGATATTACCTGTCTGTAGAACAGACAATATTTAAGCATGCTATACTGGAAAGGATGAAAATACAAAACTCACTTGTTAAGACATAGAGAGAGCGTGATATTGTGAATGCTGTTCGCCTCAAATTGGTTTACTAGAGAATGCTAATAACAAAGTTGACTACTTAACTAAAGGCAAGCACACCTTTCCTATGCATTAACAAGTGATTAGTGTATTTTCATCCTTTCAGGTAACAGTATAGCGCATTTAAATATTCTCTTTTATACACACATGTAATATCTGTGTGAAAGGCGTGAGGTAGCGTTGCCTGTCATGATGGATTGTTTCATATGTTTGGAAAACATTGTTTACAAATGTGAGTGTTAAATTATGTTCTAAATGTTGGTGAAGGAGAACACCTGTTTTTTTTCTCTAGATTAGAAGCACCAGTTACATGTCACTGGACATCTCCAAAGTTTGGATTCATAAATCCTCATATGTAGGGGAAGGGGAACGGGGAGGAACAGCCTGTGGGTGCTGCTGGACATTGTGGCCAACATCGCCCTGTGTGGGGCCATACTGTTGCCCATGATGCTGTTGTTGTCCAGCCTCCTGGGCCTGTTGGTGATACTGCCCAGAGTAATAATGATGATGTGAGGGGCTTCTTGTTGGCTATGGTAGGCCTGTGGCTCATACCCACCAAGATAGCCAGATCGTCCCCAACCAGGTTGGGACCAGCCTCCAACACTGGGTGGGTACAAGTGGCCATATTGGTGGGGTTGGCTTGCTGAAGACATTTGGGGCTGCGGAATAGAAGGATGGGTAGGGGGAGGAAGGGGTTGAGGTGTTGGCCCACATATTGGGGGCTGTTCAGACCCTGCTTGAGCAAGCATCTGTGTGGATGGTCTCATGCGCATTAAATTTCTTGGTGAGAGCTGCCACCTCTCCAGAAATTCAAACACCTCATATGGGGTATTGGGGGGGGGGGGTGCTTGCATCAAGCAGGATCTGAATACACCCCCTAATACGGAGCCTGACCTCACGGGTAAGGGCACGGAGATAAAGGGTGAGGCTACGTGCATAGGCCTCCTCACCATCATCTGTAGTGACTCTGGACAGGTAATTCAGCACCCCAGTGTCCACATTGGTCCTGCTCTCTTGAATGGCGACCTGGCGCCTTCTTCTTATTCGCCGTGTTGCTAGAGCAGCCTGTGGGGAGGGCCTGATCTGGGCAGTTGGGCTGCTGCTCAAGTTGCCCATCTCTTCCAGGATGGGTGAGGTTGCAGCTGCAGACCGTCCTGGTGGTGTGTTGTGTCGGGCAGCCATTGTGTGCTCTTGTGATGCCTCCTCTTCAGACATCCTTCTTGTAGGGGGAGAAGATGGGCCAGCCACCTCATCCCCTACAGGATCAATAACGGGCTCTGCCTCTGAGGCCGTTCTTCGATCCGTAAGGTTGGATTGAGTTCTGTTATGAAATAGAACAGAGGCAAAAATACATCAATATTTTTGTCCCTGTAAAGTATTTGTGTAATGTTTTTGTGTCATGTGGTGTGAGGTATGTACTTACGGTCTCAGAGCCAGAATTGGGGCGAGGAAGTTCAGCCGGTCATAATATATATATTTCCGCTTGACATGGCCAGCATCCCCACTCCTGGACCGCTGCTGGCGTTCCCGGCGGTATTGGTCCCGGATGCTTCTCCACCGTTTCATCACATCTTCCACTGCAATGTGACAGGAAAGATTGTCAAAATCACATATTTGAGTGGTCACATTTTCAAACAGTAGTCTAGGCATGGGGCCTTATGGGGTGTGCGTTCTACCCATGGTGGCATATGTAATTGGGCCGATACCCAGGGTCTCATTAGCTCCCCTGAAAATAATTTTTGTGGCTAGGAGGATGAGGAGCTTGTGGCCTAACCCCTAATTATGGCTGTGTGAAGCCACGTGTCACATCCTAATGTAACGGCCTCATGAGGCTAAAATTACATGCCCAGGAAGGGGGGGGCGCTGATTGTAGAGTCATTTTATAGCGCGCGCTAACGTTAATTATATTTTTAGGGTTGCACTTACGAATTTTCTGCTGCTCCTCACGTGGTCTGTCACCGAGGTCATGGTACATCTGGCGACAGATGCGCCTCCATGACGCCTCCTTTCGTGTGCGGTTCGCATAGTTTGCGTCGCGTGGGTCCCATATTTCTGGACGCTCCTGCACCAGCACAATTAGCATCTCCACATTTATGTAAGTGGACGCCATGCTGCTGCTGTACTCCGTGGAGGCGTACTTCCTGGATGTCTGGAGCGCTTTTTGAGCTCATTTGCATGTCCTACGCTTCCTGATGATGGATTGGCCCATTTCCTGTTCACCAGCCAAAAGACCTGCGTATTGCTTGCAGGTCACACGTGTGGTCAGTGTGTAATCCGTATTTTTTGCGCACCCATTGACTTGCATTGGCGTGCTACGGGCGTAGTACGCTGACAATCGCAGCATGCTGCGAGTGGCACGGAGCGTAGGATACGGAGGAGAAATATACGCCTGGTGCGAGTGACCCCATAGAGAATCATTGGTCCGTGTCTAATGCGTGCTTTTTGCGCCTCTCACGCACCCGTATTCCTCGCCAGTGTGACTCCGGCCTTAAAAGTGACCCCATTATTCTCACCAGCGATCTGAGAGTCAGAGATGCTTCAAATAGCCTTCCTCATGATGTTCTCCTTCCATTCAGCTCTTTTTTCCATCCATTTCAACATTTTCACTGCCCCCAGACCTCTTTGTAGGGTCTGTATGTAAAACGCTCGGATTTCCCTTTGACTCCCATTATACTCGTTACTCGAAACAAGCATGCAAGCATTAGGAATTGCTTGATTCGAGTAACGAGCATCAGAGCACTTTAGCACTCGCTCAAATGATCTGTTAACACTTCAGGTGTTTAAGGAAATGATAATGCAAAGTGAAATGAAAAATTTCTTTTATTTCCACAAAAATGCTACTTTAACCTAAATTTTTATATTAAATTTTTTCACCGAATAACGGCGACCGCAAAAAGTCAATTTCCCATTTATTTCTCTCTCCTCTGATATGATGTAGCACATTCCTGACCAATTCACCTCCCCACACTGTTTACAATTGTAATTGTGTATTTTTTCTTGAACTAATATGTTCAGAATAGTCCCTATTTTTTCCGACTTAAAGTGTTTTTCCACTAAGTACTTTGTTCAAATTGCCCTTTCTTTTCCCCAAAAATGGTTTCACATATGTCTTGCATTAGTGACCTGTTCTCATGTTTCTGTGTTGGAAGAAAAGCTGAACTTTGGGATCCTGAAAAACGCAGCAATAACACTCAGCAAAACCTGATTTTTGCCTGTTGAAAAAAATGCAACAAAAACACAATGTGTGAACATAGTCTTAGAATGGAGGAGTAATGTAATGGTTTGCAGGATCTATGTAGCTTTTGCAAAAGCCTTGTTATATAATCAATATCAACTAAACCAGAAACATCATATATCAGTTATGTTCATCATGGCCAGACACCTGAAAATAAAAGGCCAAAATAGTCTGTGTGAACATTTCTAACAGTTAATTCCTACAATTCTCATGAAGCTATTGTCCACAAGATAAATATCTTACAAAGTTTTTATTATAGTAACACAAAACTGGTTAACAAACAAGCAAAAGATTGGAAATATGCCAGTGGAAGAAGATGAGCCGAGACAGAGTCAGCGGTGTCCGGTGCCCTTTAAGGCTGGCACTATCGGGGCTGTCACCACTGTTGGTTGGGGAGGTTTCTTCTAGGAGGGAGAGACCTTTCTGTTGGACAGTAATGGGTGCGGGGTATATAAGGAGACCTGAGCACAGGAACGAGGGAGACTTGATGGGAAGGCAACAAGAGATGGTTGACTCCCTCTCAGCTGCTCGAGCTGACAACTCCACATCATGCCACCCTCAGCATGCTGACCTAAAGACTTCCTTTGACATTATTAATTTACTATTTGAACCCGTACTTTCGAAGACCATTGTTGTGACTGTGATAGAGGGTAATAAAGAATAACTTGGCACTCAACTTAAGTAGAAGATAATTTTTATTTGCACAGTCTACATAACGTTTCGGCCTACATGGCCTTCATCAGTCTGCGACCAAAGAAACCCAAAATAAATACAGGCATATATCAATATGTCCCATTCCAAACATACGAAAAACTGCATCATATACTTCACAAACGTGATAATTGAAATACTTTAACACGATGAAAAATCATTACAAGAGGAGTACAATGAAGAATTTAATCGTGTGGAGAACCAGATGGGAAGCCTGTAAAAAGAAAGAAAAAAAAAAAGGAAAAAACAAGAAAAAAATAATGAACCTACCCGACTGCTTAAAATTGTTGTGGTAATATGAAGGTCGAGCTTAGGACCCTATTGAAGTGCAATATATAACAATATCGGTGTGGAAAAAAAAGGGGGTTAACCACAAGAGAAAGACATAAGGTATAACAAAATATCTGTTTATAGTAGATTATAGGTGAACTGTCCAGCTCCCTATAGTAATGGGATATTGTGTATTAATGTAGGGAAAAAAAAATCCCGAAGAAATGATGGATTCCTATTATGGTAGGATACTGTAAATTCACGACAGTCCAGAGTAGCTGATGGCAGAACCTTTTGTGAGGCCAAGAGAAAATGATCATAAATATTGGAACCCCACAGGAGGTGTTGAATCAGTGATGATTAGGGTGATATAATAAAGATACCTGCTATGTTGAAAGCGAGGCTTGTAATAGAATTTTCTGTTGGGAATATATATATACACGTAGATATAGTAAAAAAAAAATGTAAAGTGAGATATAAATATCTGTATAGAGAGAGTTGAGAAACAGGAGGCACTTTTACCTGTCACTATAGTGGATTCCATATATCAGTATGTCAGCTCCCTGTGAAGCTGTAAATAAAGGTACCAAGAAGCTATTATAGTCCCATAGAAAAACTGCCAAGACTAATTAGGTATATAGTGAATGTGTGGGCATAATAATCAAAGTAGTTCTTACAATAGGTGGTCATTGGTTCTGAGAAAAAAAATAAGAAATATTTTTATTTTTTTTTTTAAAAGGGGGTAAATCACTCTATAGGGTAATGCACACTGGATACCTTTTGTGAATAGAGTTGCAGTCGAGTAGGACAGTGGTGAGAAGGACAAAAACGTGAAGATAGCCTGGAGCAATCAATATAAGCGACTCTGTAATAAAAGGAAAAACATATTACTATATGAGAATAGACCAGTCAAGGGAACATGGATAAGTTGTTACAGTTTTTACAAACACAGAAATGTCCACAACTTATACAAACACTGAAGTGTCCACGTGATCATTCTTTACATAGAAATCACTTGAAAAAATGGGAGCAACATAATGGTCTAAGTCATGAACCTACATAATAAATCATAGTCCCGGTTTAAGCCCTTAGGGGTTAATGTCTGTAATTCATGAACTCAACAGGATTCCCGTCTCTTTAGTATCCTGATGCAGTCTCCCCCATGTCTCTGGGCTGGGACATGTTCAATTACTTGAAATTTGAGTTGGGACACATTGTATCCAAATTCATGAAAGTGATGGGGCAAAGGAAGAAGTAAATTCTTGCACCTAATTGTGGACTTGTTTACTTATCCTGTCCTTGATGGCCTGGGTCGTCTCGCCTATATAGAGAAGTCCGCAGGGGGCATTTGATCAAATATATCACACAACTGGTGTCACAAGTGGCAAAGTTCTTAATCGGATATTTTGTACCTGAGTGTGGATGGAAAAAAGAGCTGCCTTTCAGAGCATTATTACATTGATGGCATTGAACACAGGGATAAGTGCCTGTTTTAGGAGTTTGCAGGAATCTCTGTGTGGTGGTCTTTTTAACTGGACCAATGTCATCCCTGAGGAGTGAATCCCGTATTTTGTAACAGGGAAGGAATGGGTTGCGGAATTCAGGAATATCCGGGTGAGCGGAAGATAGTAAACCCCAATATTTTCTTATGGTTTTATGTAGAATATTCACATACGGGTTCAGGTGTGAACAAAAGGTATCCAATCCTTCACCTGTGAACGTGCTGTGACCTCATCATTTAAGGCGCCTGCTAATATTGCATGTGGATAGCCGCGCTCCCTAAATCTGGATTGCATCTGTTGAATTCTCTGTTCACATTTATCTGGGTCCGAAACTATTCTTTGTACCCTTTTGAATTGTGATTTGAGGATAGCTTTCTTTAAGGCAGGTGGGTGTAGACTATTGAAGTGCAGGAGGCTGTTACGATCTGTAGCTTTGGTGAATAGATCAGTACTCAGTGTACCTCTGTCATCTTTAATAACCATAGTATCCAATAAACTAACGCATTTTTCGCTACTGGTAATGGTGAAGGAAAGACCTCTCCAGGCTGAATTAAGATATTCAAAAAAGGATGTTAAGGATTCGGGGGACCTGTCCAAATGCAGAATACATCATCAATGTATTGTTTCCATATGGAACAATATGTGCGAAAAATGAGTTGGCATAGTCCACTTCTTCAAAGATAGCCATATAGCTGTTAGCGTATGGGGGCGCCATATTTGATCCCAATGCTGTACCCCTGTTTTGAAGATAGAAATTATCTTCAAACATAAAGTAATTTCTTGTCAAGACAACTCTAAGTAATTGTAGAACTAGATCAACAATATCGGCATGTGTATTGGCTCGGATTAATAACCCATCTACACAGCATAAAGCAGCCGGTCACTTTTGCTATAGCCTCGCCTGATGAGTACATCTAAACGAAACGCGTCGGGAGACGCAATTTGGAGGCAGTTAATACCGCACCACTAACGCATCATGGACCTGGTGATCTGGTAATACTGGAGATCTGTGAAACCTCCTTAATGGGTGAGATCTTTTCATGCAAAAGCCACTTTTATAGTGAGGCAGCATGGTTCTTTGATATGGTCATTGTGCATTATATATCTGCCTCCTTCATTTAGCTGCGTATATGTATACGGCCTCTTGTGCAATAACTCTCTATTCAATGAATGACTATATGGACAAGGATCCATGCTTGTTAATTTTATATCTATGTTGAAGATTCTTTGCAGTAATTCATATTATGCACTATAGCATTTTTTTTGGCTTAAAAAAATTTTTTTGGAAGAAAGTTTCTCATTATACTGATGGTTCTGTCAATGTGAGGCAGACATTCCACTTCAAGGAGAACCTGCTATATGTAAAATCATTCCAATAGATGCTGTGGCGATCAGAGGCCTGTAATCTTAATAGGATAGAGAGATCCTCGAGTACTTTTTACATTTATTTTTCCGTTTATGTGGTTGGTGGTGTTAGTAATTCACTGTGGTGATATTTTGTCAGTTATTTTAACATATCATTAAAGGTTATATTTTATCCTGTGCTAATTTGGACTCTATTGTTGGATAAAAAATCCCGCTATTTCTCCATCTACACAGCATATACCTCTATCATGTGGTATAGATGTATACAAATCTTTTACATCAAAAGAGGCTAATAAAGCTCCTTCAGGTAATGGGCCCAATTCTCCAATTTTTTTTGAGAAAATCACCTGTGTCCAACAGGATTGAGGGTGTATCTTTAATCAGTGGTGTTATAATCTTTTTCAATAAAGATTGATAACTGAGACAAAATCGAGTCAATAGATGCCACTATTGGACGGCCTGGGGATTTTCCAAATCTTTATGGACTTTCGGCAAAATATTAAAGACAGGGGTAATGGTATTAGACTTAGTCAGGAACTCAACTGTCTTGTTGTCAATGATTTTGCGGTGAAGAAAGTCAGTTAGAATGTCCTGTATCAGGTCTCTGGTGGCTGGAGGGGGGTCTCTCTCTAGCTTGGTATAGACCGATGGATCATTTAGTTGGCGATAGACCTCTTTAATATGGTGGGTTTTATCCATCACTACAATGGCACCGCCGTTGTCCGCAGGTTTGATAATTATATTCTTATCCGACTGTACTGATTGCAGGGCTAGAAAGTCTGTGGAGTCCAAATAGGATGGGCAGTGATGTTTGTGATTATTGATATCATGTCTTCGTTTATTGAACGATACGTTCACAAAATCAATAAAGGTCGCTAATGCATGTGATCCACGTGGGGGAATGAAAGCTTTTATTTCGAAAACCTAGACTGGCTGCGGATATGAGACATTGATCAATGCGAGACGACGGATGCCTCTGTTCTCCAGTGTTATTTTTGGAGAAATAGACTTTAAGTCTTAAAGAGCGGTAGAACCGTTGTAATTCCATGTCTGTCTTAAAAGATTCTAAATTATATGATGGACAAAAGGACAAGACTTTTTATAACAAAAAATGTTCAGCTATACTCAAAGACCTAGATGAAATGTTAAGGACAAGTGGAGTTATACCTGTGACCAGGTGACTGTGCAGATCGGGATCCCTTCTTTCCCCGCCCCCTGCGTATCCTCTTCCTCTTGGTCTTTGATAGAGGATAAACTGCCGAGAGACTACTCCGTAAGACTGCCAGTTGCCGCGGGCTGTCAGCGTGCTCATGTCCGGCGCCATTGCTGAGGAATCCACCTAAAGGACTGTTCCCACGTTCCGGCGCACTCAAGTTAAGCAGGACCGAATCCATCAGCACCGTCGGGAGACAGTGCTTCCCGTATCTTCGTAGCAGAGACAGAGACTTTGTCCACGATTTGCGATGCCGTCAGGAGATTTTCCAGCCTTTCCTCTGCAAGAACTGCAAGCGATAAGTTACCGTGGTTCTATATATCTTATTCCTGAACATTGTGGTTGTATGACATATCTGCTGCTTCTCTACTGGTCTTGCCTCCCTGCGTGGAGTATTACTTGTTAAGTGTCTGTTCAGTAAACCCTTGTTAACCCCTTCTCTGCCTCCGGCTATTCACTGCATCCAATGGACCTCTCCTCCTTACATTTATAGCAAACAAGCACAGGTATATAATGGGCAGAGAGCCACTAATCCTAATAAGCTGGGTATACAGTCACATGACTGTACTAAGTAAATATATGATGTCAACAGACCAATTCCCATAGCTGAATCTAATGTGTTATGCAAAAATATATTCGAAGGAATACATAAAGTGCTAGAGCATAATGATAGCACCACTAAAAGGATAGTCCTAAAGCAGCAATATTAGATTGAAAACATCCATGTAGACTCATACTGGGTATACTCACTCTGTAGCTGAAAGAGGTTTGTATATCAAAATGTAAGGTCAAATATCTAGCATATATAGAAAATAGTATGTCAGAGGACTCTTGCCTGTGTGACCGACTCTGCCTACAGCCCCAATGTGCTGTAGCAGTCCCCAGAGGCAGCCGACCCGAAACACGCGGGGGGGGGGGCTGTGGGCAGTCGGTACATACCGGCTAAATATGGGTAAGATATATTATATCCCTCAATCTTTGACCTTAAATTTGTAAATATGAACCTCTTTCAGCAAGAGTGAGTATGGAATTTTCTATCTAATAGCTCTACTTCAGGACTATTTTTTTTTTTTTTTTTATATATATTCTTGAGTTACACATTGAATTCAGCTATGGGGATTGTTTGTTGACATCATATATTATTTACTTAGTACAGTTTAGTAACTCTGTATAACCCAGCTTGTTAGGATTAGTGGCTCTTTGCCTACTATACACCTGTGCTTGTTTGCTATAGACCTATTTCTAATCTTTTGATTGTTGGTTAACCTGTTTTGTGTTACTTCAATAACAACTTTATAAGATATTTATCTTGTGCACAATAGCTTTATGATCATTGCGGCGATTAAAAGCCTTATGTTGCATTAGCATATAACAGCAAAACTGTACACAAGCGTCTTATTTATAAAAATTACACCCCATAAAGGAATTCATTTAGAGGTGTATAAACATTTTGAACCCAAAAGTGTTTCACAGAAGTTTATAACAGTTGGCTATGAAAAAGAAAAGTTATTTTGTCAACAAAATGTTTTGCTGAACCAAAATTTCCTAAAGCAGAGCAGGCAAAAATAGAGCTCACAATTTGTTGCACATTTTCTCCTGACTATGGTAATACCAATGTAGTTAAAAACTACTGTTTAGGCACACTGCAAAGCTCAGTAAGGAATTTTGGAGTGAAAAATTTTGCTACAAAGGTTTGCATGCCGTATATAGCACTTCTTTAAAGGAAAAAAAAAAAAGGGTGCCAGAACCTCTGTAACCTCCCAAAACATGACCCTATTATACAGCTCTGGAAAAAATTAAGAGACCACTGCACAGTTTTATAAAAATCAGCTTCTCTTACTCCATGTGTGTATATGGATGTGTATGTGTGTGTATTGTAAGGTAGCTCTTGTTATTCAGGTAGGGGACACTCGCTAGGCAGCCAAATAACCAGGTCCGGCACTGGTTTCTCATATAACTCCAGCAGTCCATGCGGTTTATTAAGCATCATAAACCATGAATCAGCAACAGAAAGTTCCTATCAACAGCATAGTGTCCATGACAGAGCTCCACTCTGTTAACCCTGTAGTCACACAGGTTATGCAATCTCCAATACGCAGGCTCCCTAGCCTCACCCCGTGGCCGGGTTACCTCATGATTGCTTCCCTCCCCTGGGAACTCTCAGGCACTTGCAGCCATTAAACACAGTGTCCACATGCTGTCATGAAGGCAGCCACGTCATCCCAGATGAGACCTTCCATGCGGACTAACCGGGTCCAAGCATTCACTCATGTGACCTACCCTGGCCACCTTATATGGTCCGTAGCCACGCACACCGGATCACATGGCTATGACCTCATCACAGGTCCTTCAGTCATTCACACACACATATGTTACTATGGCATTCTAGATATCCGCCCCTAGGTGGGTTTGTAGGTAGCTGGTTTCGCCCATCTCACCAGCTACCTGGAAAGCTCTCCCTGACACAGTGTAACAAAAGCTCAGCAGTACCTCTGCTGATCCACACATATTCAAGCTTCCATCCCAAGGCCACCTACCTTGGGATATATACAGTGCCTACAAGTAGTATTCAACCCCCTGCAGATTTAGCAGGTTTGATAAGATGCAAATAAGTTAGAGCCTTCAAACTTCACACAAGAGCAGGATTTATTAACAGATGCATAAATCTTACAAACCAAAAAGTTATGTTGCTCAGTTAAATGTTAAAAAATTTTAAACATAAAAGTGTGGGTCAATTATTATTCAACCCCTAGGTTTAATATTTTGTGGAATAACCCTTGTTTGCAATTACAGCTAATAATCGTCTTTTATAAGACCTGATCAGGCCGGCACAGGTCTCTGGAGTTATCTTGGCCCACTCCTCCATGCAGATCTTCTCCAAGTTATCTAGGTTCTTTGGGTGTCTCATGTGGACTTTAATCTTGAGCTCCTTCCACAAGTTTTCAATTGGGTTAAGGTCAGGAGACTGACTAGGCCACTCCAACACCTTGATTTTTTGGCTCTTGAACCAGGCCTTGGTTTTCTTGGCTGTGTGCTTTGGGTCGTTGTCTTGTTGGAAGATGAAATGACGACCCATCTTAAGATCCTTGATGGAGGAGCGGAGGTTCTTGGCCAAAATCTCCAGGCAGGCCGTGCTATCCATCTTCCCATGGATGCGGACCAGATGGCCAGGCCCCTTGGCTGAGAAACAGCCCCACAGCATGATGCTGCCACCACCATGCTTGACTGTAGAGATGGTATTCTTGGGGTCGTATGCAGTGCCATCCAGTCTCCAAACGTCACGTGTGTGGTTGGCACCAAAGATCTCGATCTTGGTCTCATCAGACCAGAGAACCTTGAACCAGTCTGTCTCAGAGTCCTCCAAGTGATCATGAGCAAACTGTAGACGAGCCTTGACATGACGCTTTGAAAGTAAAGGTACCTTACGGGCTCGTCTGGAACGGAGACCATTGCGGTGGAGTACGTTACTTATGGTATTGACTGAAACCAATGTCCCCACTGCCATGAGATCTTCCCGGAGCTCCTTCCTTGTTGTCCTTGGGTTAGCCTTGACTCTTCGGACAAGCCTGGCCTCGGCACGGGAGGAAACTTTCAAAGGCTGTCCAGGCCATGGAAGGCTAACAGTAGTTCCATAAGCCTTCCACTTCCGGATGATGCTCCCAACAGTGGAGACAGGTAGGCCCAACTCCTTGGAAAGGGTTTTGTACCCCTTGCCAGCCTTGTGACCCTTCACGATCTTGTCTCTGATGGCCTTGGAATGCTCCTTTGTCTTTCCCATGTTGACCATGTATGAGTGCTGTTCACAAGTTTGGGGAGGGTCTTAAATAGTCAGAAAAGGCTGGAAAAAGAGATAATTAATCCAAACATGTGAAGCTCATTGTTCTTTGTGCCTGAAATACTTCTTAATACTTTAGGGGAACCAAACAGAATTCTGGTGGTTTGAGGGGTTGAATAATAAATGACCCTCTGAATAAACTTTTCACAATTTAAAAAAAATTAAACAAAGAAATAACATTCTTTTTTGCTGCAGTGCATTTCACACTTCCAGGCTGATCTACAGTCCAAATGTCACAATGCCAAGTTAATTCCGAATGTGTAAACCTGCTAAATCTGCAGGGGGTTGAATACTACTTGTAGGCACTGTAACAATCATTCAGCACCCTGCCACTCATCCTCTTTCCTGGGACACACACAGCACCCCTAGCGGACACAGTGGTCACTACACCACAGTATATATATATATATATATATATATATATATATATATATATATATATTTTACACACATCAAAATTTTGGTTTAATGACAGAAAAACACAATGGTTACAGAATTAGCTATAATCTGACAAAAGTAATAATAAATTAAATCTATGAAAATGAACAAATGAAAGTCAGACATTGCTTTTCAACCATGCTTCCACAGAATTTAAAAAAAAATAAAAATAAAAAAACTCATGAAATAGGCCTGGGCAGAAATGATGGTACCCTTAACTTTATTTTGTTGCACACCTTTCTGAGGCATTCACTGCAATCAAGCGATTTCTGTAACTGTCAATGAGACTTCTGCACCTCTCGAAAAGGTATTTTGGCCCACTCCTCAAGAGCAAACTGCTCCAGTTGTCTCATGTATGAAAGTTGCCTTTTCCAGACAACATGTGTGTATGTGTGTATGTATGTATGTATGTATGTGTATATATATATATGAATATACACTACTCAAAAAAATAAAGACAAATCTAAAATACCACATCCTAGATATCTCTGAATGAAATATTCCAGTTTCAAATTTTTATTCATTGCTTAGTGGAATGTGTTCAGAACAATAAAACATAACTATTATCAATGTAAATCAAGATGAATATCCCATGGAGGTCTGTATTTGGAATGATACTCAAAATCAAAGTGGAAAATCAAATTACAGGCTGATCCAACTTCAGAGGAAATGCCTCATGACAAAGAAAAGATGCTCAGTATTGTGTGTGGCCTCCATGTGCCTGTATGACCTCCCTACTGTACAATGCCTGGGCATGCTCTTGATGAGGTAGGCAGCGTATGGTCTCCTGATGGATCTCCTCCCAGACCTTGATGAAAGCATCCGCCAACTCCTGGACAGTCTGTGGTGCAACAAGACGTTGGTGGATGGAGCGAGACATGATGTCCCAGATGTGCTCAATCCAATTCAGGTCTGGGGAACGGGCGGGCCAGTCCATAGCTTCAATGCCTTCATCTTGCAGGAACTGCTGACACACTCCAGCCACATGAGGTCTGGCATTGTCCTGCATTAGGAGGAACCCACGGCCAACTGCACCAGCCTAGGGTTCTCACAAGGGGTCTGAAGATCTCATCTCGGTATCTAATGGCAATCAGGCTACCTGTGGCGAGCACATGGAGGGCTGTGCAGCCCTCCAAAGAAATGCGACCCCACACCATTACCGACCCACTATCAAACCGGTCATGCTGAAGGATGTTGCAGGCAGCAGATCGCTCTCCATGGCATCTCCAGACTCTGTCACGTCTGTCACATGTGCTCAGTGTGAACCTGCTTTCATCTGTGAAGAGCACAGGGCACTAGTGGTGAATTTGCCAGTCCTGGTGTTTTGTGGCAAATGCCAAGCGTCCTGCAGGATTTTGGGCTGTGAGCACAACCCCCATCTGTGAATGTCGGGCTCTCAGACCATACTCATGGAGTCGGTTTCTAACCGTTTGTGCAGACATATGCACATTTGTGGCCTGCTGGAGGTCATTTTGCAGGGCTCTGGCAGTGCCCCTCCTGTTCCTCCTTGCACAAAGGCGAAAGTAGCGATCCTGCTGCTGGGTTGTTGCCATCCTACAGCCCCCTCCATGTCTCCTGGTGTACTGGCCTGTCTCCTGGTAGCACCTCCAGCCTCTGGACACTACACTGACAGACAAAGCAAACCTTCTTTACACAGCTCGCATTGATTTGCCATCCTGGATGAGCTTGACTACCTGAGCCACTTGTGTGGGTTGTACTGTGGAGTCCGTCTCATGCTACCACGAGTATGAAAGCACAACCAACATTGAAAAGTGACCAAAACATCAGCCAGAAAGCATTGGTACTGAGATGTGATCTGGGGTCCCCACCTGCAGAAACTCTCCTTTTATTGAGGGTGTCTTGATAATTGCCAATAATTTCCATCTTTTGTCTATTCCATTTGCACAACAGCATGTGAAATTGATTTTCAATCAGTGTTGCTTCCTAAGTGGACAGTTTGATTTCACAGAAGATTGATTTACTTGGAGTTATATTCTGTTGTTTAAGTGTTCCCTTAATTTTTTTGAGCAGTGTATATGTATGTGTGTGTGTGTTTATATGTACATATATGTGTGTGTGTATGTATGTATGTGTATATATATTGTAGGGATTCAACTCGCTCAGGAGCCACGGGAGTCAATCAGGAGGCACGTTCATTTTAAAAGTTCACAGGGTTTATTGCTTCATAATCCATAAAGCAGCACATAACACATGGAAAAGCCTTTAGCTCAGGCGAAAGCAAGCATAAGTGTCCATGATTTCAGGCTCAGTCCTGGAGCCTCAGCAAACACAGGAGGCTTATCCGTCCTCAAAGCCAATATCCACAGGCCTCACCGGGTCAGCAGCCTCAGCACGTGGTCTTCAGGAAGGTAGCACACCTTCCTCCACATAGGCCTGCCGGGACCTTCCACATGGCCCAATCAGATCCATGCACTCTCTCATGTGACCTACTCTGTTTACCTTATATGGTCCATAGCCACGCCCCCCAGGTCACATGGCTATGACCTCATCACAGGTCCTTCAAGCATTCATACACATATACTTTATTATGACACTCTTAAACACACCCCTGGGTGGGTTTGTAGGTAACTGGCCCGCCCATCTCCCTAGTTACTTGGAGACTTCTCCCTGACACATTAAAGCAGCACCTCAGCAGTAGCACTGCTGATCAACACATAAGTCTCCATCTCAAAGCCACCCACTTTGAGATACATAACGGCCATTCAGTATTCTGCCATTCATCCATTCTCCTGGGACATTCACACAGTGCCCCCTAGCGGACACAGTGGTTACTACACCACATACCTTCCAGCGGTCAGACTATCGGTCATTGGCTTTGACCCTCCAGTCACGGTCTGTCTGCGTCGTCAGACACTGGTTAGTCACCATCCTTTCTCTATCTAAGCGTCTTGTAAGAAATGGTATCCCACCACATCTAAGTTTACTTTTCAGTGCATTAACCTCACAGTTCTTTGCATCTGCTGTCTCTGTAGCAACCTCCAGTTCACACTGTAATCTACGGTGCAATGTATTGGCACATTGATCCTCTTTCTCTGCTTCTTCCATCTGGCGTTTCAGCTGTTTCAGACTCATATCATTTCCCTCCGCCAGGTCTTTGTATTGCTCAGAACTACGCCTTTCATCATCCATTTGCCTTAGTACAACCTTCAGTTATTTCTCCGTATGACGTACTTGTTTGCTTGCAGATTGTCGCACTTTAATTTCCGCATCAAGCTGTTCCTCCAGTAGTGTAACCTTTGCTTCTAACTCCTTATTCTGGCGAACTAATTGCTGACCAGCACTCTCATTCTTCTGAGCATTACTACGTTCTGTCTTCAGATCACCATTCATCTGGTCAACCTGAAGTGTGGCCTTTCTCAGCCTGTCATTGGGTAATTCAACGTTGCCATGTTCTTCCTCCACTTCTTCAAGCTGAACAATGCAAGACTCTAACCTCTGACCTGTCCACTTTAGGAGGTGTCACCGTCTCAGTGTCCGCTGGCCCCACAGTCGAAACGTCTTCATCGTCCGACCATACGTCATCAAACACGACAAAGTCTCGGCCCCTCTCAAAGGTATGCACTAAGTTTGGTGGCATAGTACCACCTTGACACTTCCCCTTTGTCATCTCAATCATAACTCTGACCACCATATAATTCACAATGACCCCATGGTCGCAGCGAACCCCGACGTTTTTCTCAGTCAGAGATAAAACGAGAGGATTTCCTGTCAGAGTCACCTGACTCTTTGAGTCCAGCCTACCAGGAACTCCTTCCCAGGGCAGCATCACGGTACACACCTGTGGCCCGTTGTTATCAGGAAAATACATGCCGTACTCCTCAAAACTCATACACACACACTGCGGTTCCCCAGACATACCCACTGAGGCAACCAGTGCTGTCATTTTTGCACACCTTCCTTTACATAGGTGTCACGTGCCCCGTCCTGAGTGACTCGGCCAGCAGGCCGGTAACTGATACAACAGGACGCGGCACGTGTGATTGTCCTATGTGACGAGGCCCGCAGGTCGGTAACTAATACAATAAGACAAAGGGAAAAGGGAAAACCTGGGTAACAATAACAATGGTGGCCTTGCGATAGGGAATGGGGAAGTGGAGACCTCCTGCACTCCCCTGAGTCAGTGTCTCTACACTCCTAACGTTCCCTAGGCCGGTTCCACACCGGGCGCCGATCAGGAACCTCAAAACCCTGACTCGCCCTGCACCTAAACCCTCACTAGGGAATTGGTCGGTGCGGAAACTAATCCCACCACTGCACTAAACACACATAAGGAAAAATGACAAAACAGGGGAACACCACTTAGCTTTGCTCTGTTGCTTACGCTCCCAGCAACAGAGCCCACCACCTGCGTGCATCTTTTCCTCTACCGTGTCCGCCATCTCGGTGCGCTGTCCAGAAACGGACTTTCTCAGCATCATAATGCAGCCTTGGAGCAAACAGAGTCCACACCTGTTTGCAGCTGTCCAGAACAAGAGTCCCGCAAATGAGTCCAGCTTTTCTGCCAAAAAGTCCAGCATGTTTGAGTCCAGCTCTCAGCAACCAAGTCCAGCATTTTGAGTGCAGCTCTACACCGCAGCTGCCACTCCACCAATCCATGCACGAACTTCTTGCTGACACCATAACTGCGACTCCACCACGCCATGCCAGCACTCCTTGCAGACACCATAGCTGACACTCCAGGACTCTCACTGAGCTGCCCGTGACTCTCCTTTAGCTCCATCCTTCACCCAGGCTTGCTTGCAAATGAATACTTTCACCCACCGTGATTAACACACCTAATACTCTCTTATAGCGCTATCACACCTGATACATAATTACGTGCACAAACTAAGGTAACCAAAGTGCAATGACCCTAATGGCCACCAGGGGGAAACTACAACTGAAATCACCACAGTGCAATTACCCTAATGGCCACCGGGGGCAAAACCACCTTTGGCACACAGCCAAGGGAAAAAAAGGTTACTTTGTGCATTTACTCTGTCAGATCCAACCTGGATCATGACAATAGGCCTGCCGGGACCTTCCACATGGCCCAATCAGATCCATGCACTCTCTCTCATGTGACCTACTCTGGTTACCTTATATGGTCCGTAGCCATGCCCCCGGGTCACATGGCTATTACCTCATCACAGGTCCTTCAAGCATTCATACACATATACTTTATTATGACACTCTTAAACACACCCCTGGGTGGGTTTGTAGGTAACTGGCCCGCCCATCTCCCTAGTTACCTGGAGACTTCTCCCTAACACATTAAAGCAGCACCTCAGCAGTATCACTGCTGATCAACACATAAGTCTCCATCTCAAAGCCACCCACTTTGAGATACATGACGCCATTCAGTATTCTGCCATTCATCCTTTCTCCTGGGACATCCACACAGCGCCCCCTAGTGGACACAGTAGTTACTACACCACTATATATATATATATATATATATATATATATATATATATATATATATATGCATATATATATATATATATATATATATATATATATAAATATTTAATATATACATATACAGCTCAGGTAAAAATTAAGAGACCACTGCAAAATTAACAGTTTGCCTGATTTTTCTCTTTAGAGGTATATTTTTGAGTAAAATGTAAATTTTTCTTTTATTCTATAAACTAATGACATGTCTCTGAATTTCCAAGCAAAAATTTTATATTTTTTTCTAAAAATGAGAAATGGTCAGAAAACAAATTCATGATCATTTAGAAACAACAATACTAATGTTTTAACTCAGGAAGAGTTCAGAAATCAATATTTTGTGGAATAACCATGACGCTTTCATGCGTCTTGGCATACTTGCCACCAGTCTTTTCACCAGTCTTTCACCCTGCTGCTGGCGTAAAAATTAAAGCAATTCTTCTTTGTTTGATGGCTTGTGACTATCCATCATCCTCTTGATTACATTCCAGAGCTTTTCAATGGGTGTGGTGGTCTCTTAATTTTTGCCATAGCTGTACGTATATTCAAGTACATATGCTGTATTTAATATCATATATATAAAATATATCTATATTTATTTATATACAGTGTGGAAAAATTATTTAGTCAACCACCAATTGTGCAAGTTCTCCCACTTAAAAAGACGAGAGGCCTTTAATTGACATCATAGGTAGACCACAACTATGAAAGTCAAAATGAGAAAACAAATCCAGAAAATCACCTTGTCTGATTTGGCATAATTTATTTTTCAAATTATGGTGGAAAATAAGTATTTGGTCACCTAAAAACATGCAAGATTTCTGGCTCTCACAGACCTGTAACTTCTTCCTTAAGAGGCTCCTCTATCCTCCACTCATTACCTGTAGTAATGGCACCTGTTTGAACTTGTTATCAGTATAAAAGACACCTGTCCACAGCCTCAAACAGTCACACTCCAAAATCCACTATGGTGAAGACCAAAGAGCTGTCGAAGGACACCAGAAACAAAATTGTAGCCCTGCACCAGACTGGGAAGGCTGAATCTGCAATACGCAAGCAGCTTGGTGTGATAAAATCAACTGTGGGAGCAATAATAAGAAAATGGAAGACATACAAGACCACTGATACTCTCCCTTGATCTGGGGCTCCACACAAGATCTCACCCCCATGGGGTCAAACTGATCACAAGACCGATGAGCAAAAATCCCAGAACCACACGGGGGGACCTAGTGAATGACCTACATAGAGCTGGCCCACCGTAACAAAGGCTACTATCAGTATTGTACTACGCCGCCAGGGACTCAGATCTTTCATTGCCAGACGTGTCCAATTTCTTAAGCCAGTACATGTCCGGGCCTATCTGAAGTTTGCTAGAGAGCATTTGGATTATCCAGAAAAGTATTGGGAGAATGTCATATGGTCTGATAAAACCAAAGTAGAACTGTTTGATTGAAACAAAACCCATCGTGTTTGTGTGGGGAGGAGGGCCCCCGCAGAGTGTCCGGGCCGGAACCAAGGGGGACCGCCATCTAGGTTCCTAAGGGAACTGTACTCAGGGAGCGAAAGAGGGAGGTGGACGGCTGAGAGTGACAGAACAGCAAGGGGAGGGGCGAGTATAAAAGGGACAGGAAACGCGCAGGAGAGTCAGTTGGCAGCACGGCAGAGACAGAGCAGGAGGCTGTGTGAGTTTGAGAAAGCCGAAGCAACGGACACTGACCGGAGAGGAGGCCAGCAGCTTAGGGGACATTTACAGTGGCCTGTCGTTAGGAGACGCCGGGATTACCGACCAGAGACTACCGTTTCACTCCAGTCTGGAGTCGCGGCCTACCCACGGACATCCGTGGCCTTTGCCGCTGTACTCCAGCCTGTCACGCACTGTCTGCTGCCTCTTGCGGTGTCTACCGCTCGACTTCAGCCTGCAGTTGCCGCCTCCCACGGCCTCCCGTGGACGCTGCTGCCGAGGTGCAGCCCGCGGCTGCGGCCTGTTCATCACCGCCCACAGCTGCCATTCCCCTGCTGCAGTCGGCAGTTGGGGCCTACTCCTCGCTTGCAGAGAGACTCAGTGCATAGCCCAGGCCATGCATGTGGCCTGTAAACCACCACCCCTGGAAACTGCGACACAACCCTGCTTGGGGGGACTGGAGTCTGTTGTGAGTTCATTTTCCCCTTCGCGATTGAGGTCTGATGAACTCCCTCTTCTGGTGAAGGAAGGTAGTGAGGCTGATTACCAAGCATCTGGGCAGGATGATGATGACTGGGTGACGGGAATTGCTGACTGGATATAAGGCAGCCGACGCCCTTCTGCCTTGCTGGTGATCTCTCTGAGGGATTCTAGGAGACCAGTCTGATTCCTGCTCCTCAAAAGCTAAGTTTTCTGCTCTGTTTTTTGCATTTGGGTTTTGGTTTGTTTTTCGGATTTCTGCAATTCCCTGCTGGGGTGTGATGAATTCCTTTTTGCTCTGTCTTCAGAAAATCCCTGAGTACTGATATAGTTTTTTTGAAGCCTAGCGTCTTCAGGGCTTTTTTCCCTATCAGCTGTTGGCTCTTGTTTTGATAGGGTTTTGGCAGATTACAGACAGCAGCTTTTCTATCCTGTCCTATGTAGATAGCTTGGGCCCCATCATTTGCTCAGCTTATCTTTCTATCTGTGTGAGTGTTTTTTCATCTTGCTTCACCGTCATTATATGTTGGGGGCTGCCTATTGCTTTGGGGTCTGCTCTGGGGCAGTTTAGATTTCCCTTTCTGTCTTTAGGCTATGTAGTTCTCCGGCTGTGATCGAGGGGTCTAGGGCACCGTAGGAACCCCCCACGGCTACTGCTAGTTGTTGTTGTTGATAGGTTCAGGGGTCTGTAATCCGATAGCTGCCAACTTCTCTGGTTTTCTGGACTTAGCTAGTATTTCTGTTTTTGCCTCCTACGGTGACTCATTCATAACAGGAGTCTCCTTAAAACCCTTGACTAAGCGTGACCCCGTTGTCTTCATAGGGGATCGCCATCTCAAAGGACCCCTTCAGGGCCTGTTATGCCCCTACTCCCCTGGGTGCCGGAGCACTCGAAGACGATGCCAGATCCTCAACAACTGGGCCCAGCTACGACACCAAAGCATCGTCTTCTGAGACGCTGAGGGACGACAGAACGGATAAGTGGCAATATAGACACTAAGGACCCGTAGTCGGCCATACCGCGGCCTTAGGCTGTGTGCACACGTTGCGGATTCTGCTGCGTTTCCGCAGCGGTTTTGGCCCTGCAGAAACGCAGCAGTTCCGCAGACATGGTACAGTACCATGTAACCCTATGGCTTTTCAAAACCGCTGTGCTCATGCTGCGTTTTTTTCCTCGCGGTTTTGCTGCGGTTTACAAACTACAGCATGTCAATTGTTTGGGCGGTTTCCGCAGCGGTTTCACACCTTTAACATTGTAGAGGTGTGAAACCGCAGGGCTAAACTGCAGGTCACTTTACCTGCAGTTTTACCTGCGGATCCGCGTGGAAAAACCCACAGCAGAATCTGCAACGTGTGCACATAGCCTTCTAGTAGCCGGCCTCTGCCAGGGTAGTCGTCTTCCCTTTAATAGTGTTTGGTTGTTTTGAGTCCCTGCATGGACATTTATTGTTATTTTTTCTGGTTGCTTAAGTATGGCCCTAGTGGCATTCATTTATAAAAGTTATTTTCAAAAAGTATACTCAGTCTTGCGACTTGTCACTGCATCCTGTGTACCTGCTTTACCACATTTGGAGGAGCCAGAATGCTGAGTTGCATCCAAAGAACACCATACCTACTGTGAAGCATGGGGGTGGCAACAACATGCTTTGGGGCTGTTTCTCTGCAAAGACACCAAGACGATTGATCCTTGTACATTAAACAATGAATGGGGCCATGTATCGTGAGATTTTGAGTGCAAACTTCCTTCCATCAGCAAAGGCATTGAAGATGAAACATGGATGTGTCTTTCAGCATGATAATGATCCCAAGCACACCACCAGGGCAATGAAGGATTGGCTTCGTAAGAAGCATATGAAGGTCCTGGAGTGGCCTATCCAGTTTCCAGATGTCAACCCCATTGAAAACCTTTGGAGGGATTTGAAAATCCATGTTGCCCAAAACATCACTGCTCTAGAGGAGATCTGCATGGAGTAATAGGCCGACATACCACCAACTGTGTGTGCCAACCTTGTGAAGACTTACAGAAAATTTTTGACCTCTGTCATTGCCAACAAAGGACATAAAACAAAATATTGAGATGAACTTTTGTAAATGACGAAATACTTATTTTCCACCATAATTTGCAAAGTAAATCTTGCCAAATCAGACAAGATTTGTATGTATGTATGTATGTATGTGTATATCTATCTATCTATCTATCTATCTATCTATCTCTGTCTCTCTATATATATGTATATATATAATGTATATATCTGTGTACTGTGTGTGTGTGTGTGTGTGTGTGTGTGTATATATATATATATATATATATATATATATAAATATGTAGATAGGTTTGGGGAAGAGAGTGAGGTTGACAAAATGCGCAACTCTTCCTCACTTTAATCCAAGTAAAGCGCAAGTCATGACTTGAACCACTGCGTATCTAAAGTCCTGTGGCGATGGGAGAGTGGCAGCAGGTGTGGAATCACTGGAAGCTGTAGTCACAGGCCATTTGGTCGCTCCTCACTGGACCGAAGCAGCAGTGGAGATCGGCAGCCTCCTGGGTGTCTGAGCAGTCCTGTTTAGGATCACTGTGCTCACCTCATTCGAGGACGGGGCTAGAAAAGGTGCCTCAAACATAGTCTGCTTCATTGTCCGCAGATGGTGGGTTTCCCATACAGCGATCAACACACAATAAAGAAAAAGAAAATGATGGTACTCAACTGTGGCACATGTAATGTGAGAACTCTGCTGGATAATACTAAGGCAGACAGACCAGAGAGTAGAATGGCATTGGTTGCTAGAGAGCTAGCTCTTTATAATGTTGATATAGCAGTTCTCAGCAAAACACGCCTGACAGACAAGGGTCAATTGACAGAGCATAGTGGTGGATATACGATTTTCTGGAGTGGTCGAGGCAGCACTGAAAAACGAGAAGCAGGTGTGGGATTTGCTATCAAAACTCATCTTGTTCGTAAACTTACCAGGCTTCCGAAGAGCAACAACGACCGTCTGATGACATTTCAGCTCCCACTTAAAACCAAGAAACATGCAACTCTGATCAGTGCCTATGCTCCCACTATGACTAACCTGGATGACATTAAAGATAAGTTCTATGACAAACTTGACACACTTTTTTCAGCAATCCCACAGGCAGACAAGCTTATTATACTTGGAGAAGACTTTAATGCCAGAGTGGGAACAGACCATCAAAACTAGGAAGGAGTCATTGGGAGACACGGCAATGGCAAGTGTAACAGTAATGGCCTGCTGCTCCTCAAGATGAGTGCCACACATGACCTTGTAATCACCAACACCCTATTCTGTTTACCCACACGCAAGAAGACATCATGGATGCACCCACAGTCGAGGCATTGGCATCTCATTGATTACATCATTGCCAGGAAAAGGGATGGGATCGACTTTAGAGTGACGAAGGCCATGTGTGGTGCAGACTGCTGGACTGACCATTGCCTCATTGTGTCTAAGTGCAGGCTCCGCATCCTTCCTGCGAGGAGACCCCAAGCCAGGACCGTTTTTAGGGGGGGGCGAGGGGTGCGATCGCCCGGGGTGCCACCCAAGCCAGGGGGCGCCTGCCTAGTGCCTTGCTGTCTGTGTCTGTCTCCCTACAAGCCCAGGCAGGCGCGCGATAACCCCCCTCCCTGAAGTGAAACAGCTGGCAGAAAATAATCATTCACAGTGCTGTCAGCGCCAGCAGGGCACCGCGCACGGAGATAGTGTGAGTGACGTCACACTCACTCCCATAACTCACTTGCCTGCTCCTGAGCTCCTCTGCTTTTGCGACTGGCTGAGGAACGCCCCCACGCTCTCACACTGGAAGGATAGTGAGAGACAGACGCTGCCTGATCGCTGCTGTTTGGATCCAGGGTCTTTGCTGCTATATCCGTGCCTGGCCCGGATTGAGGTATTCTGTATTGCGGTATTTTGTGGCATGATCTGGGGTGCTTAGCCTGATGTTTTGCTTGTAATATTGGGGGGTTGTTTGCTGGCAGTATCTGTGGTGCTTAGCTTAGCCTGCTGTTTTTTTGTGTAATATGGGGGTGGGTTGTGGGCTGGCACTGGCAATATCTGGGGTACTTAGCCTGCTGTCTTTGTGTGTAATATTGGGGGGAGTTTGGGGGCAATATCTGGGGTGCTTACCCTGCTGTTTGTGTTAGTCATATTGGGGGGGGAGGGGATTTTGTGGTAATATCTGTGGTGCATAGCCTGCTGCTTTTTTGTGTAATATTGGGGGGGTTGAACTTGTTGCATTATCTCGGGTGCTTAGCCTGCTGTCTTTGTTTGTAATTTTGGGGGGTTGTTTGGTGGCAGTATCTGTGGTGCTTAGCCTGCTGTCTTTGTGTGTAATATCGGGGGGTGGGGGGTGTTTGAAGGCAATATCTGGGGTGCTTACCCTACTGTTTGTGTTTTATTATATTGGGGCGGGGGGAAGGATTTTGTGGTAATATCTGTGGTGCTTAGCCATCTGTTTGTGTGTGTGTGTAATATCGGTGGGGTGGCGGTTGGTGGTAATATCTGGGGTACTTAGCCTGTGTTTGTGTGTATGTGTATAATATCGGGGGTCGGGGGGAATGGATATCTGGGGTACTTAGCACTGTGTGTGTAATATCGGGGAGTGTGCTAATATCTGTGGTCTTATGCATTGTGTGTGTGTGTGTGTAATATCGGGGAGGGGTGGTGCTAATATCTGGGGTCCTATGCATTGTGTGTGTGTAATATTGGGCGGGGGGGTAATATCTGGGGTCCTATGCATTGTGTGTGTGTGTGTACTATCGGGGGGGTAATATCTGGGGTCCTATGCATTGTGTGTGTGTGTGTGTGTGTGTGTAATATCGGGGAGGGGTGCTAATATCTGGGGTCCTATGCATTGTGTGTGTGTGTAATATCGGGCGGGGGGTAATATCTGGGGTCCTATGCATTGTGTGTGTGTGTAATATCGGGGGGGTAATATCTGGGGTCCTATGCATTGTGTGTGTAATATCGGGGGGTTTATCTCCAGCTACAGCTGCCGACACCATCGCCTCCGCCGACACACCGTCGCCGCCACCAGCTGCAACCGCCACCTCCAGCTGCACTCGCCGCCACCAGCTGCAGCCGCCGCCTCCGGCTACAGCGACTGCCGCCTCCAGCTACAGCCGTCAACACCGAATCCAGCTGCAGCCGCCGCCTCCGGCTACAGCCACCGCTGCCGCCTCCAGCGGCAGCCGCCTCCTCCAGCTACAGCCGCCGCCACTGCCTCCAGCTACATCCACCAACATCGTCTCCAGTTCCTGACATCTCCAGCTCCTGCCGCCCACACCGCCACTGCCTGTGAATGCTGGGTCTCGCCCACAGCTCAACCAGGAAGTGAGAATAGAAACACCAGAAAAACACCATGAAAGGTTAGTTGGGACAACCCCTTTATTTTTAGTGTATAGTATATTTCATATATGTTTATAAAAATTTTCAAAGATCTCAAACATTTTTTTTTCTTAAAAAAATGCCTTTCATTTGTTGTCACATTCGGGACATTGCAAAGTTACAATAAAGCCGGAGACTCGCGTTTAATTGCAAAATTTTGTTTTCAGGAGTATGTTTAAGGGCAAAGTTATTTTTTATTTTAATCTTAGACAGTAAAGGGTTGATAAAACCTAGAAATGTACATGATGCAGTCATAAATTAAATTTTTAACACTGTTTTTACCCCATCACGTGTGGGAGTAAAATTCTCAAATTAAGAATCTGTTATAAGTGGAACCACATGCTATTTGGAAATCTCTGTGTTGCCAGACTGCTAAAAAAATCTTAGATTTTTACCTTAAGGGCTTAAAGGGGTTTTGTCACAAAATGGGTTTTAAGCCTGTACTTAACAGCTCCCGGCGATGGTCCCGACACTCCAGGGCTCCTCCGCACACCTGCAGCATTTCTTCAGAATCCAGGTTCTTCTTTCTTCATTTTCCAAGCATTTTTGGGACTTCCTGCTCTTTGACACAGCGCCTGTAGTTCTTCCGGGCCGGGCTGTGTCGGAGCGTCTTTTGACATGGCGGTGTGAAGCAGAACATAGGAAGCGGACATGTTCTGCCCGGCAGTGTCAGGACCGTCGCCAGTAGCTGGTAAGTACAGGCTTAAAACCCATTTTGTGACAAAACCCTTTTAAACACACGAGCTTGTGCAAAATCACCGCGATTTTCATCAGCTTTTGTTACAAAAAATTCACACTTAGCAAGTGACCATCACATGCGTCATCAGGTCCTGCAGGAAGACACGGGGGAAGACGCTGAGAAGACACCAGAGGCAGACGGACAGGTGAGATAACCCCATTCCTGCGACGGGAGGTGGGTTGGGTGGACTCCCTGTCACCTCACGTCTGCAGTAAGTGGAGGGGGGAATCTCCGGAATACCCTTCCACGTAACTGCAGTGAAATAGCGCTGACTTTTTGTGTGCAGACGAATACGTTAAGTGCTCCATTGATTTCAATGGGGGCGAATTTGATGCAGCGCAGAAATACTAGTGCATGTCATCCCTATTTCTCACGCTCAGTGTCGAGCATGAGACAATACGCCCATGTGTATTCAATAGGGAGCGAATTTTCAGTGATAATCGCATTGGTGAATTCGCACTGAAAATATGCTTGTGTGTATAATCATATTGTATAATCATTTTCAAAATTTAGTTCTCAGTTCCCTTTTTTAATGGATTGCCCCTCTATAGGAAGCATTACTGCATGTAGTGATGAGCGAAGAGTCTTGATACAAATCAGAGAATTCACACGGAGGAGAAGCCATTTTCATGTTCCGAATGTGGGAAAGTATATTCTCGATTGCTTTGCCCGAAGTACGAATATACTCCACTACGCCGTCAAATTGCGAATATTCTCGATTTACACAACGCATTTACGTATATACTCCACTACAGTCTTTCTAAGAATACCAAACTTTTTTCCATTGACTTTATTACGTTCGGTAATGTTTACCGAACCGAACTGAACTTTTTGGAATAAGTTCGGTAATGTTTACCGAACCGAACATTTTAAAGTTCGCTCATCCCTAACTGCATGATCTTTTCTGTCTTCTATGAACCCGTTTTCTAGACACTATTGAAAAATAGAATAACAAGGAATGATTGGATAAAGCTCTACAGCGCCATCTATTGGGATGGCTGCTTCTCTATAAGTCTATATGCGGCCACAAACAACCTTTCATAAGACCAGAGATTAATATCAAGCGAAAATTCATGTATGTACAACGCAGTTTCAAGCTCATTGGCCATCATCATCAGCAGTAGAATTCTGGCTTGATACAGTGAGGGGCCTTGACGTGTGTCTTGGGGTGGCTACACTCCTTATGGAATGTAGCCACCCTGAAAAAAAGAATGAGAGGCGTAACATCTGTTTTTTTTTATACAAGTCAATGGTAATAAAGTTTAAATTTATTTCGACCAAAAAAGGTTCAACTTACACCAGAATTCTGGTGTAACACTAGTAATAAGTGTGTATAATCATCCATACGAATCAAAGTAAAATTGTACGGAATTATTTGTAATATTAAAAACAAGGAGGTGACCATAGGTTTTTCGTTAACTACAATTTGTTATATCTTAAAGAAATACAAATGGCCCCACCAAAAGCTTCAGGAGCACAAAATAGAAAGAGGAAACAAAAGCAAAAGTTTGACGATGAAAAAGCTGCAAAAGCAATGGCTATGTTTTTACAAAAATATGAACCAGTATCAACTACTAGTATGCCTTCTACATCAACTGAAAGTTTAAATTTTCCACAAGAAACTGATATGAACACTAATGTCACTAATGCTCAAGACAACGTTTGTTCAGATGTGTTACAGTCTGAAGAGGAAACCACAGACAATGTTATAATACGGTCTTCTACAGCATCTACAGAAGCACCGCAATTACTTGGTTCTTCTGAGTGTACACAGTTAATGTCTTTTACCAGCAATGTGTATCAGCAAGACTATGAAACAACTGAAGACTCTGACATTCCTGTTGCTGATAACAATGAACATTGTGATAGTTTGATTACATATAAGGATATAGCATTGTGGCCTCAAATAATATGCAGCAGAGTAAGAGACCTTATTGTATTGCAAGGACCACAGACTCTACCCCCTGCCAATTTTGTTTATCCAAAAGATGAGAATAGGTGACATTTTTCATCTTTCCATGGCTTTCTAGTTTTGCCAAATAAGGAACAAGTGGCTAGGCGATGGGTACAATATTCTTTGTCTGCTGACAAAGTTTACTGCTTTTGTTGCAAGTTGTTTGATCCCAGCCCAAAATTCAAATTTGGAACTGAAGGCCTTAATACATGGCAGCATATTGGAGAGTACTTAGCAATGCATGAACGTTCTACTGCCCACATTCATAACCGGCAGAAGTGGATTCATGCAGAAGAAAACCTAAAAAAGGAGCAAGGCATTGACAAACATTTGCAAAAACAGATAAATCAAGAAACTAAACGCTGGATAGATCTTTTAGAAAGAATTGTGGCAGTAACTAATTTTTTGGCAAGCAATAATTTACCTTTTTGTGGATCGTCCAATAAACTAAATACATCAAGTAATGGCAACTTTCTTGGTCTGATTCAACTGCTTGCAAAATTTAAACAAGTAATGAAAGATCACTTATCAAGAGTTAAGTCACAACAAACCTTCACCCATTACTGTGGTAATCTTATTCAAAATGAGATTATCAATTTAATGGCCACTCAAGTGAAAAACACAATATTAGAAAAGGTAAAGAATGCAAAATACTTCTCAATTATTTTGGATTGCACCCAAGATATTAGCCATATTGAGCAGCTATCATATACCCTAAGAATTGTAGATATTTCGAAAGAAAAATTATCAATTGCTGAGCATTTCATTGGATACCGACCTACAAATGATATATCTGGTGAGGGACTTAGCAATCTTCTCTTTGATGAAATATCAAAATGTGGTCTGGATATGGACAACTGTAGAGGTCAAGGGTATGACAATGGGGCCGATATGATTGGCATTAATAAAGGCGTTCAAACAAGAGTTTTACGGCAACACCCTCGAGCATTTTTCAATCCATAAAAAATAATTAAAAAAATATAGTTATTCTCACCTTCCGACAGTGGCGGGCTGGGCCGGGTGGCAGGGAGGAATTTTCCCCCCGGGCCGGTTAATTGGCAGAAGGACAGGGCCACAGCACTTGTTGTGTACATAATAGTACTGTCGGCATCATCAGAGGACTGGAGACAGGAGGAGGAGAGCGGCCGCCGCACTAGCAGCTGCAGACACAGGGGGGCCGGGCGGGCTGCCTGCCACACAGACATAGCATAGGCATAGGCTAGCATTAGCTGAGACAGGGTTGCTGGGCGGGTGGCCGGGCACTACTGCAGCCACACACACATAGGCTATGTGTGTGCGGCGCCCCGCCCACTCGCCCTCCCTCCATGTGTCTGCTAAATGCTATGTGACATTATCATAGCATTAGCAGACACAGGGGGGGTGGGGGGGCGGGCCGCCGCACACACATAGCACATTAACTGACACAGGGGGGTGGGCGGGCCACGGCAGCACACATAGGTTGCATCATTCATTATAGTACTGTGTAGCAGTACAGAGACATGGGGAGGGGAGGGGAGGGGCACTCAGTCACTGCACACAGAGTCAGACTGTCACTGCAGGCTGACTGAGACAGTGAGACAGCACAGACGTGGCAGCCTGTGATTGGAGGATCTGGCCGAGGTTCAGAGAGAGGGGGGTGGGTGGGTCATGTGTACAGCGTGCTACGTAAGCACGTCTCTGAACCGTCCCCAGCCATATCTGAGAGAAGAGGCAGAGATCAGCCGCCATTGCTCACACAGTGAGAGCCTCAGCCCTCAGCCAGGCCTCAAACTGTCCACTCGTGACTCGCTCCACTGAGTGCACTACTGATCGTGTGTCCTCCAGCCCAGGCAGGCTCCTCCAGCACAGCAAGTATGGGAAAATGTGTTTTAGCCACATTCACAGACATCAATAATGTGGATGTGGCCCTCTAAAATGTTAATGTGACTGTGACTGATGTGTCCCTCTAAGGCCTGTTTCACACGTCAGTTTTTTCTTGTCAGTTACAATCCGCCAAAATGGCGGAAAGCGGATCCGTTCGTAGCTGATGCAAACGGACGGCAGCGGACCGTTTTTTTTACGGATCCGTTCGCTGAAGAACTTTTAAGGAACCGCAGTTTGGGGAAGAGAAAAAGAGAGAGAGAGAGAATTTTTCCATGAGCCAGAAAGTATTTCAGGGTTAAATTGCCGGCTGAGTTCATGCCTCCGGGCATGCGCAATGCAAAAATGCGGATCATTCAGCCAAAAAAAGTTACATGCTCCATCTGGGCATGTCGGCGGACGGTAAAAAAATGGCGGATCCGCAAAAAAACGGATTCAACGGATGGCCATCCCCATCCGTCAAGATCCGCCAGTAATGCAAGTCAATGGGAAAAAAAACTGATCCGCCAAACAAAATGGCGGATCCGTTTTTTTTAGGAAAACAGCGGATCTTGACTGATGGCAAAAAACTGACATGTGAAACAGGCCTAAGGCAACTTTCAGATTTGCGTTCGGAGGTGCAGGGCCACCGCTAAGCTCTGCCCCCGTCCCACCTCCTCCGGTCAGCTCCTCCTCTGATCGCATGACGCAGCATGTAAGCAGCGTACCCTATAGTTAGCGTTGGATATGCTGGTCATGCGCTGGTACATTTTTGCTGGTGCTTGCGCGTTTTTGGCGCTGCGGCAAGCGCACAAAAATGCGCCGTGTTGCTTTTTTGTGCACTTAGTTGATTTCATCACACCAAGCTGTTTGCCTATTGCAGATTCAGTCTTCCCAGGCTGGTGCAGGGCTACAATTTTGTTTCTGGTGCCCTCCGACAGCTCTTTGGTCTTCACCATAGTGGAGTTTGGAGTGTGACTGTTTGAGGTTGTGGACAGGTGTCTTTTATACTGATAACAAGTTCAAACAGCTGCCATTACTACAGGTAATGAGTGGAGGCCAGAGGAGCCTCTTAAAGAAGAAGTTACAGGTCTGTGAGAGCCAGAAATCTTGCATGTTTCTTATGTTCCGCCATAGTTTGCAAAATAAATCTTGCCAAATCAGACAAGGTGATTTTCTGGATTTGTTTTCTCATTTTGACTCTCATAGCTGTGGTCTACCTATGATGTCAATTACAGGCCTCTCTCATCTTTTTAAGTGGGAGAACTTGCACAATTGGTGGCTGACTAAATACTTTTTTCCCCACTGTATGATACGTATAGGACAGTGAGGACCTTCATACTATATATAGGGGGCAGTGGGAACATCATATTGTATATAGGGGCTATGTAGCCATTTTACTATATAGGGAGCTCTGGGGTCCTCAATGTATTATAAAGGGCTTTGGGGAAAATCATATTGTGTATTGAGGGCTGTAGGACTATCATTCTGTATATACAGAGCTGTGTGGGTACTCAAAGGACATTATTTGTTATAAAAGGAGACATTATTAGTTTTGATAGGGGCACTCAGGTCCCATTATTTATTTTTGTTGGGGGGGCATTATTAACTTTAAGTGGACACTCAAGAGTATTTGTTGCTGGAAGGGGGCACTTGGGATATTATATAGAATTTTTTGGGGAGGGAGTAATCCTAATAATGCCATAATTTTTTAAATATTGGGGTCAGTGCTCCACACCGCAAGTGCACGCAGAGTGGGGAGTTTTTGTAGGTTGGAAATAGATGGCTACGTCGCTTTAAATGTGTTTTTATTGTAATCTGTGCAGACAAGCTGTGGCTGGAGAAGTGGTAATGGAGGTCTGGGCCAGATGGAAAAGACTGGAAAAGTGAACAACCCGAATCAGAAAGAACGTCATGTGTAAGTTAAACTGTACTGTAATCACGTGTATGTTCTGTGGGACTGGTATCTACCAATATGTTACTGTAAGGTGGTGAGATTGCTCTTTTTAGTAGTGTTTTTATTTTTTTATTTAGTAACAGGTTAATGTGTTTCAGTCATTATGTAGTAGAAGGTGTATGGTGGTAGCATTGGTCTTTGTATAGAGTGTTTTGTTATGTAGAGATAATGGTCATATTATTATGTATTCTCTGTGCATTGGTGATGATAGTGGACATTGTGTAGCCGTATTGTTTGGTCTTTTGTAGAGTTGAGCGAAACGGGTCGAAAAATTTCAAAAGTCGCCGACTTTTGGCAAAGTCGGGTTTCATGAAACGAAACCCGACCCTAGGATGAGGTCGGCCACGAGGTCGGCGACTTACGCGCCAAAGTCGCATTTCAAAAGTTTGTTTTGCGCTCTTTTTCAGCCAATCAGGATCCACGGACACTGTGGGCAACGTGATGACATAGACAGGGGTCACCACCATCTTTCAGAAGGGCATGCAAGTGATTGGCTTGCTTTGGTGGGCGTCACAGGGGTTATAAAAGGGCGTGCACGCCGACCGCCATCTTACTTCTGCCGATCTTAGCATTGGGAGAGGTTGCTGATTCTGTAGGGAGAGCGTTAGGCAGGGAAGAAGAAAAAAAAACTGCTTCTGCTGCAAGCGATTTTGCCTGTACAACACACCAGTCACTGTGTGTGCAGTGCAAGGGGAGGCTATATTGTGGTGAATCAGCGGTGTTGGTTGTTAGGCTGCCTTCTAAGGCTTCCTGACAGCTGCATTGCTGTTTACCCACTACTCTGCAAACTGCTTTTTTAAAAGCAATCCCAATTTTTTTTTTTGTCCTGCTGAGGTACTGAGCGTGCATTTTTTCACACCATACAGCGTCAGTGGGCCTCACACAATCCAAAAGTGTCCAGTGTCCACTAGTGTTTGCAGAAATTCAAAATCTCCCTTATCCTGTAGTCACTTTTTTCACACCTGTGCCATCGAGCCTGTGACATAGCGCTCTGATATTCAGTGGGCCTCACACAATCCAAAAGTGTCCAGTGTCCACTAGTGTCTGCAGAAATTCAAAATCTCCCTTATCCTGTAGTCACTTTTTTCACACCTGTGCCATCGAGCCTGTGACATAGCGCTCTGATATTCAGTGGGCCTCACACAATCCAAAAGTGTCCAGTGTCCACTAGTGTCTGCAGAAATTCAAAATCTCCCCTGTCCTATAGACACCTTGTACCTTGTTTTACATTACTATATAGTTTGTTGGATTTTGTCTACATTTCTACAAAAAATGAGGAAGGCTGGTGGAAGAGACCGTGGAATTGGGTGGGGGTTGGCAGCTGGTAATGATGGTGTTGGTGGTGGATCTGATGGTAGTGGCAAGAGCAAAATAGGACCGAATGCAGGAGGTGTTGAGCCTGCATCATCGTCTGGCTCCATAAGGCTTCGAAGGCTTAGTTTTCTAGGAGTTGGCAAACCGCTTTTAAAGCCAGAGCATCAGGAAAAAGTTTTGTCTTACATTGCTGACTCAGCCTCCAGCTCTATCGCCTCCTCTTCTGAAGTTGTAAAAAGTAAAAGCACTCAGTCGTCATTGGAGGCTCATGTTCATGAACCACACCTTTCCTTGTGTCCTTCACCCCAACCAAGATTGAAGGATGATGCAGGCCATACTACTGATTACTCCATGGAGCTGTTTTCACATACCATGCCTGGATTATCAAGTGAAATGGTGAATTACCCAGGCCAAGATGAATCTGACATGGAGTGCACTGATGCACAGCCGCTGATAGATGATTCTGCTGGTACATTCACTCAGAGCACTACATTGTCCTCGCAGTGTACAGAGCCAGATTCTGACCCTGATGAGACTCAGGTGCCCCTTCCCGCACACTATACCACCATACACGGTGACACAGAGGAAGGTGCACATGACATTGAAGAGGAGGTGATGGATGACCCAGTTGTTGACCCAGATTGGCATCCATTGGGGGAAGAGGGTGCTGCTTCCAATAGCTCAGATGAGGAGGAGCATCCACAGCAGACATCGACATCGCAACAGCTGTTATCTGGCACTCCCGGAGCACTCCAAAGACAGGTTCCAAAAATCAAAAGAGTTGCTGGACAGCTTGTCCAGACGGTCAAAAGATCACAGCGTGCTAGGCCGCAAAATGTCTGCCAAAGTAGGAAGAGTGCAGTGTGGCACTTTTTTGAACAAAATCCTCATGATCAGGCCAAGGTTATCTGTAAGAAGTGCGCAAAGACCTTTAGCCGAGGGAAAAATCTGAAAAATTTGAATACCAGTTGCATGCTTAGACATTTAACCAGCATGCACTTGCAAGCGTGGACACAACACCAAACCTCAAGTGCCACATGTGCAACTGATCACAAAGAAGGTAGTTAACAACGCTACATTGTTTCCCCCACTGTAAGCCCACCGGTTAGCACAGCAGCAAATGTTGAGGTGTCGTTGCAAGGCCACAGCAGTCAGGGAATCCCACTGTTATATCAACGAAATACTGAATCTAGGCCATCAGAAAGAACACCAACTCCATCACCATCATCAACCCTCTCTCAGTCCGCCCTGTCCACCGCTACTTCCACCATATGCAGCTCTCAAGTCCAGCTCACCCTCCCAGACACTGTGAGTAGGTCAAGAAAGTACTCAGTCTCTCATCCGCGTACACTGGGTTTGAACGCCCACATTGCCAAACTAATCTCATTTGAGATGATGCCCTATCGGTTGGTGGAAAGCGCAGCTTTCCGCGAACTCATGGCCTATGCAGTACCACGCTATGACCTACCCAGTCGCCACTTCTTCTCTCACAAAGCCATCCCAGCCCTCCACCATCATGTAAAAGACCGCATTGTCCATGCACTCAAGCAGTCAGTGAGTGGAAAGGTGCACCTCACAACTGATGCATGGTCCAGTCGGCATGGCCAGGGCCGTTACGTGTCCATCACTGCGCACTGGGTTAATGTGGTGGATGCAGGGTCCACAGGGGACAGCGGAGGTGGGACAGTGCTGCCTAGCCCACGGTATAGGAAACAGTTGGCTGTAGGCGTTCGACCCTCCTCCTCCTCCAGAAGCGAAAGCTCGTCCACAGAGCGCAGTCGTACGAGCACTCCATCTGCAGCTGCCACTGTTGCACATGAGGTGTCCCCCTATCGAGCAGCTAGCGCCAGCAGGCTGTGTTGCAGATGATGTGTTTGGGCGACAGACACACCGCCGAGGTGCTGGCCGAGTACTTGAAGCGACAAACTGAGTCATGGCTGGGCAGTGTACATCTTGAGGCAGGCAAGGTAGTTAGTGATAATGGCCGTAATTTTGTGGCAGCCATAGCCCTTTCAAAACTCAGCCACATACCTTGCTTGGCTCACACCTTGAACGTGGTGGTGCAGTGCTTCCTCAAAAATTATCTGGAGTTAATAGCCCTGCTCCAGAAGGTGCGAAGACTGTGCGCGCACATCCGCCGGTCGCCTGTACACTCCGTTCGTATGCAGAAGCTGCAGCGATTGCTCCACCTTCCCAACCACCGCCTCATTATCGACATTGCAACAAGGTGGAACTCCACCCTGCACATGGTGGAGCGGCTGTGCGAGCAGAGGCAGGCCATAATGCATTTGTGGGAGGATACACGGCCAGGCACTTTGAGAGCAGACATGGAGTTGACAGGTGTGCAGTGGTCGAAGCTGAAAGACCTCTGTAAAGTCCTTCAGTGTTTTGAGGAATGCACACGACTGGTAAGCGCAGACGACGCCATCCTAAGCATGAGCATCCCACTTATGCGTCTGCTCATGCAAACTTTGACGCACCTTAAGGAGCAGGCGTCTGCAGCCAATGTTGATGAGGAGGAAGAGGAGGAGGGAATCCTTGATGACATTCAGCCATTGTCTGCTCAGGGACCTCTCCTGGACGAGGTGGAGGAAGAAGAGGAGGAGGAGGATGATGATGGGGATGATTACTTAGGGGAGGAGGATGCATCTCGTGGGGCAAGTGAAAATGTTGGCGTGGCAAGGTCTGGTGCAGGGTTTGTGCGTGACTGGAGGGATGTGGATTTGCCAGAAAGTGCTCCTCCACCCAGCACTCGCAGTGCATCATTGACACCGGGAACATTGGCCCACATGTCAGATTATGCCTTGCAGATCCTAAAAGGGGACACCCGCATTGCCAAAATGATGAACGATGACGACTACTGGTTGGCCAGCATCCTGGATCCACTCTATAAAGGCAAATTACAAAACATCATGCCACAGGAGAACCTTGACCTAATATTGGCTAATAAACAAGCAACTCTGGTAAATCGGTTGCTTGAGGCATTCCCAGCACACAGCAGCGGTGATGGTTCTCACACGAGCCGTACGGGCCGGGGGCAGCTTGGCAGAGGTGTTCGTGGTGCACACAGCAGAAGTGGCGTTGGAGACAAGGGTTTCATGACAATGTTGTGGACTGATTTTTCAAGTACCGCTCACACAACTGGTAATACTGCATCGATGGAAAGTGACAGGAGACAGCAGTTGTCAACTATGGTTACAAACTACTTTTCCTCCCATATCAATGTTCTCCCACACAGGTCATTCCCCTTTGACTATTGGGCCGCTAAACTGGACACCTGGCCTGAATTGGCACAATATGCCTTACAGGAGCTCGCTTGCCCAGCTGCAAGTGTGCTATCGGAAAGAGTCTTCAGTGCAGCTGGATCAATCCTGACAGATAAAAGGACCCGTTTGTCAACTCAAAATGTGGATGATCTAACCTTCATTAAAATGAACCATGCATGGGTTTCCAAGGATTTTGCCCCACCTTCCCCTGATGACACATAGGGTGACAGAAAAATAGCTTGCTTTGGTCCACCTCTTCCTGGGACTTGACCTATTTCGCCTTTTGCATCAGCTGAATGTCCAACATCAACATATGCCACTTTCTAAAACTCCCTAACTGTGCTGCCTCCCCCCCATGGCTGGGGTCACCACCTAGCGCACGACACCGTGCGAGTGCCGTTGTCCTAGACAGGTGGGTAGGCCGACTCTTGGGCACGGGCACTGGCACAGGGTCCCTCATAGTGCAATCAAGTGTCTCTGACGGTGGTGGTGCACACCCGCCGTCAGACACACCGCCGTACTATGAGGGGCCCAGTGCCAGTACCGACGCCCACGAGTGGGCCCCCCTTGCTTGGGCAGGGCCCCAGCATTTGCAATCTTTACCTCTCCCTGCTCCTCCGCTGTGTAGTCTGGGCCGTCAAATCCATACTGTGCCTGACACCGTCTGAGCCTGCCTCCTGATGTATAGACATATATTTTGAATGTGTACGCTATCCATACATGTTATCCGGGGATACGGTACCCTTTCTCACCTTTGTGCAATCACGTGCAATCCATACTGGGCCTAACACCGTCTGAGCCTGCCTCTTGATGTATAGACATATATTTTGAATGTGTACGCTATCCATACATGTTATCCGGGGATACGGTACCCTTTCTCACCTTTGTGCAATCACGTGCAAGCCATACTGGGCCTAACACCATCTGAGCCTGCCTCCTGATGTATAGACATATATTTTGAATGTGTACGCTGTCCATACATGTTATCCAGGGATACGGTACCCTTTCTCACCTTTGTGCAATCACGTGCAAGCCATACTGGGCCTAACACTGTCTGAGCCTGCCTCCTGATGTATAGACATATATTTTGAATGTGTACGCTATCCATACATGTTATCCGGGGATACGGTACCCTTTCTCACCTTTGTGCAATCACGTGCAAGCCATACTGGGCCTAACACTGTCTGAGCCTGCCTCCTGATGTATAGACATATATTTTGAATGTGTACGCTATCCATACATGTTATCCGGGGATACGGTACCCTTTCTCACCTTTGTGCAATCACGTGCAATCCATACTGGGCCTAACACCGTCTGAGCCTGCCTCCTGATGTATAGACATATATTTTGAATGTGTACGCTATCCATACATGTTATCCGGGGATACGGTACCCTTTCTCACCTTTGTGCAATCACGTGTAATCCATACTGGGCGTGAGAACGGCTGGCGAGCTGTTAAGCAAGCTACAGCACCTGTGGTTTGCACACGTAAGTTTTTCATTTTTTCAGGAATGACGGTTAGGCCTAATTCCGGAACTGCGGTTGACCTGCACTTACTGGGAAATCATCGTTCGCGGGTAATAATTGTAATCAGTGATCCCCATCACTAACGTTGTTCAGCGGGTTATCTGCACCTGTAAGCGACAAACGCTGGCCTTTTCAGTGTAGCGCACATGCAGCCACGGACATGTAAGGGCATGACACACCAGTTATTGGCCAATCTCATGTGCCAGAGCCTCACGTGTCCCTCTAGTAAGCCGGACTCGGACCGCGGGGCATGATGGAGTCTCGTTCATTAACGGAATTAAGCTTGCAATGTGTGCCTCTGTTCTGTAGCTGGCATGGTTGAGGTTTCCCAGGTGGAGTCGAATTTAACCGTAGGCTCCACTCCTGGTGGTGCCCTTCTGGACATTCCTTTAAGGTTCAGCTTTGCAACCATACTGCCCACGTAAAACAAACACTTTGCCTTCATGAACGCTGTTTGGAGGGTCATGACTCGTGGGAATAACGCCGCCCAATCAGTTAACCTGCTAGAGAGATCCTTCATTGCTCCCAAGCATGACATCACACTCCCTAGGAGGAAGGTAATGCCACTGTGGCGACCGTACTGCTGGGGGCGACACAAGTGCACTGATGCCCAGCCACTGCTCGATGAATCTGCTGGTACATTGACCCAGACCACTACATTCCCCTCGCACGCTACACGGCCTGAATCTGACCCTGATGAAACTCAGGTTACCCTTCCCATATACAGTTCCATCTTACACGGTGACAAAGAGGAAGCTGCAGATGAAAGTGCAGGTTCGGCCCACCCGCCATCAGACACACCACCGTACTATCAGGGGCCCTGTGCCAGTGCCGTCGCCAACGAGTGGGCCCCCCCTGCTTGCTCAGGATCACAGCACTTGCAAGGTTGAAATACTGTGCAGTGAGATGGAAGATGGGGACGACGAGGAGTCCAGACTAGTACAGGGATTCCCTAGCGAGGAGACTTATTTGATTGTTTTCAATGTTGGGACAGCAATTTTTGGGGAGCACTATACTCTGGAGAATGATAGATGGGGCCCACCATACACTGGAACATTCCAAAGGTGGACATCAGACACTGGAGCAGCATTTACAGGGCCCATTATACACTAGAGCATTAGAAATGGGGCCTATTATGTTTGGAGCATTATTTGGGCCCATAAGACAGTGGAGCTTCATCCATGGGGACCAACATATACTGTAGCATTATGTGGAGCTCATCATATACTGTTTCAAACATTATATGGGACCAATGATTCTGTATGGAGAAATAGATGGGCCTCGTCATGAGATGTAAAAAGTGAGGTATTTTTCATTGTACTATACCGCTATTTCTCTGCCGTATCGGAGCATGATGAGTTGTGGTATGTGTTAAAGGGGCGCTCTTTCGCCCAGGGCACATGAAAACCTGGAGCCAGCCCTACCCCCCCACAACTTTAGCCAAATAACCCCCATTTTTCAGTGCGTAACTTGTATTATGAAGTTAATTAAGGTTGACAAGCTTAAGTAAGAAGAATTGATGCTTTTGGCATTCAAATGGGCACTGTAGGTGTGTTTCCTGTCCTCCTCTCACTGCCGACTTTTATTCCCCATTGACTTACATTGGGTTTCGTGTTTCGGGACGACCCCGACTTTTCCCTATAATCGGCTGATCTTGCTCGACCCGACTTTTGGAAAAGTCGGGTTTCACGAAACGAAACTCGACCCTAAAAAACCAAAAGTCGCTCAACTCTAGTCTTTTGTAGTAGTCATTTTGATAATATTGGTCTTTGCATTGTGTGTTGTTGGCTAGCAACAGTGATATACTGTAATTACAGATGCTATTTTATATGGATATAGGGCGGTCATATGGGGAAACATGCACTTTGGGGCTTGGACCCCTGGTCTTTTAGGACCCTAGCAACACCCCTGCGTACTGTGTGTTTACATGTCCGTGTTTCCGGAGTTGTATGTTTGAAGGTAAGCTCAGTTATGGTACCATATCTAAGCAGTAAGCTTGGTTCTGGTACTGTATCGATGTAGTAATCTAGATTCTGGTACCATATGTATGCCATAAGCTTGGTATTGTTCCCGTATTTATGTAGTAGACTTATTAATCTCGGTTTAGCTCCCATATCTCTGGAGTAAGCTCTGTTCTGCTCCCATATCTCTGTAGTAAACTCTGTTCTGCTCCCATATCTCTGTAGTAAGCTCATTTCTGCTCCCATATCTCTCTAGTAAGCTTGGATCTGCTCCCATAGCTCTGTAGTAAGCTCAGTTCTACTCGCTTATCTCTGTAGTATGCTCGGTTCTGCTCCCATATCTCTGTAGTAAGCTTGGCTCTGCTCCCTTATCGCTGTAGTAAGCTTGTTTCATTTCCGTTATCTAAGTAGTATTCTTGGTTCCGTTCTTGTGTCTATGTAGTTAGCTTGCTTCTGTTACTGTATCTATGTAGGCAGTAAGCTTGGTTCTACTCCCATATCTATGTAGCAAGCTTTGTTCTGTTCGCATATCTATGTACCAGCCTGTCTTTAAAGCTTGTCATTGCTGCTGCTTTAATGCAGCAGCCAGAGATAAGCAGGGCAGAGGTGGGCCACCACAATTCGAGGGCCACTGCCTTGTGATTGCCCCCCAGGCTGAAAAGTGCCAGCCAGCCCCTGCCTTCCGATGTCCCGCGCAGTCTTCCGGCCTCTCTCCACGCTCCGGTCCCAGTGATCCTTTGCACGAATGACCGCGAGACATTGTTATCCCTCGAGACCATGACATCTCGCGGTCATTCGTGCAAAGGATCACTGGGACCGGAGCGTGGAGAGAGGCAGGATGGCTGAATGGGACGTCGGAAGGTGAGAATAACTATATTTTTTATTTTGATTCTATTTTTTACAGCGATGGCCAGCGATGCCGGGCGCTCGGCATCGCTGTGCTGATCGCTGGTGAAGCTGTCTGTGTGACAGCTCACCAGCGATCACATAGCGACTTACCAGCGATCCTGACACCTTGATATCTGTGTCGGGATCGCTGGTAAGTCGCTTAGTGTGACAGGGCCTTTAGCCAAGATTGTGTTACACCCCTTGAAGTTCTGCAACACATACAAGATACCCACTCCCATGAGCTGTTCCCAAACTTATGGATTGCAATGAGAATTTTATTGACTATTCCAATTACTGTTGCATGTTGTGAAAGGAGCTTTAGCAAGTTAAAGCTAATGAAAACATACTTGCGTTCTACAATGACGGAAGAAAGATTATCGGTCCTGGCTATTTTATCGATCGAGAGTGAGTTGGCAGAGGAAGCAGACTATTCTGCTGCAATAGACCTTTTTGCAGCAGCAAAGTCAAGGAAAGTGAGCCTTTGAACTTTGATGCCTTCGAGGATTGGATTGATGCAAAGGTAAGACACGTTTATCTAAGTTTATCTAAAGTATTCAGCATGTTAATGTTCGGGGGGGGGGCGCTTTTTCGATGTTCGCCCTGTCGGCAAAAGTCCTTAGAAACTGCCCTGCCCCAAGCGCAGAAAACTACAAAGAGGCTGAATGTCTATAAGGTGCAAAATAAAAGAATTGCAGGGGAATTTACCAATGACCTTGATGGCAGACTGTTATATATACTGCAGGCAGAGGAGACCGGCGTTGAGGAACAGTGGATGATTCTGAGAGATGCTGTTTACAATACTGCCCTGGAGCATCTTGGATCAGTAGCCAGAAATAATCAAGATTGGTTCAATGAAAATGACAAAGAAATAATGACACTCCTAGAAGAGAAACATCAGCGGTACAAGGTGTATCAAAATGATTGAAAAATAAACCAGCTCACCTGTGGTGGCTTGCGGTGCGTGGAAGCATTGTTCCCATGTAGTTGGCACATGCCAAAAACAGTAAAAATAAAAAAATGGTCCAGATTCCAAAATTATTTAAAAATTTATTGCAAAATGTTAAAAGCAGAGATCACTTGACAGACCGCACATGTTCTCACGAGCAGCGCATTTCGAACAGACAAGTGTTCTTTCTCAAAGCTGCTTTCTGGCAAAACTATTCTAACAAAATCTGTGCTCCAGGAGGAAAATAGTGTTCCGTCCCTCCTGAGTGTCACCGTATGGGTAAGTAATACTGTACAGTCACATATGGAGAAAATGTAAAATTTGGGGCTAAAACTAATTTTTTTAAAACCGTCTTTATTGAGCAATAGACATAAAATACAAATATTGTACGAAAGCATCAGAAAAAGATCTGATAAGTAAAAATTTTACAGTACTTTGACTATTACAGTGTTTTATAACTATAACCAATTTATTTATTAATAATAGAACTGGTAGCGTCTGTAAGGGATAAAGTATTTTAGAGAAATAAATCATTTTTATCAGATGGGCCTTCCAAGATTGTATTTCCTGCACAACCGCAGTAATGAGGGGTCGAACATTTAGCTTATAAATGTCATGGCGGTTTGAGGGCAGACACACCCCAAGATAATGCAAGGACTCCTTCTTTCACTGAAAGAGGAAAGGGAACGGCCACCTTTTCTGGGCAGTTTTGAACACAGTCAAAGCGTGAGATTTGTCATAATTTATGTTAAATCCTGAAACTGCTCCAAACTCGTTAAAGGCGTCCATTTTAGAAGGAATGGATTCCTTAGGATTGGCTATCATAAGTAAAATATCATCAGCAAATGCCAATGTTTTAAGAGTGTGGTGGCCGATCTCCATACCCCCAAAGGAAGGGATCATCTCCAGATATCTCAGCAAAGGATCCAGAGCGATATTAAATAACAAAAGTGACAGGGGTCGTCCCTGCCTCGTACCCCTGAAAATGAAAAAGACGATGATTGAATACCATTAAGCCAAATCGAAGATTGGGGGATAGTATAAATTATCCTCATAAATTTAAAGAAAGCAAAGCCAAACAACCTATGCTTAAGGGCAGGGGCGAACACTGACAGCTTGGGGCCCCTGTGCAAGAAATGTGTCTGGGCCCCCTTCCTTTTATGGTGACAAAGCTACATATATATATATATATATATATATATATAGTGTATATATATACATATACAGTTGTGGCCAAAATTATTGACACCCCTGCAATTCTGTCAGATAATACTCAGTTTCTTCCTGAAAATGATTGCAAACACAAATTCTTTGGTATTATTATCTTCATTTAATTTGTCTTAAATGAAAAGACACAAAAGAGAATGAAGCAAAAAGCAAAACATTGCATATTTCACAAAAAAATCCAAAAATGGGCCAGACAAAAGTATTGGCACCCTCAGCCTAATACTTGGTTGCACAACCTTTAGCCAAAATAACTGCGACCAACCACTTCCGGTAACCATCAATGAGTTTCTTACAATGCTCTGCTGGAATTTTAGACCATTCTTCTTTGGCAAACTGCTCCAGGTCCCTGATATTAGAAGGGTGCCTTCTCCAAACTGCCATTTTTAGATCTCTCCACAGGTGTTCGTTCTATGGGATTCAGGTCTGGACTCATTGCTGGCCACCTTAGAAGTCTCCAGTGCTTTCTCTCAAACCATTTTCTAGTGTTTTTTGAAGTGTGTTTTGGGTCATTGTCTTGCTGGAAGACCCATGACCTCTGAGGGAGACCCAGCTTTCTCACACTGGGCCCTACATTATGCTGCAAAATTTGTTGGTAGTCTTCAGACTTCATAATGCCATGCACACGGTCAAGCAGTCCAGTGCCAGAGGCAGCAAAGCAACCCCAAAACATCAGGGAACCTCCGCCATGTTTGACTGTTTGACTGTAGGGACCGTGTTCTTTTCTTTGAATGCCTCTTTTTTTCTCCTGTAAACTCTGTATTCATGCCTTTGCTCAAAAAGCTCTACTTTTGTCTCATCTGACCAGAGAACATTCTTCAAAAACGTATTAGGCTTTTTCAGGTAAGTTTTGGCAAACTCCAGCCTGGCTTTTTTATGTCTCGGGGTAAGAAGTGGGGTCTTCTTGGGTCTCCTACCATACAGTCCCTGGCACTGTTGTACCCTTGGACTGCAGAGCAGCTTGAACTTGTTTGGATGTTAGTCGAGGTTCTTTATCCAACATCCGCACAATCTTGCGTTGAAATCTCTTGTCAATTTTTCTTTTCCGTCCACATCTAGGGAGGTTAGCCACAGTGCCATGGGCTTTAAACTTCTTGATGACACTGCGCACGGTAGACACAGGAACATTCAGGTCTTTGGAGATGGACTTGTAGCCTTGAGATTGCTCATGCTTCCTCACAATTTGGTTTCTCAAGTCCTCAGACAATTCTTTGGTCCTCTTTCTTTTCTCCATGCTCAATGTGGTACACACAAGGACACAGGACAGAGGTTGAGTCAACTTTAATCCCTGTCAACTGGCTGCAAATGTGATTTAGTTATTGCCAACACCTGTTAGGTGCCACAGGTAAGTTACAGGTGCTGTTAATTACACAAATTAGAGAAGCATCACATGATTTTTCGAACAGTGCCAATACTTTTGTCCACCCTCTTTTTTATGTTTGGTGTGGAATTATATCCAATTTGACTTTAGGACAATTCTATGTGTTTTTTCTTTTAAGGCAAATTAAATGAAGATAATAATACCAAAGAATTTGTGTTTGCAATCATTTTCAGGAAGAAACTGAGTATTATCTGACAGAATTGCAGGGGTGTCAATACTTTTGGCCACAACTGTATAGCCACACACACATACATGTATATGTATTACATAGTCTCCTTTATTATGCATATTGCTGTCCCTTTTACAGTGCCCTCTCTTGTTATGTACAGTACCGTACCTTACATACTGGATTATATAGAGCCCTGTTTTTTATTACATACCGACCTGTCTTGTTGGCTGTATAATGCAATGATGGCTGATGGAGCATGGGAAAGCTTCCTTTCTAATGGAGGAGCTGATGGACTGGTAGTCTAGTCACCGGCTCCTTGACCAGCAGTCATTTTAGATCTAAAAAGAGAGGGGACTATGTAATAAAAGAGGGCACTGTGAACAACAAAATTAACAAGAATACACTATGTAAGAGACAGCACTATACATAACAGCAGAGGAAGCTATATAATAAGGGACGGCACCATATATAATTCGAGAGGATGGTACGTAATAAGGGACGGTGTTACACATAATAAAAGAGGAAACTATGTAACTAAGGATAGTGTTATACAGAATTAGTGAGTACAATATATGCTAAGGGACTGTGTTATACATAGTAAGTGAGTACACTATATACTAATGGACTGTGTTAGACATAAGAGATAATTTCTTCCTCCACCTACCCCCTGTTCCTAAGGCCATTATAAGTCCCCCTTCCTCCCATCCCAATCCCCCACACCCCTCATTGTCCTCCTCCCCCCCGCATCCCATTATTCTCCTCTCCTCCACCCTATCATTGCCCTCTTCACCACCTCCATCATTGCCTTCTCCCCCACCACTATCTTTGCTTTCTCCCCCACCACTCCCATTCCCATCATTGCCCATTCCACCACCTCCATCATTTCCTCCTCCCCCACCATCCCCATTATTCCCCTTTCCAGCACCACCATCATTGCATTCTCCCCAGCACTCCCATTATCATTTATTTTTCCCCACCACCCTATCATTGCCCTTTCCACCACCTCCATCATTGCCTTCTCCCCATAACTCCCATCATTGCCTTCTCCATCACCCCCATCATTGCCTTCTCCCCATCACGCCAACATGGCCATCTCCATTACCTCATCACTGCCTTCTCCCCATCACTCCCATCACTGCCTTCTCCCCATCACTCCCATCACTGCCTTCTCCCCATCACTCCCATCATTGCCTTCTCCCCATCACTCCCATCATTGCCTTCTCCCCATCACTCCCATCATTGTCTTCTCCCCATCACTCCCATCATTGCCTTCTCCATCACCCCATCATGGCCTTCACCCATTACCCCATCATGGCCTTCTCCATCACCCCATTATTGCCTTCTCCCCATCACTCCCATCATTGCCTTCTCCCCATCACTCCCATCATGGCCTTCTCCATCACCCCATCACTGCCTTCTCCCCGTGTCACGCTCGCGCCTTGGCTGAATGGCGAGAGCCAGGGGTTTGTGGCCCCACTGAGCCACAAACCAGACTACCCTGGAAGGGGCATGACTACGACAGCTACCTCGGTCTTCACTGGAGCCCCTGATGGTGAGGTCAGGCTTGTGCGGTAGACAGCTGTCGGGTGCCACTCCAGGGTGGTGTCTGGCTGTGGCTGCTGGTCCCACTCGGGGACAATTCACTTTGACAGAAGTTATAGGCAGGCAGGTAGACACGACAGGCATGGCAGAGACACTGGGCAAGCAGGCGTGGCTTGGAGACACAGGGCAAGCGGGTACGGCTTGGAGACACAGGGCAAGCGGGCACGGCTTGGAGACACAGGACAGGCGGGCACGGCTTGAAGGCCCTGGCCAAGCGGGCACGGCTTGGAGAAAACGGACAGGCGGGCACGGCTTGAGACACAGGAAAGGCGGGCACGGCTTGAGACACAGGACAGACTCGTGTGGTATGAGAAGGGGCAGGTAGGGACCTGTTCACACAGCACATGTAGGCAGGAGGGAGTGGTGTATGTTGGAACAGGATTTGGACCTGTTCACACAGGAGGTGCAGGTATGGATATAGGCAGGAGTGTGGAGTAGGCGGAACCGCAGGAGTGCAGAGTAGGCTGGGCTGCAAGGGAGCCGTGCAGGCAGAGCGGCTAGGGAGCCATGCAGGCAGAGCAGCTAGGGAGCAGTGCAGGCAGGGCAGCTAGGGAGCAGTGCAGGCAGGGCGGCTAGGGAGCCGTGCAGGCAGGGCGGCTAGGGAGCCGAGCAGGCAGAGTGCCTAGGGAGCCGAGCAGGCAGAGCGGCTAGGGAGCCGATCAGGCAGAGCGGCTAGGGAGCCGATCAGGCAGAGCGGCTAGGGTGCAGATGCACAGACAGAGCTGCAAGGGTGCAGATGCACAGACAGAGCTGCAAGGGTGCAGATGCACAGACAGAGCTGCAAGGGTGCAGATGCACAGACAGAGCTGCAAGTGTGCAGATGCACAGACAGAGCTGCAAGGGTGCAGATGCACAGACAGCGCTGCAAGGGTGCAGATGCACAGACAGCGCTGCAAGGGTGCAGATGCACAGACAGAGCTGCAAGGGTGCAGATGCACAGACAGAACTGCAAGGGTGCAGATGCACAGACAGAGAGGACACAAGGAAAGACACAGCAGGGAAGGAAGCCACAGACAAGGAGAAAGGGAGACTAAGGTAGGACAGAGTACAGACAAGGTACTGGAACCAAGACTCAAGGGACAGGATATTCAGCCTCCTGGCAGGTAGACAAGGTACAAAGCAAGACAAGAAGTATTCCTCCAGAGAAGAAGGGAATACAGAGGACAGGGCCTGGCTTCCTCAGCAGCAAGATACTAACTGAGATTAGACATTGCACAGGCAATGTTTCAGTGGGTGTGGCGGAGCTAAATAGTCAAGGGCTCTAGGTGATTGGTCAGGGACAGATTAGACAGGTGCACCCTGACTGCATAAGAACCAGAGAGTTCTGGTGCCGCCCCCTATACACACATAGCCAGGAAACATACAGGTGAGCAGCGGCAAAGAGCACAGGACTGGCAACAGACAGAATTCAGAGCATGACCCGGAGCAGTGAGTAAGTTGACGTGCTGGGGATGGGAGGCCATGCAGTGACGCCAGCAGTGTTGTTACACCACTTCACTCCCATAATTGCCTTCTCCATCACCCCATCACTGCCTTCTCCCCATCACTCCCATCATTGCCTTCTCCCCATCACTCACATCACTGCCTTCTCCATCACCCCATCATGGCCTTCTCCCATCACCCCATCATGGCCTTCTCCATCACCCCATCACTGACTTCTCCCCATCACTCCCATCATTGCCTTCTCCCCATCATTCCCATCATTGCCTTCTCCCCATCATTCCCATCATTGCCTTCTCCCATCACCCCATCATGGCCTTCTCCATCACCCCATCATTGCCTTCTCCCCATCACTCCCATCACTGCCTTCTCCCCATCACTCCCATCATGGTCTTCTCCATCACCCCATCACTGCCTTCTCCCCATCACTCCCATCATTGCCTTCTCCCCATCTCTCCCATCATTGCCTTCTCCATCACCCCATCACTGCCTTCTCCCCATCACTCCCATCATGGTCTTCTCCATCACCCCATCACTGCCTTCTCCCCATCACTCCCATCATTGCCTTCTCCCCATCACTCCCATCATTGCCTTCTCCATCACCCCATCACTGTTTTCTCCCCATCACTCCCATCATTGCCTTCTCCATCATCCCATCACTTCCTTCTCCCCATCACTCCCTTCATTGCCTTCTCCCCATCACTCCCATCAATGCCTTCTCCATCACCCCATCACTGCCTTCTCTCCATCACTCCCATCATGGCCTTCTCCATCACCCCATCACTACCTTCTCCCCATCACTCCCATCATTGCCTTCTCCATCACCCCATCATGGCCTTCTCCCATCACCCCATCATGGCCTTCTCCCATCACCCCATCATGGCCTTCTCCATCACCCCATCATTACATTCTCCCCATCACTCCCATCATGGTCTTCTCCATCACCCCATCACTGCCTTCTCCCCATCACTCCCATCATTGCCTTCTCCCCATCTCTCCCATCATTGCCTTCTCCATCACCCCATCACTGCCTTCTCCCCATCACTCCCATCATGGTCTTCTCCATCACCCCATCACTGCCTTCTCCCCATCACTCCCATCATTGCCTTCTCCCCATCACTCCCATCATTGCCTTCTCCATCACCCCATCACTGTTTTCTCCCCATCACTCCCATCATTGCCTTCTCCATCACCCCATCACTGCCTTCTCCCCATCACTCCCATCATTGCCTTCTCCATCACCCCATCACTGCTTTCTCCCCATCACTCCCATCATTGCCTTCTCCCCATCACTCCCATCATTGCCTTCTCCCCATCACTCCCATCATTGCCTTCTCCATCACCCCATCACTGTTTTCTCCCCATCACTCCCATCATTGCCTTCTCCATCACCCCATCACTGCTTTCTCCCCATCACTCCCATCATTGCCTTCTCCCCATCACTCCCATCATTGCCTTCTCCCCATCACTCCCATCACTGTTTTCTCCCCATCACTCCCATCATTGCCTTCTCCATCACCCCATCACTGCCTTCTCCCCATCACTCCGATCATTGCCTTCTCCCCATCACTCCCACCATTGCCTTCTCCATCACCCCATCATGGCCTTCTCCCATCACCCCACCATGCATGGCCTTCTCCATCAACCCATCATTACATTCTCCCCATCACTCCCATCATTGCCTTATCCCCATCTCTCCCATCATTGCCTTCTCCATCACCCCATCACTGCCTTCTCCCCATCACTCCCATCATGGTCTTCTCCATCACCCCATCACTGCCTTCTCCCCATCACTCCCATCATTGCCTTCTCCATCACCCCATCATTACATTCTCCCCATCACTCCCATCATTGCCTTCTCCCCATCACTCCCATCATTGCCTTCTCCCCATCACTCCCATCATTGCCTTCTCCATCACCCCATCACTGTTTTCTCCCCATCACTCCCATCATTGCCTTCTCCATCATCCCATCACTTCCTTCTCCCCATCACTCCCTTCATTGCCTTCTCCCCATCACTCCCATCAATGCCTTCTCCATCACCCCATCACTGCCTTCTCTCCATCACTCCCATCATGGCCTTCTCCATCACCCCATCACTACCTTCTCCCCATCACTCCCATCATTGCCTTCTCCATCACCCCATCATGGCCTTCTCCCATCACCCCATCATGGCCTTCTCCCATCACCCCATCATGGCCTTCTCCATCACCCCATCATTACATTCTCCCCATCACTCCCATCATGGCCTTCTCCATCACCCCATCACTGCCTTCTCCCCATCACTCCCATCATTGCCTTCTCCCCATCACTCCCATCATTGCATTCTCCATCACCCCATCACTGTTTTCTCCCCATCACTCTCATCATTGCCTTCTTCACCCCATCACTGCATTCTCCACATCACTCCCATCATTGCCTTCTCCCCATCACTCCCATCATTGCCTTCTCCATCACCCCATCATGGCCTTCTCCCATCACCCCATTATGGTCTTCTCCATCACCCCATCACTGCCTTCTCCCCATCACTCCCATCATTGCCTTCTCCATCACACCCATCATTGCCTTCCCCATCACTCCCATTACTGCCTTCTCTCCATCACTCCCATCATTGCCTTCTCACCATCACTCCCATGATCCCATTAATGCCTTCTCTCCATCACCCCCATCATGGCCTTCTCCAATCACCCCAGGCATCATGGCCTTCTCTACCCATCACGGCCTTCTCCTCATGCCCCCATCATGTCATTGCCTTCTCTCCTCCAGGGTCAGGCTCCACCTACACACACAGACACACACAGACATACACACACATATATACACACACACCACCTCTCTCCTCTCACCTGTCCGCAGCATCACCCATGCTTCCTCGCTCTGGCACAGCAGTGGCCGCTGAATGATGATGTCATTCAGCGGCACGCTCCTCTCTGTGTCAGAGACAGGAAGCGCGGCCTCCGGGCAGGAAGCAGGATGGATCCTTGCAGCTCTGCTGCTATTTCCTCTTGCAGGCAGCGGAGCTGCTTGGATCGCTCCCTGCCCGCCACTGCACACGAGGGCCATCTGGCCAGGGGCCCCCGCAACCTCGGGCCTGGAGAAAATGGCCAGATTGCCCTCATCATTAGCCACCTTGCAGGGCCCCCTGGAGACTCTGGGCCCCGGTGCATTCGCACCGGTTGAACCGGGGGTATGTCCGCCCATGCTTAAAGGTTCCAATGAGGTGTGACCAAGAAACGTGATCAAAAGTGTCATGATCCAGGATGGGGTTTGTCTTTGGCCCGTCCTGGTCAGACAGGGGTTAATTGTTTCTGCCTCTCTCTGGCAGAGGGCGGCTATTTAATGCTCACTTGACCTAGGTCCGGTGTCAGTTATACTCCTGCCCTCGGCTGAGTTAGTTGACCTCGTGCATACGTATGCCTTGTGCCTGATAACTTGCTTGCTTGTTTGGTTTTGATCCGGTTCTGTCCCTGTTACGAGTTCTGCCTGTCCCTCTTGTACTGCGCTACCTCTCTGTGTATGACCCTCTGCCTGTGAATTGACTAATCTCTGCTCATCCCTCTGGTACCACACAGCCCTCTCCGTGTATGAACCCTCGCTTGTCTGACCTGCGTTTTCCTCTCCTCTACTACAGTTTCCCTGCAGTAGGTATATTACATCATCTGCAGCAGTAGGACGCTAAGCCCCGCCCCCTGCAGTCACATGATTGTAGGTCCTGGGACTCATTACTATTTTCAGTGCTGCAGGTCCTGTCTGCTGCAACCATCACTACAGTAGTGGACCCCGCGCTCTACCATAGTGTGGGTAAGTCACCCTGCTCTGCGTGACAGTTTCCCGACGCTGACAGGGTCCCTCCTGACATTAGAGTCATGACAAAAAGCCTTTTCAGCATCTAGGCTAACTAGTATATGCTGTTTGGCTTTGGTCTGGTAACTATGTGTAATGGCAACCAGTGCCGTCCTAATATAAGTGATAGAACGGCCATGGACACAACCCATTTGAGATGAGATGAGAATATTAGGAAGCATAGACTGAAGTCTATTAGCCAAGATTTTAGTAAGCAATTTAAAATTGACATTAAGAAGGGAGATCAGACGGTACGAGGCATTGAGAAGCGGGTCCTTGCCTGGCTTTAGCAACAAAGATAAACAAGCCTCGTTGAATCGGTCAGGTATAGAACCCAAATAAAGAATATGATTAAAAAGAAAGGTTAGGTGGGAAGTGAGTAAAGGTTGTAACATTTTATAAAATTCCACCGAGAAGCTGTCCGGGCCAGATGCTTTGAGCAGTTTTGAAGACTTAATGACTGATCCCACCTCCCCAAGAGAAATCAGCTTATTTAAAGTTTCCATTTGGGATGTAGAAAGTTTTGGCGGATTAACTTTATGTAGAAATTTGTATTCGTCCTCGTCCTCCTAGGAGTCTAGAGATGGGCCATAAAGATCTGCATAAAAGTCTCTAAAAACCGCACAGATTGGAGTTGGGTCATGAGTAATAGAACCATCGGTGAATGTAATAATAGGGATTCTAGTGGCTGCTTTCAATGGTTTTGTTAGGGATGCCAAAAGATGGCCTGGTTTATTTCCCCACCGAAAATATCGGTTACGTTAATGAGCTAACTCATTGTGTGCCTGTTCGAGTAGTAGGGTTAAAACTAAATTTTGGTGATAAAAATATAATTATTTTTGCTTCACTGCCCAATGGTATAAAATTATGTGACACACCTGTGGTGTCAATGTGATTACTGTACCCATAGTTGAATGCATTGAGAGGTTTCGTTTGTTAAATGGGGTCACTTATGGGGGGTTTCTGCTGTTCGGACACCTTAAGTGCTCTACCAATGTGACATAGCACCCTCAAACCAGTCTAGCAAAATCTCAAACCCAATTAGGCGCATCTTCCTTTCTGAGCTTTACACTGTACCTCAAAAGTAGTTTTTGGCCAATATGGGGGTATTGGTGTACTCTGCAAAAATTGCACAACACAATTTTGGGGTCCATTTTCTTTTGACAACCTTGTGAAAATCCAAAATAGGGGGCTAAAGAACATTTTTGTGAGAAAAAAATGTCTTTTTTTTATTTTCATGGCTTAACGTTACTAAATTCTGTGAAGAACCAGGGGGTTCAAGATGCTTACCACTAGAGTTGAGCGACTTTTGGTTTTTTAGGGTCGCGTTTCGTTTCGTGAAACCCGACTTTTCCAAAAGTCGGGTCGAGCAAGATCGTCCGATTATAGGGAAAAGTCGGGGTCGTCCCGAAACACGAAACCCAATGTAAGTCAATGGGGAATAAAAGTCGGCAGTGAGAGGAGGACAGGAAACACACCTAAAGTGCCCATTTGAATGCCAAAAGCATCAATTCTTCTTACTTAAGCTTGTCAACCTTAATTAACTTCATAATACAAGTTACGCACTGAAAAATGGGGGTTATTTGGCTAAAGTTGTGGGGGGGAGGGCTGGCTGCAGGTTTTCATGTGCCCTGGGCGAAAGAGCGCCCCTTTAACACATACCACAACTCATCATGCTCCGATACGGCAGAGAAATAGCGGTATAGTACAATGAAAAATACCTCACTTTTTACATCTCATGACGAGGCCCATCTATTTCTCCATACAGAATCATTGGTCCCATATAATGTTTGAAACAGTATATGATGAGCTCCACATAATGCTACAGTATATGTTGGTCCCCATGGATGAAGCTCCACTGTCTTATGGGCCCAAATAATGCTCCAAACATAATGGGCCCCATTTCTAATGCTCTAGTGCATAATGGGCCCTGTAAATGCTGCTCCAGTGTCTGATGTCCACCTTTGGAATGTTCCAGTGTATGGTGGGCCCCATCTATCATTCTCCAGAGTATAGTGCTCCCCAAAAATTGCTGTCCCAACATTGAAAACAATCAAATAAGTCTCCTCGCTAGGGAATCCCTGTACTTGTCTGGATTCCTCGTCGTCCCCATCTTCCATCTCACTGCACAGTATTTCAACTTTGCAAGTGCTGTGATCCTCGGCAAGCAGGGGGGGCCCACTCGTTGGCGACGGCACTGGCACAGGGCCCCTGATAGTACGGTGGTGTGTCTGATGGCGGGTGGGCCGAACCTGCACTTTCATCTGCAGCTTCCTCTTTGTCACCGTGTAAGATGGAACTGTATATGGGAAGGGTAACCTGAGTTTCATCAGGGTCAGATTCAGGTCGTGTGACATGCGAGGGGAATGTAGTGGCCTGGGTCAATGTACCAGCAGATTCATCGAGCAGTGGCTGGGCATCAGTGCACTTGTGTCGCCCCCAGGAGTACGGTCGCCACAGTGGCATTACCTTCTTCCTAGGGAGTGTGATGTCATGCTTGGGAGCAACGAAGGATCTCTCTAGCAGGTTAACTGATTGGGCGGCGTTATTCCCACGAGTCATGGCCCTCCAAACAGCGTTCATGAAGGCAAAGTGTTTGTTTTACGTGGGCAGTATGGTTGCAAAGCTGAACCTTAAAGGAATGTCCAGAAGGGCACCACCAGGAGTGGAGCCTACGGTTAAATTCGACTCCACCTGGGAAACCTCAACCATGCCAGCTACAGAACAGATGCACACATTGCAAGCTTAATTCCGTTAACGAACGAGACTCCGTCATGCCCCTGGCACATGAGATTGGCCAATAACTGGTGTGTCATGCCCTTACATGTCCGTGGCTGCATGTGCGCTACACTGAAAAGGCCAGCGTTTGTCGCTTACAGGTGCAGATAACCCGCTGAACAACGTTAGTGATGGGGATCACTGATTACAATTATTACCCGCGAACAATGATTTCCCAGTAAGTGCAGGTCAACCGCAGTTCCGGAATTAGGCCTAACCGTCATTCCTGAAAAAATGAAAAACTTACGTGTGCAAACCACAGGTGCTGTAGCTTGCTTAACAGCTCGCCAGCCGTTCTCACGCCCAGTATGGATTACACGTGATTGCACAAAGGTGAGAAAGGGTACCGTATCCCCAGATAGCATGTATGGATAGCGTACACATTCAAAATATATGTCTATACATCAGGAGGCAGGCTCAGACGGTGTTAGGCCCAGTATGGATTGCACATGATTGCACAAAGGTTAGAAAGGGTACCGTATCCCCAGATAACATGTATGGATAGCGTACACATTCAAAATATATGTCTCAGGAGGCAGGCTCAGACGGTGTTAGGCCCAGTATGGATTGCACGTGATTGCACAAAGGTTAGAAAGGGTACCGTATCCCCGGATAACATGTATGGATAGCGTACACATTCAAAATATATGTCTCAGGAGGCAGGCTCAGACGGTGTTAGGCCCAGTATGGATTGCACGTGATTGCACAAAGGTTAGAAAGGGTACCGTATCCCCGGATAACATGTATGGATAGCGTACACATTCAAAATATATGTCTCAGGAGGCAGGCTCAGACGGTGTTAGGCCCAGTATGGATTGCACGTGATTGCACAAAGGTTAGAAAGGGTACCGTTTCCCCGGATAACATGTATGGATAGCGTACACATTCAAAATATATGTCTCAGGAGGCAGGCTCAGACGGTGTTAGGCCCAGTATGGATTGCACGTGATTGCACAAAGGTTAGAAAGGGTACCGTATCCCCGGATAACATGTATGGATAGCGTACACATTCAAAATATATGTCTCAGGAGGCAGGCTCAGACAGTGTTAGGCCCAGTATGGATTGCACGTGATTGCACAAAGGTTAGAAAGGGTACCGTTTCCCCGGATCACATGTATGGATAGCGTACACATTCAAAATATATGTCTCAGGAGGCAGGCTCAGACGGTGTTAGGCCCAGTATGGATTGCACGTGATTGCACAAAGGTTAGAAAGGGTACCGTATCCCCGGATAACATGTATGGATAGCGTACACATTCAAAATATATGTCTCAGGAGGCAGGCTCAGACGGTGTTAGGCCTAGTATGGATTGCACGTGATTGCACAAAGGTTAGAAAGGGTACCGTATCCCCGGATAACATGTATGGATAGCGTACACATTCAAAATATATGTCTCAGGAGGCAGGCTCAGACGGTGTTAGGCCCAGTATGGATTGCACGTGATTGCACAAAGGTTAGAAAGGGTACCGTTTCCCCGGATAACATGTATGGATAGCGTACACATTCAAAATATATGTCTATACATCAGGAGGCAGGCTCAGACGGTGTCAGGCACAGTATGGATTTGACGGCCCAGACTACACAGCGGAGGAGCAGGGAGAGGTAAAGATTGCAAATGCAGGGGCCCTGCCCAAGCAAGGGGGGCCCACTCGTGGGCGTCGGTACTGGCACTGGGCCCCTCATAGTACGGCGGTGTGTCTGACGGCGGGTGTGCACCACCACCGTCAGAGACACTTGATTGCACTATGAAAGACCCTGTACCAGTGCCCGCGCCCAAGAGTCGGCCTACCCACCTGTCCAGGGCAACGGCACTCGCACGGTGTCGTGCGCTAGGTGGTGACCCCGGCCATGGGGGGGGGAGGCAGCACAGTTAGGGAGTTTTAGAAAGTGGCATATGTTGATGTTGGACATTCAGCTGATGCAAAAGGTGAAATAGGTCAAGTCCCAGGAAGAGGTGGACCAAAGCAAGCCATTTTTCTGTCACCCTATGTGTCATCAGAGGAAGGTGGGACAAAATCCTTGGAAACCCATGCGTGGTTCATTTTAATGAAGGTTAGATCATCCACATTTTGGGTTGACAGACGGGTCCTTTTTTCTATCAGGATTGATCCAGCTGCACTGAAGACTCTTTCCGATAGCACACTTGCAGCTGGGCAAGCGAGCTCCTGTAAGGCATATTGTGCCAATTCAGGCCAGGTGTCCAGTTTAGCGGCCCAATAGTCAAAGGGGAATGACCTGTGTGGGAGAACATCGATATGGGAGGAAAAGTAGTTTGTAACCATAGTTGACAACTGCTGTCTCCTGTCACTTTCCATCGATGCAGTATTACCAGTTGTGTGAGCGGTACTTGAAAAATCAGTCCACAACATTGTCATGAAACCCCTGTCTCCAACGCCACTTCTGCTGTGTGCACCACGAACACCTCTGCCAAGCTGCCCCCGGCCCGTACGGCTCGTGTGAGAACCATCACCGCTGCTGTGTGCTGGGAATGCCTCAAGCAACCGATTTACCAGAGTTGCTTGTTTATTAGCCAATATTAGGTCAAGGTTCTCCTGTGGCATGATGTTTTGTAATTTGCCTTTATAGCGTGGATCCAGGATGCTGGCCAACCAGTAGTCGTCATCGTTCATCATTTTGGCAATGCGTGGGTCCCTTTTTAGGATCTGCAAGGCATAATCTGACATGTGGGCCAATGTTCCCGGTGTCAATGATGCACTGCGAGTGCTGGTTGGAGGAGCACTTTCTGGCAAATCCACATCCCTCCAGTCACGCACAAACCCTGTACCAGACCTTGCCACGCCAACATTTTCACTTGCCCCACAAGATGCATCCTCCTCCCCTAAGTAATCATCCCCATCATCCTCCTCCTCCTCCTCTTCTTCCTCCACCTCGTCCAGGAGAGGTCCCTGAGCAGACAATGGCTGAATGTCATCAAGGATTCCCTCCTCCTCTTCCTCCTCATCAACATTGGCTGCAGACGCCTGCTCCTTAAGGTGCGTCAAAGTTTGCATGAGCAGACGCATAAGTGGGATGCTCATGCTTAGGATGGCGTCGTCTGCGCTTACCAGCCGTGTGCATTCCTCAAAACACTGAAGGACTTTACAGAGGTCTTTCAGCTTCGACCACTGCACACCTGTCAACTCCATGTCTGCTCTCAAAGTGCCTGGCCGTGTATCCTCCCACAAATGCATTATGGCCTGCCTCTGCTCGCACAGCCGCTCCACCATGTGCAGGGTGGAGTTCCACCTTGTTGCAATGTCGATAATGAGGCGGTGGTTGGGAAGGTGGAGCAATCGCTGCAGCTTCTGCATACGAACGGAGTGTACAGGCGACCGGCGGATGTGCGCGCACAGTCTTCGCACCTTCTGGAGCAGGGCTGTTAACTCCGGATAATTTTTGAGGAAGCACTGCACCACCAGGTTCAAGGTGTGAGCCAAGCAAGGTATATGGCTGAGTTTTGAAAGGACTATGGCTGCCACAAAATTACGACCGTTATCACTAACTACCTTGCCTGCCTCAAGATGTACACTGCCCAGCCATGACTCAGTTTGTCGCTTCAAGTACTCGGCCAGCACCTCGGCGGTGTGTCTGTTGCCCAAACACACCATCTGCAACACAGCCTGCTGACGCTTTCCACTAGCTGCTAGATAGGGGGACACATTGTGTGCAACAGTGGCAGCTGCAGATGGAGTGCTCGTACGACTGCGCTCTGTGGACGAGCTTTCGCTTCTGGAGGAGGAGGAGGGTCGAACGCCTACAGCCAACTGTTTCCTATTCCGTGGGCTAGGCAGCACTGTCCCACCACTGCTGTCCCCTGTGGACCCTGCATCCACCACATTAACCAAGTGCGCAGTGATGGACACGTAACGGCCCTGGCCATGCCGACTGGACCATGCATCAGTTGTGAGGTGCACCTTTCTGCTCACTGACTGCTTGAGTGCATGGACAATGCGGTCTTTCACATGATGGTGGAGGGCTGGGATGGCTTTGCGAGAGAAGAAGTGGCGACTGGGTAGGTCATAGCGTGGTACTGCATAGGCCATGAGTTCGCGGAAAGCTGTGCTTTCCACCAACCGAAAGGGCATCATCTCAAACGAGATTAGTTTGGCAATGTGGGCGTTCAAACCCAGTGTACGCGGATGAGAGACTGAGTACTTTCTTGACCTACTCATAGTGTCTGGGAGGGTGAGCTGGACTTGAGAGCTGCATATGGTGGAAGTAGCGGTGGACAGGGCAGACTAAGAGAGGGTTGATGATGGTGATGGAGTTGGTGTTCTTTCTGATGGCCTAGAATCAGTCTTTCGTTGATATAACAGTGGGATTCCCTGACTGCTGTGGCCTTGCAACGACACCTCAACATTTGCTGCTGTGCTAACCGGTGGGCTTACAGTGGGGGAAACAATGTAGCATTGCTGACTACCTTCGTTGTGATCAGTTGCACATGTGGCACTTGAGGTTTGGTGTTGTGTCCACGCTTGCAAGTGCATGCTGGTTAAATGTCTAAGCATGCAACTGATATTCAAATTTTTCAGATTTTTCCCTCGGCTAAAGGTCTTTGCGCACTTCTTACAGATAACCTTGGCCTGATCATGAGGATTTTGTTCAAAAAAGTGCCACACTGCACTCTTCCTACTTTGGCAGACATTTTGCGGCCTAGCCGCTGTGATCTTTTGACCCTCTGGACAAGCTGTCCAGCAACTCTTTTGATGTTTGGAACCTGTCTTTGGAGTGCTCCGGGACTGCCAGATAACAGCTGTTGCGATGTCGATGTCTGCTGTGGATGCTCCTCATCTGAGCTATTGGAAGCAGCACCCTCTTCCCCCAATGGATGCCAATCTGGGTCAACAACTGGGTCATCCATCACCTCCTCTTCTATGTCATGTGCACCTTCCTCTGTGTCACCGTGTATGGTGGTATAGTGTGCGGGAAGGGGCACCTGAGTCTCATCAGGGTCAGAATCTGGCTCTGTACACTGCGAGGACAATGTAGTGCTCTGAGTGAATGTACCAGCAGAATCATCCATCAGCGGCTGTGCATCAGTGCACTCCATGTCAGATTCATCTTGGCCTGGGTAATTCACCATTTCACTTGATAATCCAGGCATGGTATGTGAAAACAGCTCCATGGAGTAATCAGTAGTATGGCCTGCGTCATCCTTCAGTCTTGGTTGGGGTGAAGGACACAAGGAAAGGTGTGGTTCATGAACATGAGCCTCCAATGACGACTCAGTGCTTTTACTTTTTACAACTGAAGAAGAGGAGGCGATAGAGCTGGAGGCTGAGTCAGCAATGTAAGACAAAACTTTTTCCTGATGCTCTGGCTTTAAAAGCGGTTTGCCAACTCCTAGAAAACTAAGCGTTCGAGGCCTTATGGAGCCAGACGATGACGCAGGCTCAACACCTCCTGCATTAGGTCCTATTTTGCTCTTGCCACTACCATCAGATCCACCACCAACACCATCATTACCAGCTGCCAACCCCCGCCCAATTCCACGGCCTCTTCCACCAGCCTTCCTCATTTTTGGTAGAAATGTAGACAAAATCCAACAAACTATATAGTAATGTAAAACAAGGTACAAGGTGTCTATAGGACAGGGGAGATTTTGAATTTCTGCAGACACTTGTGGACACTGGACACTTTTGGATTGTGTGAGGCCCAATGAATATCTGAGCGCTATGTGACAGGCTCGATGGCACAGCTGTGACCAAAGTGACTAGAGGATAAGGGAGATTTTGAATCTCTGCACACACTTTTGGACACTGGACACTTTTGGATTGTGTGAGGCCCAATGAATATCTGAGTGCTATGTGACAGGCTCGATGGCACAGCTGTGACCAAAGTAACTAGAGGATAAGGGAGATTTTGAATCTCTGCACACACTTTTGGACACTGGACACTTTTGGATTGTGTGAGGCCCAATGAATATCTGAGCGCTATGTGACAGGCTCGATGGCACAGCTGTGACCAAAGTGACTAGAGGATAAGGGAGATTTTGAATCTCTGCACACACTTTTGGACACTGGACACTTTTGGATTGTGTGAGGCCCAATGAATATCTGAGCGCTATGTGACAGGCTCGATGGCACAGCTGTGACCAAAGTGACTAGAGGATAAGGGAGATTTTGAATCTCTGCACACACTTTTGGACACTGGACACTTTTGGATTGTGTGAGGCCCAATGAATATCTGAGCGCTATGTGACAGGCTCGATGGCACAGCTGTGACCAAAGTGACTAGAGGATAAGGGAGATTTTGAATCTCTGCACACACTTTTGGACACTGGACACTTTTGGATTGTGTGAGGCCCACTGATATCTGAGCGCTATGTCACAGGCTCGATGGCACAGCTGTGACAAAAGTGACTAGAGGATAAGGGAGATTGGATTGCTTTTAAAAAAGCAGTTTGCAGAGCAGTGGGTAAACAGCAATGCCAGCCTGTCAGGAAGCCTTAAAAGGCAGCCCAACAACCAGCGCAAAACAAACTTTTGAAACGCGACTTTGGCGCGTAAGTCGCCGACCTCGTGGCCGACCTCATCCTAGGGTCGGGTTTTGTTTCATGAAACCCGACTTTGCCAAAAGTCGGCGACTTTTGAAATTTTTCGACCCGTTTCGCTCAACTCTACTTACCACACATCTAGAAAAATTCCTTGAGGGGTCTAGATTCTAAAATGGGGTCAATTGTGGGAAATTTACTCTATTTAGGCACATCAGGGTCTCTCCAAACTCGACATGGCGTCTGCTAATGATTTCAGCAAATTTTTGCATTTAGAAAGTCAAATGGCACTTTTTGAGCTTTTTGGAGGGAAAAATGTGATTTATTATTTTCACAGCTCAACATAATAAACTTCTGTGAAAACAGCACGTCACGCTGAAGCCTCGATGCACGTTTCGCTTCCCGCTTCCTCGGGGGGGTGTATATAATAAATAATAATATAATAAATTTCTGTGAAGCACCTTGGGGTTCAAGGTGCTCACAACACATCTAGATAAGTTCTCTGATGGGTCTAGTTTGCAAAATGGGGACAGTTTTGAGGGGGTTCCACTGTTAAGAACATCAGGGGCTGTCAGGGCTTGAACCCAGCAGCTCTTTTGCACCAGGTGTCAGCTTTTCCCTCTGAGCTATTCTGCTCGCTGGACAATTTCTTGCTAAGCCAGATGTTAGTACCTGTATAATTTCTAATTGTCTTTACCCTGAATTCCTGATTGTGTACTCCCTGAGTTCCTTATTAGCTGCCCTGTAGTCTCCTGATTAAACACTCTACTTAAACCTGGCATTGCACTTCCTTATTATTGAGCTCCCAGACTTTTAGTCAAGCTTTCCTTTCACCTGCTGCTTCATCTAAAATTATATGGCTGCTACCATATACCAACCCCTGGCTATTCCTGATTACGCAACCTGCTGATCCTGTAACTATAATACTGCTCGCTGTGTACCGACCCCTGGCTATTCCTGACTATGTAATTTGCTGATCTTTTTAACTATACTGCTCAAAAAAATAAAGGGAACACATCCTAGTCCATTGTGTTGGTTAAGTGTTCCTCTTATTTTTCTGAGCAGTATATATTGCTGATCCTGTGTACTGACCTCTGGCTATTTTTGACTATGCTACCTGCCGGTGATGCCCCTAGTGGTTGCAATACTATTATTCCAACTCAGGTCGGCCCATACCAGAGACTATCCAAACAATACATGGTGTCTGCTAATGATCTCAGTCAAATTTTGCATTCAAAAAGTCAAATGCCGCTCCTTCCCTTTTGAGCCCTGTCAGGCACCAAAATATTAGTTTTCTCCCACAAATAAGGAACTAGATGGATGCCCGATGTTATCGTATCGGGAGGGCAGTAATGTCACGATGGAGGCAAGCTTTGCAGCGTTGAGAATCTCTCCCTCCCCTCATGTGCTCACCCACCTATTCACTCTCTCTTTCTCCTGTGCTGACATTACAGCAGGAGATTGTAGAGGATACATTTTGTGAGGTAAAATATTGTTTAAAAACAGTCAGTGAAATATTTTACCTCACAAAATGATTCCTCTGTGATCCCCTGCTGTAATGCCAGTATTGTCTTTTGCTTATTCCCCTGCCCAGGAGATGTGGTATGCTACATACACTGTCAGACACAGTAAATTTTTAAAATTAGCTTTCGTTCATGGGAAAACCCCTTTAATGTGACCGGCTTCCTCTGTCTGTAGACACGTTGCACATCTGCCGCCGGGATCAGCCGAATCATTCACTGAATCTGCGCTTAATTCACGCAGGCGCAGTAAATCAGACTGCCACCATCTTTGTGCAGACAGATAGGGGTGGTCACATTAAAACTGCGCATGTGCTCCTCCTGTACAAAGATGGCGGCAGTCAGTGAATCATTCGGCTGATCCCGGCGGCAGCGTGTTCTCAACGGTGTTCCGCTGCTGGTAACGGGCAAGAGGCTGTGTGAGTGTGTGAATGTGAGTGTGAGTGAGTGTGGTACATACAGTGTATAAAGTGTGTGTGCGACGGTGTTCCGCTGGTGGTACTGCGCAATAGGTTGGTACCAGCAGCAGTTTCCATATTGAGACACCCATCACTTGGGTGTCCCAATATGATGGTCGGTGAACTTCCTCCGCTTGGAATTATGGGATACGGTGACATCTGGACAGAACAGGAAATAAAAACATTGCAAGGCAATTATATAAATAGGCATACTCAGGAAAAATTGCACAACAAATTGTACCCTTACGAAAATGCCAAATTTGGGGCTAAATAAACATTTTTGTGTGAAAAATTAGATTTTTTTTCCATGCCTCAGCATTATAAATTTCTGTGAAGTACTTAGAGGTTCATGGTGCTCACCACACATCTAGATTAGTTCCCTGAGGTGTCTAGTTTCCAAAATGGAGTCCCTTGTGAGCATTTTCCACTGTTTAGGCACATCAGGGACTCTCCAAATGGGACATGGCGTCTGCTAATTATTGCAGAAAATATTACATTCAAAAAATCACATGATGGTCCTTCTTTCCGAGCTTTGCTGTGTGCTCAAATAGTGGTTTTCCCCCCACATATGGGGGTATTGGTGCACTCAGGAGTAATTGGATAACAAATTTTGTGGTCCATTTTTTTATAAAGTCACTTCAAATGTGGTCTCTAAAAAAATGGTTTTGTAAATTTTGTTGGAAAAATGAGAAATTGCTGGTCAACTTTTAACACTTATAATTACCTAAAAAAAAAATAATGTTTCAAAAATTGTGCTAAAGTAGACAAATAGACATGTGGGATATGTTATTTATAACTATTTTATGTGATATAACCCTCTGATTTAAGGGCATAAAAATTAAGATTGAAAACTGCAACATTTTCCAAATTTTCCCTGATTGACAATATTTTAACAGTTGCAAGTCATATCCAACAAATTTTAAAACTATCATGACATAATATATTTCCAGAGAAAACATTCTCAGAATCAGTGGAATCCGTTGAAAAATATTTAGAAATGAGAGTCCTCAGTGGTTGATACCTTTTAATGGCTAACTGAAAAGATGGTAACAAATTGCAAGCTTTCAAGACTACTCAGGTCTCTTCATGAGGCATATAATAATACAAAACCTGAAGAATCACATGTTTATGCACAGCACAGCACAGAAAGAAATAATGCAATAGATAAGAAAAGTGACATGAAGCATAACTCTCCTTATGGGAGAGTGATAAACAGTTGCAGCCATAAATATTGGAACAGTTCATAGATAAGGAGTATGAAAGTTTTATAGTCCTCTGATTGGGGTGTGGTTCTGTGTTGTGATCACCCCACAAAAGGTCTGAGGGGCAAATTCCTTAATTGATGTAAAAAGACATAAATCCATGCGACCCATTCATTCCTGCATTGAGTGTGTCAAAGGTCATCATAAGTTTATACTCCCAGACCCTTCTCTCTCTGAGATTTGAAATTACCTTTCAATGCAAGTAATGTCATGTCTATTGTGCGGTGATCAGACATACAAAAGTGTTTGGCCACAGGTTGATCCATTCTTTTTTCTCTTATGTGGCAATGAGAATTCATCCTTGTTCTAAGTTTTTGCCCGGTCTCCCCTACATACAGACCCCCAGTTGGACATTGAGTGCAAATAATTAAGTACACCATATTAGATGTGATGCAGCTGAAAGTACCTGGGATCTTGGAGTCCTGATGTGAGTTGGGGATCTTTATCTTGTCCATGATCATTATAAATGGACAGGTTTTACATTTTTTCTGGTTGCAAGGAAAGGTTCCTGCAGCTCTTGGGTAGGACAGGGAGCTTCTGACAATGATGCTTCTTAGATAAGGGGGCTGACTAAAATAAAACACAGTAATGGGGGATCTGGAAAAATGGATTGTAGTCAGGCGGGCATCTTTTTGTAGTAAAGGTTGTAATTTCCGTGCAGCTCCCCTTAGCACCTCCAGATTTAGTAGGTTACTACTAGAGGCACCCGGTTATTTTCTTCTTTAGCTTTGTAATGTAGCAGGCGATTCCTTGACATTCTGGTGGCTCTTGTAATTTGGTTTTGAATTGTACAGTAGAGATTTTTATTTGTTTTGGATGGAAACTGTCCCATTTGAGGCATGTTGGACAGTCAATTGACTTCTGATACAGAGATGTCTCTATTTCATTGTTCTGTAGCTTAATGATAGTGTCCAAAAAGTTAATTTCAGTGCTGGAGTAGTTGTGTTAAGTTGATGGTGGGATGAAATTGATTAAACTGTTCATGGAACGTCTGTAGCTGTGGCTCAGATTCTGTCCAGATGATTAAAATATCATCAATGTAGCGGTAGTAGGCCAGAGGCCTGATGGGATATGAGGACAAAAAGTTGCTTTCAAGCTTGGCCATGAAAAGATTTGCATATTGTTGAGCCATGTTACTTCTCATAGCTGTGCCAGTCTCCTGTAGATATATCTTATTGTCAAATTCAAAGTAATTATTTCTTTCTGTGTTGTGCATAAATATGTGATTCTTCAGGTTTTGTATTAGTCTATGCCTGATGAAGAGACCTGAATAGACTCGAAAGCTTGCAATTTGTTACCATCTTTTCAGTTAGCCATTAAAAAGTATCAACCACTGGGGACTCTCAATACTGAATATTTTTCTATCTACTGGCTAACAAGGTACTAAGATATACATCTTTCCTGTATGGAATCCGTTGAAGCATTCCAGAGTTATTACCTCATAAATTGACACTGGACAGAATTGTAAAATTTGTCCTTGTCAGGAAGGTGAAAACAGGCTTCGGTGTGAAGGGGAATCAACACTCCATAAGTTCACCTGCATATAATAGGTATCCTCATTCTTAACAAAAATAACCAATCGCTGACTTGCTGCAGAGTTGTTAACGTGATGTCACTGCAGAAATCACCAGAGCAGCAATGGAGATGGTGGAGGGTAGGTAATAGCTTATTTTATTATTAACTAGAGCACAATGATTTCGCAAAAAAACTTGAAAGGGGAAAAGTTCTTTAAGATGGGAAGACGTAGGTGAATGTGTGCCACTTACTTATCAAGTTCCTATTAAGTTACTTATTAGGTACAACTTCAGCGTATTTGCTCACTGGTTACTGGTTATGAATAACAGTACCTGATGAATTATCTTCAGTCCTTAAAATCGCTAATTTGTAATCCCTGAGATGCCTTGTGTTAGGTTTGTTCAGCTACAATATAGTTTGGAAATACACAATTAATTTGGCACAGACTGTACTGGGGCAGAGTATAGAATTAGTTTATATTTGTTGGTTATTGTGAATGAGCTTTCCCAGGAATGTTTGTTTCCTGATAATTAGCAAGTGTAAATTGGCTACTAGTCATCTAACAAACAGGAAAAATGCTCATTCATTAGGTCAAATGATGTTAAGCTTGGTTGAAAATCATTGTTCTCAGCAGCACATTGCCTTTGGACTTGTATTACCAAGAAAAATTACTTCTATGCATACAGAACTCTAGATTAATCTAGATTGTTTAGCACGAATGGCAGAAATAGCACTTCATGTGCAGGTGTCAGTTCCTGCATTAAGACTGTCATGGTCCAGTCCGGAGTTTATTTTCTGCTGTCTTCACTCTGGACTGGTCATGCAGGGGTTAAGCTCCTCAGCCTCGTTCTGGAGCTAGCTGAGCTATTTCAGTCTCTCACAGCCTGCTGACCAGTGTTAGTTGTTGTGAGTTCATTTTCCCCTTCATCATTGAGGTCTGATGAACTCCCTATTCTGGTGAAGGAAGGTAGTGAGGCTGATTACCAAGCACCTGAGCAGAATGATGATGACTGGGTGACTGGAATTGTTGACTGGATATAAGGCAGCCGACGCCCTTCTGCCTTGCGGGTGATTTCTCTGAGGGATTCTAGGAGACCAGTCTGATTCCTGCTCCTCAAAAGCTAAGTTTTCTGCTCTGCTTTTTGCATTTGTGTTTTGGTTTTGTTTTGCCTTGTTTTTCTGGATTTCTGCCATTCCCTGCTGGGGTGAGCTGAATTCCTTTTTGCTCTGTCTTCAGAAAATACCTGAGTACTGATATAGTCTTTTTGAAGCCTAGCGTCTTCAGGGCTCTTTTCCCTATCAGTCTGTTGGCTCTTGTTTTGATAGGGTTTTTGGCGGATTGCAGACAGCAGCTTTTCTGTCCTGTCCTATTTAGTTAGCTTGGGCCCCATCGCTTGGTCAGCCTATCTTTCTATCTGTGTGAGTGTTTTTTCATCTTGCTTCACCGTCATTATATGTTGGGGGTTGCCTATTGCTTTGGGGTCTGCTCTGGGGCAGTTTAGATTTCCCTTTCTGTCTTTAGGCTATTTAGTTCTCCGGCTGTGATCGAGGGGTCTAGGGCACCGTAGGAACCCCCCACGGCTACTGCTAGTTGTTGTTGATAGGTTCAGCGGTCTGCAATCCGATAGCTGCCAACTTCTCTGGTTTTCTGGACTTAGCTAGTATTTCTGTTTTTGCCTCCTGCGGTGACTCATTCATAGCAGAATCACCCGCCATGCCGCAGATCCTAGGGTACTCAATAGCAGGAAAGAATTGTAAAAAAAAAAAAAAGTGTGTTTATTTTTTCCTCTATATCTCTGAGGCCATAGGGGTAATTTTTTTTCTCTCAATGGAGCTAAAGCAATTGTCTGATCGTGTGGAGCAGCTCGCTGAGGAAGTGCGGGGAATTTCCACCTACCTTGCTCATTCACATGCTGCTGAACCAAAGATCCCTACTCCTGATGTGTTTTTTGGGGATCGGTCTAATTTTTTGAATTTCAAAAATAATTGTAAATTATTTTTTGCCTTGAAGCCTAACTCGTCAGGGAGCTCCGCGCAGCATGTTAAAATTGTCATCTCTTTGCTGCGTGGCGATCCCCAGGATTGGGCGTTTTCTTTGAAACCAGATGATCCTATTCTGACTAATGTGAACGCATTTTTTCAAGCCTTGGGGTTGTTGTATGATGAACCTAATGCTATTGATCAAGCTGAAAAGACCCTGTTGGCATTGAGCCAGGGTCGAGATTCTACAGAATTGTACTGTCAAAAATTCCAAAAGTGGGCGGTCCTAACTACCTGAAATGATAATGCCTTGGCAGCTCTCTTTCGGAAGGGTTTGTCAGAAGCCATAAAAGATACTATGGTGGGATTTCCTGTTCCCTCTGGTCTTGACAATTCTATGTCATTAGCCATTCAGGTTGATTGGCGTTTATGTGAACACAGGACTGCACGAGAGGTGTTGCCACCTGTTGAACAAGTGTCTGAACCTATGCAATGTGATAGAGTTTTGTCCAGGGAGCAACGTCAGGAGTTCAGAAGGCGTAATAAGCTGTGTTTTTTTTGTGGAGATGCCTCGCATATTATTTCTGTCTGTCCTAAACGAGAGAAACATTTTGCACACACGTTTTCTGTGGGTGGTGTTCAACCTAAGTTTCTTCTGGCAATTACTCTGATCTGCTCCCTGTCCACATTTTCCGCCAAGGCTTTTGTGGATTCGGGAGCAGCCCTGAACCTAATGGACTTGGATTTTGCTAAACGTTGTGGGTTTCCTATGACACCTCTGCAGACGCCTATCCCTTTGAGGGGGATTGATGCTACTCCTTTGGCGAAAAATAAACCTCAGTTTTGGACCCAGGTGGTAATGCGGGTCGCCCCAGACCATCAAGAAAATTGCAGATTTTTGGCGTCGCATAGTTTGCATGATACCATTGTTCTGGGGTTTCCCTGGTTGCAAATTCATAATCAGTTTTGGATTGGAAATCTGTGTCTGTGGTGAGTTGGGGTTGTCGGTGTGCCCTTAGTGAGGCTCCGGTTTTTTCCACCTCTCCTCAGTCGCATGATGTTCCTGACTATTTGGCAGACTTTTATGATGTATTTAGTGAGAATGAGTCTGCGTCTTTGCCTCCTCATAGGAGTTATGACTGTGCAATTGAACTGAGCCCGGGGTGTAAATTTCCCAAGGGTCGGCTCTTCAATTTATCTGTACCCGAGCACGAGGCTATGCGATCCTATATTAAGGAGGCGTTGGAGAAGGGTCATATTAGACCATCCTCTTCACCCTTAGGTGCCGGGTTTTTTTCGTGGCCAAAAAGGATGGTTCATTAAGGCCTTGTATTGATTATCGTGCCCTCAACAAAATTACTATTAAATATCAGTATCCATTACCCCTGATTTTGGATCTATTCTCCAGAGTTAAAGGTGCATGCTGGTTTACCAAGCTTGACCTCAGGGGGGCGTATAATCTTATCCGCATTAAGCATGGGGATGAATGGAAGACAGCGTTTAATACTCCGGAGGGACATTTTGAGTACCTGGTGATGCCTTTTGGGCTCACTAATGCCCCTTCTGTCTTCCAGTGCTTCATGAACGACATTTTCCGAGACTTTGTGGATAAATTTTTGATTATCTATCTTGATGATATTTTGATCTTCTCCAAGGATTGGGATTCTCATGTGGAACATGTTCGGACTGTGTTCCGGATCTTGAGGGAGAATTCCCTGTATGTTAAAGGATCAAAATGCCTTTTTGGGGTACAGAGGATTTCATTTTTGGGATTTATTTTGTCTCCGTCAACTATTGAAATGGACCCGGCCAAGGTACAGGCCATTTATGATTGGGTTCAGCCCACTTCTTTGAAGGCCCTCCAGAAGTTTTTGGGTTTTGCTAATATTTATCGGAAATTTATAGCAAAATTTTCTAGTATTGCCAAGCCATTGACTGATCTGACTAAGAAGGGTGCTGATGTGTTGAATTGGTCTCCGGAGGCTATTTCTTCCTTTCAGGAGCTGAAGCGAAGATTCACTTCTGCCCCAGTTTTGCGGCAACCTGATGTCTCACTCCCGTTCCAGGTAGAGGTGGACGCTTTTGAGATTGGTGCAGGAGCTGTTTTGTCCCAAAAGGATCCTGTAACATCTAAAATGAATCCCTGTGCTTTCTTTTCCCAAAAGTTCTCTCCATCTGAACGTAACTATGATGTGGGGAATCGGGAACTGTTAGCCATGAAATGGGCAATTGAGGAGTGGAGACATTGGTTGGAGGGAGCTAAACATCAAGCCGTGGTCCTCACTGACCACAAGAATTTGATTTACCTGGAGTCGGCCAAACGCTTGAACCCTAGACAGGCTAGATGGGCCTTGGTTTTTACATGTTTTGATTTTGTGGTCTCTTTTCTTCCTGGCACTAAGAATGTCAAGGCTGACGCTCTTTCTAGGAGCTTCTTTGCTGATTCTCCTGTGGTGACCAAGCCTGCAACCATCTTAGGCGAAGGGGTAGTTCTTTCTGCCATCTCGCCCGATTTGAGACGTGCTCTGGAAAAGTTCCAGGAGGACAAACCTGAGCGTTGTCCCAGTGGAAAGTTGTATGTTCCTGACCAGTGGAAGAAGAGAGTGATGTCTGACGTTCATTGCTCTGCATTGGCTGGTCATCCAGGTATTTTTGGTACTAGAGATCTGGTGAGTCGGTGTTTTTGGTGACCCGCCTTGTCTCGTGATGTCAGGAACTTTGTGCAGTCCTGTGGGACTTGCTCCCGGCTTAGACCTTGTTCTCGCTCTAGTGGGTTGTTGATGCCTTTGCCGGTCCCGAGGAGGCCATGGACCCATATTTCAATGGATTTCATCTCTGATATGCCTGTCTCTCAGAGAATGACTGGTATTTGGGTGATTTGTGATAGGTTCTCTAAGATGGTTCATCTTGTACCACTCCCTAAGTTGCCATCTTCCTCTGAGTTGGTGCCCCTGTTTTTGCAACAGGTGGTTCGCTTGCATGGGATTCCTGAGAACATTGTATCTGACAGAGGAGTTCAGTTTGTGTCTAGATTTTGGAGGACTTTCTGTTCCAAGCTGGGAATTCAGTTGTCCTTCTCCTCTGCTTTTCACCCTCAGACCAATGGGCAGACGGAGAGAACAAACCAGACCTTGGAGTCGTATTTGAGATGTTTTATTTCCGCTGATCAGGATGATTGGGTTTCATTTTTGCCCTTGGCCGAATTTGCTTTAAATAATAGAGCTAGTTCTGCCACTTTGATGTCACCTTTTTTTTGTAACTTTGGGTTTCATCCTCGATTTACTTCAGGGCAGGTGGAGCCCTCTGCCTGCCCAGGTGTTGACACTGTAGTGGAGAGAATGCACCAGATCTGGGACCATGTGGTGGATAAGTTATCTCTCTCCCAGGAAAAGGCCCAGCGGTTTTCCAACCGACATAGGACCATTGGTCCCCAGTTTAAGGTTGGTGATATGGTTTGGTTATCATCAAAAAATATCGCTATGAAGGTGGCTTCTCCTAAGTTTAAGCCTAGATTTATTGGACCTTACAAGATTTTGGAGATTATTAATCCGGTCTCTTTTCGTTTGGCTCTTCCTGTCACATTTAAAATCCATAATGTGTTTCATAAGTCCTTGTTGAAGAAGTTTGTTGAACCAGTTGTTCCTGGGGTGGCACCTCCGGACCCTGTATTGGTTGAAGGTAACATGGAATATGAGGTAGAGAAGATACTGGATTCCCGTCTGGCTAGATGGAGACTCCAGTATTTGGTTAAGTGGAAGGGTTATTGTCAGGAGGATAATTCCTGGGTCTCTGCCTCTGATATTCATGCCAAAAGATTGGTGCGTGCCTTTCATCGGGCTCACCCTGATCGCCCTGGTGGCGTGGATGAGGGTTCGGTGACCCCTCCTCAAGGGGGAAGTACTGTTGTGAGTTCATTTTCTCCTTCACCATTGAGGTCTGATGAACTCCCTCTTCTGGTGAAGGAAGGTAGTGAGGCTGATTACCAAGCACCTGAGCAGAATGATGATGACTGGGTGACTGGAATTGTTGACTGGATATAAGGCAGCCAACGCCCTTCTGCCTTGCGGGTGATTTCTCTGAGGGATTCTAGGAGACCAGTCTGATTCCTGCTCCTCAAAAGCTAAGTTTTCTGCTCTGCTTTTTGCATTTGTGTTTTGGTTTTGTTTTGCCTTGCTTTTCTGGATTTCTGCCATTCCCTGCTGGGGTGAGCTGAATTCCTTTTTGCTCTGTCTTCAGAAAATACCTGAGTACTGATATAGTCTTTTTGAAGCCTAGCGTCTTCAGGGCTCTTTTCCCTATCAGTCTGTTGGCTCTTGTTTTGATAGGGTTTTTGGCGGATTGCAGACAGCAGCTTTTCTGTCCTGTCCTATTTAGTTAGCTTGGGCCCCATCGTTTGGTCAGCCTATCTTTCTATCTGTGTGAGTGTTTTTTCATCTTGCTTCACCGTCATTATATGTTGGGGGCTGCCTATTGCTTTGGGGTCTGCTCTGGGGCAGTTTAGATTTCCCTTTCTGTCTTTAGGCCTTGTAGTTCTCCGGCTGTGATCGAGGGGTCTAGGGCACCGTAGGAACCCCCCACAGCTACTGCTAGTTGTTGTTGATAGGTTCAGGGGTCTGCAATCCGATAGCTGCCAACTTCTCTGGTTTTCTGGACTTAGCTAGTATTTCTGTTTTTGCCCCCTACGGTGACTCATTCATAACAGTTAGTGATAGCTCAAGCTTCCAGTTTAGAGCCTCTGACCCTTGTACCTTGGTGATCCTCCTGCCTTTGACTAGTATCCACGTGTATGACCCGGACTGATCTCTGACCCCGTCTCTTGGTATTCGTCTCTGCTCCTAAGTTTCCTCTCTGGCATTTGACTTCCCGGCTTGTACCCCGACCACATATTTCGCCTCACGTTTCTGGACCCTGTGCTCATGTTTTGGCTTTCTGACCCTCGGCTTGGTATTTTGACTTCGTGTATTGCTGCTCCTTCAGGTACGCCTGCTCCTGCTAGTTTCTGACTCGGTTCGTCTGACCATTCTCTCTCGTTACCTGTCACACCTGTGCTATTGCTCAGTGTTTGCTACTCTTAGTGTGTAACCTCTCTTCCCTCACCAGCTCCCCCTGGTGGAGGTTTCACTACATTATCACTAACCCATACATTTAAATGGGATTTTGCACTTTTTTTTCCTCTGGTCATGGATCTGCTGCATAACTTGGCAGATCAAGTGTCCAGTTTGACGCAGATGGCGCAGGATTTTTCTGTGAATCATCAGTCCCTTGTCATGTCCCATACCCACTTACAGAAAGAACTGACTGAGACTATTAAGACCATGCAGGGAAACACCTCTCATATTGTTAGTCCACCAGGTGACTCTGTAGATGTTATTTTGCATTCTCCTGAACCCTCAGTTAACCTTCCTGACACGTTTTCTGGTGAAAAAGATAAATTTCACATATTCAAGGAGAGTTGTAAATTATGGTTTTCTCTTAGACCCCGATCTCTTGGGGATGAGACTCAGCGGGTGGGGATTATTATCTCCTTACTTAGGGAGGGTCCCCAATCCTGGGTTTTCTCTTTGCCCCCCTACTGCCCCTGAACGGATCTTGGTAGATAGGTTCTTTGAGGCCCAAGGACTTATCTATGACGAACCGGACCACGTTAGGTTGGCAGAGGGCACTATTATGGGTCTGGGGCAGGGGAAGCACTCAGCCGAATGGTACAGCTCCGAATTCCGTCGATGGTCCACTGAGGTGTCCTGGGACGACTCCGCACTGAGATGTCTGTTCAGGAAGGGACTGTCGGATTGCTTGAAGGACACTCTGGCTCTCCATCCACCTCCCAGCTCATTGGAGGAGGCTATGACTCAGGCTATCCGTATGGATCGGAGACTGCAGGAGAGAGGTGTTACTCAGCGAGGGATTCCGTTGTTCCCTGCTAACCCTGATGTTTTGCTTCCATCTGAACCTATGGAGGTGGAAGCCACCAACCCCCAGGAGAAAGAAAGGAAACGTTGACGTGATGGAAAGTTATGTTTTTACTGCGGAGATCCTGGACACTGGAAAAAAGACTGCCCCTCCTGTCCACCGACTAACAAGCGGCTGAGTCTGGGTGATCATCGTGGAGGTCACCCAGACTCCTAGGTACCTTTTTCTTCATTTTCAAAGATACTGTTAAAGGAGGAACTTGGTGTTGAGAATGGCTTTTTCCATACTTCGGCTTTTGTAGACTGTGGGTCATCCTTGAACCTGATTGACTCTAAGCTGGTGGCATGCTGTAGATTAGGGACAGTTAGGTTGGAGACTCCTTTAAAAATTGTGGCTATTGACGCTACACCTCTCACTAAGGATGATCTCCATTTCAGTTCTAAAGAATTCACCCTCAGGGTGGGGGCCCTACACCAGGAGCACATGTCATGCTCTGTTTTGGACAACCTCCCTGCTGGCCTGGTATTAGGGTTTCCCTGATTGCAACGGCATAACCCTGTTATTGACTGGGTGTCCCGGGATATTGTTAAATGGGGACCTGCTTGTTCTGAAAATTGTCTTGCCACTGTGTCAATGTCATCCGTCAGTCTGGAGGGTATTCCGGAGTACCTGAAAGATTTTGAGGATGTGTTCTCCGAAAAGGAGGCTGAGGTTCTACCACCACACCGCCCATTCGATTGTGCTGTTGATCTGGTTCCTGGTGCCAAGTTGCCCAAAACCCGTCTGTACAATCTCTCCGGCCCTGAGCGGGCTGCTATGAAGGAGTATATCTCTGAGAGCCTCCGTAAAGGGCATATATGGCCATCTGTCTCTTCCATGGCGGCAGGGTTCTTTTTTGTAAAAAAAAGGATGGTGGTTTATGCCCATGCCTCGATTTTCGAGAACTGAATAAGATAACTTATCCTCTCCCACTGATACCTGATTTGTACAATCAATTGTCGGGGGCAAGGTGGTTCTCTAAGTTGGACCTCAGGGGAGCATGCAATCTCATCCATATGCGGGAGGGGGATGAGTGGAAAACTGCGTTTCTCACCTCTGAGGGTCTGTTTGAAAATTTGGTTATGCCGTTCGGTTTGACTAACGCACCAGCGGTGTTATGAATGAGTCACCGTAGGAGGCAAAAACAGAAATACAAGCTAAGTCCAGAAAACCAGAGAAGTTGGCAACTATCAGATTGCAGACCCCTGAACCTATCAACACAACTAGCAGTAGCCGTGGGGGGTTCCTACGATGCCCTAGACCCCTCGATCACAGCCGGAGAATTAAAAAGGCCTAAAGAAAGAAAGGGGAAATCTAAACTGCCCCAGAGCAGACCCCAAAGCAATAGGCAGCCCCCAACATATAATGACGGTGAAGCAAGATGAAAACACTAACACAGACAGAAAGATAGACTGAGCAAAGACGGGGCCCAAAACTACCTAGATAGGAAAGGACAGGAAGGCTGCTGTCTGCAATCTGCCAAAACCCTATCAAAGACATAAGCCAACAAGCTGATATGAAAAAGGCCCTGAAGCAGCTTCAAAAACTAAATCAGCACTCAGGTATTTTCAGAAGACAGAGCTAAAGGAATTCAGCACACCCCAGCAGGGAATGGCAGAAATCTAGAAAAACAAAGCAAAACAAAGTCAAAGCACCAATGCAAAAAGACGAGCAGCAAACTTAACTTTAGAGGAGCAGGAATTCAGACTGGTCTCCAAGGATCCCACAGAGAAATTACCTGCAGGGCAGAAGGGCGTCGGCAGCCTTATATCCAGTCAGTAACTCCACTCAGCCAGTCATCATCATTAGCCTCAGGTGTTTGATAATCAGGCTCACTACCTTTCTTTACCAGAAGAGGGAGTTCCTCGGGCCTCAGTAGTGAAGGGGAAAATGAACTCACAACACAGCGGTATTCCAAAATTTCATTAACCATGTTTTTTCTGATTTTATTGGACGCTTTGTAGTAGTTTATCCTGATGATATACTCATATATTCTTCTGATAGATAAAGTCACATGGGTCATCTTCGTGCGGTTCTCCAGAGGCTCAGGGAGAACTCACTCTTTGCCAAACTGGGGAAATGTTCAATTTTTACTCAAGAATTGTCCTTTCTAGGGGTCATCCTGTCCACTGAGGGGTTTCGGATGGACCCTAGGAAGGCACAGGCCATTGTGGTTTGGGTGCAACCCAGAGCTCTCAAGGGTCTCCAGCGATTTCTGGGTTTCGCCAATTACTATAGAAAATTCATCAAGGGGTTCTCTCAAGTGGTCAAACCCCTCACTGATCTCACCCAAAAGGGGGCTGATCTCAAAAACTGGTCAGCTCCAGCTGTGGCGGCATTTTCTTTGTTAAAAAAACCTTTCATGACTGCTCTGGTACTAGTTCAACCTGATTTGTCTAAACCATTCATCATAGAAGTGGATTCCTCTGAGGTGGGAGTGGGAGCTGTGTTGTCCCAGGGCTCCACCACATTAACTAACTTAAGACCCTGTGCCTTCTTTTCTAAAAAAATTTTCCTCTGCAGAGAGGAATTATGATGTGGATAACCGAAAGTTGTTGACCACTAAATTAGCTTTTGAAGAATGGAGGCATTTTTTGGAGGGGGCTGTCCATCGTATCACTGTCATTACAGATCACAAGAACCTGTCTTACATCAAGTCCGCCAAAAGTCTGACTCCAAGACAGGCAAGGTGGTCACTTTTTTTTTCCCGATTTCAGTTTTCCATCACTTTCAGACCAGGTTCCAAGAATGTGAAGGCGGATGCCTTGTCTCGCAGCCTAGATCCGGTATCGCCTCCTGAGCCTCCCTCCTCCATTCTTCAGCGCGGGGTGGTGGTGACTGTGGTGTCCCCGAGATTGGAGCAGGAGATTCGTGAGGCCCAATCTCTTGCTCCTCCATCTATACCTGAAAATAAGCTCTTTGTGCCTGTTCAGTATCAATTAAGGGTGCTTCGGGAGTTCCACGACTCGGCACTGAGAGGGCATCCTGGAATCTCGGCCACTCGTAAAGCCATCACTAGGCTGTTCTGGTGGCCCTCGCTGACTTCTGACATCACTGGCTTTGTGTCCTCCTGTGAAATTTGTGCCCGCGCTAAAGCCTCCCACAACCGGCCGGCCGGGGAATTGGTGCCACTGCCAATTCCGGATGGACCGTGGACTCATCTGTCCATGGATTTTATCACCGATCTCCCCCCTCTAATGGCAAAACCGTGATCTGGGTAGTGGTGGATAGGTTCACTAAACAAGCACATTTTGTACCATTAACGGGCCTTCCTAATGCTGAGACTCTATCTAAACTATTCAGTGTTACACCGCTCCGCCATACTCACCCGGCCTCCGCTCCCACGCCGCAGTCGCCCTCCGCTCCCACGCCGCAGCCTCTCTCCACCCGACGGCCGCCGCGGTCACCTGAGACAGGCCCGCGACCGATGCCTTCCCTGCATGCTATGCGCATGCGCCATAGGCCGCGGCCGCGCCTCCTTCCTGCTTCTTATGCTCCGGCTGTGCCCTGACCCGGAAGCACCTTTGGACCAATGGCTGACCAGACGGGGCCATATCAGGCCGCTTCCCCCTGAGGGAGGCGCCTGATCGTTGTGTTTCCTGACACTCTGGCCTCGCTCCATCGTGCACACTCTGCTCCTGCAGTTCCTGTCTCGGCTGCTCCTCACAGCAGCTTCTCAGTCCTGCTACCCGTGTTCCTGGTTACCTACTCCAGTCCTGCCTTCAGTGTTCCTGTCGTCCTACTCCAGTCCTGCCTTGTGTTCCTGCCGTCCTACTCCAGTCCTGCCTTCAGTGTTCCTGCCGTCCTACTCCAGTCCTGCCTTGTGTTCCTGCCGTCCTACTCCAGTCCTGCCTTCAGTGTTCCTGCCGTCCTACTCCAGTCCTGTCTTCAGTGCTCCTGCCGTCCTACTCCAGTCACAGTCTTACTCCGGTCCATCCTGAGCCGCCCCTCTCGGTACCGGCTACCGTGGTACTCGAACCCCTGGGCCTGCTCCTAACGGTCCCTGTATAGGGGTCGGTTCCACCTGGCAGCTCGCCCGGGGTCCCTCGGTGCCACGGTCCAGAGGGTCCACTCTCGGAGCTCCCGCTCCTGACCACCCACGCTAACAGTACGATCAGGCCATGGACTCCGCCGGTACTACGGCTGCTACCCAGAAAGAGTTGCTATTCCTACGGGAAAATCAGGGGCGCATTATGTCAATCATGAAGTCGATGGACACCCGTTTGTCGGCCTTACAGGTGGCCGATCCTGGAAATGCCACTCAGCTGGCCAGTCTCCAACAGGAGCTGGGTCAGCAGCAAGATACTCAAACCCACATTTTGTCCTACATGGCCTCCTTTGATAGTCGCTTGTCGGCCCTCCAGGCTGCCGCTGCAGTGCCGACTCCTCCCCCTGCGTCTGCTGCTCCTCCGACGCCCCGCCTCGCCAAGCCGCCTCGTTTCACCGGGGATCCCAAGCTCTGTAGGGGGTTCTTAAATCAGTGTAGTCTCCACTTTGAATGGCTGCCGCAGCAATATCCCTCGGACCGGGCCAAAGTGGCCTTCATCATGTCCCATCTGGAGGGAGAGGCCCTTTCTTGGGTAAACCCGCTCTGGGAACGTGACGACCCGGTCGTTTCGAGTCTCCCGGTTTTCCTGGATACTTTTCGTAAGGTTTTCGATGAGCCGGGCTGGTTAGCCTCTCTCACTGAGTCACTCTTTAACTTACACCAGGGCTCTCTCACGGTCGGACAGTACGCTATTCGCTTTCGCACTATTTCCTCTGAGCTCGGCTGGAATAACGCAGCTTTGGTGGGGGCATTCTGGCGCGGTCTTTCTAGTAAAATAAAGGATGAACTCGCTGGTCGAGATACCCCGTCCACCTTAGAGGACCTTATCTCGCTGGCTACCCGCATTGACCTGCGCTTCCTGGAGCGCGCTCGGGAGTCAGTGAGAGACAGGCGCTCCTCCAGGTCAGTTTCTCCTTTCACTCAGTCGGCCAGCTCACGTTCAGTCGGATCTTCTTCCCTCTCTTCGGGTGAGCCCATGCAGATAGATCATCTCAGGTTGGCCGAGTTACGTCAGAGAGAGAGACGGGCACAAGGTCTGTGCCTCTATTGCGGTCATTCGTCACACTATATCCGCACCTGTCCTAAGAGACAGGGAAACGACTCCACCTAGGTCAGGTAAGAGAGGCCTTCCTAGGTGATGATGATGATTCCTCTCAACCCCTTACGATTTCTGTGCTTTTGGTTTCAGGAGGGAGACGTGGTTCCGAGGTGGCCTACGTGGATTCGGGCTCAGCGGGTAACTTCATTCGGCCGGAAGAGGTAGACAAATACCAAATTCCTGTAGTCACTCTATCTAACCCAATTCAGATTGCCACCGTGGATGGCAAACCGCTACAGGTGACCGTCACCTTGGTCACTGAAGAGGTGGAATTGCAAATCGGAGCCTTACATCGAGAGAAGATAGCCTTTTACGTTTTACCTAAGCTCTCTCACGCCATTCTACTCGGTCTTCCATGGTTAAGAACTCATCAGCCTGTTCTCGACTGGTCTTCTGGGGAGATACTCTGCTGGGGGCACCCGTGCCAAGCTCGCTGTCTGACTCCTGTCCGCCTGGCGGCCGCTCCACGGTCACCTCCAGACCTCCCGGGTCTTCCTCCAGCTTACAGCTCCTACGCCGATGTTTTTGATAAGAAGGAAGCGGAGGTCCTCCCTCCACACCGGCCGTTTGACTGCCCAATTGAACTTGTTTCTGGTTCAACCCCCCCAAGGGGTAGAATCTACCCTCTGTCTCCCGCGGAGACCACCGCCATGTCCGAGTACGTCCGAGAGAACCTCGCCAAAGGCTTTATACGGAAATCCTCTTCGCCCGCGGGAGCCGGGTTCTTCTTCGTCAAAAAGAAGGACGGGACTCTACGACCATGCATTGACTATAGGGGCTTGAATGAGATTACCATCAAGAACAGGTACCCTCTTCCACTCATTCCGGAACTGTTTGACCGTCTCAGAGGGGCTCGGGTCTTTACCAAGCTGGACCTCAGAGGAGCCTACAATCTGGTCCGTATCCGTGCAGGTGACGAGTGGAAGACCGCTTTCAACACTCGAGATGGCCATTACGAGTACCTGGTCATGCCCTTCGGTCTTTGCAATGCTCCTGCAGTCTTTCAAGAGTTCGTCAACGAGATCTTCCGGGATCTCTTGTACTCCTGTGTGGTCGTGTACTTAGACGACATCCTCGTCTTCTCGCCGGACCTCTCGTCCCACAGAAAGAGTGTCCGCCTGGTGCTTCAGCGTCTTCGGGAGAACCGTCTGTATGCAAAGATCGAGAAATGTCTCTTTGAACAGACCTCTCTGCCATTTATGGGATACATTATCTCCGACGCTGGTCTAAGGATGGATCCCGAGAAGTTGTCTGCCATCCTCAAATGGCCTCGCTCCGTCGGATTAAAGGCGATACAACGATTCCTCGGGTTCGCCAACTATTACCGGCAATTTGTCTCCCACTTCTCCGCGATCACAAGACCCATTTCTGTGCTCACCCGTAAAGGGTCTACTTCCAAGGATTGGTCTCCTGAGGCAGAGGAGGCCTTTCTGTCCCTAAAACGGGCTTTCTCCACGGCTCCGGTCCTGCATCGCCCTGAGAGCGATCGACCTTTTGTACTCGAGGTGGACGCTTCCTCGACTGGTGCCGGGGCGGTGCTGTCCCAGAGAACCGCCTCCGGTCGCCTGCACCCTTGTGGCTTCTTCTCGAAGGCCTTTTCTCCATCCGAGTGTAACTACTCGATCGGTGACCGGGAACTTTTGGCCATCAAGTTGGCCTTGGAGGAATGGCGCCACCTCCTGGAAGGAGCTGTCCATCCTTTTGTCATCTTCTCGGACCACAAGAATCTGGCTATGACGACTCCTGGAGTGGACCCTCTGGGTCGTGACACCAACCCTCCCAGGGCGAGCTGACCTAGTGAAGACCACCCCCTATACAGGGAGTGTCAGGGGCAAGCCCCAGGGGGTGAGGCACCACGACTGCTGGAACCAGGCGGCCGGCTCACAGGAGACACGAGTGGGTGAGAGTGTCTGCAGGAACGTGTAAAGTGTGGACACGGGAACACGTGGTATACAGAGACTTCGTTCGTCCGGGTGTGAATGAAGCAGGAAGCGTGCAAGGAGCACGTCAGAGCACTGAGTCAGGCAGCAGGTGTGCCAGGAGGTGTAACAGAGGAAGAGACTGAGTACAGGATCAGAGTGTGTGCCCGGAGGCACAACTGAGTATAAGACAGAGCACGGAATCAGAGTGTGTGCCTAGGAGGCACGACTGAGTATAAGACAGAGTACAGGGTAAGAGCGTGTGCCAGGAGGCACAACCGAGTATGAGACAGAGTACAGTGTCAGAGCATGTGCCAGGAGGCACAACCGAGTACGAGACAGAACACAGGGTCAGAGCGTGTGCCAGGAGGCACAACCAAGTACAAAGCAGAGCGCAGATTCAGAGCGTGTGCTGAGAGGCACAACAGAGTGCAAGGCAGAGGACCTGAGTACAGCGCACAGCCAGGCAGGGACAAGGCAGACCAAGCCAGGAAGCACAACAATAATCAGGCACCTCCCCTAGGGGGAGGTCGTCTGATATAGCACATGACTACTACTGGTTCTGGGTCAGGACCTAGCCAGAAAGCACATGACCACTACAGGTTCCGGGTCAGGTCCTCCATTACCATAGAGAGGACCGAGCCCTATACAGCACTGACAGGAGCGCGCAAGCGCAAACGTGACATGTAGGAGGAGGCCCGGGGACGAGAGCTGCGCGTGCGCACCCTACGGGACCCCCGGAGTGACCGCAGCTCCGGAAGAGATGACGTCGGGACCGAGGTCCCGCCCCCAGGTGAGCACGGCGTGACAGTACCCCCCCCTTTATGCCCCCTCTTTCTAAAACTGGAGAGGAACTTAGACAAAATCAGGGGTGCGTGGATATTCTCCCTGGGTTCCCATGACCTCTCCTTGGGGCCAAAACCCTTCCAATCGACCAGGAACATGGTTCTCCCTCTTACCTTCTTCATGGCCAAAATGTCATTCACCTCAAACTCATCCCCCAAGCCAACAGGCTGGGGTGTGCGGCCTGGAGAAGGATGAAATCGGTTAAGAACCACAGGTTTTAGGAGAGACACATGGAAGGAATTAGGAATGCGGAGTGAAGGAGGCAGCTTCAATTTGTAAGCAACATCATTAATCCGCCTGAGGACCTCAAAAGGACCAATGTAACGGGGACCCAGTTTGTAAGATGGTACCTTAAGGCGGACGTATTTGGTGGAGAGCCACACCTTGTCACCAGGGAGAAATGGAGGAACGTCCAGGCGCCTCTTGTCAGCGTGTAATTTCATTCTGTCCCGTGCTTTCTCGAGAGCGGTTTTGGTCTCCTGCCATACCCTGGAGAACTCCACAGACTGAGAATCGGCAGCAGGTACCCCCGAGACAGGAAGTACCGGTAGAGGCACATTGAGATGCTGTCCAAAGACGATGAAGAAAGGAGACTTGGTAGATGATTCGCTGGAGTGATTATTGTAGGCGAACTCAGCCCAAGGAAGTAGACCGACCCAGTCATTCTGATGAGCATTAGAAAAATGCCGGAGATAGGATGTAAGGATCTGGTTGGTACGTTCCACCTGCCCATTGGTTTGGGGGTGATAGGCGGAAGAGAAATCCAATGACACTTTCATGAGTCCGCATAGAGCTCTCCAGAACCGGGAGGTGAATTGGACCCCTCTATCCGACACGATGTGCTGGGGGAAGCCGTGAATCCTGAAGATATGGGAAATGAAGATCTTCGCCAAGTCAGGAGCAGAGGGTAGTCCGGGAAGAGGAATGAAGTGAGCCATCTTTGAAAATCGGTCTACAACCACCAAGACCACAGTACAACCGGAAGAACAAGGCAGATCAGTAATGAAATCCATGGCTATGTGCTGCCATGGAGCCGACGGAATGGGAAGCGGGAACAGAAGACCGGAGGGTGGTTGTCTGGGTATCTTGTTCTGGGCACAGGATGGGCAAGATGCTACAAAGTCTTTAACATCCTGGGAGAGTGAAGGCCACCAATAATGGCGAGAGATTAAGTCCAAAGTCTTTTTGACACCAACGTGGCCGGCAATCTTGGACGAATGTCCCCAATTTAGCACTCGTTTTCGGTTATTCTCAGCCACAAAGGTTCTTCCCGGAGGTAACGTGGTTAACTTGACAGGAGCCACAGTAATTACTTTGGATAAATCAATGATATGAGAGGGTTCTTCCTCTGCATCAGACGACAGGAATGATCTTGACAACGCATCCGCTCTAACGTTCTTATCGCCGGGCCGAAAATGTAGCTCAAAATCAAAGCGGGCGAAGAATAGGGACCACCTGGCTTGCCGAGGATTGAGCCTCTGTGCGGACTGGATGTACGCCAGGTTCTTATGGTCTGTGAAGATCTTGAATGGATGTATGGCACCCTCCAGTAAGTATCTCCACTCCTCCAAGGCCAACTTAATGGCCAATAGCTCTTTGTCGCCAATGGAGTAGTTCTGCTCAGTGGAGGAAAATACTTTAGAAAAGAAGCCACAGGTGACAAAACGTCCAGAAGAGGATTTCTGCAGAAGGACTGCGCCAGCCCCAGTAGAGGATGCGTCTACCTCGAGAGTGAAAGGTCTACTAACCACAGGTCGGTGAAGCGCCGGAGCAGCGGCGAAGGCTTGTTTCAACGACTGGAAGGCCTCTTCAGCCTCAGAGGGCCAAGCCTTTGGGTTAGCTCCCTTGCAGATAAGGGACGAGATGGGGCGAACCAACGAGGAAAAATGAGGAACGAACTGTCTGTAGTAGTTCGCAAAACCAAGGAAGCGTTGGATTGCCTTCACCCCATGGGGCCGTGGCCAATCGAGGACGGCGGACACTTTTGCCGGATCCATGCATAGACCTGATTCTGAGATAATGTACCCCAAGAATGGCAGGGACGTTTGCTCGAAGGCACATTTCTCGAGCTTGGCATAAAGGCGGTTCTCCCTCAGGCGCTGGAGGACTTGACGCACGTTCTTTCTGTGGGCGGAGAGGTCTGGAGAAAAAACGAGGATGTCATCCAGATAGACTACCACGCAGGAGTACAGCATATCCCGGAAGACGTCATTCACGAACTCCTGGAAAACCGCTGGGGCATTGCAGAGGCCGAAGGGCATGACCAAGTACTCGTAGTGACCGTCTCTGGTGTTAAAGGCGGTCTTCCACTCATCCCCGGAACGAATGCGGATCAAGTTGTAGGCCCCACGAAGATCCAGTTTGGTGAAAATTCGAGCTCCTCTAAGTCGGTCAAAGAGCTCCGGGATCAATGGCAATGGGTACTTGTTCTTGACCGTGATATTGTTCAGGCCTCGGTAGTCTATGCAAGGACGGAGGGAGCCGTCCTTCTTTTTTACAAAGAAAAATCCCGCTCCCGCAGGCGAGGAGGACTAATGCCTCCCCCTCTAAGTGTGAAACAATAAAGGCAATTTGGGCGCGCTCAGTGGGATAGTGCTGCGGCAAAAGCTCAAAATGTAACCGGCATTGGTTCAGAAATCCTCGACAAAACTTAGGGTCCCCGCTATATCGGGGTGGCTTGCCGAGGCACGGCATCGGGTGCAGGACCGAGGACTGGGCAGAAACAGATTGTATGGCCGACAAACGAGACTCCATGGATTTCAAAAGGACCATAATCCTGGTCTGACTCTCCCGTAGGAACACCAGTTCCTTTTGGCTGTAGGTGGTGGCACCAGCGGGGTCCATGGCCTGATTATACTATGACGACTCCTGGAGTGGACCCTCTGGGTCGTGACACCAACCCTCCCAGGGCGAGCTGACCTAGTGAAGACCACCCCCTATACAGGGAGTGTCAGGGGCAAGCCCCAGGGGGTGAGGCACCACGACTGCTGGAACCAGGCGGCCGGCTCACAGGAGACACGAGTGGGTGAGAGTGTCTGCAGGAACGTGTAAAGTGTGGACACGGGAACACGTGGTATACAGAGACTTCGTTCGTCCGGGTGTGAATGAAGCAGGAAGCGTGCAAGGAGCACGTCAGAGCACTGAGTCAGGCAGCAGGTGTGCCAGGAGGTGTAACAGAGGAAGAGACTGAGTACAGGATCAGAGTGTGTGCCCGGAGGCACAACTGAGTATAAGACAGAGCATGGAATCAGAGTGTGTGCCTAGGAGGCACGACTGAGTATAAGACAGAGTACAGGGTAAGAGCGTGTGCCAGGAGGCACAACCGAGTATGAGACAGAGTACAGTGTCAGAGCATGTGCCAGGAGGCACAACCGAGTACGAGACAGAACACAGGGTCAGAGCGTGTGCCAGGAGGCACAACCAAGTACAAAGCAGAGCGCAGATTCAGAGCGTGTGCTGAGAGGCACAACAGAGTGCAAGGCAGAGGACCTGAGTACAGCGCACAGCCAGGCAGGGACAAGGCAGACCAAGCCAGGAAGCACAACAATAATCAGGCACCTCCCCTAGGGGGAGGTCGTCTGATATAGCACATGACTACTACTGGTTCCGGGTCAGGACCTAGCCAGAAAGCACATGACCACTACAGGTTCCGGGTCAGGTCCTCCATTACCATAGAGAGGACCGAGCCCTATACAGCACTGACAGGAGCGCGCAAGCGCAAACGTGACATGTAGGAGGAGGCCCGGGGACGAGAGCTGCGCGTGCGCACCCTACGGGACCCCCGGAGTGACCGCAGCTCCGGAAGAGATGACGTCGGGACCGAGGTCCCGCCCCCAGGTGAGCACGGCGTGACACTGGCCTATCTCCAGTCTGCCCAGAGACTAAACCCTCGCCAGGCCAGATGGTCTTTATTTTTTGCCCGATTTGATTTCGAGCTCCGATTCCGTCCCGGCAACAAGAATTCCAAAGCCGACGCCCTGTCCAGGGTCTTCCAACCACACGAATCCATGGAGGAACCGTCACATATCATTGATCCCACTAGGATCATCACCGTGGCTCCAGTGAACTGGCTTACTCCTCTGCCTGGCAAGACGCTTGTGCCAGAGAATCTCAAGCAAAAGGTTCTTCTATGGGGGCACTCCTCCAAACTGGCAGGCCATGCCGGAACTAAGAAGACCCTTGACCTTATCAAACGTCACTACTGGTGGCCCTCACTTCGCCAAGATGTACTCGACTTTGTGGCTTCTTGTCCATCCTGTGCAAAGAACAAGGTGCCACGGAGATCTCCGTCTGGCTTGTTGCTTCCGTTGCCTGTCCCTACGGTTCCTTGGGAGAACATCACCATGGATTTCATCACCGACCTACCCTGCTCTGCGGGCTGCTCAGTCATTCTGGTGGTGGTGGATCGTTTTTCCAAGATGGCTCACTTCATCCCTCTGCCCGGTCTTCCCTCAGCGCCAGAGCTGGCCGAGATCTTCATTCATCAAGTCTTCAGGCTTCATGGACTACCTCGACGCATTGTGTCTGACCGAGGGGTTCAGTTTACCTCCAAGTTCTGGCGTTCGCTTTGTAAGCTTATGAACGTTTCCCTCGACTTCTCCTCGGCCTACCATCCACAGTCCAACGGACAAGTAGAGCGTACCAACCAGACGCTTACGGGATACTTACGCCACTTCTCTAACGCCCACCAGAACGATTGGGTCTACTTACTCCCCTGGGCAGAGTTCGCTTATAACAACCATGCTGGTGAGTCTTCGGCCAAGTCTCCGTTTTTCATTGTTTTTGGCAGACATCCTGGTGTCCCTCTTCCGATAACCCCTGCCTCTGAGGTACCCGCGGCCAATGCCTTGTCCTCGGAATTTTCTAAGATTTGGGCTGAGACCAACACATCACTCAAGAGATCCGCTGATCAGATGAAGAACTATGCAGACAAAAAGAGGTTGGATTCTCCTCCGTATCGTGTTGGCGACAAGGTCTGGCTCTCCTCCAAATTCGTCCGACTAAAACTGCCCTCCTACAAGTTGGGTCCACGCTACATCGGTCCGTTTGAAATTCTGGGACGTATTAACGAAGTTGCCTACAAATTGAGGTTGCCTGCTTCGCTCCGGAACCCGAACACCTTTCACGTCTCTCTCCTGAAGCCTGTGGTGCTGAATCGTTTCCATTCCTCGCTTGATCTTGGTCCTCAGCCGGTGGGTGCCGACAACGTTTTTGAAGTGCAGGACATCCTCGCTGTGAAAAGGGTTAGAGGTAGGACTTTCTTTCTCGTTGATTGGAAGGGCTTTGGTCCTGAGGAGAGATCCTGGGAGCCTCGGGAGAATATTAATGCTCCCCGTATCCTCAAGAGGTTTCTTGTTAATCTCCGGGGGGGGGCGGCTTAGGGGAGGGGGTACTGTTACACCGCTCCGCCATACTCACCCGGCCTCCGCTCCCACGCCGCAGTCGCCCTCCGCTCCCACGCCGCAGCCTCTCTCCACCCGACGGCCGCGGCGGTCACCTGAGACAGGCCCGCGACCGATGCCTTCCCTGCATGCTATGCGCATGCGCCATAGGCCGCGGCCACGCCTCCTTCCTGCTTCTTATGTTCCGGCTGTGCCCTGACCCGGAAGCACCTTTGGACCAATGGCTGACCAGACGGGGCCATATCAGGCCGCTTCCCCCTGAGGGAGGCGCCTGATCGTTGTGTTTCCTGACACTCTGGCCTCGCTCCATCGTGCACACTCTGCTCCTGCAGTTCCTGTCTCGGCTGCTCCTCACAGCAGCTTCTCAGTCCTGCTACCCATGTTCCTGGTTACCTACTCCAGTCCTGCCTTCAGTGTTCCTGTCGTCCTACTCCAGTCCTGCCTTGTGTTCCTGCCGTCCTACTCCAGTCCTGCCTTCAGTGTTCCTGCCGTCCTACTCCAGTCCTGCCTTGTGTTCCTGCCGTCCTACTCCAGTCCTGCCTTCAGTGTTCCTGCCGTCCTACTCCAGTCCTGTCTTCAGTGCTCCTGCCGTCCTACTCCAGTCTCAGTCTTACTCCGGTCCATCCTGAGCCGCCCCTCTCGGTACCGGCTACCGTGGTACTCGAACCCCTGGGCCTGCTCCTAACGGTCCCTGTATAGGGGTCGGTTCCACCTGGCAGCTCGCCCGGGGTCCCTCGGTGCCACGGTCCAGAGGGTCCACTCTCGGAGCTCCCGCTCCTGACCACCCACGCTAACATTCAGTGAGCATGTGATCCGGTTGCATGGTGTGCCTGTCAGTGTGGTGTCTGATAGAGGGGTGCAATTCGTGGCAAAATTCTGGAGGGATTTTTGTAAAAGGCTGGGCATCAGTCAGACCTTTTCATCGGCCTACCATCCCGAGACCAATGGTCAGACTGAAAGGACCAATCAGTCTTTGGAGCAGATTCTACGGTGTCTGGTCACATCCAGACAGAATGATTGGTGCTCTATGATACCTATAGCGGAATTCGCTTTCAATAATTGTCTACTGGTACTTCTTTCTTCTGCAACTATGGGTTTCACTCTCATTTTGGTGAATTTTCCCGACTGGATTCGGAGTGTCCAGGGGCCGATTCGGCCTTTTTGTGGTTGGAGGAGGTTTGGAGGGAGGTTCAGAGGAACATTGGGGAGGCTTAAGGCAAATATAATTATGGTTATCAACCAAAAATATAAGGTTGAGAATTCCCTCTGCTAAGTTGGGTCCCAAGTTTATTGGTCCGTATGAAATTCTAGAGGTGATTAATCCTGTGGCCTTTCACCTGCGTTTGCCTCCATCGTTGCGGATCCCTAATGTGTTCCATAAGGCGCTTCTGAAGCCGTCGGTGCCTTCCTCTGATGAGTCTCCCTCGCACCCACCTGTTATGGTAGATGGCCAGACCGAGTCCGAGGTGGAACAGGTGGTGGTTTCTCGTATGCTCCGCCGTTCACTTCAGTACTTAGTCCATTGGAAAGGGTACGGTCCTGAGGATCAGTCATGGGTGCCGGCGCGTTCGGTCCATGCGGATCGGTTGGTCCGGGCCTTTCATGCTCATCATCCAGGGAAGCCTGCGGTTCCGGTGGGCCCCCATTGAGAGGGGGGTACTGTCAAGGTCCAGTCCGGAGTTTATTTTCTGCTGTCTTCACTCTGGACTGGTCATGCGGGGGTTAAACTCCTCAGCCTCGTTCTGGAGCTAGCTGGGCTATTTCAGTCTCTCACAGCCTGCTGACCAGTCTTAGTGATAGCTCAAGCTTCCAGTTTAGAGCCTCTGACCCTTGTACCTTGGTGATCCTCCTGCCTCTGACTAGTATCCATGTGTATGACCCGGACTGATCTCTGACCCCGTCTCTTGGTATTCATCTCTGCACCTATGTTTCCTCTCTGGCATTTGACTTCCCGGCTTGTACCCCGACCACGTATTTCGCCTCATGTTTCTGGACCCTGTGCTCATGTTTTGGCTTTCTGACCCTCGGCTTGGTATTTTGACTACGTGTATTGCTGCTCCTTCTGGTACGTCTGCTCCTGCTAGTTTCTGACTCGGTTCGTCTGACTATTCTCTCTCGTTACCTGTCACACCTGTGCTATTGCTCAGGGTTTGCTACTCTTAGTGTGTAACCTCTCTTCCCTCACCAGCTCCCCCTGGTGGAGGTTTCACTACAATGACGTGCTTTGTCGGTCATCACTTTAAGCTCTCACTTTGTGAATACATACAGAAATGGCTCCATGCCAACAGCTGTCACTGACAGCTGGATGGCACGGGCAGAGATGCATGGACCCATTTAATCAGTACCCGCTATCTGATCTCTATAATCGGTCAGTAAATCTGATTGACCAATCACAGCATGATTTTGCGGAAGTGCTGAGATATCAGCACTTTCCTGGACGATGACTTGCGGAGCTCGGCTCGGCTAACAGCCAATCTTCTGCAGTAGGAGCCAGGGCAGGTGCCCGCACCACCCTTGGCTGATTAACCCTCCAGATGTCATGATCAATAGCATTGGCGACATTTGAAAAGTTGTGAAAAGGAGCGGGCTGCCTCTCTAAACCCCTTCGACACCCCAGTGACAAAATGACGGGGAGCTGATGATTGTCATAGCTCCCGGATATCAAACACTGACCTACTGGTCTGCCAGATATGGATGCCAGCCATAGGTCATTTGCCTATGCAAAATCACAGGTTTTATGTATTGCAGTATTGGTGCATTGCAATGCACAAGACCAGTGATCAGAATAATAAAAGCTAAAGTCCCATAGAGGGACTAAGTAAAAAAAGAGAAAAAAGCTGTGCAGATGTTTGAACAAATTATTAAAACAAAATAAAAAATAAAGAAAGAAAAAAAAACAGAACTCCAGCATGTATACTGAGAAAAGTTAAAATTCCAATTTAATTCAAAGCATCATTAAAAAATATGTGACCATGACTAAGATCTTTATTGGTTGAAACGCGTTGGTTATACAAGGGATTCTATCCATCATGTGTACTACTTAGTAATGGATTTACATATTTTTTAATGATGTTTCGAATTAAATTGGAATTTTAACTTTTCTCAGTACACTTGCTGGAGTTACGTTCTTTTTTTTTTTTCTTCATTTTGTACTACGCCCTTGATCAAGGTACTTCCGTGCGTGTCTGACAACCAGGTTCCTGCAGAGATTGGTGGTCTGACTTTTCCCTTTACCTCTACCCTGCTATTTTTTCAAAATACAAAATAAAGAGCAAAAAATATTACACTAAAAAATACACATATTTATGTAAAAACAAAAATATACCACATACTTCGTATTGCCACATCCAGAATAACCTAATCTGTAAAATTGTCACTCTAGTTAACCCCTACAGTGAATACAGTAAAAAAAAATGGCAAATAACTATGGTTTAATCATACCGTTGGAAAAAAGTGGAATAGAACGCAAAAAAAAGTCAAATGTAAATAAAAAATAGTGTTGCTTAAAACATCATCTTGTCCCACAAAAACCAAGCTGCCATACAGCTTCGTCATTGAAAAAATAAAAAAGCTATAGCCCTCAGAATATGTGGCGAAATGTATTGTGATCCATACAGATTAACGTGCTTTGTGTGAAATTGGTGTGGCATTGACTTGAAAAAAAAAAATCGAACGTTTAGTGTATTGCGATCCATATAGATTAATGTGCCGTGTGGTATTAGCGTGGTATTAACTGCAAAAAAAACTTCAAAACAACAGTGCAATGCAATCAATACAGATTAACATACTTTGTGAAATTAGAGCACTGGTAACCTTCAAAACCTTCAAAACAGTTTACTGTATTACGATCCATACAGATTAACATGCTCTGTCTAAAATTACAGTGGTTTAAAATTATTAAAAACCACATGTCAGCAACAGTTGACCAAACTTTTCCAAGAAAATTTTTTAGTTTCAGTTAATGAAGGTAACCTGGTTTCCAGAGACCTAACAATTACAAGTGGAAGTGCTGATCATGGTGAACGCAGACTACGAGTACATTGGGTAAGTGCGACTGCACCTGTTGCTAGAGCACAGGCAACTTGCCCATCCATGACATCCTTCCTGTCCCACTATGCAGAGAGGCACGGGACACCCCTTTTGAAGCCACACCATAACAGGTGGTCTGTCGTATAGCAGATGCTTCCAGCATGCTTGCCAGCACCACCAAGTCTTCCACACAATACTGTCTCACCAGCCAAGAGTCTGGAGCACTTAATCCTCACCCTGATCTTTATTCCTCCCACTATGTTGAGTCCCAGGAGACCAGTGATCCCTCACCAGTACACTCTGAGGAGCTTTTTACATAATCATTTCTTGATTGTGGTCTTTCACCCTGCATGTTCTAAGAGGAACAGGAGGACATTCTGTTTAGTAATGCACAAAACTTAGGGGAATGGCAAATTTTGATTGAGGGGGTAGATGATGATGAGACACAGTTGCCGAAAAGTCAGACTGTTGTTAAGTCATGAAGTCAGGAGGATCAGGAAGACGAGGTAATGGATGACAAACTCACTGACCCAAACTGGGAAACGAGAATGCAGAGTGAGGCCAACATTGCTGAGGGGTAGTGATCAGCAGCACCAAAACAAGAGGAAGAGACAGTGGGGTGACAAGAGGGAGAAGGCGGGTAACTGTTCCGCAGAGCACTGACACTTGTGAATTTCTCCATCAAAGAGTTAGTTGTTTCCCAGTCCAGGAATTTTTTAAAAGAGAGTTGTAGTTTTCTTTTCTCCCTGTCTGTTTATCCCTACACTTCAGCCTCACACATCCCTGGGTGGGAAAGGGAACAGATAACGATCAGATAGGAACATAGCAAGATATGAGACCCCAGCATCTCCACCATCCAGGATAATACGGGGGAAGGGATAACCTAGTCCCTTTTCTCTGTGACAGCACTACAATGTACTGGGTAGTGCAATGGTATATTTGCGTTTTCACTTAGCAATATCGATTGCTAGAAAAATGATCACTACACCTGTAGAGGAATTCCCAGAGGGGTGCAATTTTCAAATTGGAGTCAATTGAATTAGGAGATTATTCTCTTCTGGTACTTATAGGCTCTGAATATGGAGTCTGCAAACTATAACATTTTTCTTCAAAGAGTGCACTGTCCCTCTCACTGAATGGCCAAACAGTACTGTACAGCCACATATGGGGTATTTCCATGTTCATCAAAAATTGTGTCACAAATTACATTATGAGGTCATTTTTACATATTTCTTCTTGTGAAATTGTAAAAATCTGGGGCTAAAACAACATCATAGTGGTAAAAATGTAATTTTTTTTCACTGCTCAATGATATAAAATTTTGTAAAATACATTTGTTGTCAAAATGCTCATTGCACCTCTAAATGATTTCACTAAGAAGTTTAGTTTGTAAAATTGGGTCATTTATGGGGGTACTGCTGTCCTGACACCTCAGAGGCCCTGCAAAAGTGACATGGCACCCTGAAAACATCCAAGACAAATCTACACTCTGATATGATGCTCCTTCTCCTTCTTCTGAGCTGCGGGAAAAAAATTACTTTTCATTTTCACAGCCCAATGTTATACAATTCTGTGAAATACTGGTGGGTTTAAAATGCTCACTGTAGCTCTAGAGAAATTATTTGAGAGGTATAGTTTTCAAAATAGGGTGACTTATAGGTGTTTCTGCTGTTTTGGAACCTCGGCAGCTTTTCTAATGCGACATGGCGTCCACAATCTATTCCAGATAATGTTGTACTACAAGAATCCAAGCCTTGCCGTTTGCCCAAACAAAAGTTTTTTGGCACAGGAATACAGGGGTATCTCTTTATTCAGGAGAAATTGCACAACAAATTATGTGGTACATTTTTTCTTGTTACCTTTGTGAAAATGAAAAATTTGAAGCTAAATCAACATTTATGCTGAAAAAACTTCATTTTTAATTTTCACGGTCGAATGTTTTAAAAAATTGGGAAGCACTTGGGGTTTCAAGGTGCTCACTCTACCTCTAAATAAGTTCATTGAGAGGTGTAGTTTCCAAAGTGGGGTCACGTTTGAAAGGTTTCCACTGTTTAGGTACATTAGGGGCTCTGCAAATGCGACATGGTGGTGTCTGCTATCTATTACAGACAATTTTGCACTCCAAAATTCAAATGGTGCTCATTCCCTTCCAAGTCCTACTGTGCACCCAAACGGTTTTCCCCCAGATACGAGGTATTGCCACAATCAGGAGAAACTGCACAACACATTTTCTTGTCCGTTTTGTCCTGTTGTCCTGGTGAATATTAAAAATTGGTGGCTAAAAACTTTTTAGGGAAAAAACATTTTTTTCACATTCCAATGGTTTAAAATTCCATAAATGGGTTAAGAGTGCTTAGTGCACCTCTAAATAAGTTATTTAGGGGTATAGTTTCCAAATTGGGGCCACGTGTTGGTGGATTCCACTGTTCAGACACATCAGGGGCTCTGCAAACGTGACATGGCATCCTCTCTCTATTCCAGACAATTTTGCACTCCAAAAGTCAAATGGTACTCCCTCCCTTCCAAGCTTTGCCATGCGCCCAAACAGTAGTTTTCCCCCACATACGGGGTGTGCTCAGGAGAATTTGGACAACAAACATTATAGTCCATTTTCTCCTGTTACCTTTGTGAAAAGCAACATTTTTGTGGGAAAAAGTAAAATGTTCATTTTTTCCTTCCATCTAGTTTTAATTCTCATGATGCATCTAAACTTTAATAACTTCATGAATGTGGTTTTGAGCACCTTGAGGGGTGCAGTTCTTAAAATGATGTCACTTTTGGAAATTTTCTGTCATATCCCCATAAAAGTCACTTCAAATATGATATGATCTCTAAAAAAAATGGGTTTTGTAAAAATTTAACGATTTTAACTTTCTAAAAAAATTATGTTTCAAAAATGGTGATGTAAAGAAGACATGGAATATGTTAGTCATACTACAAAAAATAGTTAATAATTATCTTATTTAAGGGCATAAAAATTAAAAGTTTGAAAATTGTGATTTTTTTTTTAAATTTTTTGGCAAATTCATATACAGTGGGGCAAAAAAGTATTTAGTCAGTCAGCAATAGTGCAAGTTCCACCACTTAAAAAGATGAGAGGTGTCTGTAATTTACATCATAGGTAGACCTCAACTATGGGAGACAAACTGAGAAAAAAAAATCCAGAAAATCACATTGTCTGTTTTTTTTTCATTTTATTTGCATATTATGGTGGAAAATAAGTATTTGGTCAGAAACAAGCAATCAAGATTTCTGGCTCTCACAGACCTGTAACTTCTTCTTTAAGAGTCTCCTCTTTCCTCCACTCATTACCTGTAGTAATGGCACCTGTTTAAACTTGTTATCAGTATAAAAAGACACCTGTGCACACCCTCAAACAGTCTGACTCCAAACTCCACTATGGTGAAGACCAAAGAGCTGTCAAAGGACAACAGAAACAAAATTGTAGCCCTGCACCAGGCTGGGAAGACTGAATCTGCAATAGCCAACCAGCTTGGAGTGAAGAAATCAACTGTGGGAGCAATAATTAGAAAATGGAAGACATACAAGACCACTGATAATCTCCCTCGATCTGGTGCTCCACGCAAAATCCCACCCCGTGGGGTCAGAATGATCACTAGAACGGTGAGCAAAAATCCCAGAACCACACGGGGGGGACCTAGTGAATGAACTGCAGAGAGCTGGGACCAATGTAACAAGGCCTACCATAAGTAACACACTACGCCACCATGGACTCAGATCCTGCAGTGCCAGACGTGTCCCACTGCTTAAGCCTGTACATGTCCGGGCCCGTCTGAAGTTTGCTAAAGAGCATTTGGATGATCCAGAGGAGTTTTGGGAGAATGTCCTATGGTCTGATGAAACCAAACTGGAACTGTTTGGTAGAAACACAACTTGTCGTGTTTGGAGGAAAAAGAATACTGAGTTGCATCCATCAAACACCATACCTACTGTAAAGCATGGTGGTGGAAACATCATGCTTTGGGGCTGTTTCTCTGCAAAGGGGCCAGGACGACTGATCCGGGTACATGAAAGAATGAATGGGGCCATGTATCGTGAGATTTTGAGTGCAAACCTCCTTCCATCAGCAAGGGCATTGAAGATGAAACGTGGCTGGGTCTTTCAACATGACAATGATCCAAAGCACACCGCCAGGGCAACGAAGGAGTGGCTTCGTAAGAAGCATTTCAAGGTCCTGGAGTGGCCTAGCCAGTCTCCAGATCTCAACCCTATAGAAAACCTTTGGAGGGAGTTGAAAGTCTGTGTTGCCAAGCGAAAAGCCAAAAACATCACTGCTCTAGAGGAGATCTGCATGGAGGAATGGGCCAACATACCAACAACAGTGTGTGGCAACCTTGTGAAGACTTACAGAAAACGTTTGACCTCTGTCATTGCCAACAAAGGATATATCACAAAGTATTGAGATGAAATTTTGTTTCTGACCAAATACTTATTTTCCACCATAATATGCAAATAAAATGAAAAAAAAACAGACAATGTGATTTTCTGGATTTTTTTTTCTCAGTTTGTCTCCCATAGTTGAGGTCTACCTATGATGTAAATTACAGACGCCTCTCATCTTTTTAAGTGGTGGAACTTGCACTATTGCTGACTGACTAAATACTTTTTTGCCCCACTGTATTCATAAATAAATGGAAATCATACTGACCAAAATTTACCGCTAACATAAAGTACAAGATGTCACTACAAAAAAATCTTAAAATCACTGGGATATGTGGAAGTGTTCCAAAATTATTACCTCATAAAGTGAAGCATATCAGATTTTAAAAATGAGGCTCGGTCACTAACGTACAAAGTGGCTTGGACCTTAAGGTGTTAAGTGAGGTCGACTTGTTTAAACAGGTTATTAGACAACTGACAATTACCTTAGTAATCAAGCAGCATCATTTAGCTACCATAATTGTGTGTTGTAAACACACATTAAGGGATTTCTTGGCTTTCAGCCTCCCCACAAGGAGGCTCAAAAATGTTTGCAAAAGAAACTTTAGGTGGGGACTCCAGGATAATCATCAATTGGCAACAGTTAACAAGAGAGATATTATCATAGTTGCATTGAAAAATGTATTGCAGTCAAGATGGGCCTCACGAAAGGAAGTAAAAGGAGCACCATCAGAGCCAGACTAGGATTAAAATACTGCCCCAACCAGCCCACATATAATATATCACTATTTAAAACTCAAGAATCCTTGGGACCAAGATGAGTTAAACGGTTATATATGGGATTTTTTAACAATTTTTGGAAAGGGGATTATAGTTCTAGTCAATAAGATGAATAATAAAACATAACAGTGATCTAAAACATGTTCAATTAAACAAGTAAGTAAGAAGAAGGGAAGGGTACGGAAAGCAAGGGACATGGGAGAAGGTTGGATCAGATAAACGTGGAGAGTACGGACAGGGGAAATGATCATCCTTAATGAAATAATATTTATAATAAAACAATTTTCAATTTGCTTAAATATGTAATTGTACTTGTACTTCCTGGCATATAATAAAGCTTCAACCTAAATTCCTCATTCCTCATTCCTCATTCTCACTTGAGGAAAGATGCTACCAATTCAACTTCCCCATTTTTACAGTTTCAGTTGTGTATTACTTCATGCATTAATATAACGTTTAACAGTTTTTATTTCCACAACGCGTTTCAACGCTGAACTACTGTCTTTTTCAAGTGAAAAAATAATTCACTTGAAAAAGACACCAGTCCAGCATTGAAACGCGTTGTGGAAATAAAAACAGTTTAACTCATTTTGGTCCCAAGGATTCTTTATTACAGCAGCACAACCGGATAGGATATCATACAAACTGGTCAACTATCCTGGAGGAGATCATCCCCAGCCAGGAGGCAGCAGAAGCTGACATCATCAGGTGTTCATAGGAGTTGTGTCTGCACACAACCTGCTCAAGTGAGCACCTTCATTTTCCTTTCCTTTGTAGCTAAAAGGGTATCACCCAATGGTCTTGTGCACTTTTTGTTCCCCCACAGCTTTTATACTATATAAAGCTCAAGACAGAAACAAAATAAATATATACCCTGCTGTAAGTAAAAGCAACAGTGCATATAAATAACATTGGGTACTTAGTAAACACAGTTTTTGATTAAAAAAAAGCGTAAAAACCATCCCACCAACGTCAAAGTGTAGCCACAATCGGGGTGGTCCTAACCTGTCGTATTAAAACCTTACTGGCCTATAATTTCCAGGTTCACTTTTAGAGATGGCTTGTCCATTACATTACTTAGTTCTCTTATTACTCGTGGGTGTATGCTATCTGGACCCAGAGATTTATCTATTCTTATCTTATTTAGCCAGTTTCACACCTCTTCTTGGGTTAGATTTGTGACCCTTAATATAGAATTTTCTTTGTCTCTCGGCATTTCACCTAGCATTTCATTTTCCACTGTGAATAACGTGGAGAAGAAGGTGTTTAATATATTAGCTTTTTCCTCGTCATCTACAACCATACTTTCCTCACAATTTTTTAAGGGGCCTATACTTTCACTTTTGATTCTTTTACTATTGATATAGTTGAAGAGCAGTTTGGGATTAGTTTTAATCTCCTTAGCAATGTGCTTCTCTGTTTCCTTTTTGGCATCTTTAATTAGTTTTTTAGATCAAGTTTTTTTCTCCCTATAGTTTTTAGAGCTTCAACAATGCCATCCTGCTTTAGTAGTTTAAATCCTTTCTTTTTACTGTTAATTGCCCCTCTTACTTCTTTATTTAACCACATTGGGTTTTTCCTATTTCTTGAGCTTTTATTCCCACAAGGTATAAACCGCTTACAGTACCTATATAGGATGTTCTTATACATTTCCCATTTATTATCTGTATTATTATTATTTCTGAGGACATTGTCCCAGTCAACCAGATTAAGGGCATCTCTAAGCTTGTCAAATTTTGCTTTCCTAAAGTTCAGTGGTTTTGTGACTCACTGACAAGTTCTCCTAGCGAAAGACAAGTGAAATGGTACAATATTGTAGTCGCTATTTCCTGGATGCCCGACGACCTGCAGATTTGTTATTCTGTCAGGTCTATTAGATGGTATTAGGTCTAAAAGTGCTGCTCCTCTGGTTGGATTCTGCACCAATTGTGAAAGATAATTTTTCTTGGTTATTAGCAGAAACCTCTTGCCTTTATGGGTTTTGAAGGTCTCTGTTTCCCAGTTAATATCTGGGTAGTTAAAGTCCCCTATAACAAGGACCTCATTATGGGTTGCAGCTTCATCTATCTGCCTTAGTAGTAGACTTTCCATGATTTCTGCTTTATTTGGGGGTTTGTAACAAACCCCAATGACAATTTTCCCTCCATGCATTTTGATCCATATGAACTCGACATCCTCATTCCCTTTGCTAAAATATCCTCGCTTAAAGTGGACTTTAGACAAGACTTTAGATAAAGACAAACCCTTACTCCTCTCTGATTTTTATGATCCTTTCTAAACAGACTGTAACCCTGTAAGTTAACTGCCCAGTCATAGCTTCCATCTAACCATGTCTCGGTTATTCCTACTATGTCATAGTTAGCTGTAGATATTTCTTCTTCTAATTCTTCCATCTTGTTTTTCAGGCTTCTGGCATTTGCGAGCATGCAGTTTAGAGGATCTTGTTTTGTTTTAATCTCCTCCCTGTGGATTGTTTTAGAAATTTTCTTACTTCCCCTCTGAGTATGTTGTCTTGGGTCTTCTTTTCCACACCTCATATCCTTCATCAGTATAATATCTGGCTTCATGTTTGAGTCTAATGTTTTTCTTCTTGTCCCCTCTTCTTCTAGTTTAATGCCCTCCTGATGGTGTAGCACTTGGTCCCCGCCTACCCAGGCTCTTCTCGGACCTCAGCACCATCAATTGCTGTGCATCTGGGGTCAGCCTTGCTTTGTTGCTTAGTCATGCCACCCCAGACTCTCCTCTGGTCTTGGCATGGTGGTACCACTACACTGCCCATTTCATTGAACACCAAAAAATACTGTAATTACCATATTCATTTTTATACAACTTAAGGTTGTTCATCATTGAAATATGGCCATGTGCATGAACTTTTTTGTGACTATTTGACATCAATTCCAGCATGATTGCTGGTGCCAAACTGAGTTTTTAACTTTTCTATTAACAAAATGTAGTTTTCATCCACACCTCTTTTCTCTAGTGAAAGAAGCATAATTGTCAGTTCTAACTATATATAAAGTATTAGGATGCTAACTCTGGTAAATGACAAATAAAAAAGCCTTAACAGTGCTATTCTAGCCTCTCAAGCTAAGAGCTAATAATTACACATTAGCCTATGATTTGTTTTCCTTAAAACTTTTACTAAAGGGATATAGTTAATGAATTGCCTAGAAAAGGCACAAAGGTTATAAAGGAACAACTAACAGACTGTTCTATTCTTGCTTCCTGAACAGTTTTACAACTTGTTGCATCTCTATTGAAGCTGATATGGATGCTGAAGATAGAACTTCAAAGGTAACTAGCATATTTTTTTTCTTTTTGTAATGATGTACAATCCAAAATAATATTGTGGTACCGTGTTAGCCAGAAAAATAGATGTAAATACTTATGTCCCAAAAAAAATGAGAAAAGCATTCAAGGAGTGATACCTTTATTGGCTAACCAGAGAAATTATATTTGCAAGCTTTCAAGGCTCAGAAGGCCCCTTCATTAGGCATACAGTATTCTGAGAAGAGATGGCAACATTTATATAGGAATTATACAAGGACATGAGAGATGCTTGAAAGATAGGCCAAGGAAATCAAATTAAGGTTTTGTTATACACCACCTAATCTACATGTATACCAAAACGTTAATTTGATTTCCTTGACCTATCTTTCAAGCATCTCTCATGCCCTTGTATAATTCCTATATAAATGTTGTCATCTCTTCTCAGAATACTGTATGCCTGATGAAGGGGCCTTCTGAGCCTTGAAAGCTTGCAAATATAATTTCTCTGGTTAGCCAATAAAGGTATCACACCTTGAATACTTTTCTCAATTCTTTTGGGGACATAACTATTTACATCTATTTCTTTTTGTAATAAACATTTATGCTCAGAACAAATATTTCTGTGCCTAACCTTTTCACTCAACCCTTATCCCATCAGTATCCAATGATCCATTAAAATGAGTCTTTGACACCTTTCACTTAATTATTAGTGCTAAACTGCAGGCTCCTATCACCAACCTCAGTGCTGACAATCTAGCCCCTTATTTCAAAGAAAAAAATGATAATAACCGATAAGAAGTTATCTATCAAACACCTTTCCTCCATCAAGTTCCCATTCTGCCTTTGAACTAGCCTCAGAAGTCACCAGGCTTCTCGATTCTTCTCGTTCTTCTACCTGCATCAATGTAAATAGTCTATCACATCTCCTTCAGTTCCTCTCCTGTCATTACTCACCTAACCAAAATATTTAACCTCTCTTTTACCTCTAGTAATATCTTTCATAACCCTAATACTTAAACTCATCCTTTGATCAGAACTGCTATGCTTGCTACAGCCTTTTTCTAATATCCAAATTATCACACTACTCCTTGAATTTTTGTTTTAATCATGTCTAATCCTTTCAGATGACTCTCTTCTATAACTTTTAAAATCTTTTTTTCCACTCTATACACGCTACAGAAACTGCCATTAGACAAGTCTCGAACATGCTACTAATATAAAACTAATGTATAGCACAAAAACCCATAAAGTGAAATGGCATAACTCACTTAGATAATAAACCACAAAAGAACAAAAAAATCAGTATACCATGCCAATAAAATAGATATTTACTTTATTCAAATCAATCAATAATACAAGATAATATGCAAAAACACAATTTCAAGGCAACTACAGAATGTGTCATAGGAGAAACCAACGCCAGAAGCCTGACCTACTGGAAATGCAAATCGGTGCACACAAAGATTCACAGACACTACCACCATCTGTGTTGGCCATATAATGGCTGGCAGTACAAAGACTGCTGTTATGTGAACTAATGATGGTTGCTGTGATCAAAAAATATTTTCAAAGGTTCGCCTCCTGACGAAGGGGCGAAACACACGTTGGGGCGCCTGTGGAGGACCGCATTAGCACACCACAAATTTTATGCAAGTGCTTTGAAAATATTTTTTGATCACAGCAACCATCATAAGTTTACATAACAGCAGTCTTTGTACTGCCAACCATTATATGGCCAACACAGATGGTGGTAGTGTCTGTGAATCTTTGTGTGCACTGATTTGCATATCCAGTAAGTCAGGCTTCTGGCATTGGTTTCTCCTATAACACATTGTGTAGTAGCCTTGAAATTGTGTTTTTGCATATTATCTTGTATTATTGATTGATTTGATTAAAGTAAATATCTATTTTATTGGCATGGTATACTGATTTTTTTTTGTTCATTTGTGGTTTATAACATAAAACTAATGTTCACTTCTCTTGTCTCCTTTCCTGTATCTCTCTGTAGCATTTGACACAAGTTGCTTATCCCTATTCTGAATTGTATGGACCTCAAAGATACTGCTCTCTTTATTCTACAACTTTTCTTACTGAACCTTCAATGTATATTTGTTGGCTCTAATTCCAAATCTTTTTCACATAGTATCGGGCTTCCTCAGGGGGTCAGTCCTAGGCTCCCTCCTCTTTTCTCTATATACCACCCCTATTGGAGAAACCGTCATCAGATTTGACTTTCATTACCACCTTTATGCTTATGACACAGTGTCTGCTGTCATCACCATTGTACTACTACAAAAGGCCAATGAATGTCTGTCTGCTGTCTCTAACATCATGGTTTCCCTGACTCGGAAATCGAATCTTTTCGAAACTGAACTTCTTGTATCTCCTCCTGTAAAGAAGTGGAATATAGGTGTCACTCCTGGAAGATATTTACTGTATGATATAATGGTATATTTGTAATATTTGTATACTGCTGCATGGTATATTTTTATTACATAACACTAATGTATTATCTACTATATAATTGTCTAATTCTGTCTGTCTGTCTGTAATGGAAATCCTGCCTTGCTGATTGATCGCGGCAGTTAAGCCGCGACCAATCAGCGACAGTTGCTTAGTCGTCGTGGCAACAAGGCCGCATTGCTTATTGTACAGGCACATTACAGCCATTAAAGGCATCATTGCTGCGTCGCTCATTACACAGGCACAGTCCTGTACATAATCTGGAGTACAATACATTAGGTACCAGCAGACCAGTGACTGCAGCTCTGGGTGTAACTGGAGTACAATACATTAGGTAACAGCAGAACAGTGACTGCAGCTCTGGGTGTAACTGGAGTACAATACATTAGATACCAGCAGAACAGTGACTGCAGCTCTGGGTGTAACTGGAGTACAATACATCAGGTAAGATCTGAACAGTGACTGCAGCTCTGGCTGTAGCAGAAGTATAATACATTAGGTAAGTGCAGAACGGTGTCTGCAGCTCTGGGTGTAACTGGACTACAATACATTAGGTAAAAGCAGAACAGTGACAGCAGCTCTGGTGTAACTGGAGTACAATACACTAGGTAACAGCAGAACAGTGACTGCAGCTCTGGCTGTAACTGGAGTACAATACATTAGGTAACAGCAGAACAGTGACAGTAGCTCCGGGTGTAACATGAGTATAATACACTAGATGGTGGCCCGATTCTATCACATTGGGTAGTTTAGAGTCTCTGTTAAAATAAAAAATAGTTATATACTCACCTTTCGACGGCCCCCGGACTCTGTCCCACCTCTCACTATGCTCCCGGCATCTTCCGGTCCCAGTAATGATTAGCGAGAAAGGCCCGAGATGACGTCACTCTTGCGAGAGCGCGACGTCATCAGCGGTGTTTCGCACAAAGTATTACTGGGACCGGAAGATGCCGGGAGCGTGGTGAGAGGAGGGACAGAGTCCGGGGGCCGTCGGAAGGTGAGTATATCACTATTTTTTATTTTAACAGAGACTCTAGATTACCCGATGCGATAGAAGGGCCATCATCTAGTCTTTTATATTGATGCAAAGTATTGTGATTATATGCTTAATATTATGGTTTAATGCAATCATTTTTATGTAGAATTTATGGTGGAACAGGCAATTAGGTAGGGAATAGTTACAGTCAGTCATCCTTACAGCTAGGAAATGTTGTGTGGGATGTTACTAGGTGGTTTAGAGTAAATTATACTGTATATAAAATATACTGTACATGTAGTGAATGTTTCCCTTGCTGGCCACTGCAAGAGGAGGCTTTGGTAGCTTCTATTGATCATTGATGGTACTTGAAGCATGAATTGAATTTTTAGAATATTCTGTAAAAGAGCAAGTAGTTTTGTCTTTAAATATACCCCTGGATGTTGAAAGAGTTCATTTGGGCATTGAGCGTTACTGTGGTGAGAGACTGTGGAGCAAGAACCAAGGCCACACAAGTGTGAGTGTGTGTGTTCTAGAAGGATGAAAATAGAAAGATCCTGATCCAGTTCTGCTACTGATTTTGTGGCTGATAATCTCGAGTATAGTTAACAAAACCTAGAACCAGGACGGAGGTCTAGGAAAAATAGAAAGGATCGACTTCATTAATGCTCAATAATTATCCCCAAAAAAGTGCTTATATTGATACACAAACCATATATATGGTCAACATTTCTAGCTAAATAGACCAGGCTTCAGTATTGCCCAGTAACCAAAGAAGTGAAACCTTAAATAGCATATAAAAATAATCTTTCATTAGATAATTTTTAAAACCAAATACATTTTTTTTAAAAAAAGTGCTGAAAATGAAGCAACACACACTGAGATATAAATGTTACAGGAAATTGTCATATATCTGTATTGTTGCAGTCACATGATTAGAAAATACAGTATTATTTTATTTTATGCAGACAAAGCATATCATGTGGAGGCAAATATTCTAAGCTACCCGGACATCTTTTACAAAAAAAACCCTCCTAATTGTAATTATTGGGGAATTTGTAATGAAAAGATAAGATGGATGTATGTATAAGCATACTGAACAAATCTAGCCAAAATATTTGCAAAGTGCAAAGAAAACATTAGCTCTTCATGTTACAGATTAGAAATGAAATGTTAGCCTGGCTAGTATATACACCCAGTATAGAGTGCATTATATATGAGAATGACATCATCAGATGAGCAGAGGGACGCAACACTCATTTATCTTCCTTCACCAGCAGTACAATTGCCAGGTATATACAGTACACCATTTTTTTCATATACTGTACAATATCTTCATTAATAAACTGAAATGTACCAAAATTATATCCTCAGGCTTTTTTAATTAGGTGCCCAAAGTAATACAACAGTACAACATTGTTTTTTAACTTACATGTTGCGATTTCAAAGAAGAAACAGAATAAACAGCATGTGCAGCAATAAAGGCACCCCTAATTAAAACTTGGTTGGTCTTTGGAGATGGCCTTATACACTTTGGAAGTCTTGTGTTTGCTAATAGCTGTTCTGATGGCCAGTTCCTTTGTCTTCACCATTGTGACAAAGGAACAGGGTCTACCATGTCATGTTTTTAAAACCCAGACGTCATCATTCATTGGCTAATTCATGTCACATGGGCACCAACAATTAATCACTGGTGATTCTCATTTGACATTTACCACAGGCGAGTCAAAATGTGTTTCCATACTCATTTAATGTAAAGGGTGCCAATACTAGTGTCACAGAAAGCTTTAGGTTTTTCTATTTTTCCCTCCCATTGTTTTTTGTTTTAAATTATTGTTTATAATTTGCTCTTTTGTATTTAACATGAGTGCACTTTACAAAAAAATTGTTTCCCTTGATTCATTTTTTTCAGGTGTGAGGTAGCGCTGTCATTTACTTAGGGGATTCTCGCTTGCAGCGAACAAAAGCCAGTTCCGGCATGGATTTTCCATCAAATCATACAGTCCTTGCTGTTTATTCACACCTCATAAACCACAGCAGCAACAGAAAGTTCACTTAATAGCATTACCAGCATAGCGTCCATTATAATGCTTCACTCTTATTATCAATGTCCTGTACGCAGGCTCACTTAGCCTCACAACGGTCTCACCCAAGTCAGGGTTCCTCATGCGGCTGCAGCATTCCGCACACGTTCGTTCCCTCCAGGGAACTCTCAGGCACACATCGCCATTGCTCCCAGCCACTTAACACGTGCTGTCTGGGAGGAAGCTCCATCTCTGCGGGACCTTCCACACTGGACCAACCAGGTCCCAGCATTCACCCCATGTGACCTACCCTGGCCACACTATATGGTCCATAGCCACGCCCACCGGGTCACGTGACTATGACCTCATCACAGGTCCCTCAGGCACTCACATAGCCTTTTACAACAGGCGTTTTCAGACACACCCCTGGGTGGGTTTGTAGGTAACCCGCCCGCCCAACTCCCGAGTTACCTGGAGACTTCTCCCTTATACCTTGAAACAATACTTCAGCAATACCATTGCTGATCAACACATAACTAAGTCTCCATCTCAAAGCCACCCACTTTGAGATACATAAGCATCCTTCAGGATTTTGCCACTCATCCTTTCTCTTGGAACCTCCACACAGCTCCCCCTAGCGGACATAGTGGTCACTACACCACACAGGAGATAGTCCACATTATGTACTTACACTTCATGGGTGCCAATAACGATGACCAGGACTGTATCTAGTCCTTTACTCTAAAATTTGTCCAAGTCATGCTCATGTATAATGCACTCTGTATTGGGTCATGATGCCTATAGGCAATATATACACGCAAAGAAAACGTTTGATCATCAGCATAAAATCTGATGCACTTTTTGCACATATTCACTTTACTTATAAGCAGTATATACATGCCAGGCTAAGATTTAATTACTAATCTGCAGCATGAAGGGCTGTTGTTATCTTTGCACACATTGCACTTTGCAAATGTTTTGTATAGCTTTGATCTAATTAAATTGGATATAAAAATAATCTTTTAAGTTTCAGTTTTATTCTTACTGGGCAATACTGAAGCCTGGTCTATGGTGATATTTAATTGATGCTCAGTTAGAGTTCCAGAAAGGTAGCTGTTTGTTTGTGGGGACCCAGAGAAAGCAGAGGTGACAGAGAAAAAGGCTACGTATAAGCTTGACTTGTAATTTAGAGGATGAAGTATAATTAGACCAACCAGGTCAAAGATTGCACACAGTGAGTAGGCTGCAGGCAGGAGGAAAGAAAAGTACTATCAGGAAGGACGAAGGGCAAGTGAAAGGTAATGAGTGTAACTGCTGGATACTGTATTAGTTATGTGACACCACGTGGAACCACTATTTATGTGCACCTTTTGGAAACAGAAGGAACGATGAGCAAGTCATTCACCTACTTTTCTGTGCATAATAATTCTATCATGTTCTTAAATAAAATCCAGTTTATTTTTCTAACTTGGACTAAATCCTTTCTTGCCCATACTGTAAGTCTTTGGTTCCTAGACTATCTTATAACATGTAGTTATAAAGGGATACATCTACAGAGTATTAAAATACACACACCCTGAAGAACCTGTTGCACGGTTGTTAAAGATTGAAATAAAACACACTGGCCCGTGCGACCCTTGCACTATCTGTATTAAACTTAAACCTGATTCCTCTATTTCCATATTTTGCTCTACCAGAATGCCAAACTGTGTGCAGTTTTAGGGTTATATTTGACTCAGATAGTTCCTTCACTTCCAATAAACAATTACTCGTTTACTCATGTCACCTACACCTCAATAATATTTCCAGAATCCATCCTTTTCTTACCTTTTAAGCTGTAAAAACTCTTACCATAAACTCTAATTCATTCTAATCTAGACCACTGCAACTTTCTAGTAATCAGACTTACTTTCACTAAACTCCTCCTCCCCAAACTATACTTAATGCAGCAGCAGGCTCTAATTTCTGATCAGCTGGTATGTGCATGTGTCCACTCTCTGCCAGTCATTGCACTGATTCCCCATCTGCTATAGCAACAAATTTATTGTAGTTAGTATTCAAATACATTGTGATGCTAGTCACAACTCACGGGCAAGCTGTGAGGCTGGGTAGTCAAGATGTCTAGGGTGAGATACCAAGGAGGGCGCTGATCAATCTTAAAAAAGGAGTAAGGCAAAAGCATAGTCAGGTCACAGTCTGAGGTCAGAATTCCAGGAATGCAGCAGATCAAGAAAAAGGTCGGGCCCCAATAGATCAGATACATAGCAATGAAAAACAAGCCAAACAAGCTCCACTGAGTTAAGGCTACAACTGGCAGTAGTCACAGGCAGAAAACAAGCTAAATAGCCAGGAAATCACTCTGAACAGTTGACACCCGCAGTAAGCCAAGTATTACCCAGCCCTGATTGAGCAACTGGACTGTCAATCACCCCTCACACCTCAGACTTGGATTGGATGGCTGAGCTGCCTCTCACCACACTAAGTGGAGGAATTGTGACAGTACCCTCTCTGTTAGAGAGGCCTCCAGACCCCAGGTTTCCCAGGACACCTACTATGGGCCTTCATAGTACTAGCCAGAACCCAGGATCTCTCCTCAAGTCTGTATTCCCTCCAATGAATGAGGTACTGGAGGGAATTATGCACCCTCTGAGAATCCACGATCCTCTGTACCTCATACTCTAAACATCCATCAGCCGAAACCACAGGAGGCAGACAACACTGAAGGGATAAACTCTTTTAGCAGGGATGCAAAGAGATGGAGGAAGTTTTAATCTAAAGACAGCCAGATTACCTCCATAATCTCATATGGGCCAATATATTTAGGACCCAACTTCACTGATGGTATTTTCAGCTTAATATTTTTGGATGGTAACCAAACCTTACCAATACTTTGAAGATGGGACCGGCCAAAGGTTTCCTGCCAGCCTTCTATTTTTGGCAGTGCTGAGTCACCACAACATTTTTTTGAACCCCCCTCCAGACATCTCCAAGTCTGTGTATGGCAACTTCAACTCCAGGACAACCAGAACTCATCCTAGAAAATTCACCAAACTAGGGATGAAAACCATAATTGCAAAAAAGTGAGGTTCCATTAGGCTGATTGACCCGACTTTTAAAGGCAAACTCAGCAAAAGGTAAAAACAAGGACTAGTCCTCCTGATGAACGACCATAAAACATCTTAAAATTTGTTCCAACGATTTGTCCTTTCTGTCTGACCGTTGGTAGTAGGCAGAGTAAAATGACAAATCAATCTCCAATTTGATATAAAACGCCCTTCATAAATTGGAGACAAATTGCACCCCCCATGAGAAACATTGTTCAGAGGGATTCCATGCTGTCTCAGAAAAAATGTTTAAAGGAATTCCATGTAATCTCACCCCATGATTGATAAACAGCCTCAATGTTTCAGCATTCAGTATCCCTGATAACGGGACAAAATGAGCCTGTTTACTGAATCGGTCAATTACCACCCAAATAACTGTTTTCCCTCCAGACAAATGCAAATACGTGAAGAAATTCATGGACAAATGAGTCCATGGTCTTTCTAGAATAGGAATTGGAAGTTTCTGCTGAGGAAGCCACGCTGTGTGGCGATAAGCGTGGGGTTCCCTTTCCTCCACACACCATGACATGACCGGGTGACCTCTATCCAGATATTTATAGCAATTACTAGTGATCGGCGAGCACTAAAATGCTCGGGTGCTCGTTGTTCAGGCCGAGCAAATTGGAATACTCGGGTATTCGGACAGAACAACGAGCCCAAGGTAAGTCTATGAGGGACCCAAGCATTTTTACCGCGATCCCTCCCAGGGATCCTTTTAAGGTCTAAAAATGTCAGAAAATGATGGAAACCCTGCTCAAATGACAGAGGAACATCATGGGGATCACCCCTGGAAGCATTTCTGACTCCAAGGTCACAGCTTTAAGCAATGTTGTCAGAGTTTCATGACATTTTTACAGGCGCACCAAAAAACATACAAAAACTAAACCAAAATGGATTTTGCTGGGAAATGTGTTAAGGTACATCCTTTCCAGGTTAATGACTTGTATATAAGGCAAAATAATTAACCCCAGGCCAAAATGTTCCTCCCCACTTTTGCTATGTTCACAAGCAGCGTTTTTGATGCGTTTTTCAACTTTAACATTGCTTTCAACCAATACTAATGCGTTCACTGGGAAATGTCATTGTAACATTTAACAACCCTAGCTGGCCATGTGGTGTGTGACACATAAGGAGACACATATTGTTTCATTTCTGAAGGAGGGACTCTTAAAGTCACAAAGCCTATTTTTAGAGGGGCATCAGGCGGCATTAATATTCTTAATGGGCCATTATTAAACAGTGGGTCTTCTATGCTGCTATTGCCTATGCAGTGAGTGGCTGGGCTGCCAAGAATTACAACGAACTCCAATATCCCTTTCAGGAGAGGTACAGGAGGGCCTCCTGAAAAAATATTGCATTGAATGCAAGGTCTGCCTTGCTATCAAGTCATATGCACCCCAATATGCCTTTGAACCCAGATACTGGAAGGCCAAATGAAAACCCACTTCACAGTCTTCAGTTGGTCCTGCCATACAGTTTCCTTATGCATTGAGTGCAAGGGATGCCTTGACCCAAATTTGCACGCACCCCAATCCGCCCTTGGAAGAAACATGGAGGAGGGCCTCCTAAAATAAATGTCCCATTACAAAGGAGCGGGTCTCCTAGACTCGTAATGCCCATACACTAAGTGTATGGGCTGACAAACATTTCCCCATGGGGTGTACATTTTTTAAAAATATAATATGGGCATCATAGACACCCTTGCCAAAAATTGGACTGCCTGTAGCAGCACAGAACACGTTAACCCTGGTGATCTAGTGGCAGTGAATGAGGAGACATTGATGAAGGCCTCATTAAAAACTAGGCCTAATGTAAAGGAGTGGGTCTCCTAGACTTGTAATGCACATACACGCTGTGCATGGGCTGACAAACATTTCCCCATGGGGGGTAAATTTTGAATAAATATACTATGGGCATCATAGACACCCTTGCCAAAAATTGTACTGCCTGTAGCAGCACAGAACACGTTAACCCTGGTGATCTAGTGGCAGAGAATGAGGAGACATTGATGAAGGCCTCATTAAAAACTAGGCCCAATGTAAAGGAGTGGGTCTCCTAGACTTGTAATGCCCATACATGCAGTGCATGGGTTGACAAACATTTCCCCATGGGGATAAATTTTTAAAAAATATACTGTGGGCATCATAGACATCCTTTGCCAAAAATTGAATGGCTGTAGCAGCACAGAGCCTGTTAACCCTGGTGATCTAGTGGTGGAGAATGAGGAGACATAATGATAAATCATACTGAAATCAAACAAATAAACAAAAAATGGGAATCCACCTATGAAAGAAAATAACAAAAGGGAGGGGTGAACACAGGTTCATAGATATGAAGCCAGAATGTGTCCAACGAGATATGTTTGTCCCTAGCAACAGCTGAGAGACAGGGATATAAATTAAAATATAATATAATAGTATTTCAATCTTTTTCAATTATAGAGGTATACACTAGGTCCTAAGAGGATGGTCCAGAGATAGTAAAACTGAAAAATATAAGAATAAATGGGAAGAATATACATACATCTCATTTTTATGCAGTTCCCCCTGGGGAGTAACATTTGTTTTGGTTTCACGGAATACGTTCACCCTGGTGTTCTACTGGTTGTGGATGAGGATAAGGAGGAGGATAACACCAAACAGACCAAATCAGGAAGCGGATACCCATGTGTGGTTGTGAAGAGGTGCATGAGAATACACCTCCACAAAAAAGACAATGTATTTGAGGTTATGTTTCGCTGTTTTCATTTGGTGGTGTACAGAAGTCTTGCCCAATCCAGCCCTTGTTCATTTTTATAAAAGTCAGCCTGTTAGCATTGTCATTTGACAGACGGATGCACTTATCTGTTATAATTCCACCAGCGGCATTAAAAACCCACTCTGACAGAACGCTAGCAGCAGGGCAGGCCAGGACCTCCAAGGTGTAGAGAGCCAGTCCATGCCACGTGTCCAGCTTCAATACAAAAAGGTTGGGGGAACAAGAGGCGCAATAGTGCCCTATCACTAGTGACACTACAATGTGAGTGGTATAATGCAGTTCCACTCACCTATTCCAGTTGTGTGACCCACAACTGGCTTGAAGACATAACACAGTATCAGCTGCTGCAGGACTTCCACCGACCACTCCAACATGGAAAAACTGCCAGAAAATATGGGAAGCAAGGTGTGCCACAGTCCGCGCTGCTGAGTCCCTGAGGAAGGTGCCAGGAAGGGCGCCGAAACGCGTAGGAAGAAATAAAGAAGTACTTTGTTACAACATCTTGCATCCCAGGTGATTTTGTGGACTCAGCAGCGCGGACTGTGGCACACCTTGCTTCCCATATTTTCTGACTTGTCCAGCTTGGATACCCAATAGTTAAAAGGCACAGAGGAATCCCGGAGGACGTTCGTACGATCTGCAAGGTACTCCCTCAGCATCTTCCCAAACATTGCACTTCTTGTGCCAGCACCCCTTGCCTCTGTGCCGGCACGATGGGAGGTTCTGAGAAAACTGTCCCAGAACTTTGCCATTGTTCCCCTGCCTGAGCTGGATTGTACTTCTGTCTCTCTCGCTAGGACTCCTTGGTTGTACAACAAACTCTTACGTCTGCTGCCAGCGTTCTCACATGGGAATTTTTTCAGTAATTCCGCTACAAGGGCCCTCTGGTACTGCAACATTTTTGTACACCTCTCTGCCTCTGGAATAAGAGATTGAAAGTTCTCCTTGTAGCGTAGGTCTAGAAGTGTCACCAACCAGTAATGAGCGTCACCGAAAATTTTTATAATGCAAGGGTCACGGGAAACGCAGTGCAACATAAAGTCAGCCATGTGTGCCAGACTGCTAACAGGCAAGACTGCCGAGTCCTCACCAGTAGAACGACTGACCATGCTGTCCTCCTTCTCCTCATCCTCATCCTCCCTGTCCTCAGGCCATACCCGCCGAACAGACGGTGTGACAGCTGTGCTTGTAGTACCGTCTGTAGCGCATGAAAGTAACTCCTGTTCTTCCTCCTCCTCATTGTCTACCAGTCCACATTGTGACGATATGAGGCTGGGCTGAGTGTAATCACCCTGTATGGTTCCTTGCTACATGTCCTCGTGCTCTACCAGCAATACATCCTCTTTATTTGTGAGCAGAGAGGTTTTCAGAATGCCGAGAAGTGGGATGGTGATGCTAATTATGGCATTCTTGGTGCAGTCCTTAAAGTTTTGGAGGATGGTACATATGTCTGACATCCATGTCCACTCCTGAGGTCTTATCTGTGGAGTCTAAACTGAATATCGACGGCCTTGTTGATGCTGGTAGTCAACAACTGCCCTCTTCTGCTCACAAATCCTTTGCAACATATGCCGTGTAGAGTTCCAATGCGTGGGGATATCAGAAGCAGGGTCAGGCAAGTTACGTGTGTGAGCTCACCTTGCCTGAGAGACGTCACCTGGTTCCAGCCACTGTCACACATGACCATGCTTGGCTGTAGGTTCAGCGGTGTCAGCCAAATATCTGACTGCTCTTTCAGCGCTGTCCACAACTCTTCTGCATTGTGCGGTTTGTCACCTATGCAGATTAACTTCAGCACAGCTTGTTGCAGCTTGGCTGAGGCAGTGCTTCCAGCTTCTGACTGATGTGTTTATTTCAGAGATGGAGGCTGAAGAGGAGGAAGAGGATGTACAGGAGCTGCAGACTGTGGGGGCAACCCTGATTGATGTAGGGCCCGCAATCCTCGATGTGGGGAGGATTTGTTCCATCCCAAGGTCTGACTGGGTCCCGGCTTCCACTATGTTAACCAAATGTGCCGTCAATGACATGTACCATCCCTGCCCACAAGCACTTGTCCATGTGTCCGTGGTTAGGTGGACTTTCCCAGTAACAGCATTGTTGAGGGCACGGGTAATGTTGTGGGACACATGCTGGTGTAATGCCAGTACGGCACAACGGGAGAAATAGTGGCGACTGGGGACCGAGTACCTTGGGACGGCCGCCGCCATCAGGTTGTGGAAAGCTTCAACGAGCCTAAAAGGCAACATTTCGAGTGCAAGCAGACGAGAAATGTTCGAATAAAGTACTGTGGCCTGTGGGGCATTGGCTGCGTATTTCCGCTTGCGTTCCAATGACTAGGGTATAGACAACTGAAGGCTTGGCTGGGACAAGGACATGGACGGGCCTGATGATGGTGCTGATTGATTGTGGGCAGCAACAGGTGCAGGATCCGAGGTATCTTCACAGGCACGGTGAATTGGGGATTGGCTTGTACACAAAACAGTGGAAGAAGCAGTGTTGTCACCTGCAGACAGTGATCCTGGAGCCTGGGATTTGGCCCACAAAGTTAGGTGCTTTGCTGCCATGTACCTAATCATGCTGGTGGTGGTCAGGCTGGTAGTTTTGCTACCCCTGTTGATGCGAGCATGGCAAGTGCTGCAAATGGCCTGTTTGGGGTTATTGGCAGAGTCTTTAAAAAATAACCAGCCTCGGGAAGATGTAACAGTTGGAATGGCAACTTTCGTCATTTTGGTATTACAGGGAATGGATGCACGCCTTCTTTCTTTGGCTACCACACTGCTTCTTCCTGCCTGTTGGGGTGATATGCCACCTTCCCCATATGTGCTGCTGTCCTCGCTCTGCATGTCCTCCTGCCAGTTTGGGTCAGTCACTATGTCATCCACCTCCTCGTCTTCCACATTCGCACCCTGCTCCTCCTCCTGACTTTCCGTTAATTGTGTCTCATCATCGTCCACCTCTTGTGACCGTGGCTGCTCAAAGATTTGTGCATCGCTACATGGAATATCGTCTTGCCCTGCTTCAAGTGGACCGGGCTAGAGACACGAATCTCCAAATGGAAAGCTGAACAGCTCTTCGGAGGGTCCAAGTGTGGGATCAGTTGTCTTAGGGAACTCGGCATGGTGGGAGGAAGGAGAATCAGAGTGAGTAATATCAGGTCCATACTCACAGCTACTCAGACTTGACCGTGTGGAAGACATGGTGGTGGTGGCTAAGTGACCGGTAGCATTATCCGCTATCCAACCAACAACCGTTTCACACTGCTCTGGCTTCAATAGTGGTGTACTGCGGTCCCCTAGTAACTGGGACAGGAAGGTCGAACGCAAAGACGTGGGTCTTTGCTGTGGTCCACTTTCAGCTTGGCCATGGCCTCGTCCTCTGCATGCACCATCAACATCACGTCAACTTCCACATCCCTTGCCCCTTGCCTTGCCCATTTTGAATGGACTACTGAAATATTTGAAAAGCTCAATACAAATGGATTTATTTGGAGAAAAATTATATGTGATCAGTATGCCTGCGAAGCAAAGATTTTTTCACCACAGATACACCAGGCGCCTGAGATAACAGACTGTATTACATTTTTTTTAGGTTTTGTGTTAATTTTTGAAAACACAAAATAATGAATAGAACAAGGCTAGCAGACAGAACTATGCAATGTATGCCTGCGAAGCAAAGATTTTTACACCACCGATACACCAGGCCTCAGCCTGGGATAACAGACTGAATAATTTTTTTTTATTTTTGGGCAAACTAGTGCTGTATAGAAGTACAGTTTCACTCAGGACAAAATAAGAAAACCGCCGTAAACTGGCCAAACTTTGAGCACACACAGATATGAGCTGACACACAGATACCACACTGAAAAATGTGTGGCCTGTTTTTTTAATAGTTTGCTAAATAATGCTGTATATAAGTCCAGTGACAACCAGGATCAAAAAAGAAAACCGGCCTAAACTGGCCAAAATTTGAGCCCACACAGATATGAGCTGGCACGCAGAGCAGATACCACTACCACTTTTTTTTGTTTTGTTTATTTTTTAAATTTTTGTGGCTAAATACTGCTGTATGTAAGTCCAGTTACACCCAGGATAAAAATATAAAACCGCCCTAAACTGGCAAAACTTTGAGCACACACAGATATGAGCTGCCACGGAGATACCAATACGACAAATGTGTGGCATGTATCTTTTTTGGGGCTAAATACTGCTGTATTTAACTACAGTGACAGCCAGGCCAAAAAAAGAAAACCACAGTAAACTGGCCAAACTTTGAGCACATACAGATATGAGCTGCATGAAGATACCACTACGACAAATGTGTGGCCTGTATTTTTTTTGGGGGGGAGGACTAAATACTGCTGTATTTAACTACAATGACAGCCAGGCAAAAAACGAAAACCGTCGTAAACTGGCCAAACTTTGAGCACGCACAGATATGAGCTGACACAGAGATAACACACCAAAAAATGTGTGGCCTGTATTCCAATTACACCTGGGGCTAGCTTTATATGGCTAATATATCCTACAGGTGGCAGCAGCAGCACCAGAACACAGGAAGGGAATGGACCCTCTTGATGTATGCAATGATCTATATACACACATACAGTGCCTGCAGGCCTTGCACTGATGTGTATATAGCGACGTACAATCCCCTACATACCTAGCGCTGGAACCTATATACTCCGAAATTAGTCCTTAGAAGGACTGTTGCTTTAGCTGGATGTGAGTAGTTTAGGATGGTAGACCCCACACTCACTAATAAATCCCCAATTCTGACCCTATCAAGGCTGCAGCTCTCCGTACACTATCTCAATCTGGAGCTGAATGCGCCGAGCAGGGTGGCGTCCGGTCTCTTATACCCCTGATCATGCTGTTCGGCCAGCCAATCACTGCACGACCACAACAAAGATGGCTGTGGAGTTTCATTGCTTGGCAGACAATCCCTGCAGCGTGATTGGGTCTCTTGGGTGTTGACCCGAGTTCCCGCTGAGTAATCCCGGAAATGCTTGGTGCTCGCCGAGTACACTGAGTACCGTGATACTCGGGCGAGTAACGAGTAGTGGGGAGCACATTCGCTCATCACTATATGGGAGTACTAAATGAATACTTGGAGCTTTGGTTGCATGTGGTCATCCATGATGTCTGTTCAATGGGTTGTTGGGGTGCGTCCAAATTTTGGGCAGCCCTGCCACTCACCGCATACGCAAAAATAGTATAAGGGATCCAATGTTTATTAATGGGAACAAAGCATAGTTGGCTGATGGCTGTCTAAAAATAGTGAGGGCAGACTGCAGGCCCTATAAAAACAGACTTTGTGACTTTCAGAGTCCCTCCTTCATAAATGAAACAGGATGTGTCTGATGATGTGTCACACACCACATGCCCAAATAAGGTTGTAAACTGTTAAAATTACTCCCAGTGAATGCATTTGTCTTGCTTGAAAGAAATGGTAAAGTTGAAAAACGCATCAAATACACTACATGTGAACATAGCCCAATTGGTGGAGAGACATTTTTGTTTTGGGTTATTTATTTCTCCTTATATAAAAGTCATTACCCTGGAAAGGATGTTCCTAGGAAAATCCATTTTGGTTTTGTTTTTGTATGTTTTATTGTGCGCCTGTAAAAATGGCTTAAGACTGATAACATTGTTCACAACTGTGACCTGGGAGTCAGAATGCTTCCAGGGGTCTTCACCATGATGTTCCCATGTCATTTGAGCACTGTTTCCATCATTTTCAGACCTTTTCAGACCCTGAGGGGTGTCACAGTAAAAATACTCGGTTTTCCCATAGACTTACATTGGGCTTGTTGCTCGGGTCGAGCACCCGAGCAAAACAATTTGCTCGACTCGAGCAACAAGCACCCAAGCATTTTAATGCTAGCTCATCACTATTGACAAGATGTGATGACTTGTCCCAAACTCTTCAATGGACCCCCTTCTCTGCTGATTGTTGAAAGTAATGACCACCCTCCAGGTTGTCAATTCTCAGTACCTTGCGGCTAGGGGGCCCAATAACATTTCTCCAGACCAGGCCCTGGCTCGCCTCCTTGACTTTTCCAAATAGACCAGGTGCCGCCGTCCGCGCAGCAGTTCCTGGATACTGGCTCTACTGTCCACAGTCCGCAAGAGCCCCAGCTGTAAAGGATGCTACCTGGGATCGGGTTTGGTGGATCTGGGAAATTGTCTGGATCTGGACCACAGGCTCCTGCCACCTGTGCTGTTGAGTCAGCTTCTGCTGGCTCCAATATTCCTCCCTCCAGTCTCGCGTGGTTCTGACATCTTTGTTGTCCACTAAGCACTTTAAACTTTATGGATGACTAATTGAATACATTAAAAAATAACACTTTTGGATTGTTATATATTACAGAAATGTACCCCAGACCACGGAATAGTGTATGGGTGAGAAATGTAATCCAGCAAATTTTTGTAATGCTTTTTTTAGAGTGTTAGATATCACAGAAATATGCTCCAGACCACAGAATACTATATGGCTGAGAAATTTAACTCAAGCAAAATTTTTAAGCACTTTTTTCAGCTTTATAGATCACAGAAATGTATCACACACCAAGGAATAGTGTATGGGTGAGAAATTTAACTCTGCAAAATGCTTTTTTCGAGAGTTTTGAAAAAAAAAACCAAAACCCTAGAACAAAGATTTTTTGAGTATTATTTAACACAAAAAAGTTACACAAAACACGTAATACTCGATGGATCAAAATATATTTATTTTTTTCACCCCTCACCCCAAAAAAACTACAGCTATATACCTGGCAATGGACTGCACAGCCCTAATTCCTGACTACAGACTGTATTCTGCAGCTCTCCCTGCTCCTGCAACTCTTTCTCCCTCCCTACACTAAATGCAGAAAGTGTGTGATCCAAATACCAAAGCAAAGAATTAGCCCTGACAAGGTGACAAGGGCTCTTAGTATGCTAGTTCTGCTTCAAGCACTAGTATTAACAGTAGAGGACTCTGATTCGTTATACTGTGTATACATGCCTGAACAAGCACTCTCTCCCTCCAATACAAACTGTCACAGAGCTGTGTGAAGAGCCTGGTGGCCCCTGTCCTTTTTTAATCCCTGATTATGTCACACGGCCATCCAATCACAGTAATGCACTACCATGATCCCAAGGCAATCCCAGCAAGCTTATTGGCTGTGTAACAAGCACCAAACATGCAGTGTGATGATTCGAGTAATGAGCACATTCGAGCACCCAGACACTTGGGTGATATCCGATTATCAATGAGCACGTTTGCTCATCCCTCTTGCTAATATTTCTGCAACAGAGAGGTGAAATAAAAAAAAACCCTGTGAAAGCACCATTTCATTCTGCTTTGCAAACACTCTTACATCGTGTGTCCAGTTCAGCATGAAAAATTTGGTAAAAGATCTTTTTTATAGAGCTTTCACATACAGAATACCATAACTTTCAAATACAAATATATTCAGCTCACCTTTTTTTACTTGTCACGTTGGAGGCAGTTCTTTGATGAAGGTGCTAAGAAATGTCACAAGCTGACATAAGTACAAAAATCCAAATACTCCAGCACATCTTCTTACTTAAAAATAGAAACTTTATTAAGAAATCTTCATTAAAAATCCAAAAGCAGGATACAGGTTAAAAAACCATGGTGAAGACAGGCCATAACTTTCAAATGTAGCAACATTCTGCATGTTATACCATTAATGTACTGCAACCCACATCTTGTACAGCACTGTGGGTCAGATTTATCAATCTTGATTTGACAGTCTTGACAGAGTACACTACACATGCCACTTAAAAGATACTGTGTCTCTAGTAAATGGTGCTACACTAGAAATGCTACTCCAGTCAGAACCTGAAGTAGCATTTCTGGCATAGAAAACACTAGTAGATTTGATGAATTTGACAGGGGTGCTTTTCCAAATTGGGGTGAAAATGTCAAAAGTCAGTACATTTTTGCAAAAATGCACATTGCACAGAAATATTGAATCTTTTCAAAGATTTTACAACACTATTTTGATGAATCGGTCTCTTTCTTTTAAAAAAAATATGAATGGCATGCTAGGTAAATAGTTTAGGTGGCACTCTACATTATGTTGAAGCATATGAGCAACTTCTATTTAAGTACTTTAGTACTTTCTGATCCAAGTCTACTCTCAAATGCACTGTATAATAATGAATAACCCAAGTCCAAGTCCAAAGGCCCCAGAATGAATCAATTATAGAAATCAAAAGTCATTCTGTATCCTTTGTAACTTCAAAACTGGGAATAAGATCAAAAATCTCTGAAAACCAGTGACATTTTACAAATAGTTTTTATAAACTATTTATTTGACAGGAGGATAACCCAACACTTCAAACTACAGAAATGAAATCAGAACTTGATATGCTATACAAAATTGAAGACGTTCCTCCATGGTATCTTTGCATTTTCCTTGGATTACAGGTACAGTAAAATGTGTGAATGAAAATAATTCATGTTCAGTAATTCCTACTTTAGTAATGTGTAAATAGAAATAAAAAATATTAGACATCCCTCCATGATAACTTTGCCTTTTCCTTAGATCTTGGATTACAAGTAAAATAAAAATTGTAAACAAAAATAATTAGTCCAATGAAGAGACTATCCAGCTCAACGATGAAGTGAAAAAACAATTCTTTATTCACTCAGATTTAGAAAAAATAGAGGATAAAACGCAGCATAGTAGGACAAGAAGTTGTGTTATCAACGCGTTTCAGGTGTCACAGCACCCTTGTTCATGACTAAGGATGCTGTGACACCTGAAACACGTTGATAACGCAACTTCTTGTCCTACTATGCTGAGTTTTATCCTCTATTTTTGCTAAATCTGAGTGAATAAAGAATTGTTTTTTCACTTCATTGTTGAGCTGGATAATCTCTTCATTGGAATTTTATACGCCAAGACCCGGCGGTTCCGTGCTCCGACCTTCATGATGTCATAATCGGTGAGCTGGATTGTTTTATAAAAATAATTAGTGCCTTCACCCCCCAAGCCTGTTTTCATCTTTATGACCAGTCCAAATTTTACAATTCTGACCAGCATCACTATATGTAGTAATAACTCTAGAATACTTCACTGTATCCCACTGATTCTGATATTGTTTTTTCATGGCATTTTGTATTTCCTGACAGTGGTTAAATTTGTTCAATAAGACTTGTAAAAAAAATGGACATTTGGTGAAAATTTGTCAATTTTCAAAATTTTAATTTTTATGGCCCTAAGTAAGAGAATTACAGTCCTACTCATTATTATTGGCACCCATGCAGTTTAAATACACAATGTGAAAGTCTCCTGAAAAAAAAGTCAAATGAAACAGCATTTTTGAGCACTCGTGTTAAATACAAAAGAGCAAATGAAAAAAAATAATTTAAAACAAAAAAGAATGGGAGGGAAAAATAGGAAAAACCTAAAGCTTGCTGTGACACTCATATTAGTACCCTTTACATTAAATTAGTATTGAAACACTTTTTAACTCTCCTGTGGTAAATTACAAATGAGAAACAGCTTTGATTAATTGTTGGTTCCCATGTGACATGAGTTATCCAACGAATAATGACTTCAGTGTTTTAAAAGCTACATGGTAGACCCTGTGCCTTTTGTCACAATGGTGAAGACAAAGGAGCTGTCTGAGGGCATCAGAAATGCTATTATTAGCAAACACAAGACTTCCAAAGTGTATAAGGCCATCTCCAAAAACCTTAGTATCCCAGATTCAACAGTGTGCAATGTTATTAAGAAGTTTGCCAAGCATAACACCATCAAGAACCTCCCTGGACGTGGGGGAAAGTGGGAAAATTAGCAAGAGATGTATTCGAAGATTGGTGCAAATAGTCGAAAAAACACTACATCAAACATACAAAGACCTGAAGGCCAACCTGGAACAGTCTGGGGTCATGGTTTCAACAAGTTCCATACACCGCACACTAAACCAAGCAGAGTTTTCTGGGCGAAGGCCAAGGAAGAAACAATTGCTGAAGATAAGACATAAAAAGGAACAACTGATCTTTGCTAAAGAGTACCTTGACAAACCACAATCCTTCTGGGAAAATGTTTTGTGGACAGATGAAGCAAAATTAGAGCTCTTTGGCAATACAAAGCAACAGTTTGTTTACAGATGTCGCAATGAAGATTATAAGGAAAAGAATACCCTACCAACAGTTAAGCATAGTAGAGGATCCTTAATGTTGTGGGGTTGCTTTTCTGCATCTGGTACTGGAGGCCTTGACCATATCACAGAAATCATGAAATCAGAAAATTATCAAGAGATTTTAGAGCGAAATGTCCTACCCAGTGTAAGAAAACTTGGTTTGAGTTGAAGATCATGGGTCCTCCAGCAAGATAATGACCTAAAACACACATTCAAAAGTACACAGGAATGGTTGAAAAGGAAAAAATGGACTGTTTTAAAATGGTCAGCAATGAATCCTGACCTCAATCCCATTGAACATCTATGTGGTGAGCTGAAATATGGCATTGGGAAAAAGAACTCTCCAGACATTCAAGAACTTGAACAAACTGCAAAGGAAGAGTGGAAGAAAATACCTCCTGAGAAGTGGAAGTTGCTTATAGATGGCTACAAGAAACGTTTGGAGGCTGTCATCAATGATAAAGGGTGTACAGTCATGTATTAATTAGGGGTGCCTTTGTTGCTGCACATGCTGTTTATTCTATTTCTTGTTTGAAATTGCAACATGTATGTTGAAAATCAATGTTTTATTGTATTATTTTGGGCCACAAATTAAAAAATCCTGAGGCTATAACTTTGGTACATTTCCATTTACTTATGAAGATAATGTACAGTCGATGAAAAAAATGAAGGGATGTCAATAATACTGAGCAGCACTGTATGTCTCACAAAATAGTTAATAAATACTGTAACATTTCGCACAAGTCTACTGTACATCAGCACAATTTTTGAAACATAATAGTTTTGCCAGGTTAGTTCAAAAACCTAGGGGAAACCCACGTTGGGTGTTTTTTCATTCATTCATTCTCCTCTGCTCTCATCAATCGCTGGCAGAGCAGGGGAGAATGAGAGCCACGTTCAGCACCTGCCGCCGGGAAACAGCGCTTACAGTAGCGCTTCTTCCCCGGCAGCCATCAGTGTGGTACTGATGCAGCACACGGTTGCCACACGTGTGCCGCACGTATTACACACACGGACACACCGACACTGATATCTCCGGTACCGTTTTCCCGGCGCTGGAAATATCAGGACGTGTGAAAGGGGCCTTAGGGTCTGTGAACATGTTGCGGGTTAGTTACAATTTTGCCACTTTTTTTGTACAGATTTGTCATAAGAACCTGAAGAATTTCCTGTTCCCAACAAAGTGAATGCGATTCCTAAAGTCTTATGCATTTTTTTTCCTTGTAGATTTGCAGCAAATCAAAAATCTGCAGCATGCCAATTCTTTCAGTGTTTTTACTGCAGATTTCACCCATATTAATGAACTGGAAAAATGCATCAAAAACACATGCAAAAAATGCAACAGAAACGAATAAAAACCATGTCAAAACATATGTATGTTATGCAGGGCTGCCACTAGGAATTTCAGGGCTCCATACTGGTAAAATTTTCGGGGCCCCCTTGAGACTCTGCCCAGGCTCCACCCCAGCCCCGCCCTCCACACCTCGAACTGTCCACAGTCCCACAGCTCTCTCTTGGAAAAACTCTGCTTTTCACCAATCACACATTAACAGTTCCCATCTCCAGATCACACACATAGCCAGCAGCTCTTGTTTTGGCCAAAAGATTTTTTAAATCTGCCACCACGACAAGGTAAAGGAGAAAGTTTATGGATTAAACGTGCGCTGCTCGACAGATCACTCCTTCCAGATTATGTTAATTGTACTTTTATCTCCCAACGCGTTTCGAAGTTTACACTTCTTCTTCAGGGGATGACATGTCACCACATGGTGACTGAATACTACAATACTGATCATTAATAAAAAACATAATACTATCACCATAAGTGCCATTATACACAGGAGATCTGTACTTAGTATGCAGTATCTGTGTAAAGGTAATACAGTGATCACCAGTGACATTATACACAGGAGCCCTGTATATAGTGCCAGTGTACAGGTAATACAGTGATCACTGGTGACATTGTACACAGGAACTCTGTATATAGTGTATAGTGTCAGTGCACAGGTAACACACTGACTCACCAGTGACGTTTCTAGGTGAAGTCCTTCAGCTTTGCTTTTTATCTTTCATCCAGCACAGACCGCTATCACGTCTTCCAGCCAGGGTTCGTCTGTGCAGGAAATAACACCGTTATCTAGAGCTCCACTTGCAGAACACATAACTTAATTTTTTCCCAACTTCTACAATACACCAGAAGAAGAAAAAAAGGCGATATAGTGTCGCTCTGCACAGTAACAGGACCCCCCATTTAAAACAGTATTCTCAAAAAAATAAAATAAATACATCACTGCAGTAATAATATCCATTAATTAGCCCCTATGGTAATAATATCCCCCATCCTGGCCCCCGTGTGTCTCATTCCTGGCACCCGCCATATTTTCTCTCATCCTGCCCTCATCCATTCTGCCCCCATATGATCTCCTGATCCTGCCCCATCTGTCTACATTGTATCCATCCTGTCCCATGATCCTGCACCATGTGTCTCGCACCCTGCCCCTCCTGTGTCTCAAATTCTGCCCCCTCCTGTGTCTCACTGTCACATTCTGCCCCCCCTGTGTCTTCCTGTCACATTCTGCCACCGTGCCTCACATTCTGCCCCCTCCTGTGTCTCACTGTCACATTCTGCCCCCATGTCTCGCATTGCCCCTGTGTCTCAGTTTGCCCCGTGTCCATTCTGCCACTGTGTCTCACATTCTGCCCCATGTCCATTCTGCCCCCATGTCTTGCATTCTGCCCCATCTTGTCCTGCATTCTGCCCCCATGTCTGCATTCTGCCCCATCATGTCCTGCATTCTGCCCCATCATGTCCTGCATTCTGCCCCATCATGTCTTGCATTCTGCCCCATGTCTGCATTCTGCCCCATCATATCTTGCATTCTGCCCCATCATGTCTTGCATTTTGCCCCATCATGTCCTCCATTCTGCCCCATCATGTCCTCCATTCTGCCCCATCATGTCTTGCATTCTGCCCCATCACGTCCTGCATTCTGCCGCCATCATGTCCTGCATTCTGCCCCCATCATGTCCTGCATTCTGCCCCATCATGTCCTGCATTCTGCCCCATCATGTCCTGCATTCTGCCCCATCATGTCCTGCATTGTGCCCCATCATGTCCTGCATTCTGCCCCATCATGTCTTGCATTCTGCCCCATGTCTGCATTCTGCCCCATCATGTCTTGCATTCTGCCTCTGTTATGAATGAGTCACCGTAGGAGGCAAAAACAGAAATGCTAGCTAAGTCCAGAAAACCAGAGAAGTTGGCAGCTATCGGATTGCAGACCCCTGAACCTATCAACACAACTAGCAGTAGCCGTGGGGGCTTCCTACGATGCCCTAGACCCCTCGATCACAGCCGGAGGACTATATAGCCTAAAGACAGAAAGGGAAATCTAAACTGCCCCAGAGCAGACCCCAAAGCAAAAGGCAGCCCCCAACATATAATGACGGTGAAGCAAGAAGAAAGAACACTAACACAGACAGAAAGATAGACTGAGCAAAGACGGGGCCCAAGCTAACTAGATAGGAACAGACAGGAAGGCTGCTGTCTGCAATCCGTGAAAAACCCTATGAAAATAAGAGCCAACAGACTGACAGTGAAAAAGGCCCTGAAGACGCTAGGCTTCAAAAAGACTATGTCAGTACTCAGGAATATTCTGAAGACAGAGCAACCGGCAAAAGGAGATTCAGCTCACCCCAGCAGGGAATGGCAGAATCCAGAAAAGCAAGGCAAACAAAAGCAAAACACAAATGCTAAAAGGCAAAGCAGAAAACTTAGCTTTAGAGGAGCAGGAATCAGACTGGTCTTCTAGAAGTCCACAGAGAAATCACCTGCAGGGCAGAAGGGCGTCAGCAGCCTTATATCCAGTCCGTGACTCCACTCAGCCAGTCATCATCATTAGGCTCAGGTGCCTGATAATCAGGCTCATCACCTTCCTTTACCAGAATAGGGAGTTCACCAGCCCTCAGTGACGAAGGGGAAAATGAACTCACAACAGCCTCCATCATGCCCTGCATTCTGCCCCATCATGTCCTGCATTCTGCCCCCATCATGTCCTGCATTCTGCCCCCATCATGTCCTGCATTCTTCCCCCATCATGTCCTGCATTCTGCCCCCATCATGTCTTGCATTCTGCCCCATGTCTGCATTCTGCTCCCATGTCTGCATTCTGCCCCATGTCTGCATTCTGCTCCCATGTCTGCATTCTACCCCATCATGTCTTGCATTCTGCCTCCATCATGCCCTGCATTCTGCCCCATCATGTCCTGCATTCTGCCCCCATCATGTCCTGCATTCTGCCCCATCATGTCTTGCATTCTGCCCCCATGTCTTGCATTCTGCCCCCATCATGTCTTGCATTCTGCCCCCATCATGTCCTGCATTCTGCCCCCATCATGTCCTGCATTCTGCCCCATCATGTCCTGCATTCTGCCACCATCATGTCCTGCATTCTGCCACCATCATGTCCTGCATTCTGCCCTATCATGTCCTGCATTCTGCCCCATCATGTCCTGCATTCTGCCCCCCATCATGTCTTGCATTCTGCCCCCATGTCTTGCATTCTGCCCCCATCATGTCTTGCATTCTGCCCCCATCATGTCCTGCATTCTGCCCCCATCATGTCCTGCATTCTGCCCCATCATGTCCTGCATTCTGCCCCCATCATGTCCTGCATTCTGCCCCATCATGTCTTGCATTCTGCCCCCATGTCTTGCATTCTGCCCCCATCATGTCTTGCATTCTGCCCCCATCATGTCCTGCATTCTGCCCCCATCATGTCCTGCATTCTGCCCCATCATGTCCTGCATTCTGCCACCATCATGTCCTGCATTCTGCCCTATCATGTCCTGCATTCTGCCCTATCATGTCCTGCATTCTGCCCTATCATGTCCTGCATTCTGCCCCATCATGTCCTGCATTCTGCCCCATCATGTCTTGCATTCTGCCCCCATGTCTTGCATTCTGCCCCCATCATGTCTTGCATTCTGCCCCCATCATGTCCTGCATTCTGCCCCCATCATGTCCTGCATTCTGCCCCATCATGTCCTGCATTCTGCCACCATCATGTCCTGCATTCTGCCCTATCATGTCCTGCATTCTGCCCTATCATGTCCTGCATTCTGCCCCATCATGTCCTGCATTCTGCCCCCCATCATGTCTTGCATTTTGCCCCCATAATGTCCTGTATTCTGCCCCATCATGTACTGCATTCTGCCCCCTTCATGTCTTGCAATCTGCCCCCTTCGTGTCTTGCATTCTGTCCCATCATGTCCTGCATTCTGCTCCCATCATGTCCTGCATTCTGCCCCCATCATGTCCTGCATTCTGCCCCCATCATGTCCTGCATTCTGCCCCCATCATGTCCTGCATTCTGCCCCCATCATGTCCTGCATTCTGCCCCCATCATGTCCTGCATTCTGCCCCATCATGTCTTCCATTCTGCCCCCATAATGTCTTCTATTCTGCCCCATGTCTGCATTCTGCCCCCGTCATGGCCTGCATTCTGTTCCCATGTCTGCATTCTGCCCCCATCATGTCTGAATTCTTCCCCCATCATGTCTGCATTCTTCCCCCGTGTCTCACAGACTGCCCCGGGCCCCCCGGATTGCCGCTTTCAATATAAAAAAACAAAAAAACAAAAAGCTCCCTCCACCCAGCTGAACTGCACTCGCCGGCGACTGACAATGACGTCAGACGCCAGCGACATGCGCGCTGCGGCTGACGTCAGCTGCCAGCCTCCGATTGATGTGCGGGCTGGCGGGGAAGCATGTCAATAGCGTTCAGCTGCCGCAGCACCGCTAAGGGCCCAGTTTAGCCAGCCGGGCCCCCTCTACCCACTGGGCCCCATACGCCAGTAAGGGCAGTAATGCCCTGGTGGCGGCCCTGATGTTATGCTACATTTTGCCTGCCAGCACATGAGTATTTACAGCAGAATTTTTGGCTGCAAATACTGAACATGTGCACATACCCATAAAAGCCCTCCTTACAATCCAGCCATGACAAATATCAATATTGCCATGTATTGCTAAAATAAAATCAGTTACTGAAGAAGACTATAAAAGTTTCAGTACTTGTATGATTTTTTTAATAGGAGCAACAGACCCCTACATACCCTTATAAGTGGTTTAATTAGAGTTTTGGTGTAGACATACACCCCTTAAAGTGTCCCGGTTTTACTGTTTTGCAGCACTACCTGACATGCTTCAGTGGGACAATCGCTATTCCATTTCTTCTAGCAAATGCTCTGTGTGTTGGAAATGATCAGCAAACTGTAAGCCAGCTAATAGGAACAATATTTACATGCGTAGGGATCACTACAATTATCCAGACAACATTTGGTGTAAGGTATGATTTCTTCTCTTATTTTTGCATTTAATTCTTCTTCAGTGCATTCTTTTATGCTTACGTACATGTACGTTCACTGACAGCAGTGTACAGCAATATATAAGCAATATAGAGAAGATAAACTGTGGCACTCACCCAATAAAAAGTCAATAGACTTTATTCCAAATGTTCAAAAAGAGTACAGCGTGGTACATGAGTGACATACATTAGTTTATCTTCTCTATATTGCTTATAACCGGACTGTATTCTGAGCACAACTTAGAACCTCGGTTATAACTGTTTTTGCTGTGTGCCAGTATTTCTCTTCAATATTAATTGTAATATAGATGTATTTTGGGCAGTAATGTACATTTAGTCGAGCTACTCGCACTAGAGGCAGCTCTCAAGGTAATCTCTTAACAGGTTTTTGCTTCTCAGTCTCCTCTTAACTGTGTGAAGGAGCATAGAAGAGGCATAATACTGTGTCGGGGCGCATCATACTGTATCGGGACTGTAAAGGAAATTATAAATTCAGTAAAAAAAAACATTAGATTAAGTCTGCCATACTCATGATTGACACTAGAAAAATGGGATAATATCTATGTACTTTATTGCAGAAACTCAGAACCAAGGAGGAGTGTGACTGAAACTATAGTTTCATTCCTAACACCTCGCGTGGTGAGCCTGAGCTTCAAAACTTGGGCAGATGGTCCTTTGAGGTCAGGCTGGAAATTTCATATTTACTATTGGGTATTTAATATGCAATTTGCTTGCCCTCTTATTAGCCCACGGTCCAGTGTCAGAGCTGCGATTTCAGTAACACAGTTTATGCCAACCAGCAAATTTCAACCCAGGACCAGACCAGGCATATAAATTATGGTTTACACAATGGAAAGATGTTCACATGTGGGAGTTCACCTGAACTCAATGTGATCCATAAACCTTTAACTCCAGGAATGTGTGACAAGCGGCCCCCTATATCTGAAACCCCCCACCCCCAAACCTGACCAATTACCCAACCAAATAAAACAACTCACTGTGTAACGTTGGATGTAAAGGCCACAACAGCTTCATTTACTATATAACAACAAACAGTAAATATTTCATTAATACAAATTATTGTGTATTCATGGCATAAACCACCTTAAAAAGGATGGGGAATTTGAAGGCTCCATTCCACCGCCCTCAGCTGCACTGCACCAGATCGTAAGCACTTGACTGAATGTTGCTCATTCAAAATGTCCCTTTGAGACCTGAGCTCAATAGGGGCCCGCTCACAATTTCTTTAATAGCAAAACATAACATGGGGGTGACTGATGCCAGTACAGGGTTCCCCCTCATCCATTAGTGCAAACCACCTCCTTCAAAATACCCCCTTCCTTCTCCCGCCACAGCGAGCACGCATGACTCGAGTCCTTATGCCTGTGAGTCCCACCACACACTCAAGACCTTCTCAACACCTTCCATTAAGGCTAACGCCCAAATACTGTATCTGTACCGATTGAGTTCAAATTAACTCCATCTGACCTTCCATGTCAAGCATGCGATGTGAAAATGTAACTCCGAAATTACCCAGTTCCATAGCTTGCCCTTGACACGGATCTGCTGTACTGACGCTACCTCCTTGGAGGGACTACAGACCCCTTTTAAGCGTTTAAATTAGAGTACCAATTGTCATCCTGTCGGTCTCGCATGAGAACCCCAATAAACGTAATAATGTCCTAACACCCATATCAACAAAGGAGTTCCTAAATACATAAATAAACAAAACATGGAGTGGTGGACAAGGTGGGAGGGGTCATAGATGGAGAAGACACACAGCCCTCTAGCAGTCTAACATACAACTGATATGTAACTGACTATTACTGACTAATCTTATGCACTGCCTGAATTCCTAAACCTCAGCGAGTTGCTTCTGTTGCAGTCTCAATCCGAAAAGAGTAAGACCCAAAATCAGCACCATTCAAAACACACACTATCAAGCATTGCTGTAAAATGCTCACAAATTGATAAATAGACTGTGCTGACCCATACTTGGACTAAAAAGGAACCTGGATGGGAACATATCATTCCCAAAAGTAAGGAAACCCATCTTACCGGACACTCCTCCAAACCTACCACTCCTCAAAGCTCAATCATGCTACCCTTTCCACGGGTGTCAGCAATCGAGTATCTCAAATAACATCACAACACATCTACCTCACATGGCACATACTTAAACAACAGACCTCCAGTGTTTTTACTCACAAGCTCACTCACCTTGAGTGCACTAAAAAGGCCAAAACAAAAGCCATCCCAAACAAGTGACATTCATACTCTGACCTACAAACAGTCCTAAGTCAGCCCAGAAGCTGTCCTAAAATAACAAAAGAAATGTCTCCAATCCTTGGCTGTATATTTCTTGCGAAAAGCTTTCAAAGCCTGATGGACCAGGAAATCTTTTGTGACATCCTTCCAACCCAGTAGCTTAAAAAAATGCTAATTCTTCTATCTTGCCAGAAACAATCGCAAAAGACAATCTCTCCTCAAATGCTCTGCTGATCATATATAGCAAAAGGTTCACTCGATCAGCCTCCAAAACTCTCTCACCAATTGAATCAACAAAATCCTGCCATTATCGCCATACCGACATGTATTTTACCAAGGTGACACGAGTAACTGAATTCTTCAACAAGTTTAATGCTGCACGGAAACCAGATCACATAGCTAAATGAGGCCAAAGGGTCTGTTGCTGCTCTGGGTCTGGTGCCAGCTCTTGAAACAGGTCCCACTGAAAGCGAAGCAAAGCATTGGCTATGGAATTCAGTACACCTGGCATATGGGTGGCATAAAACAAGACATTAAGATCCAAGCACTTCAAAACCACACTATGTAACAACTCCACCATGGGTGGCGAATCCACCAACATGTTTTTTATGCAGTGGACTACACTCAAGTTGTCGCACATGAAAAGCACTTCAAAAATCCAAATTCCTATTCAGATTTAAAGCCCTCCAAGCACATGACCATTCCCCAAAGCACCGTCTAACTTCGAAGTAAGCCCCAAAACCTCTTGCTGCAGATGCATCAATGTTAGCGTGTGAGGGAGGGCAAGGACGGTAGTCATGGCTAAGAGTATGTGCTTTAGCACGCCCTGGTCTCCTGTCACATAAAAATACTGTTACCTCTGCAGCATGCCTTCTGCTTCACCTTCTGCACCATCAGGGTCCCATCGGGCTGGCTGAAGTTCCACTGCTAGCGTTGTGGCTAGTGTTGAGCATTCCGATACCGCAAGTATCGGGTATCGGCCGATACTTGCTGTATCGGAATTCCGATACCGACTTCCGATATTTTTTCAATATCGGAATTCGGCATAGGAATCGGAAGTTCAAAGTTGATTGACAGACTGACGTCATCATGATGCGCGGTGTGTGCGCATCATGATGCGCCGTCATTTCGGGCCTTCCGGGGGTCTCTGCCGGCCTGCCGGGGGGCTGTGTGGACTGCCCGGGGTCTGTACCGGCCTGCCGGTGGTCTGTGCACCCTGTGGGGGTCTGTACCGGCCTGCCGGGGGGCTGTGCCGGCCTGCCGGTGGTCTGTGCACCCTGTGGGGGTCTGTACCGGCCTGCCGGGGGGCTGTGCCGGCCTGCCGGTGGTCTGTGCACCCTGTGGGGGTCTGTACCGGCCTGCCGGGGGGCTGTGCCGGCCTGCCGGGGGGCTGTGCTGATGTCCGGGGGTCTGTGCAAGCATCGTCCGATGGGACTACAAGTCCCATCGGGCGATGCCTGCTACCATGACAGTGATTGACACATTAGCCAATGATGGGACAGTAGTAGTCCCATCATCCGGCTAATGTGTTAAATGTAAAAAAAAAAAAAAAAAAAAATACTACATACATACTACATGCATGCTACATACATACTACATGCTACATACATACTACATATATACTACATACATACTACATACATGCTACATACATACTACATGCATGCTACATACATACTACATGCTACATACATACTACATGCATGCTACATACATACTACATGCTACATACATACTACATATATACTACATACATACTACATATATACTACATACATACTACATACATGCTACATACATACTGCATGCTACATACATACTACATACATACTACATACATACTACATGCATGCTACATACATACTACATGCATGCTACATGCATGCTACATACATACTACATGCTACATACATACCACATACATACTACATACATACTACATACTACATATATACTACATGCATGCTACATACATACTACATGCTACATACATACCACATACATGCTACATACATGCTACATACTACATACATACTACATACATACTACATGCATGCTACATACATACTACATGCATGCTACATACATACTACATGCCACATACATACCACATACATACTACATACATGCTACATACATACTACATGCTACATACATACTACATATATACTACATGCATGCTACATACATACTACATGCTACATACATACCACATACATACTACATACATGCTACATACATACTACATATATACTACATGCATGCTACATACATACTACATATATACTACATGCATGCTACATACATACTACATGCTACATGCATGCTACATACATACTACATACATACTACATGCTACATACATACCACATATATACTACATACATACAATACATTCATACAATACATACATAGACATACAGTACATATAACATAGAGTAACATACTTACCAATACTTGTCACATTGTTCCCCGAAGCCATTGTCTTTTCTGGAATAAATATTAACATAACAAACCACAAAAATACTCACCCACGATCCGAAGCAGTCCACGAGTGTGTCCCACGACGATCTTGGGTAGAGAACGGCAGCATCAGATGATGCTGCCGTTCTCTACGGGCTGCAGGAATCCAATGACGGAAGGTAGGTATCCTTCCGCACTGTATTCCTCCGCCACTTAAAAAAAAAAAGTCCCTAGTCTCACTTTATGCCATTGCTGCGTGGGAAATTCCCACACAGCAATGGCATAAAGTGAGACTAGGGACTTTTTTTTTTTTTTAAGTGGCGGAGGAATACAGTGCGGAAGGATACCTACCTTCCGTCATTGGATTCCTGCAGCCCGTAGAGAACGGCAGCAACAGCTGATGCTGCAGTTCTCTACCCAAGATCGTCGTGGGACACACTCGTGGACTGCTTCGGATCGTGGGTGAGTATTTTTGTGGTTTGTTATGTTAATATTTATTCCGGAAAAGACAATGGCTTCGGGGAACAATGTGACAAGTATTGGTAAGTATGTTACTCTATGTTATATGTACTGTATGTCTATGTATGTATTGTATGAATGTATTGTATGTATGTAGTATATATGTGGTATGTATGTATTGTATGAATGTATTGTATGTAGTATGTATGTAGTATATATGTGGTATGTATGTAGCATGTAGTATGTATGTAGTATGTATGTAGCATGCATGTAGCATGCAGTATGTATGTAGCATGCATGTAGTATATATGTAGTATGTATGTAGCATGTAGTATGTATGTAGCATGCATGTAGTATGTATGTATCATGCATGTAGTATGTATATGGTATGTATGTAGCATGTAGTATGTATGTAGCATGCATGTAGTATATATGTGGTATGTATGTGGTATGTATGTAGCATGCATGTAGCATGCATGTAGTATGTATGTAGTATGTATGTAGTATATATGTAGTATGTATGTAGCATGTAGTATGTATGTAGCATGCATGTAGTATATATGTAGTATGTATGTAGCATGTAGTATGTATGTAGCATGCATGTAGTATATATGTAGTATGTAGCATGTAGTATGTATGTAGCATGCATGTAGTATATATGTAGTATGTAGCATGCATGTAGTATATATGTGTTATGTATGTAGCATGTAGCATGCATGTAGCATGCATGTAGTATGTATGTAGTATATATGTGGTATGTATGTAGCATGCAGTATGTATGTAGCATGCATGTAGTATATATGTAGTATGTATGTTGCATGTAGTATTTATGTAGTATGAATGTAGCATGTATGTAGTATGTAGTATGAATGTAGCATGTATGTAGTATGCATGTTGTATGTATGTAGCATGTAATTTTTTTTTTTTTTTTTACATTTAACACATTAGCCGGATGATGGGACTACTACTGTCCCATCATTGGCTAATGTGTCAATCACTGTCATGGTAGCAGGCATCGCCCGATGGGACTTGTAGTCCCATCGGACGATGCCTGCACAGACCCCCGGAGCCTGCACAGACCACCGGCAGGCCGGCACAGACCACCGGCAGGCCGGCACAGACCACCGGCAGGCCGGCACAGCCCCCCGGAGCCTGCACAGCCCCCCGGCAGGCCGGCACAGCCCCCCGGCAGGCCGGCACAGCCCCCCGGAGCCTGCACAGACCACCGGCAGGCCGGCACAGACCACCGGAGCCTGCACAGACCCCCTGGCAGGCCGGCACAGCCCCCCGAAAGGCCCGTACAGACCCCAGAGAGGCTGTACAAGGGCAGGAAAGGGTTTTTCTTATTCCGATACCGGAAGTCCCATAGACTTGAATGGGACTTCCGGTATCGGAATCTGCGATACCGATACTTTTTTTAAAGATCGGCCGATACCATCCGATACGATACTTTGAAGTATCGGACGGTATCGCTCAACTCTAGTTGTGGCACAATAAGAGACAGAGTCCATATCAAACTGAAAACGTAGAACTTTACTTTCCTCTTTGCACAGCACATCCTTATCAGAGACAGCAGTTGCATAGAATTCCAAACAGCTTCCATTCTCCACTTTCCCTGCACTTCTTCCTTGGTCCCCCAGTATGTGCCCAGATTGTACCGCCTCTTGTGGTAACACAGTGTCCTCTCTGTTCAGACTCTCAGCTGTTTCGCCCCAGATCTGAGGGCATCAGCCCATGTGATGATCTGCCACATGATGAGCGACCTGCGTCCCCATACTGTTCTTGACCTCTTCTCCACTTCTGCTCCCCACTGCTGTCACACTGCTGCACGGCTGCACTTCCGTTAACTGTACCCTGGATGGCTGGGTCCTTTATTTTAATGTTACGGAGCTACTGGGTAGCTCAGGCTCTAAGCCCACCCGAGCTGTATGGGCTCCCTAGCCCTTCGCCACTATCCAGTAAACTGTTTCTACCTTACCCTCCAGTGACTCCTCCTAAAGTTAGCCGTTAACTAATGTATACTGAACGCCAAGCTTATATTACGTACACTATAATGCCCCCTCTAGTGGCCATAAATGAGTACTACGCTTTCCCTATGACTAACACATAACAGGACATCACATTATATTTACACATCATAGAGGAATATGCACAGTAGCAGAAATAGTACATAAAATACATAATTCAAGATACAGGGACGAGTGCAGGGGGAAGAAATGGTACCACCTTTGTATCCCCTTACAAGAGCAGCATTGGCACCCCTGCCTCATCTCAGTAGGGGCGATGGGGTTCTCCCTCACCTGTCCCCGCTGGACCGATTCTCGCAGCCTCTAGTTCCTCAAAGGGTCTGCACGTGGTACGCAGGTCTTCTGGGAGTGTTCTTCAAGCAGGCAAGCGCTGTCCCTTTAGGAGCATCTGTAAATGTCTCCATTCAATGGCTGAGAGACATTATGTATTTAAAGCACATTCCCCTATAGGGAGTGTGCCTTACCAGCTTCAGCCTCTAGTTTATTACAAGTGTGTGTAGTAGGTTCCTGTATCCATACTTCCTGATCCCATTTAAATATGTCCTGTCTGTATCAGTATCTGTTCCTATCCGTCCTCCTGATCCTGAGTCTGTCTGCCCTGTCTGAGCCAGTTTCTGATTCCATCCTGCCTATACCCAGTCCTGATGCACTTTGTCTGCACCTGTACTGCTACAGTTACTCGTCCAAGCTGTACCTGCTCCTGTCATCCTGCATATATCCATTCTGTGTTCCGTTCCAGTACTGTTCTATTAACCAGCCGTGCAGTATCCATTCTGCAGCTATCCAGTTCCGGGCCGTTCTGACTACGAGTCCTTCCCTGGTTCCCTGAACTCCTTTGGGGCTCAGCTGCCATGACTCCGGGGTCTGTCCTCGAGTTGCACCTGACATCCACCTGGGTTCAAGTCTAACTACACTCTCCCCCCGGAACATGGCACAGTGATTCCACAACCAGATACATGACAATTGCTAAGGCCATTGAACCCGCTGACTCTCACACCCCCCCAATCCTGGATCTGTACCAAGAGTCAACCCATCAGAGACAAGCAAGACAAGATCCTGTTATATCTGCAAACAGTGAACACCCACATGGATGCCCTGGCATCTGCGGCCGCATCTGCTCCAGTCCAACCTTGGCAGTGACCATTCAGTCTGTAAGTCTTGCTCCAGGTCCTGGACCCCGTCTGCCTGCTCCACTGCGGGATCCTAAGCAATGTTAAGGGTTCATTAACCAGTGTTCCCTACATTTTGAGTTGTTGGTTCATCAGTTTTCATCCGATCAAGTGAAAGTGGAATTTCTGATGTCCCATCTTGGAGGAGAAGTTATGGCATGGCTCAACCACCTGTGAGAGAGAGGAGATACTGTCATTTCAGATATGCAGGCCTTCCTGGAGGCTTTCCGCAAAGTCTTTGACAAACCAGGCCCAGTCACCTCTGCTGCCTCATCTCTCCTCAGACAGTATTCTCAAACTGCGCTAGGCCAATACGCCATCTGGTTCTGCACCCTGGCATCTGAACTCAGCTGGAACAATGAGGCACTAGTAGCTGCCATCTGGGAGAAATTGTCTGGAAGAATAAAGGATGAGCTGGCACACTGAGGCATCCCTGTTACTCTGGGTGACTTAATTTCCTTGGCTATTCAAATTGACCTCACATACCAGGAGCAATCCTGAGAGATAGCACAAGAAATAAAACCACTTTGTCTGGCTCCATTTTTCCAGACACCACTTATTCCCCAGCCCTCCATGGCTGCCATTGTGTCTGAGCCTATGCAGGTTGACCATGTAAAGTTGGCTGAGGAACATCAAGGGCTTCTACTTTTACTGCAGAGGCACAGAACACCTTATCCACACCTGCAAAAGGAGGTGGGAAAACTCCCAATCCTAGTACTAGTAAGAGAGGCTACCATGGGTGAGAGTAATTCCATTCCACCATTGAGCCTGACCGTATCCGTGACATGAAGAGGTTAACGGTTCGTTGAGACAACGTACTTGGATTCCAGTGTGCCAGGGAACTTCATGCAGCAAGCTCTGGAAGATCATTACCATATCTCCGTTTGATGCCTCCATAATAACCCATTATCGGTGTCATCTGTTGATGGGAGAGCGTTATCCAAAATCATGCAGGTGGTCACCCAGCAGGTAGATCTCTGGATAAGGAATGCTGCACACAGATAGGTTGACCTTCTATGTGTTTCCTAGTTTCTCATCCGTTTCTCCTGGTTCTTCTGTGGCTCCGTATTTATGAACCTGTCCTTGACTGAAGATCTGGAAAGGTGCTAAATTGGGGTCAATCTTGTCACGAGAAATGTCTTGTAGCTGTATGTCCGGTCTGGCCGCATGTTGAACCATTCTTTCTGTCAGGACCACAATCCACCCACTGGTTATATACTGACATTTGCAACAAAAAGGAAGCAGAGACACTGCCCCAACATAGGCCATACGATTGTCCCATTGACCTGCTTCCGTGAACTTCACCTTCACAAGGCCGAATGTACCCCTGTCGCAGCCATGTCCGAATATATAAAAAGAATCTGGCAAGAGGATTCATTCAGAAGTCCTCTTCACTGGCAGGAGCTGGCTTCTTTTTTGTTAAGAAAAAGGATGGGACTCTTTGTCCTTGCGCAAACTATAGGGGTCTCAATCAGATTGCTATCAACAACAAATACCCACTGCCCTTGATTCCGGAGTTGTTTGACCGTCTCAGAGGTGCCAGGATTTTTTCCAAGCTGAATCTGAGAAGAGCATATAACCTGATCCGGATTCGCCAAGGAGATGAATAGAAGACTGCTTTCAACACACGGGACGGCCATTATGAATACTGTGTTATGCCATTTGGGCTCAGTAATGCCCCAGCTGTCTTCCAGAAATTTGTGAATGACATCTTCTGAGATCTTTTTGTGTTGTGGTTTATCTGGACGATATCCTGTTTTTTTTCTGCAGATCTGCCATCTCATAGGCGGAACCTTCACCACGTCCTGCAGCGACTTAGAGAGAATCACCTGAACATAAAATTATAAAAGTATGATTTTACGCAGTCTTCTTTGCCTTTTCTAGGTTATATCTGCTCAGACACTGGCTTGAAGATGGATCCGGAGAAAGTTTCCTCCATCCTCAAGTGGCCCCGCCATGCTGGCTCTAAAGCCATCCGGCAGTTCCTACGATTCACCAATTCCTACCGGCAATTCATCTGCATTTCTCATGCCAGATTGCCCTCATCTCTGTTATTATCAGTAAGGGAGATGATCCAAAGGTATGTGTGATGCTGAGTCACTTCTCACAGCTAAGCCGTAAGATGGGATAGTCGAAGAGTCCTAGAGCTAAAAAAACAGGAGGGTATGGCACAAACAGAAGGAAGAGACAAAGGCATTATCAGGTAATGTTCCAACATCAGAATACCAGGAGGATTGTGGATCAGAGCAGAAGGGGTTAAACAGACAAATGGTCAGTATTAGGTCCAAGGTCAGGCACAGAGAAACAAACTTCACGCATGCTGAATGTATGTCTGGCAGAAGTCTGGAAGTAACAGCCCAATTAAGTAGTCCGGCAATCACCAGGGACAATGAACACCTGGAAACAGCCAGCCCCTCCCAGTCTCAGATTGGAAGACTGAGCTGTCAATCAACACACTGACAGCTCAGTATTCCCCTGCACCAGACTGGATGACTGAACTGTCAATGAATGTACTGACAGCTTCAGCACACCCCTGTACCAGATTGGACTCCAAAGCTGTTAGTAACTGCATCACAGACACATTGAGGGGTGTAACCTTGGCAATATGGACTCCAGAAGCTGAGAATGTCTTTCTCTCCCTGAAATAGGCCTTCTCATCCATTCTGGTTCTGCATTGGCCAGAAGTGAAAAAAACAATTTTCTATGGAGATGGATGGATACATCTTCTTGGACAATAGCAGATCTTACCCAAAAATCTCCTTCTGGCTGAATGAAAACCAACGTTTTTTTCTCCAAGGCCTTCTCTGTTCCCAAGCACAGCTACTCGACTGGCGACTGAGAGTTGTTGTCGATTTAAGACGGCTCTAGAGGAGTGGTGGTACCTTAACAAGGAGAAGGCCATCCTTTTGTAATTTAAACAGACCATAAGAGCCTGGCCTATCTGGCACCCTTGACTCCCCATCACATTAACGCATGGTAGTCCACTCACTTCTAAGACAGGGTCCATTCCGAGCTGCCGTGGCTCCTTCTCTCTCAGCATCATACAATGATAGTCAGAGTCCAAGTTCATGTTCAGCAAAACAAGTTTAGTCACAGAAACAGCACAAGATTCTTTGCAGAATATAACCATTCCATTCCCTGTACTGTCCCTCACTCCTCCAGGAATATCACATTTCCATACCGTATCCTCCGGTACCGCAGCTCCTTGACTGGTCAGATTAACCCACTTCAGGAGTTCCCCGCCCACTTCCCTCTCTGAAGGTGAAGTTGAAAGATGGCTCTTCCAATCCTTTCCAGGCTGTAGGCCTCGGACGTTAAGGGTTGTTCCCACGAAGTTAGCTGCTACCATTCTTATGCTGCCCTGATATTCTTCCACCACCTTGTGACTGTCAGTTCTTAGGCCCTAGACCGCTGGGCTCCTCTGTTTAAACATTCCCTCGGACACGACTGTAGTGTCCTTGCTCTCGGCTCACACACTAACTCCAGGAAGCTCCCTAACTACTCTTCCTTAGCCCCTCCTACACCAGACAAATCCTATTGCTCTATCTAATCCCTATCCTATTCTACTGTGCTGCCACTACTGGTCTAAGTCCTACACTATCCCTATATCTTCGCAACACAAAAACAAACGTACAATGCAATACACAATATATCAACATTACGCGACATTTGGAATATACTGCTTTTACCAAGAACATATAAATATACCAAGTATGACTAGGACACATGGTAATAGTCATTACATATAATTAGTTTAAGTCCCCATGTGTCCACTCGGATTAGTTATGCCTATCATCAAATATAACATATCGAACGGAAAAGAACGATGATTAAAAGGCTTTTATCACTAATGTAAGAGAAACTTTATTATTTAGAACCACAGATAAAATATTACATATCACCAATTAGGGGATTAAGGGGAAGTAAACATACACATATGTATAATGTGATTACACATCTAAAAAGACGCACATAACCAGCACCTGAAGGTATAACCTATACACCTCCAATTATATGACTATCCACAATTAACAATTTTGCTGAAAAATAGTACATCAATCTCAGAATGGACACTACAATATTATGTCCTCATATCCTACAGCCAATTTAGAAAATTCATATTGAATGATTACACTGGTCAACAGCATTTTTGGTGCCAAAGATATTTCATCGAATTTAGGGTATTTTTGGGGTGCTGATTCTGAATATGTCATCAGTTTTGCCAGATTGGCTCAAGTTTTTGAGATTTTTGGTATCTTATTTATAGCACTTGTTGGTAAATGCGACGCATCATCTCATTAATTTCTTTGGATTAGTACTTGAACTGAGCAGTTCTCAATATAGTTTTGTGTTAATTAGTGTTCTAAAAGTTTGTTCATAGCTTGATTTTTGCACTAACTTTATGTTGTTGTCTGTTTTCCAGTGAAAAGCATGAACTCATCAAGAAGAAGTTGTCTTAACGATCCAGACTCATTCTGTTACATTTGTGGTGAATACACACTGCCAAAACATAGAAGAAACATAACAGACTTCGTAAAAAAAGTGTATTTTGCCTATTTTGGGGTTATGCTTGGGGACCAAGACAAGTTTTGGGCACCACACATAGTGTGCAAAGCATGTATCGAATTATTACGAAAATGGAGCAAAGGACAAAGAAAAAGCTTCAAATTTGGTGTTCCAATGGTGTGGAGAGAGCCAAAAAATCATCATGATGACTGTTATTTATGGTAAACACAGGTACAGGCACATCTTCACAATGAGGGACAGGCCTTCTTGCAGATTCCATGTTACTCCCATTTTCGTTTCTTATGCTTATTGAATCCTTGCACTTGCACTGCACAGAAATAACAGTCATCATGATGATTTTTTGGCTCTCTCCACACCATTGGAACACCAAATTTGAAGCTTTTTCTTTGTCCTTTGCTCCATTTTCGTAATAATTCGATACATGCTTTGCACACTATGTGTGGTGCCCAAAACTTGTCTTGGTCCCCAAGCATAACCCCAAAATAGGCAAAATACACTTTTTTTACGAAGTGTGTTATGTTTCTTCTATGTTTTGGCAGTGTATATTCACCACAAATGTAACAGAATGAGTCTGGATCGTTAAGACAACTTCTTCATGATGAGTTCATGCTTTTCACTGGAAAACAGACAACAACATAAAGTTAGTGCAAAAATCAAGCTATGAACAAACTTTTAGAACACTAATTAACACAAAACTATATTGAGAACTGCTCAGTTCAAGTACTAATCCAAAGAAATTAATGAGATGATGCGTCGCATTTACCAACAAGTGCTATAAATAAGATACCAAAAATCTCAAAAACTTGAGCCAATCTGGCAAAACTGATGACATATTCAGAATCAGCACCCCAAAAATACCCCAAATTCATTAAAATATTTTGGACACCAGAAAAAAAAATTTTTTTCGTTGACCTGTGTTATTATATCATGCCTCCACCACCGAGAAACTAACCGCTATATATACAAAGGGCGTAATCACTTATAATAATAAACCTTATATGGTGTGGTACCTAGATGTAGCCACTATCCTGGCTAATCACCCATAATGTTATCTACAATACCGCCAACAATTGGCCACTAGACATGCCGTAGTGATTATCACCAGCAATAGCCGCTGTGTACAAAAAATCACTTCACACCATAATGGCCATTATCAGCAATGGCCGCCACATATATAGATTACGGTCCATATTAAATTAATTATTACCGGCAGTGGTGGTCAGGAGGTGAACAGGTGCCTGGGTAGCGCGTCCGCCCTGACGCGCGTTTCGGACCTGCCTTTTTCAAGGGGCCTGGAAAAAGGCAGGTCCGAAATGCGCGTCAGGGCGGACGCGCTACCCAGGCACCTGTTCACCTCCTGACCACCACTGCCGGTAATAATTAATTTAATATGGACCGTAATCTATATATGTGGCGGCCATTGCTGATAATGGCCATTATGGTGTGAAGTGATTTTTTGTACACAGCGGCTATTGCTGGTGATAATCACTACGGCATGTCTAGTGGCCACTTGTTGGCGGTATTTTAGATAACATTATGGGTGATTAGCCAGGATAGTGGCTACATCTAGGTACCACACCATATAAGGTTTATTATTATAAGTGATTACGCCCTTTGTATATATAGCGGTTAGTTTCTCGGTGGTGGAGGCATGATATAATAGTCATTCAATATGAATTTTCTAAATTGGCTGTAGGATATGAGGACATAATATTGTAGTGTCCATTCTGAGATTGATGTACTATTTTTCAGCAAAATTGTTAATTGTGGATAGTCATATAATTGGAGGTGTATAGGTTATACCTTCAGGTGCTGGTTATGTGCGTCTTTTTAGATGTGTAATCACATTATACATATGTGTATGTTTACTTCCCCTTAATCCCCTAATTGGTGATATGTAATATTTTATCTGTGGTTCTAAATAATAAAGTTTCTCTTACAATAGTGATAAAAGCCTTTTAATCATCGTTCTTTTCCGTTCGATACCAAGAACATATGCAAGGAGTGCAGGGCATTAAACTAGCTCCCGTACCCATTACACTGCTACTGTTACCTGTCCAGTCTGAACCTGTTCCTGTGATCCAGCATCTTTCCGTCTTCTGTTCCAGTACTGTTCCAGTATCCAGCCTGCAGCTATGTCAGCTATGTAATTCAGGGCCTTCCTGACTCTCCGAGTCCATCCCTGCTTCCCTACACGCATCCACTTCAGCTTTTGTGGACTGTGGATCTTCCATGAACTTCATTGACTCTAGTTTGGTGTCCAAGTTAAAGTTAGGGACAGTTAGGCTAGAAACTCCCATCCATATCATTGTCATTGATAAGAAACCGTTGGTTCAAAATGTTATTAAGTTTGTCTCTGAGGAGTTCTTCCTCAAAGTGGGTTCCTTGCACCAGGAAAAAATTTCATGTTATGAATAATCTTCCTGCGGGACAAGTGTTGGGGTTTCCCTGGTTACAGAGGCATAATCCTGTTATAGACTGGGGATCTCGTGATATTGTTAAATGTGGTCCTAATTGTTCCAATGGTTGCCTTTCTGCTGTTTTTGTGTCTGCCATTAATCCGGGGGGTATTCCGGAGTACCTGAAGGACTTTGGGGACGTGTTCTCTGAAAAAGAAGCTGAGGTCTTGCCATCACATCACCCTTATGATTGTATAATTAAACTTATTCCAGGTTCTAAATTGCCCAAAGCCCATTTGTACAATCTTTCTGACCTGAAACGTACCGCTATGAAAAACTATAGCTCTGATAGTCTACGCAAAGGTCACATCCGTCCCTCTGTCTCACCTGTGGCTGCTGGATTCTTTCTTGTTAAGAAAAAAGATGGTGGTTTATGCCCGTGCCTCGATTTCAGGGAACTAAATAAAATTATGTGAGAAATACCTACCCTCTCTCACTCATTCCTGATCTCTATAACCAATTGTCAGGGGCTAAGTGGTTTTCCAAACTTGATCTCAGGGGAGCATATTACCTTATCTGCATTCGGGAAGGGCATAAGTGGAAAATGGCATTTCTCACCTCTGAGGGTCTGTTTGAAAATTTGGTCATGCCCTTTGGTCTCACGAACGCACCCGCAAGTTTCAGAACTTCATGAATGATGTGTTTTATGATTTTATCAGGCACTTTATGGTTGTATACCTAGATGATATCCTTGTTTTCTCACCTGACAAGGAATCCCACAATGGTCATTTATATGCTGTTCTTCATAGGTTACGGGGAAATTTTCTGTTCGCTAAACCTGAGAAATGTTTGTTTTATGTCCAGGAGCTTTCCTTTCTGGGGATCATGCTTTCTGCCAATGGGTTTTCAGATGGATCCCAGAAAGGTACAGGCCATTGTTGATTGGGTTCAACCCAGAGACAACAAGGCTATGCAGCGTTTTCTGGGTTTCGCAAATTATTATCGAAAATTCATCAAGGGGTTTTCTCAGGTGGTCAAGCCACTCACCGATCTCACTCGCAAGGGGGCTAATCTCAAAGTCTGGTCACCCTTGGTGGTGGAAGCATTTACTACATTAAAGAAGCGTTTCTTGTCTGCTCCTGTATTGGTTCAGCCCGATCCATCAGAACCGTTCTTTGTAGAGGTGGATGCATCGGAGGTGGGAGTGGGGGTGGTGTTGTCTCAGGGATCCATTACTTTGACCAATTTAAGACCATGTGCCTTTTTATCCATGAAGTTTTCTTCTGTGGAGAGCAACTATGATGTTGGCAACCGGGAGTTATTGGCCATAAAATTGGCTTTTGAAGAATGGAGGCATATTTTGGAGGGGGCGGTTCATCGGATCACGGTGATTATGGACCACAAGAACTTGTCTTACATTAAAACTGCCAAGCGGATAACTCCTAGACAGGCTTAGGTGGTCGCTTTTTTTTTGTCATTTTCATTTTTCTATCACTCCTCGGCCTGGTTCCAAGAATGTCAAGGCGGATGCCTTATCTCGCAGTTTTGATTAGATATCACCTCCCGAACCACCTCCTTCCTTTCTTCAGCACAGGGTGGTTGTTGCTGGGGTATCCTCTGAATTGGAACGTGAAATTTGGGAGGCTCTGTCTCTTGCTCCTCCTTGTAAAATAATGCGTAACCTTGTAAAATACTCAGGACTAGTTACCAGATAAAAATGTAGTGGTTTATTTGGATTCTTCCATCAAAGAAAAGATTATTACAGAAAAACATAAAAATAGGTGAAAGAGAGATTGTCCATTAGTTCATAGCAAAAGCTTGTCACCTTCTTTCTCTGGGATGGCAAATGGTAAAATGGCATCTGGCTCTGTTCAGCTTCTCAAATAGCAAAGTTACATACCAGCTGTTCAGCTATGTCTGTGCAGAGATGACATCTTGCGTCTGTGTCTCATGATGGTGAAGGAAGGAACGAGCGACCTCTACAGTTAGCCATGAATTATATACGTCTCTTGAAGCACGTGATCCAGGTATATATGGAGTTGCCCTGTACCATGAGCCAAGCTTACAAAAATAGCCTATGTCGTGTCAGCTAAAGCAATGTACAGAACTGAGTCTTATACGAAATTAACGGATTATTAATATTTAACAATTCCCCCTTTTGAGGGAGACAGACATTCATTGGAACCCTCAATTGACAAAATAATTTAATATCAATAATAATAATAATATCAGATTACCGTTATACGTACTCAATGACATAATTGATGTGAATTCATGTTATGGTAAGCTGTGAACAATATTCATATGCAATATGTATAATTATACTTCCCTAAGTCTAAATTGAAGCATCTCAGGTCCAGTCATCATCATCTGATGTCATCTGGTCTTCATTTTGATGTCTTCTGTCTTCTTCTTGGTTCTTTTAAAAACACAGTTTTTCTCTAGCATATAGATGTTGTAGAAATCGTGTTGTGTATAAAATCAAAGTCCATAAATTCAAATGTTGATAAGAAAACAAAGTCTATAGATGAAATGCAGCTTTAATATCTGTGCAGTGTCACCTTTAAAAACCTGGGCTTACATTGGCTCGCCTTGGATATTCTGGAATCCTCCATCGGCACTGGTCTTTGAACAGGTGTCACGTCTTTGGTCAGCAAAGCAAGGGTTAAAATGACTCTTCCTTGTTAAACATAGCACCATAACCAGTCCTTGTCCTAATGCACAGGACATATGTAAGGGTTGTAGCTTCCTGACAATTACCTTCATTGTTCACCAGCCTTCATCGAAGCTTTACAGGTGATTGGAAACCTCTGGAACTTGATAAGAACGTGATAACACAGTTCATCTCAGCATCATAGGATCATCGTCCTCTGGTTGTCAGGTTAGACACTTTAATTGTGACTGTCAGTGGTGGATACTGCACTCGTAATTAACATAGTCTATTACTCAGTAATCATAGCTTTGTTACCTTCTGGGACTTCTGGATAGCGGCATTCTTCTTCTTGCAACTGGTAAGAATCAATTTAGAAATATAAAAAGTCTTTATTAACGTAATTTCAGTATCTTGCTTGAAGTCTTCATTCCCTATTCTATACCAAATCTGGTAATTTTCCTAACCTATAATATCACAGCATACCATAGCAGTCAGTAATATCAATATACTTATTATCAGAATTTGTACCGTATATGGATTTCAATGTTTGAAATAATAAACCAATAATAAGTGATAATACATTATTAACCATATTCTTCATGTGATAGAACATTTTTTATGTCATAGGTGTAATTACCTTTTTCAACCCATAGTTTTATGTAACCAGTGTTTTCATCTTTATTAATAAGGAATATATTTATTATACTAATAATATGTAGGAATGTATAGCAATGAACCAAAATAAGAATATATGAGTGAGCGAATGAATGAATAAAAGAATTGTTGCATATAACTCAGAAGTGAAACATTTCCTTTGTAATAGAACCATATCATCACTATATTTAATGAAGCAATATTCTATAGTTATAGTAGATATTACTTTACTAAATATTGATGAAAGAAAAAATAAAAATTTAAGAATTAAAATAAAAATAGATTAAAAAATTGAAAATTAAAAATAAGAATAAGAATAAAAATAAAAATAAGGCCTTTATGTTGATGCAGAGTAGTTATGTCTTCAGTAATATATACCCTTAATATTTCCATGATCTGGATTATTTCATAATTGTCATAAACTTGTGTTACCAAAATATTCAAATTATGCAACTTTGCATATAATACTCTTCTTAGTGTAAAGAAATGACTCTTTATAATACTTAATGTTATTATACCCAATACTTATACCATTGTACCTTATTTATATTTGTTCTTTATTAAAATGTGTGAAGAAGAGGTATTAATCAAATGTGATGATGTAGTCAGGATTAAAAACATACTTTCACCTTAATACCAAAAAATATTGTTTTATGAAATAATTCATTTATCAAACCCAAAATTAAAAATAATTAATTTATAAATTATGTGAATTTATACTTGCTTATACCATTATTTGTCTGAAGATGTGTAACCAATTAAATTAATTTTGATGTGCGAATGCACTTATCCACAATTAACTAAATCAAGAAATAATAATTACTATAGAAATATATGTTGTGTAGATATATCATTATATCTTAATATTCTAATAATTTAACTGATCTGCATATTTCTCCTAAAGATAAAGGCTTTTGGGTTTTTTTTTTTCTCTTGCATTCAGAATCCTGAGGCCTCACAAACGTATCACATTACTCCTAAGCAGCTTCTCATACACTCAGTCATCTGTCACTGTCATTCAGACTGTGTAATATATTTAAGTTTAAACCAAATACCTCACATACGAAGGTGTGATGAATACACATATTTTAACCCAAATTATCCTAATTATCAACGCATTGTAAACTATTTAAATTTAGTCTTAATATTTCTTTGAATATTCCCCAAATACACATGACATAAAAATATATTGTATAGCTATACTTGACATTTAGGCCTGAAAAAAAAAATTCCATTGGTTTGCAAAAGTTGAGACCCCTTGAAAATTCTTTTCCTAAAGAACAGGGACATAGTATACTGGTATACTTATTATTAGAACAAAGTTCAAATTTCACAAGCTGTGGTTGTCATTCATGCCATGCAGTAAAGGCATACACAGAACACTTTTAAAATGCAATTAGTTATTTCCTTTTAAGGGTTAGATATATAAAATCATGCAATTATTGCAACTTCCTGTGTAAATAAAGGCATAAATCCTTGTAAGAGAATTTTTCCTGATTAAGTCCTGCTTTGAAATGAAAATTCTAAGGAAAAATAAAAGATAAGGTTAATATCATAATCATAATTCTAAATTTTATTACTGGAGTAGATTTTAATTTTCACAAAAAAATCCAGTTCTACAATCTCTACTCCTACAAACACTCTATATATACTGCATGAATATATATCTATCTACAAAACTATAGAACTACAGGATTATACTCTATAAAATAATTACATATAACTGACTAATTGTATAATTCTTTTACACTATATATATATATAATTACTTTTTCTAGCCAATTCCTAAACCCATACTTAGTTTTCTGCAAAAAATATCCTGAAAAGTTCTTGCCATTTTGAAGCTGATAGATTCTTGGAGCAGAGTATTCAGTTTACAGGCCATGATGTCACTCACCACCTGCTTCTGTCTGTCAAATTCGGCCATCTTTTTTACAGAAAGAAGATCAAAACTCATCACTTTTCTTAATTCAATCTGTGTCTTTTCGGTGATCCTTTGCATTATTCCATAAGGCTTAAAACAAACATGTGATTTTCTTCGTTCTTCATAGATTTGATTTTGGGGAAAACTCATTTTAGAAGGCTTTGCTAATACAGGCTTCTGATAAGATTTTACTCTGCCTGTCTTCACAAAATTAGAACAATTTACTTTCCTTTCACGATTCTCGTGTTTTCTGGCAAAATCAAGGGATTGCGCACATTCCAATAAAGAATATTTTTGTGACGCAATAACACGAGATGCAGGATTTAAAAAACAAAATTTGCTTACAAAACTCCTTATGAGGGACTGTGTTTTGACATTCTCACCCAGCATTTTGTACAGACGTTCATATATGGACATAAACGTGAAAGTACATTCCTTCCGACCAATCCTTAATTTTTGAAGAATATCAATATCTGGATGATTTTCATTTGATGAACAAAAAATAAGAATTTGTAATCTGTCCTTATCATTTAAATTCTCATGTGTTTCACCAGATAACTTTAAAGTCAATCTCCTAGCAAAGTTTACAGGGATCCACATTTTGAACAACTGATTCTTCTCCTCGTTAGATAAATCAAATTTGTCAACACAGCTTTCAAAAACCTCAGAGTTTCTACAAACATGGATTTTGTTATCATATGCAGGAATGATTTTACATATTTTTAGCAAACTTTTCCTTACTTTACTTCGGATTTGGGCCTGTAAGTCGTCTATTTTTAGTGGTCCGTCTTTCCCTTGTACGTCCTCTACGTCAGTTCTGAAGTCTCCTCCTACTTCTCCATCTTGTTCCACGTCTGCAAGGTCACCTTCAATGGCCGCTACAGACACTTGATTACAGTCAATCTCCCTAACTTTACAGCCAATCTCGGGAACATCACTATTTTCCTTCACACAATCATTTTTGGATGTCTCTGACACAGATCTATGAAATATATCTACCATCTGTAGAATATTTTTTAATTTATCTCTTTCTCTGTTGAAAAACTTAGAATCTAACTTCTGATTCTCCATTTCACACTCTGCATATAAGTTAAGCCATAATACTTCTGAATTAGACTTGTCTACAGACTTAAATTTCAATTTACTCTGCTTAGCATAAGAAGTAACAAAATCCATTTCTCTTACCTTGAAATGTCTCAGCTTGTTCCTTTGATGGACAACGCTGGGCACTTGTCTTCACACGTCTGGCTTCAGCACGTCTGGCAATTCTTAGTCCTCACTTCTAGGTTCTGTCTGATTCTTGTGAGTAGTGGAGTTCCTGATAACTTGCACATATGACTGATGTTAGCAAAGTTCAATCCCCCTTTTGAGCAAGTTGAGGGAAATCCGCAAAAAAAATACAAAAATTCAGATCTGGCTGGCTCTCCAATGTAAAATAATGCGTAACCTTGTAAAATACTCAGGACTAGTTACCAGATAAAAATGTAGTGGTTTATTTGGATTCTTCCATCAAAGAAAAGATTATTACAGAAAAACATAAAAATAGGTGAAAGAGAGATTGTCCATTAGTTCATAGCAAAAACTTGTCACCTTCTTTCTCTGGGATGGCAAATGGTAAAATGGCGTCTGGCTCTGTTCAGCTTCTCAAATAGCAAAGTTACATACCAGCTGTTCAGCTATGTCTGTGCAGAGATGACATCTTGCGTCTGTGTCTCATGATGGTGAAGGAAGGAACGAGCGACCTCTACAGTTAGCCATGAATTATATACGTCTCTTGAAGCACATGATCCAGGTATATATGGAGTTGCCCTGTACCATGAGCCAAGCTTACAAAAATAGCCTATGTCGTGTCAGCTAAAGCAATGTACAGAACTGAGTCTTATACGAAATTAACGGATTATTAATATTTAACACTCCTTCTTTGCCTGATAATAAGCTCTTTGCCCTGGTTCAGTACCGCTTGAGGGCTGTCCGGGAGTTCCACGATTCTGCTCTCAGTGGGAACCCGGGGATCTCGGCCACCCGGATAGCCATTGTTAGGCTATTTTGTTGGTCCTCCATGACCTCTGATGTCGCTAGGTTTGTGTTTGCTTGTGATACCTGTGCCCGTGCTAAGAGCTCCCATAACCAGCCGGCCGGGGAAATGGTGCCATTGCCAATTCCAGATAGACCTTGGACTCATTTGTCCATGGATTTTATCACTGATCTCCCTTCCAATGGCAAAACTGTTATCTGGGTAGTGGTTGACAGATTCAGTAAACAGGTGCATTTTGTACCTTTGACAGGATTGCCTAAGGCAAAAACACTAGCTAAGTTGTTTATTGAGCACCTTGTACGGCTGCATGGCGTGCCTTTGAGTGTGGTTTCTGATAGAGGGGTACAATTTGTGTCCAAATTTTGGAGGGCATTTTGTAAAAGATTGGGTATTTGCTTGACCTTCTCCTCTAACTACTATCCAGAGACCAATGGTCAGACAGAGAGGATCAGTCACTTGAACAGATTTTGTGGTGTCTTGCTATGTCTCAGCAGGATGATTGGTGTTCTTCATTGCCCGTGGCTGAGTTTGCATTTTAACAATCGAATTAACCAGTCCACTGGCACCTCTCCGTTCTTCTGTAACTATGGTTTTCACCCCCATTTTGGCGAATTTTCCAGGCTGGATTCAGGATGTCCAGGGGCTGATATGGCAGTTCAACGGTTGGAGGAGGTGTGGAGGGAGGTCTGGAAGAATATTGGGGAGGCTCAGGGCAAACATAAACATTTTGCTGATAAGCGACGATCTGTAGGACCTATATACCTGGTTGGAGATAAAGTGTGGTTGTCTACCAAGAATACTTGTCTGAAAGTTCCTTCTGCTAAGTTAGGTCCTAGGATTATTGGTCCTTACGAGATCATTGAGGTTGTCAATCCAGTGGCCTTTCGCTTACGCCTTCCTCCGTTGCATCGGATCCCATAAGTCCATAAGTCCCTTCTTAAGTCATTTGTACCATCCTCTGCTGGGTCTGCATCCCCTCCACCTCCTGTCACTGTGGATGGTCAGACTGAGTATGAAGTGAAATGGATTGTGGATTCTCGCATGGTCTGCAGTTCACTTCAGTATTTAGTCCATTGGAGGGGTTACAGTCCTGAGGATCGATCTTGGGTCCCGGCGCAATCTGTCCATGCTGATTGATTGGTTCAGGTGTTTCATATACGTTATCCTGGGAAGCCTGGGGGTCCGGTGGCCCCCCTTGAGAGGACAGTACTGTCATGATCCAGACCGGGTTTTGAGTCCTGTCTTTCCATGTTCCCGGCCAGGTCATTTCAGGGGTTAACTTTTCTCAGCCTCAGTCTGGTTTCAGGATTGCTACTTAGCTCCGCTGCATCCTGCAGGTGTTGTCAGCTATAGTTCTGCCTTCGGTGTGTGTATCTGACTCTGGTATATCCTGATTTGTTCTGCTGTGATTCCTGACTTGCCCCGTGTCTGTTTATTCCCTCTGTCTGTCCTGACTCATTGTTTCCTGTAAGTTTGTGGACTCCCTGGTTTTGACTTGGCTTGTATTCGGACCTGCTTCTGCCTTTGTCTTTGTCTTATCCGCTTCCAACTGTTGCTGATCCTCTGGCTTGTTTGTGACCATGTGTACTGCTGTGACCTCTGGTACTTCGTTTCCTCTCAGTTGCTGACCCGGCTAGTCTGATGATTCTGCTGCCACCTGGTGGTAGCAATCTCTGCTGCTTTGCAGGTCTGCCCTGGGAGTGTTCAGTCCTACCTCCATTCTATTGCCAGTTAGTGGAGTCTGCACATACCTACATTGCAGCAGCCTGACAATAGCAAGTTTAACAATAAATGCAAAATACGCTGTTAGGGTATATAGCCACATTAAATAGGGAAGTGCAGTGGATATTATTTAGGCATGTGCATTGAGCCTGATGAGAGATGGATACATATCAGCAATCTTGGAGCTCACAGCTTCGTCACTCAATTCATTATCCCTTTATGCCCCAGACTACATGCAGTAGTTTCTGTTTAATTCATATTGACTTGCACCTGATATTTTACATTGCAACATTTTGGATTAATATGTTATAATATATTATGAATTGATTGTTTAATTACTTGGCACACCCATCCCCCCACTTATTTAGCGTTTTGTATATATTTTTTATTTTTTGCTCTCTTTCTCTACTTTTATGGTGTTATGTTTTTTGATGTAACAATAAAATTTCAATATTTTAATGTATTTGGATTGTATTTGCCTAATTTTTGAACAATATTTGTGGGTTATTAATTAAAATGTATCCCTTGAAAAATCAAGTAAGAATATAATACATAACAATCAAACAACTAAAATAATAATATATCATTTATTATACATTTTTCTTATTCCAGGCTCCCTCTTTTTCAAGCAAGTGCATTTGCATTTTTGGTACCTGCTCAAGCCATACTATCCCTGGATAAATGGAAATGTCCTCCTGAAGGTAAAGATTGTTTGTAATCAATTTTTTTTATTTAATAAATATTTTTTTCTGGGAATGCATAATAGAAAGTTGCATTATTTTGTGTTATAGAGAGATAAATAAATTCCTAATGACATACTTATAAGTGTTCCTCCTTACAACTCATAATGTGACTCAGTAGTGTGTTTGGCTACCATTTCCCTTTATACATTCCTGACAACATCTGGGAATGTTCCTTTTTTTTTCTCAATTATTTTTATTGAGGTTGAACAAGAAAACAAGTCAAAACAATGACAACCATAGTTACAACCACCATATATATGAAACTAGGAGATCGAGAGGAGAAAATAAGGAGCAGGAAAGTGGGGACCGACAAATGAAAAACAGGAAAGGAAGGGGGGGAAGGGGTGAGGGGAGGAACAGGCACTAGTGGCATCGATAGAACTATGTGTAACAGCAAGTACACATAATAAGTCTCAGTGTTCTGCAGTACAGTAACATATTCCAAAAAGGAAAGAAAACAAACATCCAATATCCAATATCTAATATCCGGCATCTTAATTATATACGGCTAAGCAGGCTGGAGCGGGGCAACCGTGGAGTGTCTACTATGTATCCAGGGGTGCCAAATGTTCTGTCTTTTTATTATGGCGGTCATCGGGTGAGCTAGTGCTAGTTCAAGCTGGCAGTGAGTGTTAATTCTATCAATTAGTCCTGCAACCTCTGGGGGGGTGGGATCTTTCCATCTAGCCGCTGTCAACACTCTAGCAGCTATCAAAATATGTGACAGCGTACCTCTAAGAATATGAGGAATTTCGTTCAGGCCAATGTGTAAAATGGCCTGGCTTGGGGTCAGAGTCATCTGGATACCCAAGACTTGTGAGATCAATAAATCAACACCCCTCCACCAAGGCTGGAGCACCGGACAGGACCACCAAGTATGCTCAAGAGTACCCCTCATCCCACACCATCTCCAGCATTCACCAGACCCACCAGCTCCAAAATGTGCCGTTCGGACCGGGAACTGGTACCATCTCAGGTGCGTCTTTTTCAACTGCTCCAGATGGTTCACACATGAAGAGACCCGTACAACTTCACACAATCCTTCCTCCCAGTCAACAGGTTCAGAGAGAAAACCCAGATCCCGCTCCCACCTGATCATATAGGGCAGTTTTGTATTATCCGGCGGGTCATTCAGGGCTCTATATAATAATGAGATACCTCTCGGGCCAGAATCAGGCAGCAGAAAATAACTGTTAACTGTGTTATTTAGTTGTGAATTGGAAAAAAACGAGTCCGGTGAATTATGCAACATATGACATATTTGTAGGTATTGGTAAAAACACCTCCGGGTGGCCGGAAACTCAGCAGCCAGTTGGTCAAACGGGATTAACCTACCACTCCCCACTAGGTCTCCCAGACTCACAATTCCAGCAGCAACCCACAACTGAAGATTAAGGTATGGAATATGCATCTCAAGGGCCTTTAACGATATGGAGTGGCGTGATAGTTTAATAAGAGATGGGACCACTGTCCTCCAATGATGTAGCGCAGCTTTCATAGTTGGCAAAAGTGGGGAATATTTAGTAGTTTTAATAGCTTCAGCCTCCAAAATATATCGGGTAGACTTAGCGGTAGCATAATAATTTTCTATTTGAAGCCATTTATGGTCTCTGTCAGCTTGCCACTAGTCTCTCAGTCCCGCCATTACAGCGGCTTTATGATACTTTAACAAGTTTGGTACCCCCAGTCCCCCTTTTTTATATGGGAAATACATTAGGGCCCTGGAGATCCTAGACTTTTTATATGACCAAATATAACTATATGCCATAGTTTGTAATCTTAGAATTCTTTTTTTAGGGATTATCATTGGTATGCCCCGGAGTAGGTACAATATTTTAGGTAGGACAATCATCTTAAAGGCATTAATCCTTGCAATCCAGGAGGTCTGGACAGCATGAAGCTGCTCCAATTGTTTCTTAAGCTGTATTTCCAAATTAGTAAAGTTCCTATCCACAATCTGCTCAGAACCCGTTAGTGTAATGCCCAAATATGGAATACCCTCTCTCATCCACTTAAATGGAAAAATGGCCTCCAGCCTTGTCTTTGCCGCACAAGGAACCGCCACCGGAAACAACAGGGATTTTGTGGGGTTCAGTTTATAGTATGAGACCTTGCTAAATTCCCCAAGTTCACAAATAACCGCAGAAAATGAAGATTCTAAATTTACACAGGATAGAATGACATCATCGGCGTATAGACCGACTTTGTGCTCCACCTGTCCAACCCTAATCCCAGAAATGCCCGCCGACACTCTAATGCGCTCGGCAAGCGGCTCCATGCACAGCGCAAAAATATCAGGCGAGAGCGGGCACCCCTGTCTGGTACCGTTCGTGATCTGGAACGGGCCGGACAAGAAGCCAGACGTCAAAACCCTGGTACAGGGGGTCGAGTACATGGAACAGATTGCGGATAATATAGGGCCCGACAGTCCAAATTTCTTCAGGACTCCTCTTAAATATCCCCAGTGCACCCTGTCAAAAGCTTTTTCAGCATCAAGTGACAGGAATACACTGGGTTGGCCAGACAGCTCAGATATTTTAATCAAATTCAACATACGTCGTATGCCATCCTTCGTCTCCCGTCCTGCAACAAAGCCCACCTGATCTGGTGACACTATAGTCGGTATAATTAGTTTCAGTCTAGATGCTATGATTTTAGTAAACAGTTTCACATCTGAATTTAACAAAGCAATGGGTCTGAAATCTCCGGGATGTGTGAGTGATTTCCCCGGTTTTGGTATAGTGGAAATAGTGGCCTCTAAATTAGGGGCCATCACAGTACCAGTGTCTCTCCAGTGTGTGAACAGACGCTGTAGATATGGTGTTAATTGCTGAGAAAAGGTCCTATAATAATCATTCGTTAAGCCATCCGGGCCTGGGGCTTTATGAAGTTTAGTCTGTTTAATCGCCTGCTGAATTTCTGCAGCCGCGAAGGGGGCGTTTAAATAATTTAATTGGTCAATGGTAATACATAGCAAATTAACAGAATCTAAGTATGCATCAATAGATGTTTGGTCAGGTTGAGGGGTGGAGGCATCATCTTTTAAATTATAGAGGGCAGTGTAATATTGAGCAAAGGCTTGCACTATGTCCCATGGGTTCCTAAGGGCTCTACCTTGCTCATCCAATATGTGGTCAATTCGTGACATGACCTCCCATTTACGAACTCTGTGAGCTAGAAGCGCTCCTGCCCTGTCCCCGGTAGCATATACTGTAAGTTAGTTTTAAGTTTCCTCATATTGTATGCATATTTGTATAGGAAATTTTCCCTTAATTTAAATCTAATTTGGGAGATCTCCTCAGAGACGGAGGGCGTATGTGCTGCCTTATTAATAGCATCTAAATAATGTAAACGGGAGAGCAGAGCCTTTCTACTGGCTTCTCTTTTCTTTAAATATGAAGCTTGTTGTAGGAGAACCCCCCTAACCACCACTTTGTGAGCAGACCAAAGGGTCTCATCAGAGACCTCCCAATTATCGTTTATTTGAAAAATAGCCCTCCAGCTCCGAGGAAACCTTATCAACCACCTCCCCCCTCAGCAGCAATGAGTCATGAAGACGCCACCTGAACGCAGGGTCAGCCTGGTGGGCAAGAGCATGGGTCAGAGAGACAGGAGCGTGGTCAGACCAGGCAATTAGGCCAATAGTGGCATTTAGACACCTGCTTAGGGTCGCACTATCTATTAAGAAATAGTCGATACGGGAGTATGTGGAGTGCCTAGGAGAATAAAAAGTATAATCTCTTTCCGATGCGTGTGAGTATCTCCAAAAATCATGCAGGTGAAATTCATTGGATAGGAGGTTCAAACCCCTCCTAGTTCTCTTCCTTCCTGAAGAGCAGTCAAGGTCCGCATTCATGGGGAGATTGAAATCACCACATATGATATTGCTACCGTTCGCTTTTAAAGAGATATCATTAAAGGTAGTTCTCAAAAATTTGTGTTGGCCTTCATTGGGAGCATATACATTTGTCAACGTGTGCACCTCTCCATTTAGCAGGCAAGTGACTGTCATGCATCTATCTACGGAGTCAGCATATTGTGATAACAATTGAAATGCTATTGTACGATTCACCATAATGCACACACCAGCCTTTTAGGTCTGACCATTAGCAAAAAACATGTGGGGGAAGTGAGGGTGTCGAAGCCTGAAATTATCGGCTTCCAATAGATGTGTTTCTTGAAGGCAGACAACATCTGCCCGTGACCTCCCCACCTCCCTCCACATCATAGAGCGTTTTTCAGGGGAATTTTGGCCCCTAACATTCAATGATAAGATTTGTATACTCATAATACTGATACGAGAAGTTCACAGTGCTGCCGGCAGAATTTAACTGCACACTTAATATAGTCACATATAGCATGTTAGAACCAACACGTCTACAAATACACTGAGAGTCCATTGTAGCACATAGATGCCTGGGTATTTGGGAGGAAAAAACCTGGAAGAAAAAATGGGAGCAGATATACTTACAGATGGGCCAGAGTATTGACCCAAAAGGATGCCAAAAAGAAAATAAAAAAGAGAACAGACAAAAAAAGAAAGGAAAAGTAAAAAAGATAAGAAACCAAAACATAGTCAAATACACGAGAGCCACTCGTATAAACATCCAGAACAGTTCGGACGATCCGCAGATCAAGGATCTACGAGGGGGGTGGAAGTGAAAAGTTCACGAACCAAGGCCCACTAGGAAGCGTAGCAGGAGAGTCCAGTTATCCAGACTCATACCATGCAGTACAGTCAAGCCATAGACCACTCCAAAGCCACCTTCCGACCCGTGTCAGCTTGTCTTGGTGAAAAAAGGATCTTCCAGCTCGTGAGCTTCTCCTTTGCTTGCTTAGGAGAGGAACAGACCACTGCACTTCCGTCATGAGTGATGAAGAGCCTCACAGGATTGAAACCCCACTGATATTTCACGGAGACCTCCCTCAAGGCTCTGCAGACGTGGGCATATTCCCGCCTCTTAGACAGCATAGCAGCCGACAGATCTGGGAAAACTTGCAGTGCCTGAAACTTAGAAGGAAGCTCAGGAGGATTTCTTATTTGTCTTAGAAAGCTCTCTTTAGTAGTATACAGGTGTACCCTTGCAAGAGTGTCCCTGGGGAGAGACGAATCCAAGTGCTTGGGTTTGGGCATCCTGTGGACCCTGTCAACTAACAGGTCCCTTGGGGAGAGCGATGGCAGGACAGCTTGCATATAGTTTTGGAGGAAGGGGGCCAGATCTTTATCTCCTATAGTCTCTGGGATGCCTCTTATACGAAGATTATTTCTTCTAGATCTGTCCTCCAGATCATGTATTTTATCAAATGCGCCTGCCAACCTACCGTTCATGGCTTGATTCTCATCCACAAGAGCGTTGATAACAGAAACATACTCAGACATCTTGTTTTCTAAGTGGTCTGTACGTGCTCCTAAAGAGTTAACTTCTCCTCTTATCTCATCTCCTTTAACATGTCCTGCATGTCCTCCCTTAATGAAGTGCGTATAGATGCCAGGAAATCCCTCATGTCCCCCCTAGTCATAGGTGCAGAGTTACTGTGATGTGTATCTGCTGAGGTCTCACCTCTCTCTGAGCCCTGGGAGCCGTGGGAGGAACGAGATGATCCTGAGGGAGGGGAAGCTGCTGCCATTTTCCCTGCTGCATGTGCAGCCTGAGTCCTCAGAAAGAAGTCAGGCAGGTGCGGAGGAGAAGCCTTTCTCTGTGTTCTACCACGTGTCATCATGTGCCCGGGGGTGTTAGGAAGCCGGCGGTGCACTGTACGGCGGTCGAGGAAGCCGCTGAATGCCGATATGAGCCGATGTAAGTCTGGAGTCACTGGAGCTCTGGAATCACACTCCCTCCATCTTCAGCGCGCAGACACCGCCCCCCTCTGGGAATGTTCCTGATGAGAAGGTGGATTGTTTGCTAGGCATCTGGATCAGGGTATCAGTGAGCTTATCAACAATGTGTATCGTTAATTGGGGTTTTGTGTGTACAGATACATGATGCTCCAATGCTTCAAGTTGCATAATGTTCTCAGGCCATATGAGGCCAGACATTGTCTTGTACTAGGAGGAATCCAAGGCCAACAGTACCAGAGTAAGGTGTGCTAATGAATCTCAGAATTTAATTCAAAGATGATGTTTGGTTATCACGTGTATGTTTCTGCAACCCTATAAGGATATGCCTTGCCAAACCAAACTGGTCATATCAGATGATGTTGCAGGTACCATAACATTCACCGTGACATCTTCAAACTCTTTTATGTCTGTAATATCCTCAGTGTGAACCTGCTGTCAGTTGAGAAGAAAACAAGGTGCCAATGGCAAACCTGGGAATTTTGGAGCTTCAAATTGCTGGACTCTGAGCACAAGTCACACTACATGATACTGAACCCTAATGCCACCTTCACAGAGTTTGCTTCTGATTGTTTGGTCAAAAACATGCACACCAGGAGCCTGTTGGTTATCATTTTGTAGGACTCAGGTAGTGCTTTTCCTGTTACATCACATACAAAAAAATAAATAGCAAATTTGCTTCTAGGTTGGTATCTTTCTATGGACTTGTCTGCCTCTCCTCGTGTAATGGCCTATGTCCTAGTATCTGTCCCATGCTCTTGAGACTGTGTTGGGAGACACATGTATGAATGTGCCATCCATGGGGAGCTGGACTACTTGTGCAACATCTTGAGTAGCAAGTACAATCTCATACTACCAGTAGTGACAAGAAGGGAGTAATTGGGGCCAAAACCTCAAAACTATTCTGTTTTTGGGGTAGTTGTAAGGAGGTGGCCGGTCCCCTCAATTGCACACTCCTCTTCGTCTGTGTGACTCCCCGTGTATTTTCCTGTATATATGTCTTATGTGTAATATAATTTATGTGATATTACATATTGTGTATGTTCTCCTTTAAATGTCTGTGCAGAGTTAGGGACAGGCAATAGTTAAAAGGGGGGCTGGGCTTGCAGCCACAAGGGGACAGGAAGCGGCTACTCCTCAGAACTGCCTGGGACTCTGTTAAGGGCAGACGTGTTTCAAGACGGGGCACTGCCAGACCCCCCGGATGCGAGAGGTCTGTTGCCCTGGACATCAAGGACTTCAAGGATTCCAGGGACTCAGGAAGGGTCCCGAAGACAAATAAGGCTAAGGACTGCAATATGGGCCCATGGACTCTGGAAGGGCCCCGCTTCTGAAGGGGTTATCCCCGGCATGTGGAATTCCACTAATCCTTGGCTGCTGCAACTGCTGTGGGTTCGGTTGGAAAGCATGACAGGGAGCGAGTAGGAAAACTCGTGCCTTTATTCTTCATCACTGTTCATTAAAAAGTTTTTTTCCCCGTTGGAATACAGCTGCCTCCCGGACCCTTTATTTGCCTGAGGAAAAAAAAAATTGATCCAGCTTGAGACGGAGGCGGCTGCAATTTTACAAAGTTTTATTGGACAACTTAAAAATATGTTGGTTCTTTAAAAATCTCTTATAGCAAACACCGAGCACACCAGATTCCTTTATTTGCCTGGACTGCTGTGACCCAGAGTAAAGGTAATCTGTGGGGAAAGAACTGTGTTGGACCCATCTGTCTATGTGCAAGGGACCGGGGGTGCTCGCTGATAGTGTGCGCGATGGACTGTGCCTGTGCACTGTATCTTTAAATAAACTGTCCACCACTAGCCCCCTCCCCCCGGTGCCCTTGTTACATAGTCCGACTGTAGCCTCTCCACTGCACCCTTTGTCACTTTCATTTACATGAAAGCAGGTGAAATTGATTCACAATCACTTATGCTTCTTAACCCCTTAATGACAGAGCCAGTTTGGAGCTTAATGACCAGGCCAATTTTTACAATTCTGACCACTGTCACTTTATGAGGTTATAACTCTGGAATGCTTTAATGGATCCCTCTGATTCTGAGATTGTTTTTTCGTGACTTATTTTACTTCATGTTAGTAGTAAAATTTCTTCGATAAGTCTTGTGTTTATTTATGAAAAAATGGAAATATGGCGAAAATTTTGAAAATTTAGCAATTTTAAAACTTTAAATTTTTATGCCCTTAAATCAGTGAGATGTGTCACACAAACTTCTTAATAAATAACATTTCCCACATGTCTACTTTACATCAGCACAATTTTGGATGCAAAATTTTTTTTTCGTTAGGAAGTTATAAGGCTTAAAAGTTGACCAGCGATTTGTCATTTTTACAACAAAATTTACAAAACCATTTTTTTAGGGACCACATCATATTTAAAGTCATTTTGAGAGGTGTACATGACAGAAAATACCCAAAAATGACACCGTTCTAAAAACTAGACCCCCCAAGGTGCTCAAAACCATATTTAAGAAGTTTATTACCCCTTTACGTGCTTCACAGGAACTAAAGCAATGTGGAAGGAAAAAATTAACATTCAACTTTTTTTTGCAAAAAATTTACTTCAGAACCAATTTTTTTTATTTTCACAAGTGTTAAAAGAGAAAATGAGCCGCAAAATTTGTTGTGCAATTTCTCCTGAATATGCCAATACCCCATAAGTGGGGGTAAACCACTTTTTCAGCACACGGCAGAGCTCGCAAGGGAAGGAGCCCGTTTGACTTTTTCAACGCAGAATTGGCTGGAATTGAGATCGGATGCCATGTTGCGTTTGGAGAACCCCTGATGTTCCTAAACAGTGGAAACCTCCAACAAGTGACCCCATTTTGGAAACTAGACCCCTTAAAGAACTTATCTAGATGTGTGGTGAGCACTTTGAACCTTCAAGTGCTTCACAGAAGTTTATAGCGTAGAGCCATGAAAATTAAAAATAATTTTTTTTTACTCAAAAATGATTTTTTAGCCCGCTATTTTTTTATTTTCACAAGGCTAACAGGAGAAATTGGACCACAAAAGTTTTTGTGCAATTTGTCCTGAGTACACTGATACCCCATATGTGGGGGGGAACCACTGTTTGGGTGCATGGGAGAGCTTGGAAGGGAAGGAGTGCCATTTTGGAATGCGAGACTTTTATTGAATGGTCTGCGGATGTCATGTTGCGCTTGCAGAGCCCTTGATGTACCTAAATAGTGGAAACCCCCCACAAGTTACCCCATTTTGGAAACTAGACCTCCCAAGGAGCTTATCTAGATGTGTGGTGAGCACTTTGAACCCCCAAGTGCATGACAGAAGTTTATAACGCGGACCCGTGGAAATAAAAAATCTTTTTTTTTTCCTCAAAAATGATTTTTTAGTCCTCTATTTTTTATTTTCCTAAGGGCACCAGGAGAAAATGGACCACAAAAGTTTTTGTGCAATTTGTCCTGAGTACGCTGATACATCATATGTGGGGGGCAAGCACTGTTTGAGTGCATGGGAGAGCTCAGAAGGGAAGGAGTGCCATTTTGGAATGCAGTGTCAAATATAGCGTGGCACTACCGCAGGGTATGCAAGTAGGTTACCCAGACCAAAGTGAATAATAAAGTAACTTGGCACTCAACTGAATAATCCTTTGCAAATTAGATTTATTTTATAATTTATTGCAGTCCTGGAAACGTTTCGGCCTGGCCAGCTGACGAGCGGGGGAATACCGCGTCCCACCTGTGTATGCCACCTCCATATCTAAACAAGCTTCATATGGACCCATTTACCTCCTGGACTATACAGCACTAGTTTCAAACAGATTAAGCGTCCATGATACCTCCAAGAAGATTTATACATTTCTCTATGTATGGTTATATAATCCTTTTTGCAAGGCATTTAAATCAGTATATCCACTCTTATAATAATAGGAGATACCATTTAGATCAACATGACATTCTGAAGTAGATCTCCATAGGAATCCTTACTTGGGTACCGGATTAGTATTTTGCGATAGCAGTCGGCAGACTGAGGAAGGCCGATAATAGGTCGAAAAGTTTCCAGGACTGCAATAAATTATAAAATAAATCTAATTTGCAAAGGATTATTCAGTTGCGTGCCAAGTTACTTTATTATTCATTTTGGAATGCAGACTTTGATGGAATGGTCTGCGGGTGTCATGTTGCGTTTGCAGAGCCCCTGATGCACCTAAACAGTGGAAACCCCCCACAATTGACCCCATTTTGGAAACTAGACCCCCCAAGGAGCTTATCCAGATGTGTGGTGGGCACTTTGAATCCCCAAGTGCTTCACAGAAGTTTATAATGCAGAGCCGTGAAAATAAAAAGTATTTTTTATTTCCACAAAAGTGATTTTTAGCTCCCAATTTTTAGACCCCCAAAGTTGGTGAATAGTGGAAACCCCTCAATTATTGCTCCAACCCTAACCCCAACACACCCCTATCCCTAACCCTAATCCCAAACCTAATCCTAATTCTAACCGTAATCCTAATTCGCCCTAACCCTAATTCTAACCCTAGCCCTAGCCCTAACCCTAGCCCTAACCTTAACCCTAGCCCTAACCCTAGCCATAACCCTAACCCTAGCCCTAACCCTAGCCCTAACCCTTGCCCTAACTCTATCCCTAACCCTAATGGAAAAATGAAAAAAAAAATTTTTTTTTTTATTTCATTATGTTTGCCTAACTAAAGGGGTGATAAACGGGGGGGTTATTCACTATTTTTTTATTTTGATCACTATGATAGTTTATCATAGTGATCAAAATGAATGAATGGAATCTGCCAGCCGGAGCTCATGCACCCGTCATTTTCCCCAGATCCAAGATGGCGGCGCCCACCGGAGGATGTCGACGGGACGCAGGACCACCGGGAAGGGACCCTGGACCACAGAGAGGTGCCGGCGGGGGATCGGGGACCCTATCTCTCTCCTCTGATGTGCGATCACATCAGTGGAAAGAGAAATTAAATGCAAAATCGCTGCTTTTTTTTTTGGAATCGCCATTATAGGATTAATAACGGCGATCGCAAAAGTGGGGTCGGTAAAAACCGGCCCGATTCATGTTCTCTGAGGTCTCAGCTACCCCCTGCAGCCGAGACCCCAGAGAAAATCCGACACTGGGGGGCGCTATTTACTTACACTACAGCGCCGTGACGGCGTTGCGGTTTAAGTACCCTTAATTACCGCCGTTAAAAGGCGTATCGGCGGTCGTTAAGGGGTTAAATGAACAGATTGATATTCCTGAAGTTTAGCTTGTAGGAGATGCGATCATATTTCTTTTTAGTTTTTGACCTCACCTTTCCAGAGGCATAACTTTTTTATTTGTCAATATTGCTATGAGGGCTTGTTTTTTGCATGATGATCTGCAATTCTATGATTTATATTACTTTTCTTTTATATTACATTAATTTTACACATTTATTTTACTTTGTGATATATTGAAAAACTATTTAAAAATGTCCAAGTAGGGTAAAATTGAAAACGGCATATCCACATTTTTTTTTTACAGAATTCGCTTTATGGTAAAAATAACATAAAACAAAATAATTATGAGTCACTATGGCTATAGCGATACCAAATTTAAAAATAAAGAAAGCTAGCAAAAAAATGTCTATAATATGAAGGCTATAACTTTTTCATTTTTAATTGGAACTGTATGGGAACTTGCTTTTTAGCTGCCAAGCTGTAGCTTTTATTGATACCTTAGTGGGGTACATATATTATTTAAATCATTTTGCATTGCATGTCGGGGGAGGTGTGGAAGCTGAAAAGTGATACATTTGGAGTTGGGATTTTTGTTTTTCTTTCTGGGGTTTAAATTATTGGCTAAGCACATTCCAGAACTTTAAAATTGCAATTCCAAATAGGAAAGACAGGGTATTATGAAAACCACAGGATTGATAGACCTGTTAACCCCTTTACCCCCAAGGGTGGTTTGCACGTTAATGACCACGCCAATTTTTACAATGCTGACCACTGTTGATTTATGAGGTTATAACTCTGAAAGGCTTCCATGGATCCCGGTGATTCTGGCACCGTTTTCTCATGACATATTGTACTTCATCATAGTTGTAAAATTTCTTTGATATGACTTGCGTTTATTTGTGAAAAAAATTGAAAATTTGGCAAAAAAGTTTACATTTCGTAATTTTCCAACTTTGAATTTTCATGCCCTTAAAGCAGAGAAATATTTCACACACAATAGTTAATAAATAACATTTCCCACATGTCTACTTTACATCAGCACAATTTTGGAACCAAAATTTTTTTTTGTTAGGAAGTTATAAGGGTTAAAAGTTGGCCAGCGATTTCTCATTTTTACAACACCATTTTTTTTAGGGACCACATCACATTTGAAGTCACATTGAGGGGTCTATATGACAGACAATACCAAAAAATGACACCATTCTAAAAACTGCACCCCTCAAGGTGCTCAAAACCATATTCAAGAAGTCTATTAACCCTTCAAATGCTTCACAGGAGTTTTTGGATTGTTTAAAAAGAAATGACGACATCAAGTGTCCATGGCAGCAATCGGGACCCCTCGTCATGCCGTGGGGTCTCCGATCCAAAGGCAAAGGGGCTGTTAGCCCCTGTGCTGGCTCCGGAATGCTGTGAGCATGTTTGATCGCAGTGTTCCAGGGGTTAAAGTGGCTATGAGAATCAGATGACACGCGGCCGCGATCATCCGTGCTTCCCCCCGTGAGCGTGGCTGATTGCCCATGACGTACTATCCCTTCCATGGGCAGTAAGTTCCAGGGCACATGGACGGTATAGTACGTCCAATGTCAGAGAGGGGTTAATGATTAAAAAAATGAAAAAAATAATTTAAAAAATATTGATTTATTAAGTTTTGAATATGAGCACCACAGCATGTACAGAAATACATGCACTTACACACCTTGGCATGCTGTCAATAAGATTACTAATGGTTTTCTGAGGACTATTCTGCCACGATGAGTGCACTTGGTCACGCAAATCATCAATAGAGATGAGCGAAACTTTCAAGGTTTGGTTTGGTTTGGTGAACATCCCGATGGTCGCGACACCTTAAGATGGGACAAAAAGCTTCCCAAACAGCTCAAATTAGGGGCAGATGCCAGAAAAAATGGTATCAATTGACCCAGAGTACAAAAGTATAATTGTGCAGCATGGATGCATTGGACAGGGCTTGGACCAGCATTTCTAGCTGAAACATTGATCAGTAACAGTTTGATGAGTAAGAGGTAAAGGCCTGCTGCTCTGAGATGTCTTCCAAATTCAGGCAACACGCATGAAGTAGGCCCAACTTGGAGTCCAAACATTTCCAAAAATTATGGGCAAACACCAGGAAAAGTGGCATTGATTGACCCACAGTAAAACATTTTATAATGGCACCGCAGCAGTCTGCCATGGGCCATGCATGAGGTATCAAGGTCTGGGCCAACATTTAGAGCTTTGAACTGAAGTTTAAATTAAGATGAGGTTTGTGAGGGAGTGTTGTAATTCTTCTTTGCTGGGAGCCCTGATAACCTCATGCAACAGCTTTTATTTCCCAGTCACACTCAGGTGGCACAAACATCAGTTTCGTAGACGACTATTGGAAGAAAAATGTAAGGATAGTAACACAGGTAGTTGACTGAAAGTAAGTGCAGGCCTGCCGGTCTGGAAGCCCTACTGCTACAGCTAGCACACATAAAGGAGACCCAACCTGGATTTCAAACACTTCCAAAAATTACTGCCAAACACCACTAAAATGCATCAATTTCCCCAGAGTAGAAACAGTATAATGGGCCTCTGACACACCTTCCACTACAGGCGACCCACCAGATGGATACCCAACTTGGAGTCTCCACATTTCAAAAAATCATTGTCACACATCACTAAAGTGGCATCAATTTCCACAGAGTAGTGTGGCGCCCCTGAGGGTTCAGTCGCCACAGAGGTACTGCACCTCCTCCTGAGGTGTAGTACCCCACCATCCTGGTAACCCCTGCATTCCACACAACATAGTAGTGTAGCAAAGCACCCTTTGGTAGCTCCCTGCTTGGAACACGAAGAGTGCTGGGAAGTGGGTGGAGCTTAGTCTGCACCAAAAGATTGGGAAGAGTTTAGGATTTAGTCAGTCTGACGGGGTCAGAAGGAGAGAGAAGATCCCCGGACGAGGGAAGTGCTGCAGCGGACCTCAGTGACCTGGGTCTGCTGGCACAGGAAAGAGACATAGATGGAAAGCCTGACTCTTTATAAGAAGGATAGATTTGAATGGAACGTAAGGAGAAGAGGAGGACTGAGGATTAGGGTTAGAGCAGAACCCTTCCCCAGTTCACAGCGCAAGGCCGGGGTCCGGTCCCCGAGGTTGTATGGATACTAATGGTCCTGCAGCAGACACTGGAGGAATAGAAGTTGTCACCACTTTATTCCCACACAAGACTTGGGGGCACAACAGCGACGTGAGTGAGCCGGGACTTAGTAGCAAGGAGTCCCCGAAGCAGGCTACAGCTGTCTGCCATACAAGTAGAGTTCATTGGAATATCTGACAGGAGGAACTCCAGTGTAACTCAGTACTGAGAGTACTTCACTATAGGCGCTGAAAGGGAGACGTTCAGAAAAGGCACATGTTGGCGGAGTGTTGGAACGGAGTGCTTCATCTAGCTTGGAGGTTGACTGAGCCCTTGACCCGGAGGACACGGCACGGATGCGGGCACCTGTATGCACAACAGATTGTGAGTAAAGCTTTGGAACTACATGCCCTGGTGTCCTCCGCTTACTCCTGCGCCAACACCCTCAGCACTGCTACATCTCTGTGCCTGATACTGCACCATCTACGTCTCTCCCCTATCTCTACCTAGGACTACTGCCCTACCTGTGGAGGGCCACAACACCAATGCTGCACTACACCATCTTTCCCAGAGGATCTGTTTGCAGCGTCGGCTTAACACCTTTCTTGCCGAACACCACAGGTGGCATCACAAATCATTCAATGAGCATTTCTGCTATTTACAATGGGCGCCCAGGGCCACGGACCGGGTTCTAGCTGCCGTGACAACAACAACCGCCTCTTGGAGATCCGCGGGCCTGGTACCGAGTACCCCACCAGTCCTGGGAGGGCGACCCAACCTGGCGTCATGAACAGGATGACGAAGCCCAGTACCACCGGTTTCTGTGTGCCAAAGATTTGTTGGACTTAATTGCTGAGAATGTGCAAAATAACCAAATTGACAGACTGTAAAATGGACTCTCAAAATGGTCACTGGCATGGTGAAGAAGGGCGTGATAACATGGGTGGTCCTAAGAAAAGCGCGCGGACTGTCCTGGGCCTCCACTGCCTTAACTTCTATGCTACAGCAACTTGGCCCACCCCCAGAGGGGTTCGTATACTGGCTTGGTATGGAGGAGTAGGAAGAAGACGCCGCCCCCAGAAGGAGGAGCGAAGCCCTGTGGCGGGAAAGGAGCCCGGGAAGGGGGATGAACGCCAGGACGCCATGATGGAGGAAGGAAGGAGGCCTGAAGAGTGCGAGGAGGTTGAGCAGAACTTCCCCGACGCAGAAGCTGAAGGCTCCAACCCAGCTTCCAAAATGGACCGCCAACAGCTGGAGGAAGAGATTGCCCAGCTGACACACCGCCTGCGGCTAAGACAAGAGGCTCTCTCGGCCCTGAACCTGTGGCGCGTCCATGAGGGGCATATATCTCCGGTACCCCCACCACCGGTACCCGCTGTCGCTGCTACCGTTCTTCCCCAGGCAGCACCGTGGAGCCCATGGCTGTTGAGACACCACCGGCCGCGTCTGTCATCACCTGGTGAAGCCGGTGAAGAATCTATGCTCCTGCCTGGACCGAGAGCGGCTGCGCAGGTTCCACCGGAGACCCCTGCGGACCCGGAGCCGCCATGCGCTCCACCACCATCTCCAACCTTTCACCGGGCAGCCTCCACCACCACCGCTGCCACCGGTAGTTATCCAGAGCCTGCACCGTAGTCGATATCACCATGCCAGGAGGCTCCAGGTATGACCGCTGCCCCTGCACCCGGGAAGGCCTCGGGGCACACAGCTGTTGCAGCGTCCAGGCAGGTCGTGCTAGATCTGGTCTGGGACCGGGACTTGAGTCCTTGGGGGATGAACACCTGAACCCCTAGCAGTGGTGCCCCTGTCCACGGTGGGTAGAGGCCGATCCTGGGAGGAGGAGGAGACAGAGGCCAGATGCCAAGCGACCATCCGCCAGCTAGCAGGCGAGCAGAGAGAACGGGAACAGCAGAGGCTGGCAGTGCTAGGCCCTGACCTGGACCGGAAGGAGAAGGTCCCTGCTGGTCACTATGGTGCCTGGGACTCAGCAGGATGGGGCCAGGTCCTGAATGTCAACCATGAGCGGGGGTTTGGTTTCATCTCCGACCCCCAGAGGATCTCTGACCTCTTCTTCAGCAGGAGCGACGTGAAATCTCATCTCCGGAGGGGACACCATGCTCATGATCTGCAACCGGGAGAATACGTCACTTTCACCCGGTATGAGGGGCTACGGGGCTGGTATGCTATGAATGTGCACCATATTCCAGAGGACTTTATATCGGCTTATAAGAAAGAAAGTCTTAGTTACTCACCGGTTAACGGTATTTTTCGGAGTCCATGACAGCACCACCTGAGAGAGGGATCCGCCCTTCCTAGGAACAGGAAAACCTACAGATACAAAAGGGCGGCACCTCTCCCACGCATCAGTTGGATTACAGAGCATAAAAGAGGACCTCCAAGGTTAATGCATGATTATATGTACAACAATATCAACACTTACATTTTTATCACCCGTGGATATGTACAAAGGGAAGACGTGCACACCCAATTTGACTAAGGGAAGGGAATCTATGGGTGCTGTCATGGACTCCGAAAAATACCGTTAACCAGTGAGTAACTAAGACTTTATTCGGTCGTCCATGACAGCACCACCTGAGAGAATTACAGAGAGTAATCACTACTTTAGGGGGGGACTACAGCCTGTAGAACCCTGATACCGAAGGAGAGGTCTGCAGAAGCACCCAAGTCTAGCCTATAATGACTATAAAAAGTGCTCGGAGAGGACCAAGTGGCCGCCTTACAAATCTGGTCGATGGAGACTTCCGATCTCTCGGCCCACGAGGTCGCCACGGCTCTGGTGGAATGCGCCTTCAATTTCTCCGGAGCTACTCTACCTTTTGAGGTGTAAGCTAGCGAGATTGCTTCTCTAATCCATCTGGCTAGTGTACTTTTGGACACCCTAAGACCTTTCTTAGGGCCTTGGTAGGAGACAAAGAGGGCATTGTCCTTCTTCCAAGGATCGGTAACCGCTAGATACTCCAAGAGGCATCTCCTAACATCTAAAGTGTGTAGCTTCTCCTCTTTCTCATTAATTGGTTTAGGGAGGAAGGATGGAAGGACTATTTCCTGCGACCTATGAAAGCTGGAGGCTACTTTTGGTAAATACGCTGGGTCAGGTCTAAGTATTACCCTATCCTCTTTTACCTGAAGAAAAGGTGGGCGCCTAGACAATGCCTGAATGTCGCTTACCCTACGGGCTGACGTTATGGCTATCAGGAAAGCTATCTTGAGGGACAGGCTCCTAATAGAGGCTGACGAGATGGGTTCAAATGGTGCTTCTGTCATAGCTGTGAGGACTAGGTTCAAATCCCATGGCGTGAGTCTATTTTTTACTATTGGTCTGGATCTACTCGCTGCTTTGATAAACCTATTAACCCAGTAATTAGCCGCGATGTTGCAGCTAAAGAGGGCCCCCAAGGCGGATACCTGTACTTTAAGGGTACTGGTGGAGAGACCCAGGTCCAGCCCTTTTTGTAAAAATTCCAAGATCTGGCCTATAGGGACGGAATCGTCAATATTTATATTTGAGCTTTGGAGGAATCTTTTCCAAATTCTGACGTAAATCTTAGTTGTCACCACTTTCCTACTTTTTAGTAGAGTGTCAATTAGGTCTGGGGAGAAGCCTTTACTTTTTAGCAATGACCGCTCAAATTCCACGCCGTGAGATGAAGGCCAGCCACCTGAGGGTGGAAGACCGGGCCCTGGGACAGAAGGTCCGGGATGTCCGGGAGAACCCAAGGATCGTCTACCGACATGATCCTGAGGTTCGAGAACCATGCTCTTCTGGGTCAGAACGGGGCGATGACTATGACCCTTGCCCTGTCCTTCCTGATTTTCCTCAACACCAGAGGAAGTAGAGATAGGGGAGGAAAGGCGTAGGCTAGCCTGAAGTCCCATTTTATCAGTAGCGCATCTACTGCCAGAGGAGTCTCCCTGGGATTTAGGGAGCAAAACTGTCTCGTTTTCGAGTTCTCCTTGGTGGCGAATAGATCCACCTCTGGTTGACCCCATCTCTGCACGATCTGAACGAAAATGGAGGTGTTTAAGGCCCACTCTCCTTGTTTTAACAGGTTGCGGCTCAGGAAATCTGCCGCGACGTTCTCTTTTCCTCTTATGTGAAGAGCCGTGAGAGATAAAAAATGCCTCTATGCTAGCTGGAACAACTGTCCTGCCACATTCATCAGAGTTTTGGATCGAGTTCCGCCTTGGTGGTTGATATAGGCCACGGCCACTCGATTGTCCGAGAGAACTCGTACGTGATGGCCCTGTAGATACATAAGGAGCTCTTTAGCTGCGTGTACTACCGCTGTCAATTCTTTCAAATTAGAGGACATTTGTATCTGATCCCGTTCCCATAGGCCCTGGACCAGAATTTCCTCCATATGCGCCCCCCAACCAGAAGGACTTGCATCCGTGGTGACCACGCGGGTAATGTTATACTCCCAAGGGACCCCCCTAGACAAGTTATTTCTTTCTAACCACCACTCCAGGGACTCTATTGTGTTACTGGATAAGGTCAGTCGACCTTCTAAGTTACCCCCAAGAATCCTCTGATACCATAAAACTTCGCCCTGTAGAGTTCTCGTATGAACTTGGGCCCACTGGACCGCGGGAATGCAGGACGAAAGGGAATCCAACAGGGACATGGCTTTCCTGAGGGACATGGAGGGGTTGTTGGAAGCGTTAAGGACCAGGCAATGCAGGTGCAGCAGCTTCTATGGGGGAAGACGGCATTCCTGCTTTTTAGAATCTAAGGTTAGGCCTAAAAATTGTTGAATTTTTAATGGCTGCAAACGGGATTTTTTGATATTAAGTAGCCATCCCAACTGCTCTAGAGCCGCCATTGTTTTCTGTTATTGTTCTAAACACTGCTCGGCTGAACTGCCTATTATAAGGAGGTCATCTAGATAGGGAACGACTAGAATGTTTAGCTCGCGCAGATGGGCCATCACCTCTGCCATCACTTTGGTGAATACTCGGGGCGCAACTGCCACCCCGAAGGGTAAGGTCGCATACTGGAAGTGCTGGATTGACCCCTTCAACTGAACCGCCAGTCTAAGGAAAGGTTGGTGTGCTAGACATATAGGTATATGATAGTAAGCGTCTTTCAAATCTAGGACCACCATGAAGCAGTTTTGAAACAGCATTTTTATTGCGGTGTTAATTGTTTCCATTTTAAATGGACGTACGACCAGGAATTTATTGAGGGCTTTGAGGTTAAATATAGCCCTAAATGAGTCGTCCGGTTTACGGACCAAGAACAGGGGGGAATAGAAGCCTTTCCCCCTCTCTTCCTCTGGAACTCTCGTCAGGACTTTTTTGTCCAGTAGCTCGAGGACCTCGGTCTCCAGGGCAGCTTGTTCTAGAGGGGAAGATTTGAGCGGAGTTACCCTGAACCGATCTTGGGGGACGCAGGAGAACTCTAGGTGCAGTCCTGTAGCTATCACCCCCAGTATCCAGCTGCTATTTGAGATTCTGGCCCAGGCCGGGTAGAAGGCAGATAATCTTCCTCCTACCGGAGCCACTAGTCATTGGGGCGGCTTCTTATTATCCCGTGATGGACCTTCTTGGCGCCCCCCTCCTCCGAACATGAAGCCCGTACCTCTGGTTTTCTTGTTGTCCCATCTGTTCTGATCTCTGGCCTGCCTCCTGCGGGAATACCCTTTCCTAGAAAAGGGACGTCTAGGACGGGGTCGAATAAGTATTCACCCTCACAGGGGATAGAACAGAGACGGGACCTGGCTTGGATATCTCCCGGCCAGCATTTTAACCAGAGGGCTCTTCGGGCCGAATTAGACAAACTTGCAGACCTGGCCGCCATTCTTACTGAGTCTGCCGAGGCATCTGCCAGAAAGGCAGCAGCATTCTGGATAATTGGAAGAGACTTACGGATGGAAGCTCGCGAGGTTCCATCCTTTAGCTGGGAGTCCAATTGATCCAGCCAAACCATCATGGATCTGGCTGCGCACGTGGCTGCTATTGCTGGCCTTAGGGCGCCTGCTGACATCTCCCATGTGCCCTTTAAAAAGGAATCTGCCTTTTTATCTAGGGGGTCTTTAAGGGAGGCCATATCGTCGAAGGGTATAGATGACTTTTTGGAGGCCTTAGCTACCGCTGCATCCAGCTTGGGGGCCTTATCCCATCGACTTACTACTGGGTCCTCAAAGGGGTATCTTCGCTTGAAAGCAGGCGGCATAGAACCCCTTTTTTCCGTTTTTTTCCACTCCCTGTCTATCAGGCTCTGGACTCTTTCGTTTAATGGAAAAGTCCTTTGCTTTCTGGGGTCTAGACCCCCGAACATAATGTCCTGAGCAGATAATTCTGTCTTTTTTTCCTCTACCCCCATGGTTGACCTCATGGTTTTAATTAATTTATCCATTTGGTCCAAGGGAAAACAGAACCGGCTGGAATCCTCTTCCGAAGAAGAAGAGGAGGCCGAGGACTCTGAGGAGATATCTTCCCTCCTAGGGCCGACTGAAGATTCTGAGCCTGAAACACTAGCCCTTCTTCTTTTAGAAGAATCTTCTTTTGATAGGGCTTTTATTTCAGTCCTGATTAATTGCCTCAGGTCTGTAGCGAAGCTTGGAGCTTCTTCCGCTACCTGCGTAAATAGGGAAGAGTGTAAGAGTCTGATACTCCACTCATGTTCTACCCCTCATCTCCGTCCCTACCGTCTGTCTTACGCAAGACTGACACAATCTCTTAGGGTGGCCATCTGGTATGGGGCAACTACAGAGGGCACATTCCTTGTGCTTCTGCTTCCCTGTGGCCTTCTTCCCCTGAGAATCAAAAAACATAAGGGGACACTGCATCAGGGTACATTCTCGCAGATCTCTTACCCTTGCAGATGAGGACAGGTACCGGATCATGGGGGGCTGCAGGAGGATCCTTTGGCCTAGAGGAACTACTGTGGCTCCCACTCGAACGTCCCTCCTTCCGCCTCTTAGGCTGGTCACTGGGGTGCTTTGCCACGGGCTGCACCTCTTGTGGATCCATGGGGGCTTCTGTTGTGTCCATCGCTGGGCCTCCAGAAGCACCTCAGCAGCAACGCCTTCTGTCTTAAGAAGGCTTCCCCTCCGGATCAGCAGGAGCTCCGTCCGGTGTTCGAGCTCCCCATTGGACCGCTACCCGCGATCCTCCCCCTCCGCTTCAGGCCTGCCCGGCCCCCTCAGGCGTCACTTCCGCCACGCGACAGAGGCCGCGGGGACGCGCGGCAAGGGGCCAGCACTGCGCCGCCGGCTCGGAACCGCTGCTCCTTTTGTGGGACACCGCCGGCGGCGCCCGCCCGAACGGACCGCACCGCCCCGGGGGAAGGAGACACAGGGGGACACCGCTTACCTCACCGGCCCATGGAGAAGGCGCCCTCCGGACCCTGTCTCCGCCTGCTCTTACCACTGCAGTGGAAATCCTACCCGGACCCACCGTGGCGCATCCAGGGCCCCCAGCGAGACCGAGGTAGGAGAACCCCCCGCTACCTGAGTCGGTCCGCTGGCCTGGGAATTCGGTTATTCATGACGGACGATCTGTAGGGAGTTCTGTCCTTCTTAGGAACAGGAAACCAACTGATGCGTGGGAGAGGTGCCGCCCTTTTGTATCTGTAGGTTTTCCTGTTCCTAGGAAGGGCGGATCCCTCTCTCAGGTGGTGCTGTCATGGACGACCGAATAAAAAGCCTATGTTCCCCCGGCAGGAATACCTCCCACAGTGGTAATCGTACCTGCCAAAGCACAGCAAACCACCTCCACTCCAGTGCAGCACCCCATGGTACAGGTTGAAACTCCTGCTATACCACAGGCCACTTCATCTTATGTTAACCCACAAGCAGGAAAAGGATGTCCTCAAGTTCTCCCCTGGAAGAAGCTCAAGAAACCAGCTTCCATTACCCCAGGAGGGAACCAACATTAAAGAACATGCCCAAAATAACTAACTGTTACCCAGGAGGGTATTGGCACCATTGTGCCCCATTGTTTATTATCATGTTTTTCTTTTTCTTCAAGTTTGCCTACTTGCATTGGCAGCAGTGGATGTTGATCTCCATGAGGTCATTCATCCTCATTTTTCACAGTCTTTACTAGGCATTGCTCCTACTAGCCAGTTTCCTACTCCACACTGATGAAGGGCAATACCCCGAAACAGCTGTCTGTGGATGGATACCATGTTTTGGCATAGGTGGTTTCCTTCATTGGAGACTGCCCTTCCCGTGGTTGTTCCTTCCCGGTGAAAGACCTGGCTAGTCATTGCTTGCGTTGAGAAACATGTGATGGTGTCTCCGCGGCTGTTGATTTACATCTCTGTGCCTGACACTGCACCATCTACGTCTCTCCCCTATCTCTACACTTACACTGCCCTGGGACTACTGTCCTACCTGTGGAGGGCCACAACACCATTGCTGCACTACACCATCTGTCCCAGAGGATCTGTTTGCAGCGTCGGCTTAACACCTTTCTTGCCGAACACCACAGGTGGTATCACAAATCATTCAATGAACATTTCCGCTATTTACAAGGGGTGCCCAGGGCCACGGACCAGGTCCTAGCTGCCGTGACAACAGCCCCCTCTTGGAGATCCGCGGGCCCGGTACCGAATACCCCACCAGCCCTGGGAGGGCGACCCAGTGGAAACAGTATAATGGTCCTCTGACACCCCTTCCACAACAGGCAACTCAACAGATGGTGACCCAACTTGGAGTCTCCATATTTCAAAAAATTGTTTGTAACATCAGCAGCAGTAGCAACAGTAGGAACAGAAGCCACAACCAAGGTGGCACAGACTGCAATAATGCAAGATCAATGCTTGACACAAAAAACTTCACTATCGCATAGTCTGCCCAGTCTGCGACTGTGGTGTAGAAGTCATTGGAGATCCATGACTTGTTCATTTCAGGTCGGCGATTTACACTTTCAGGAGACAGCCAGATGTGCTTATCCATCAGGACACCACCAGCAATCCTGAAGACACGTTGGGAGAGAGCGATGGCTGTCGGGCATGATGACCATGACAAAAACTCCAAGGTGGGATAGGCAAACTCAAGCCACTCATCTATTGTTGAAGACCAAAATGCAAAAGGATTCAAATTCTGTAAAATGTAAGATGACCAATCTGATCTGGTGGTTTCTTTTTTTTATAAGACCCATGTTTAGAAGTAAGCTGAAAATTCTTAAAATGTCCGCCACATCAACAGGTCTCCAGTTACTACTTTTGGAGTAGTGGGATGTGCGGTGGCCAGCAATGATCTGAGTAGCATATGAATTGGTCTGCTTAACCATTAAATTTAATAGTTCTTCATAGAAGAACATTTTTTAAAAATCCACCTCCCTAAACCCTGTAGATTTCATATGGACGCCCATAGCAGAGATATATTCTGGCATGCATGATATGTAGGATTCTGTGGGTACTCTATCACTTACAGTGGCCATAGTGCTAAACTGCGCATGTTCTTGCCCGCTGATGCTGAGACTCGTCATCGCTAGAATTAGCAGATGAGGACGACTTCAGTAAAAACTGGCCCTCTGTCTCACTCACCTTGTCTGTGTCTGAACTGATGACGGCATAACCCTTGTCTGCCATTTACCATCATGCAGCCATTGCAGTATGTACTGTATGTGTAATTATACAGCTCTGGCAAAAATTAAAAGACCACTTCAAAATTTTCAGTTTGTCTGATTTTTCAGCAACTGGTGTTTTAAATGACCCTGGGTTGTGTTTCTTGGTATGAATTCTGGAGCTTCTAGGCTTAGATCACATCCATGAGGATTATAATTTCCACTTCTTGTCAGTATGTGAAGTGCAAATGTCTGGTCTTGTTCCTATGGACTCTCAAGGTGTTGCGATGTTACTAGCGCAAAAGGGGAAAGACAGACGTACCCGAGAGTGGACCCTCTGGGTCACGGCTCCAGAGCCCCCGAGGGCGAGTGCCCAGGTGAAGACCACCCCCTATACAGGGAGCGTTAGGGCCAGGCCCCCAGGAGATAGAACCGCGACAGCCGGAACCAAAGGGGCGACAGGGGTAGTATACCGGAGAGGCGGCACAGGGGTACCGGATGGGAAGAGCACTGAGACACACGGAGACCTAACGATACACAGGACTGGAGAGCCAGGAGGGAAGACCAGGACTGGAAACTGCAAATGAAAGAGGTATAATTAAGTACACAGATTTAAAGGGAAGACAAACGGCAGGTGGGTGAGGAGAGAGGGAGCAGGCGGCACAGATAGAGTAGCGAGGCAGGAAGACCCAGGAAGCACGGGGAGCAAAGTGTAGCGGCGGAGAACAGAGGACAGGACGGAGAGCAAAAGGGTAGTACGGGCAGCACAGACAGAGGTGAAGAGAAGGGGCCTGAGAACACGGTGAACGCCGAACAAGACAGGCGTCACCGCATGCAATAACCAGGCATCTTACCTGAGGAGACGCTGAACATAAATAGCGGTGGGCGCCGCCATCTTGTAGGCGGGATCAGCGCGTCAGACTACCCAGGAGGCTGCGCGCTGAGTGCCAGATGCCGAGGGAGCCGGAGACCAGGTGAGGGAGCGCGCCGGGAAGCAGGAGCGCGCCGGCCAGAGCGCGCAGGGGAGAAGGCAGAGCCGGAAGTCGTGACACAAGGTCACTGTCCACCTCAGAAACTTCAGTCTGTGGTAGCTTTTCAGTTGGTTTTGGTCGACGTTGATCCACTTCAGGGATGACTTGTTGTGGTGGGAGGTAATCACAGTGTAGTAGCAAGTTCCGATGTACTATTCTTGTTTTGTTGTTTCCCATTTCCAGACTGGACTGTCGACTTCATCTTGATGACCACATACACCTTGTCTTTCCAGTACGACTGAAGTTTTCCTGGACCACCTTTTTCACGTACGTTTTTGACTAACACATGAATTTCAGGTATCCGTTCCACTCCATGACATTTCCGATCTTCGTACTCTTTGTCCGTTTTGCCCTTCCTTGACCCCTGTAGGGTCGGTGGGTCGAGCTGGGGGGGTGGTCCCTCTTCTTACCGTGCAGAGACGAAACAGAGACAAGATGGAGGCAGATTCTGGGTGCAACAGGTCCAAGTTTATTTCACTTGCCATCCGTCTGACGGCCTCAGAGCACACCGCACTTTCTTTACCTCACGGCCCTCTGTTTCCAGGGCCGCTTACTCTGTACTGGGGACGCGTGTGTCATGGGAAGCCTAGGTAACTTTAGGCTGAAACCCCGGGGCCCCTGCGGTGTCCCTCAGACTAGGGGAAACCCTGTCTGTCCCTCAACCCAGGGTTTACACTGAAGGTGTGCCTGCCTGGGCCTCCACCCTGTCCTTGTCTCCTGTCCAGCCCTAAGCTGAACCCACCACCCTCCACCCAGTGAGGAGACCAAACACCAGACCCCACAAATAAGTATGGACAGGGATAACGGAAATGCACCACACCGCATACACACAGGGGAATACAGAAATGTGCAAGGGCAACCAAATAATACAACACAGGGAGGCAAAATGGCAACAATGGAATATACTACACCAGCAACCGTATGCTCCTTAGACCACCACTCCAGACCGGTATCGCTTAGCACAAGGCAAGAGCTATAGTCGGCAACGCCCATAGTCACACAGGGCAATTTAAAGACAGAGGGCGTGGCTAAGCCCTCAGCCAGAATGACAACCTGGTTAACCCAATCCAAGTCAGATCAGAAGACCAACTAGCGCCGCTGAGAACCATGTGGTAGGATGGGGTATTACCGCTGTCTGCCGGACACCCTGGTGCGAACAGTGTCCGACATGACAGTACCCCGCCTTCTACAAGGGACCCCAGGAACCTCACAATGTCGAGGACCCGGCTTGTCCGGATGACGACGATGAAACACTGTAATCAGTCGGTCCGCATGTATGTCCGAGGCCGGCACCCAAGTCCTCTCCTCAGGACCATAGCCACGCCAGTGGACCAGGTACTGTAGAGTGCGACGCACTACCCGAGAGTCAACCACCTTGGACACCTCAAACTCCAACGTGCCATCCACCAAGACAGGAGGTGGTGGCACGGGAGAAACATCAACAGCACCCACGACTTTCTTAAGTAACGCCTTGTGAAACACATTATGTATCTTGTATACGGCAGGTAACTCTAAACGAAATGCCACAGGGTTGATAATTGCGGAGATCCTAAATGGACCAATGAACCTGGGCCCCAACTTAAGCGATGGTATTTTGAGTTTGATGTTCCTTGTAGACAACCACACCCAATCACCCACACACAGGTCCGGACCAGGCACACGTCTACCGTCAGCCACACGTTTATACCTAGAACCTACATTCAGCAAGCGCTGCTTTACTCTCCTCCAAACGGATGACAATTGTGCTCCCAACTGGTCCTCCTCAGGAACGCCCGCAGAGCTCCCATGGCGCAAGGTACAGAATTGGGGATGTTGACCATAAACACAAAAGAAAGGAGATTCCCCAGACGATTCCTGATAATGATTGTTTATCGCGAATTCAGCCAGAGGAAGAAACGCCGACCACTCTTCCTGATTGTCAGACACAAAACAGCGTAAGTATTGTTCCAGGTTTTGGTTCATACGCTCAGTCTGCCCATTCGACTGAGGATGGAAAGCCAATGAATGAGACAATTTAATCCCTAGGCGAGAACAAAAAGCTCTCCAAAATTTTGCCACAAATTGTGTACCTCTATCAGATGCAATGTCAGACGGGACACCATGAAGTCTGACCACCTCACGAATAAATACCTGAGCAAGGGTCTTCGCATTGGGCAAAGATGGCAAAGCAACAAAATGCGACATTTTAGAGAACCGATCAACTATTACCAGAATGACCGTGTTCCCAGCCGAGGAGGGCAAATCCGTAATGAAGTCCATGGAAATCTCAGTCCATGGCTTACTGGGCACACAGAGAGGATGCAATGTGCCAGCAGGACGGGAGCGTGGTGTCTTGGCCTGTGCGCACGTGGTACAGGCTGACACATATGAAGCCACGTCCTGCCGGATTTTGGGCCACCAAAAACGACGCGATACAAGTTCCAGAGTACCCTTAACTCCTGGGTGACCCGCCAGGACAGTATCGTGATGTTCCCCTAACACTTTTAAGCGTAGGTGTAGTGGCACAAATGATTTATTAGGAGGCAGATCCGGCGGTACCTCCTCCTGAGCATCAGCAATCTCTGCCTCAACCTCTGTCGTGAGAGCCGAGACCACAACTCCCTTTTGGAGGATAGGCACCGGATCCTCACGTGGCTCTCCACCCGGAAAACATCTGGACAAGGCGTCCGCCTTAGTATTCTTAGAACCTGGTCGGTATGTCACAAAAAAATTGAACCGGGTGAAGAATAACGCCCAGCGAGCCTGTCTGGGGGACAGGTGTTTAGCAGACTCTAAATAAAGCAGATTCTTATGGTCTGTTATAACAGTAATCTGATGGACAGCCCCCTCCAAGAAGTGTCGCCATTCCTCAAATGCCAACCTGATGGCCAACAATTCCCTGTTACCAATATCGTAATTACGCTCGGCCGGCGACAGTTTCTTGGAGAAGTAGGCACACGGATGCAATTCGCCCAAGGATGGACCCTGAGACAGTACCGCCCCCACTCCAACCTCAGATGCATCCACCTCTACGGTAAATGGTAGGGAGACATCAGGCTGAACCAGGATGGGAGCTGAAGCAAAACTGTTTTTGAGGAATTCAAACGCGCGCACAGCAGCCTCAGACCAGTCAGAAATATTGGTACCTTTTTTAGTCATGTCGGTGAGCGGCTTAGCAATCATAGAAAAATTCTTAATAAATTTCCTCTAATAGTTTGAAAAGCCCAGGAATCACTGAAGCGCCTTGAGATTATCAGGCCGATCCCACTGCAGCACCGCTTGCACCTTAGCGGTGTCCATTTTAAACCCTGAGGCGGAAATTACATAACCCAAAAAAGGTAATTCTTGGACGACAAATACACATTTCTCAAGCTTGGCATAGAGCGTGTTTTCCCTCAGCAACTGCAACACCTGCCTAACATGCTCTATGTGTGCATCACGGTCGCGTGAGTAAATAAAAATGTCATCAAGGTATATAATAACAAATTTCCCCAAGAGATGAGAAAAGACATCATTTATGAAATGTTGAAATACTGCTGGCGCGCTCGTCAACCCAAATGGCATCACCAAATTCTCAAAATGACCCTCAGGGGTATTAAATGTCATCTTCCATTCATCCCCTTGACGGACTCTTAGGAGATTGTACGCCCCCCTGAGGTCAAGCTTGGAAAACCATTTGGCACCAGACACCTGGTTGAACAAATCGGGTATCAGTGGCATCGGGTAGGGGTCACGAACCGTAATCTGGTTGAGTTCCCTGAAATTCAGACACGGGCGTAATCCGCCATCTTTCTTCTTGACAAAGAAGAACCCCGCCGCCAATGGAGATGATGAAGGCCTGATGTGCCCTTTGCTTAGACTTTCTGCAATGTATTCTTTGAGAGCTTGCCTCTCAGGACCTGAGATATTAAACATCCTGGCTTTTGGTAACTTGGCCCCCGGTTTTAGCCTAATAGCACAGTCATAGGGTCGGTGCAGTGGCAGCTCTGAACAACCTCTTTCAGAAAATACATCAGCAAAGTCCAGCAGTGGCTCCGGGATGCTGGGAGTCACAGCGGAGATACACGTGGCCAGACAACTCTCCTGGCAGTATCTGCTCCACTGAATTATGTCCTGGGTTTTCCAATCAATCACCGGATTGTGCATAGACAACCATGGAAACCCCAGAACTACCTGAGCAGGTAAATTACTGAGCACCTTACATGTTACCCGCTCAGAGTGTAGGACCCCAATGTGGAGTTTTACATCAGCCACAAACTCTTTAATCTCCCCTTTTGAGAGAGGGGAGGCATTGATGGTAACCACCCGGATAGGATTAGGCAGCGTCTCCACCTTAAATCCCGCAGTACGCGCAAACTTTTCATCAATGAGATTAGCGGCTGAACCACTATCTACAAATACAGTAATCGACAGCTCTTGGCCCCCGATAACTACCTTGGCAGGGAGCATACACTGGGAGACCACCACAGAGGATATGCAAAGGCTCAGACTAGACTCCTCCAAACCTTCTGAGCCTAGCAGTTTTCTGCCGGCATGTCTTTCTTAGGTACCAGGGGGCAAGCATTAATAAAATGTCCTTTTTTGCCACAAAAAAAACAGACCCCTTGCTTTCTGGGCAAGGGACATTTATGCTTGTTATTATGTGTATGTGATATACCAGCGATCTGCATAGGTTCCACGGATTCACCTAAGGCGAACTCACCAGAGACTGCCCCTCCCCCCACAGGCAATGTCTCCTGCGACCTCTGACAAAAACGGCGATCAATGCATACTACAAGCGCCATAGCAGCCTCCAGAGAGGCGGGAGTCTCATACATTAGCAGAGCTTGTTTAACCCTTTCGGAAACCCCATGCAAAAATTGACTCCTTAGTGCAGGGTCATTCCATTGCGTGTCCACAGCCCAGCGACGAAATTCCGTACAATAATCCTCCGCCAGTCACTCACCCTGGAGTAGAGGGCGTATTTTAGACTCTGCTAATGCCAGTCTGTCAGGATCGTCATAGATTAACCCCAGAGCAGAAAAAAAAAGGTCTACGGACTCAAATGCAGTTGAATCAGAAGGTAGTGAAAACGCCCATGCTTGTGGGTCACCACCCAGCAAGGAAACTACCAAGCCCACACGCTGAGCCTCATTTCCTGAGGAGAGAGGACGCATGCGAAAATACAATTTGCAGGATTCACGAAATACAACGAACTTACAGCGATCACCAGAAAATCGTTCAGGGAGAGGTAACTTAGGTTCAGCTGCCCTGACTGCTGCCTCAGTTTGTACAGCAGGAACTGAGAGGCCTTGTTGCTGGACCGCCCCCCTCAGTTCAGTGACCTGTAAGGACAGAGCCTGCAGCTGCTTGGTTATGGAGACTATAGGATCCATGGTAAATAATTCCTTTTTTTTTTTTTTTCCTTTCTTTTTTTTTTTTTTTCTCTTTTTGTGCCGACTATAATGTCAAGGGGAAGCCTATGTAACTTTAGGCTGAAACCCCAGGGCCCCTGCGGTGTCCCTCAGACTAGGGGAAACCCTGTCTGTCCCTCAACCCAGGGTTTACACTGAAGATGTGCCTGCCTGGGCCTCCACCCTGTCCTTGTCTCCTGTCCAGCCCTAAGCTGAACCCACCACCCTCCACCCAGTGAGGAGACCAAACACCAGACCCCACAAATAAGTATGGACAGGGATAACGGAAATGCACCACACCGCATACACACAGGGGAATACAGAAATGTGCAAGCGCAACCAAATAATACAACACAGGGAGGCAAAATGGCAACAATGGAATATACTACACCAGCAACCGTATGCTCCTTAGACCACCACTCCAGACCGGTATCGCTTAGCACAAGGCAAGAGCTATAGTCGGCGACGCCCATAGTCACACAGGGCAATTTAAAGACAGAGGGCGTGGCTAAGCCCTCAGCCAGAATGACAACCTGGTTAACCCAATCCAAGCCGGATCAGAAGACCAACCAACGCCGCTGAGAACCATGTGGTAGGATCGGGTATTACTGCTGTCTGCCAGACACCCTGGTGCGAACAGTGTCCGACATGACAACGTGTGCGTAGACCGTCCCCTCTTCACTCGTCGATGCTCCTGACAGGTCCGTCACTGTGGCCGCCTTAGGCCCGTAAACCAACAGCGCTTCCACTGATCAGTCGTCGTGTCAAATATGGTGTCTCACACCCAATGCCTCGTCCCTTCTGCGGTCCTTCCTGTCAGGACTACCCCCCTGACGTTCTCTCTCCTCAGTCCCCCTGGTTTAGATTCTCCTCACAGCGCACAGACTGTCGCAGTCCTCCTGTCACTGGAGCTCCCCCTGGGGACTGGAACCTTCTGGAACCCTCCCTCAGTATTTATAGCTCTCACGGTCCCCTGTCACTGTAATCCCGCCCCCATGACCAACGGTTTCTAAAGCCCTAAGCTGTTGTCAAGTCCTTTGCTCACACTCCTCCCTGCCATCTAATGGTCAACCCAAGGTACTGCACGTCCACTACACTTTCCTAGCTGTTTCCCCACTGTAATAACTGACACCTACCTACACTGTGCAAACCTTTCCTTCTTCACTCTGACTAGTCCATCCGTCCGTCAGGTCACCTTCCCTACACTCCCCCTTCCTTTGTCCATTGTCGTCCTCGACAATCGTCATCCCTGCCTTCGTCGTTCTGAAGCTACACCTACATTCTGTTGTCGGACCAGCTGTTGGGCCACACCCACTATCTGCGGGGGCCGAACCATACTGGGAGCACTATGCTCTGAGCAGCCTACTGCTACTCACCAGCGCGCACGCCACATGACAACGTCTTTCAAATTGGGCTAGGTACACCCATATTCTCTCTATGGCGTGTACCTTCCCCTATTCTCCCCTACTGTCACCTTCCACTATTCGGTACGCCATGATCGAGGTCTCATACCTTCCAGATCATTGCCAGCGCCCGCCTTCCTCCTTCAGGGGTGTCCGTGGTGTTGGGGACCTGACCTAGGACGACTGTCTCTCTCATGTCTTCCAACTCATTTTCCCTTCTTTCAATTACATGTCATGGTCGGCGTCCCGGTCTCCCAGACCTCCTCAACTCTTAGATCCCTACCGGATCTCACACTTTCCTTTGGTCCCGCAGACCTTCCCTTACCCGGACCTGTTGCATTTTACCTTGGCATATTATACATTAAACAACTTTATAATAGCACAAGTACCCATTTTTATATTTTTTTTGTTTTCTTTTGCTCATTTTAAAACCAACATAATACAACATAACATTGCAGATCCCCTTTGGTCCTCCCCCCTTCCTTGGACCAGGACACTCCTCCGCTTTTCCGTATTCCCGTTCTGTCAGGCAAACATATTTACGTACAAGGAACATAGAAAGAATAAAGAAAGAGAGAAAAATAGTTGCATCAGATAAACATCAACAAAACATATTTTTTCCAAACGCAACTGTCCTTATAACTTGCTGCAAACTCCTGACATTTCATTCCGCCTTCTAGCGGTCAGTAGTAAGGGACCCCACAGCCATGGAGTTCCGGGAATACTGAGGGTGTCCATTCAAGTCCTCTTTACGGGGGTTCGCTTCCTTCGGGCTCCGCTAGCACTGCCACCGCATAATACCCGCGGGGGCAGTACTCTTTATAGTAGGAAACCCAGTCCCCTTCCTTTAGCGCCCGACCATGCCGTATGGAAGCCACATGCACATATACCTTCTGGACGGTCGTGTCACGGATGGAGCCGTACCCCCTGTCGACGTTGGTGTATACCAGCCGTCCCCGAGATCTTTCCACCGCCATGCCAGCCTCCCCCTTTGAGTGGAGCAGGCTCCATACCTCCTGCTCCTGAACTTTCTTTTGTTTGATCACCTCCGCGACCCAAACGGAGGGTGCCATGCCAGTCCCAGAGTCCGGTGGGCGGGACTTCGCTGTAAAAGCGCGTGGGGCAGAGGCGGCCGATGATATCTGCAGCCCAGCAGCTGCTGGGGCCGGGTGGCGGATGAGGACAGCCGGGTCCTTGAGGGCTGGAGTTACAGGGCCTGTCAAACAGGCCGCAGCCGGTTCTAACGCTGGCATAACCGTGGCCGCAGGGTAGGACGCATCCAAAACTTCTAACGGAGCCGGAGTAACGGCCGGTTCCAACAAGGCAGCTGCTCTAGGCCAGGGGAGCGCAGCAGCGTCTTCTTCGGATGAACGCCGCACTGGTAGCTCAGGGACTTGAGCGGGGGCCTCGGTCAGTTCCGCATACACCACGGGGCCCGTGGTAACTAGGCCTTCCGGTGCGCAGGGGGCCGCGTGCTGCAGCAGAATGGTGGGGGCCGCCTGCGGAGGCACTGATAGGGCCGGGGGTACTCTCACCTTCCCCGGCACTGCAGCCTCCGTCCCATCACGCGGTGGCCCCCGCAGCCTACGTTCCTTGCTCCACTGTCCGGCGGGCCTTTCCTCCGGACTCGGGGGCTCTGCTGCAAAGTCCTCTGCTGGTATTGGTGGCGGCCGCTCTCGATGACTCCGCTCAGGCTCCGCTCCCCAGCTCAGTATTCCGCTGCTCACCCGTGGCTCTGAGGGCAACTTCTGGCACAGCTCCATCTCCCGCCTCCATTGCCACTCTAGGCGGCCAATGCCCCGACACCCGCAGCGTCTCATACCGTCCGTTGGGCAGCAATCGAATAGCGCCAGACAGCTACAGCCAAGCTTTTCTGTGCCACTCCTCCTGCTGGGTGGGGCGTCGGCAGGCCTTTCCACCCATCTGCCAGGGTCCAGTACATGGGAGCGTCGGCCTCCGGGCACATACTGCTGTCCACGGGGGTATGTTGGAGGGGGTCCCAGTCCATTCAACACGACTGCAAACACCCGGACCTCTCCCCTGCGCTGTAGTAATGCCGCCATCTTGCGCAGCACCTGATACCGCCCTGGATCTTCTGTCAGCACCACGGAGTCACCACAGCGCTCCCAATTTGTAATCCACAGGTAATCAATTGTAATCCACAGGTATTTATTATCCAAGCAGCACAGTCCAAGTCCTTCTCCATCCTTTAAGGCAGGCCTGCCGCAGAAGATGATGTATTAGCGGCAGCGATCCTGCCGACTATGCCAAATGTAGGGTCGGTGGGCCGAGCTGGGGGGGTGGTCCCTCTTCTTACCGCGCAGAGATGAAACAGAGACAAGATGGAGGCAGATTCTGGGTGCAACAGGTCCAAGTTTATTTCACTTGCCGTCCGTCTGACGGCCTCAGAGCACACCGCACTTTCTTTACCTCACGGCCCTCTGTTTCCAGGGCCGCTTACTCTGTACTGGGGACGCGTGTGCGTACACCGTCCCCTCTTCACTCGTCGACGCTCCTGACAGGTCCATCACTGTGGCCGCCTTAGGCCCGTAAACCAACAGCGCTTCCACTGATCAGTCGTTGTGTCAAATATGGTGTCTCACACCCAATGCCTCGTCCCTTCTGCGGTCCTTCCTGTCAGGACCACCCCCCTGACGTTCTCTCTCCTCAGTACCCCTGGTTTAGATTCTCCTCACAGCGCACAGACTGTCGCAGTCCTCCTGTCACTGGAGCTCCCCCTGGGGACTGGAACCTTCTGGAACCCTCCCGAACCCTCAGTATTTATAGCTCTCCCGGTCCCCTGTCACTGTAACCCCGCCCCCCATGACCAACGGTTTCTAAAGCCCTAAGCTGTTGTCAAGTTCTTTGCTCACACACCTCCCTGCCATCTAATGGTCAACCCAAGGTACTGCACGTCCACTACACTTTCCTAGCTGTTTCCCCACTGTAATAACTGACACCTACCTACACTGTGCAAACCTTTCCTTCTTCACTCTGACTAGTCCATTCATCCGTCAGGTCACCTTCCCTACACTTCTGCCATACATTCTTTCCTGTTCCGAACATAGTCAGGGTACATCTTGTAAGTCTCAGAAAATGGAGTATCGAACATTATATCAATTGTTAGTCTTGAAGATCAACCAAACAACCACAAGAATGGTGAATAACCCATTGCTTCACTCTTGGTACAATTGTCAGCATGCACCACTTTTGAGCTCTTCCAATCCTTCTTCTCGTTGGCTGTTCTCAAATCGATTAATTGCTCTTTCATTTCCTGTAGTTCTGCTTGTGGAAGTAGTTTCAATGTAAAGCACCAATGTCTTGTCCATGAATAACCATGAATAAGACTATCCATCGAAACGCGTAGGTCTGATGAGACATCTTTCTTTGCATTACCATATTACCAACCAGTTTTTTATGGATCATTTTTTATGACTAAAATAAAAGCTATGTTTTAAGTTACATACCAGTTTCCATGCTGAACGCTACTTGCTTTTTGATGTTTATGCTGCAGCTGCACTGACTTCTTTATGACACTGCACTGACATCTTCATATCTATCTATTCTATGTGTATATACTGTATGTAATCTATCTATTCTATTCTGTCCAGTGACACTGTGATTTTACTGTATGCGGCTACTGAAGTGTCAGCTTTTCATCTATCTATCCATATCTAGATGTAGCAGAGCTAGCCCCATCATGAAACAAATGGATTATTACCTTCTCAACATACAGATGAGGAATTTGGTTGTTTGTTGTTAACTTAATTCTCTTGCAGGGGACAATGGCTTCACTGGAATGGGTGATGCTGTAAGTATGGTTTAATTAAAATTTATTACAGGAGTCTATGTCATTCTTTCAAATAAAGGACTTTATTCTGTGGATCACTTTTTAGGGCTAAAAAGCTATGTTTTAAGTTATATACCAGTTTCCTTGCTGAACCCTCCTCGTGTGAGGAACTTGAAGCTCCACACCCTGAAAGATGAACAGACTATTTGTTTTTGTTTTTTTATAAAGATGTCAGTCACATATATACTTAGTGCAGTGCATGTGCAGCTTCCTGTACATGTATTTAATTATTAAAAGATTATTTTTCTGGTGTGGACTCCCCCATAGTTTTCTTAACCAGCAGAGAAAAAGCCGATGGCTAGGGGCAGATGTTTATAGCCTTTGAAGTGGGTAATACCCATGGAGTTTCCCAGGGTATTAATATCATCGCACAACTGTATGCTTAGCCTTTACTGGCAATTAAAATGGGGGACCCCCCAAAAAAATAGTGTGGGGTTCCCATATAATTAACCCCTTTCTGAGAGCCGACGTGCTATTCCGTCCATGTGATCTTCGTCTGTCTGACTATGGATGGAATAGGACGTATCAGTGATCCGCCGCACACACAGACCGCTCCCGACACTTTAACCCCTGAAATGCTGCAATTGAACATGATCACAGCATTCCAGGAGCAGGCAGAGGGCTGACTACCCCTCTGCCTTTGGATCGGAGATCCCGCAGCGTGACGCGGGGTCCCGATCGCTGCCATGGTAACCCTATGTCGTCATGACGACATACGGGTTACCAGAGCTAAGAAACTTTCTGTCATGCACAGTGCATGATCAGGAAGTCTCTCAGGTCAGTGTGCAGTAAGTGCAGTGCTGACAGCTATTATAGCATGCAGATGCTGATTCATCTGCATGCTATAGAAGCGATAAACCTGCAAAAAATGATTGTCCCATAGTGGGAAAAAGTGTAAAAGTTAGGATAAAGTAAAAAAAAATTTTTTTTGAATAATGGTAAAAATATTTTAAAAAAATAATAATAAAAAATTAATATTTATTCTATTACTAAATAAATATTTGAATGAAAAAAAGTCTAAACAATAAAAGTACACATATTTGGTATCGCCGCATCCGTGATGACCCAGCCTAGAAAACTGTCCCACTAATTAACCCCTTTAGTGAACACTATAAAAAAAACAAGGCAAAAAACAATGCTTTATCATCATACCGCCGAACAAAAAGTGGAATAACGCACGATCAAAAAGACGGATATAAACATGGTACCGCTGAAAATGCCATCTTGTCCAGCAAAAAACAAGCCCCCATACAGCTCCATCACAGGAAAAATAAAGTTATACCTCTGAGACTAAAGTGATGCAAAAATAATTATTTTTTATATAAAATAATTTTTATTGTATTAAAGCGCCAAAACATAAAAAAATAAATGAGGTATAGCTGTAAATGTACTAACCTGAAGAATAAAACTGCTTTATCAATTTTATCACACGTGGAACGGTATAAACACCTCCCCAAAAGAAATTCATGAATTGCTGTTTTTTGTTCATTCTACATTCCAAAAATCGGAATAAAAAGCGATCAAAAAATGTCATGTGCCCGAAAATGGTACCAATAAAAATGTCAACTCGTCCCACAAAGTACAGACCTCACATGACTGTGGGCCAAAATATGGAAAAAGTATAGCTCTCAAAATACGGTGATGCAAAAACTATTTTTTGCGATAAAAAGCGTCTTTTAGTGTGTGACAGCAGAAAAACCTGCTATAACGCCTATTTCACACGTCCAGATATTTCCTGTACCGGAGATGTCAGTGTCCGTGTGTATAATACTTGCGGCACGCGTGTGCAGTACCAGTACCACAAGGACGGGCACCAGGGAAGAAGCATTACAGTAAGCGCTGTTCCCCGGTGCCGGGTGCTGAACACGGCTCTCATCATTCTCCCCTGCTCTGCTGTGGATCAGCACAAGCAGGGGAGAATGATGAGAGCTGTGTTCAGCATCCGGCGCCAGGGAACAGTGCTTACTGTAACGCTTCTTCCCCGACACTGATGCATGTCACATGGATGACATCCATGTGTTATGTGTATACACGTGTGCTGGATGTTTTGTGGCCTATGCTGACATTAAAAAACGGACATGTCAGAGTGTTTTGCCCATCGACACACGGTCTGTGGAAACACACTGACATGTGCACAGACCCTTTCACTTGAATAGGCAAATAGCGCTCTGTCCCTCCCGTCTCTCCACATGGCTGCCCAATGGTATAAAATTCTGTAACACAATATGATCACTGCACCCCTAGATGAATTCATTGAGAGGTGTAGTTCATAAAATGGGGTCACTTATGGGGGTTCTGCTGTTTTGGCACCTCATGGGCTCTCCCAGTGGGTCATGGCACCTGCAAACCATAACACTAAAATCTGGCTCTCCTTCCCTTCTGAGCTCTGCCATGTGCCCAAACAGAGGTTTACCCCCACATATACTGCCGATTTTGTGTTGAAAAAGTAAAACGGTGCTCCTTTCCTTCCGAGCTCTGCTATGTGCCCAAACAGTGGTTTACACCGACATATGGGGTATCAGCGTACTAAGGACAAATTGCACAATAACTCTTGGAGTCCAATTTCTTCTGTTACCTTCGGGAAAATAAAAAATTGGGGATGAAAAGATCATTTTTGTGGAAAAAATATGATTTTTTGTTTTTAAGGCTCTAAGTTATAAACTTCTGTGAATCACTTGGTGGTTCAAAGTGCTCACCACACATCTAGTTAAGTTCCTTAGGGGGTCTCCTTTCTAAAATGGTTTCAATTGTGGGGGTTTCCACTGTTTAGGCACACCTCAATTGCAGCCAATTTTGCGTTGAAAAAGTAAAACGATGCTCCTTCCCTTCCAAGCTCTGCCATGCGCTCAAACAGTGGTTTACCTGCATATATGGGGTATCAGCATACTCAGGAGAAATTGCACAACTTTTGGGGTCCAATTTCTCCTGTTACCATTGGTAAAATAAAAAAATTGGATCTGAAGTAAATTTTTTGTGAAAAAAAGTTAAATGTTAATTTTTTATACATTACAAAAATGCTTGTGAAGCACCTGAAGGGTTAATAATCTTCTTGAATGTGGTGTTGAGCACCTTCAAGGGTGCAGTTTTTAAAACGGTGTCACTTTTGGGTATTTTCTATCATATAGACAAGGGGTGAAGAATCTTTTTTCTGCCAAGGGCCATTTGGATATTTATACCATCCTTCGGGGGCCATACAAACTCCACCCCACAAAGTGCATCCTGACTCTGGCACTGGTTTCATGACTTAATCTTTCATTGCATGCCCTTCAATGTTCAGTAGTGAACACTGCGTGTATGTGCTCACAGAGCAAGAAGAAATTAATGAGATTGTGGCAATCAAAATACAGCTCCCTGCCCAAGAATGCAGTCCCTGAGAATCTGCTCGAGGGCCTGATAAAAGGTCATCGAGGGCCGTAAATGGCCCAGGGGCCTGAGGTTCCCCACCCCTGATATAGACCTTTCAAAGTGACTTCAAATGTGATGTGGTCCCTAAAACAAAATGGTGTTGTAAAAATGAGAAATCGCTGTTAGGCTATGTGCACACGTATGCAGAAATTTCTGCATAAAACTGGACTCCCTTCCCAGAAAACGCGCGTTTTTTCCGCACGTCTTCTGCGCGTTTTGGGTGCAAAAAACACACGTTTTTTATGCGTTTTTTTCGCGCGTTTCCAGACCCATAGAAAATAGCTAGAAACATGGAATTTTCCGCAAAATTAATGAGCATGCTGCGCTTTTTACCGCAACGCGTTTTTTTCGCGGTAAAAAACGCATCAATATGCACAAAAAGTGCAAAATGCATAGAAATGAATGGGAAGCTTATTTTAAACGTTTTTTGAGTGGATTTTTTTGGGAAATCGCAAAAAAAACGCAAGAAAAACACGAAATAAAAGCTACGTGTGAACACAGCCTTAAAATTTTAACCTTTATAACTTCCTATAAAAAAATATTTTGGTTCTAAAATTGTGCTGATGTAAAGTAGACATGTGTGAAATGTTACTTATTAAGTATTTTATGTGACATATCTCTGTGATTTAAGGGCATGAAAATTTAAATTTGGAAAAATGCAAAATTTGCAAAATTTTCACCAAATTTCCATTTTTTTCACAAATAAACACAAGTAATATCAAAGAAATTTTACTAAAATCATGACATACAGTATGTCATGAGAAAACAATATCAGAATCACCGGGATCAATGGAAGCATTCCAGAGTTATTACCTCATAAACAGACAGTGGTCAGAATTGTAAAAATTGGCCTGGTCACTAACATGCAAACCACTCTGGAGGGTAAAGGGGTTAATAACCAGCAAAGGCTAGGCAGACAGCTGCGGGCTAATAGTAATAGCCTAGGAAGGAGCAATGGATATTGCCACCCTAGGCTAAAAACATCAGCTCTCAGCCGCCTCAGAAAAGCCACATCTATAAGATGTGCCAACTCTAGCACTTAGTCTCGCCCTTCCCACTTGCATTTATGCAGTGGCAAATGGGGTGATAGTTTGGGGGGTTGATGTCAGCTTTGTATTGTCAGGTGACACTAACCCAGAGGTTAGTAATGGAGATGTGTCTATAAGACGCCCCCATTACTAACCCCATAGTTATATTGTATAAAAACACACACAGAATAAAGTCCTTTAATTGAAAGAATGACACTGACTCCTTTAATAAATCTTAATTAAGCCATACTTACAGCATCACCCATTACAGTGAAGTCATTGTCCCCTGCAAGAGAATTAAATTAATAAACAACCATATTCCTCATCTGTCTGCTGAAAAGATAATAATCCATTTGTCCTAGGACGGGTCTAGCTCTGCTACATCTAGATGTGGGGGGTGGACTCTGCAAAACTGCCTCTGTTTGGGGGGACTCTGCAAAACAGCCTTTGTAGGGGGTGGACTCAGTAAAACAACCTCTGTTGGGAGGACATTGAAAAACAGCCTTGTCACGTCTTTTAAATGCTTGACGTTTATAAAGACTTTAACCTAATTATAAGTGACTATACACACAATTCCGAGGAAGCAGGGCGAAATGTGCGCGTCGGGGTCGAATGACGGGACTCCCACTTTACTCTTTTTGCGGTTAGGATCCAGGTAAAGTGTCCTTGGTTACTCCACACGCTGCTTACATTTATGTGATCAACTTTGATAGTGGTGCTATTTCTTTGTCCATGTCTGCAAGCTCATACCATATGTGCCTCCAGGTGGGGTCATAGTCAGTGACCAGCAGCATGGGCCTCTTTTAGAGAAGGCGTTTTTTGTATGTAGTGATTCTCCAGGGTGTTTTACTGGGCTATTGTGCTTACAGGGCAGTATATACTCTTGGGCAAGTCACTCAGAAATACACTTTTGTTCTCATTAGCTTTGTGTGCACCAGGTTACTTACCATACAGCAACGTATGCAACTTGTGGTGGAGTCAATCCGTCATTTTCTCTTTGTTCCTGTACTCTGTGTATAATTACAATTCATCTATGTAATATTTATTGTATTATAAATAAACTGATTTTTCATTAACATTTTTTGGTAATATGCTCTTATGATTTGGTGCTTTAATTTAGTTACCAGATGGTGGATTTCTAATTATAAGTGATCAAGAGTCTATATGTTGCAGAAATTATGCTATGCCGCTTACCGATCAGATTAATTGATTTTATATTTTGATAGATCGGGCGTTTCTGAAAGCAGCGAAACCAAATGTGTGTGTATATATGTGTGCGTGTGTGTGTGTGTGTGTGTGTGCGTATATATATATATATATATATATTATATACTTGAGCAAGTGGTAAATCTAAATTTAATGTCAACATATTTTACATGGTGAATCCTTATGCCAAAAGGAACAAATTTGAGGGGTAAGACTTACCAATTTGCAAAGTTCTTTTTACCTTGGCACCCTAATATATATATATATATATATATATATATATATACACTGTATATATATATATATATATATATATATATATACTGTATATATATATATATATATATATATACACTGTATATATATATATATATATATACACTGTATATATATATATATATATATACACTGTATATATATATATATATATATATACACTGTATATATATATATATATATATATATATACACTGTATATATATATATATATATATATATACACTGTATATATATATATATATATATATATACACTGTATATATATATATATATATATACACTGTATATATATATATATATATATATACACTGTATATATATATATATATATATATACACTGTATATATATATATATATATATATACACTGTATATATATATATATATATATATATATACACTGTATATATATATATATATATACATACGCTGCTCAAAAAAATAAAGGGAACACTAAGATACCACATCGTAGATATCACTGAATGAAATATCGCAGCTGCAAATCTTTATTCATTACATAGTGGCATGCGTTGAGAGCAAGAAAACATTAAACAGATCAATGTAAATCAAATTAATATCCCATGGAGGTCTGCATTTGGAAGGATACTCAAAATCTAAGTGAAAAATCAAATTACAGACTGATCCAACTTCAGTGGAAATACCTCAAGACAAGGAAATGATGCTCAGTGCGTGTGGCCTCCACGTGCCTGTTTGACCTCCCTACAACACATGGGAATGCTCCTGATGAGTTGGTGTATGTTGTCATGAGGGATCTTCTCCAAGACCTGGACTAAAGCATCCGCCAACTCCAGGACAGTCTGTGGTGCAACATGACATTGGTGGATGGAGCGAGACATGATGTCCCAGATGTGCTCAATCGGATTGAGGTCTGGGGAACGGGCAGGCCAGTCCATAGCTTCAATGCCTTTATCTTGCAGGAACTTCTGACACACTTCAGCCACATGAGGTCTGGCATTGTCCTGCATTAGGAGGAACCCAGGGCCAACCGCACCAGCATATGGTCTCACAAGGGTGTGGGGAAGGTGACTTGATGGATAGACGTGACTGGCAGTAGGAGGGGATGGTTTGTACACCAGAGACGGAGACTGACAGGATAGAAGTGTGACAGCTGGGAAAGGCAGGATAGGAGGGTGTAGTACTGAGAAGTGACCACAAGATGGCAGGGGAGAGTAGTGCAGGACTATACATCAGCTTATGGCTCAGGATATGCTTAGTCATGGGGGGCGGGGAGATAGGAGCCCGGGAGGGGAATTCCCCTGTGGGAGAGAGGATAAATAAAAGTAGGCGGGGCTCAAGATTAGATTAGTCCCGGGAGGAGCTCAGAAGAAGACAGGGAAGAGAGAAGAGCTCGGCCAGGGGACGGAGAGAGAAGAGATAGTCAGGGGGGTGGCCCTGACCCGACGGACCGCAGGACAGACAAGGCCCCGGGGGTACCGATTGGACGACGACCTCAGACAGGTGAAGTGCTGGGGGTAGATTGGTCTAGGACAGCCCAGTGGTGTAGCGTGGGGGGGCGGGGGGGGCGGTCCGCCCCAGGCGGTACGTGTGTGGGGGCAGCGCAGCAGCAGCAGCAATTCCACCCTGTGGGAGAAGCGCGGAGGCACAGTGCAGTGCAGCGGCGGGCAGGGAGCAATCACAGCAGCTCCACTGCCTGCAAGAGGGAATAGCAGGAGCGGAGCTGCAAGGACCCGTCCTGCTTCCTGCCCTGAGGCCTCGCTCCCTGTTTGACACAGAGGAGCGCCGCTGAATGACGTCATCATTCAGCGGCCGCTGCTGTGTGAGCGAGGAAGCGCGGGCGATGCTGCGGACAGGTGAGAGGAGAGAGGTGGTGTCTGTGTGTGTATGTATATGTATGTGTGTATGTCTGTCTGTGTGTGTATGTCTGTGTGTGTATGTAGTATGTCTGTGTGTATGTCTGTCTGTGTGTGTATGTCTGTCTGTGTGTGTATGTAGTATGTCTGTGTGTATGTCTGTCTGTGTGTATGTCTGTCTGTGTGTGTATGTCTGTCTGTGTGTGTGTCTGTCTGTCTGTGTGTGTATGTATGTATGTGTGTGTGTATGTCTGTGTGTATGTCGTTTGTGTGTCTGTAGGTTAGCCTGGCCCTGGAGGAGATGGGGACACGAGAAGATTGTGATGGGGAGAGAAGGCCATGATGCCTGGGGTGACGGGAGAATGCCATGAGGGGGTAATGGGAGAAGGCCATGATGGGGTAATGGGAGAAGGCCTTGAGGGAGTAATGGAAGAAGGCCTTGAGGGAGTAATGGAAGAAGGCCTTGAGGGAGTAATGGGAGAAGGCCATGTGAGGGTAATGGGAGAAGGCCATGTGAGGGTAATGGGAGAAGGCCATGTGGGGGTAATGGGAGAAGGTCATGATGGGGGTGATGCAGAGAATTTAATTATGGGAGTGATGGGGTGATGGAGCAGGCAATGATGGGGGTGATGGAGCAGACCATTATGGGAGTGATGGGGTGATGGAGCAGGCAATGATGGGAGTGATGGGGAGAAGGCAGTGATGGGGTGATGGAGAAGGCAATGATGGGAGTGATGGGGAGAAGACAATGATGGGGTGATGGAGCAGGCAATGATGGGAGTGATGGCCTAGAAGGCAGTGATGGGGTGAAGGAGAAGGCAATGATGGGGGTGATGGAGAGGGCAATGATGGGGTGGTGGGGGAGAATGCAATGGTGGTGGTGGAAAGGGCAATAAATGAGGGTGGTGGAGGAGGAGGAAATGATGGAGGTGGTGGAATGGGCAATGATGGGAGTGGTGGGGGAGAAAGCAAAGATAGTGGTGGAGGAGAAGAAAATGATGGAGGTGGTGAAGAGGGCAATGATGGGGTTGGGGAGAGGACAATAATGGGATGCGAGGGGAGGAGGACAATGAGGGGTGTGGGGGATTGGGATGGGAGGAAGGGGGACTTATAATGGCCTTAGGAACATGGGGAGGTGGAGGAAGACATTATCGCTTATTATGTCTATCACAGTCCCTTAGTATATAGTGTACTCACTATGTCTAACACAGTCCCTTAGTATATAGTGTACTCACTAATTCTGTATAACACCATCCTTAGTTACATAGTTTCCTCTTTTATTATGTATAACACCATCCCTTATTACGTATCATCCTCTCTAGTTATATATGATGCCGTCCCTTATTATATAGCTTCCTCTGCTGTTATGTATAGTGCTGTCTTTTACATAGTGTATTCTTGTTAATTTTGTTATTTACAGTGCCCTCTTTTATTACATAGTCCCTTCTCTTTTTAGATATAAAATGACTGCTGATCGAGGAGCCGGTGACCAAACTACCAGTCCATCAGCTCCTCCATTAGAAAGGAAGCTTTCCCATGCTCAATCAGCCATCATTGCATTAGACAGCCAACAAGACAGGACGGTATGTAATAAATAACAGGGCTCTATATAATCCAATATGTAAGGGATGGTACTGTACATAACAAGAGAGGGCACTGTGTAAGGGACAGCAATATACATAATAAAGGAGACTATGTAATATATATACCTGTATGTGTGTGTGTGACTATATAATATCAATATCTATCTATATATATGTATATATACACATATACACGTAGCTTTGACGCCATAAAAGGAAGGGGGCCCGGACACATTTCTTGCACAGGGGCCCCAAGCTGTCAGTGTCCGCCCCCTGTCCGCCAAAATAATTTGTACTTTCTTTTTTTTTTTTCTGTCACATTATTAAAAATTATTATTAAAAAAGCCATAAGGTCTTCATCCAGCATCATCAAGCTAATACATACATATATATAGAGAACTGCAAGAAGATGAAAGTCTAGAAATTTAGAAATAATAGCAGAGTTACTAGCAGACTAAAAATTAGATCTTTGAGTGTAGTGTGGGCTCTTCAGATGCTTCCGAATTATCAACGACCAAAGGGGCGGCAAATTTTTGGACCGCCCCGGGTGCCAAACAGTTGCTACGCCACTGGGACAGCCCCCAGTGAAAGATCCGCGAGGTGCGTTACTGTGACTGGAACGAAGGTGCAGGTACCCAGGCCTGGAGACAGTGTGAAGAAGCTGCGGTGCGTGTTTGGTGGTCGTCAGGAGGACGACGAATAAATACGGAACTGTTACACGTGAAATCTGTCTCCGCCTTGTCCATGAGTAGCCTGGTGTCTGCGGCATCCGAACAGGGTAAGCAGGGGTCCACCCCCCAAGCCCGGCCCCTACCACATTTGGCGTACTCAGCAGGATTGCCGCTGTTAATACGACACCTTCCGCGGCAGGCCTGCGTTTGAAGAACCTAGAAGGACGTGGACTGTTCCTCTGTGGATTACAAGTGCCTGTGGAATACAAACACCTGTGGATTACAAATCGCTGACCTGTGGATTACAAATTGGGGACGCTGTTTCGGACCTGTGTTGCCAACAGAGGATCCGGGGTGGCGCCAGATTCCGTCCAAGATGGCGGTGGTACTCCAACACCGGGGAGAGTCCCGGGCGTTTGCAATTGTTCTAGATGGACTGGAGCCCCCTCCAACGTACCCTTGGGGGGAGTGGTGTGTGTATGGAGATCACCGCCCCCTCATACTGGACCCAGGCAGCTGGGTGGAGAAGTCGGCCATCGCCTCACCCAGGAGCGGGAGTGGCCCGGGAGAGAAGGCCGGCTGCGGCTGCTTGGTGCCATTCGATTGTTGCCCACCAGACAGGATGCGACGCTGCAGCTGCAGTGGCCTCGGACGCCTGAAGTGGCAATGGTGTCGGGAGATCGAGTCTCGCTGGGAGACCAGCTTCTTGGAGTCACGGACAGTCCTCCAGACTTCGGGCGGAGCAGAGGAGCGAAGGCAGGCCCCGCGGGAGCGGCCACCGAAGACACCACCGGGGAGCCTCAACACAGGATCCCCGAGCCTGGAGGCTAGCCCTGCCGGACGGCGGGGTGAAGAACAGAAGCTACGGGAGGAACAGCGGGATGACGTGTCGGAGGCCGCGGTGCCGGGGAAGGTGAGAGTTCCCCCGGCTCTGCTGGCCGCTCCGCAAGCGGCCCCCACCACTCAGCCGCATCGCGTGGCCTCCTGTGCTCCTGGAAGCCCGGATACGGAGGGCTCTGCGGCCTCCGCCGGGCTGAGCGAAGCCCCTGCTCCCGACCCCGAGTCTCCCGGTGTCGCCGGTGCGGAGCCAGCCCATGGCTGACGCAGCTGCGTTCCACCTGAAGCCGATTGCTACTCCGGCCCCGTCTGCAACTCCGGTTGCGGCCCACCCCGCGGCCGCATCTGTGTCATCACCGGAGTCCGCCGCGACCTGCTTGTTGGGCTCTGCGGCCTATTCATCAGGAACTACAGCTGCCCCTACCCGCCGCCCGGCCCCAGCGGCTGCTGGGCCGCCGACATCTACGGCCGCCTCTGCCCCGCTCTCAACCCTGGCTGCGTCCCGTCCACCGGACTCCGGGGCCCACACCGGACCCTCCGTTTGGGTCGCGGAGGTCATCCGAAAGAAAAATGCCAGGGAGCAGGAGGTCTGGAACCTGCTCCATGAGAGGGGGAGGCTGGCATGGCGACTGCATGATCTATGGGACGGCTCGTGTATACTAACTTGCAGAAAGGTTAAGGGTTCATCCGAGACCTCGCAATCGGCCAGAAGGTGTACATCAATGTGACCTCCATTCGTCACGGCCGGGCGTTGCGAGAGGGGGACTTGGTGTCATACTACAAGGAATACTGTCCCCGCGGCTACTACGCGGTAGCCGTAATCGCTGAACCCGAAGCTCACGAGCCCCCATAGAAAGGACCCCTAAAGACACTCCCTGCATCCTGGGAGCTCCACGGCTGTGGGGCCCCTTGCTACCGGCCACCAGGAGATGGCTTGGACTGTCGGGATTTCGCTCCGTTGTGCAGGCCACGAGGACAGTGTTCGTCCAGGTTGAAAGAAAAATTTTTTTTATATGGTTAAGTTTGTTTTTCCTGACATAGCGGGGATGCGTAAAAGGAAGTAGTAACGTTAAAGGGAGGGGGAGTCTTTATTATTAAGAATGCTGTACGGAAAATGTTTTGGGAAAATATGTTAATGTGTTTGGAAAAAAAAAGAGAAAAAAAAAAACAAAAAAAAAAAGAGAAAAGAAAAAGGGGTTACCCCAGTTAAGTAACTCCTTATGTTATTAAATTAAGTAATAGTCTGTTAAGAATTGATTTAGTGAATAATGTTTTTGGCAAAAATGTATATGTAACAGGTTCCGGGTACGAGGTAGAGGTGATGAATACGCCGACCATGACTCTTTTAGGTGGCAGACGAAGAAACGAGGAACATTGAGCCAGACAGTGGTCCGCCAGTCAGGTCCCCAACACCACGGACACCCCAAAAGGACGAGCGGGCGTCGATGACCTGGTAGGCGAAAGGCCTCTGTCATGGCGTTCCGGACAACTGAAGGTAGTGGAAGGGGAGAGCAGTGGGAGGTTCACGCCGTAGAGTAGTCCGGGTGGACCTCGCCAACCCGAAAGTAGTTGTCACGTGATGTGCGTGCTGGCGAGTAGCGGTAGGCTGCTCGGAGCATGGTGCTCCCAGTTTAGTTCGGTCCCCGTGGGTGGTGGATGCGGCGAACGAACGGTCCGACAACAGACTGTGGATAAGCTTTAGAACGACGTAGGTAGGATGATTGTCGGGACGACAATGGACAAAGGGAGGGAGAGTGTGAGGAAGGTGACTTGAAGGACAGACGTGACTGGCAGTAGGAGGGGACGGTTTGTACACCAGAGACGGAGACTGACAGGATAGAAGGGTGACAGCTAGGAAAGGCAGGATAGGAGGGTGTAGTACTGAGAAGTGACCACAAGATGGCAGGGGAGAGTAGTGCAGGACTATACATCAGCTTATGGCTCAGGATATGCTTAGTCATGGGGGTGGGGAGATAGGAGCCCGGGAGGGGAATTCCCCTGTGGGAGAGTGATAAATAGAAGTAGGTGGGGCTCGAGATTAGATTAGTCCCGGGAGGAGCTCAGAAGAAGACAGGGAAGAGAGAAGAGCTCGGCCAGGGGACGGACTGAGAAGAGACAGTCAGGGGGGTGGCCCTGACCCGACGGACTGCAGTACAGAAGAGGCCCCGGGGGTACCGATTGGACGACGACCTCGGACAGGTGAAGCGCTGGGGGAAGATTGGTCTAGGACAGCCCCCAGTGAAAGATCCGCGAGGTGCGTTACTGTGACTGGAAAGAAGGTGCAGGTACCCGGGCCTGGAGACAGTGTGAAGAAGCTGCGGTGCGTGTTTGGTGGTTGTCAGGAGGATGACGAATAAATCCGGAACTGTTACACGTGAAATCTGTCTCCGCCTCGTCCTTGAGTCGCCTGGTGTCTGCGGCGTCCAAGCAGGGTAAGCAGTGGTCCACCCCCCAAGCCCGGCCCCTACCACAAGGGGTCTGAGGATCTCATCTCGGTACCTAATGGCAGTCAGGCTACTTCTGGTGAGCACATGGAGGGCTGTCCAGCCCTCCAAAAAAATGCTGCCCCACACCATTACTGACCCACTACCAAACCGATCATGCTGAAAGATGTTGCAGGCAGCAGATCACTCTCCACTGCGTCTCCAGTCTCTGTCACATCTGTCACATGTGCTCAGTGCGAACATGCTTTCATCTGTGAAGAGCACAGGGCGCCAGTGGCGAATTTGCCAATCCTGGTGTTTGTGGCAAATGCCAATCGTCCATCTCATGCTACCACGAGTGTGAAAGCACAAACAACATTCAAAAGTGACCAAAACATCAGCCAGAAAGCATTGTTACTGAGATGTGGTCTGTGGTTCCCACCTGCAGAACCACTCCTTTATTGGGTGTGCCTTGATAATTGCCAATAATTTCCATCTGTTGTCTATTCCATTTGCACAACAGCATGTGAAGTTGATTGTCAATCAGTGTTGCTTCCTAAGTGGACAGTTTGATTTCACAGAGGTTTGACTTACTTGGAGTTATATTCTGTTGTTTACGTGTTCCCCTTATTTTTTGAGGTGTGTGTATGTATGTATGTGTATATACACTCACTGGCCACTTTATTAGGTACACCATGCTAGTAAGGGGTTGGACCCCCTTTTGCCTTCAGAACTGCCTCAATTCTTCGTGGCAGAGATTCAACAAGGTGCTGGAAGCATTCCTCAGAGATTTTGGACCATATTGACATGATGGCATCACACCGTTGGCGCAGATTTGTCGGCTGCACATCCCTGATGCGAATCTCCCGTTCCACCACATCCCAAAGATGCTCTATTGGATTGAGATCTGGTGACTGAGGAGGCCATTTGAGTACAGTAAACTCATTGTCATGTTCAAGAAACCAATCTTAGATGATTCGAGCTTTATGACATGGCGCATTATCCTGCTGAAAGTAGCCATCAGATGTTGGGTACATTGTGGTCATAAAGGGATGGACATGGTCAGCAACAATACTCAGGTAGGCTGTGGCGTTGCAACGATGCTCAATTGGTACCAAGGGGCCCAAAGAGTGCCCAGAAAAAATTCCCCACACCATGACACCACCACCACCAGCCTGAACCGTTGATACAAGGCAGGATGGATCCATGCTTTCATGTTGTTTACGCCAAATTCTGACCCTACCATCCGAATGTCGCAGCAGAAATCGAGACTCATCAGACCAGGCAACGTTTTTCCAATCTTCTACTGTCCAATTTCGATGAGCTTGTGCAAATTGTAGCCTCAGTTTCCTGTTCTTAGCTGAGAGGAGTGGTACCCAGTGTGGTCTTCTGCTGCTGTAGCCCATCTGCCTCAAAGTTCGACACACTGTGCGTTCAGAGATGCTCTTCTGCCTACCTTGGTTGTAACGGGTGGCAATTTGAGTCACTGTTGCCTTTCTATCAGCTCGAACCAGTCTGCCCATTCTCCTCTGACCTCTGGCATCAACATGGCATTTCCGGCCACAGAACTGCCGCTCACTGGATTTTTTTTCTTTTTCGGACCATTCTCTGTAAACCCTAGAGATGGTTGTGCGTGAAAATCCCAGTAGATCAGCAGTTTCTGAAATTCTCAGACCAGCCCTTCTGGCACCAACAATCATGCCACGTTCAAAGGCACTCAAATCACCTTTCTTCCCCATACTGATGCTCGGTTTGAACTGCAGGAGATTGTCTTGACCATGTCTACATGCCTAAATGCACTGAGTTGCCGCCATGTGATTGGCTGATTAGAAATTAAGTCTTAACACACAGTTGGACAGGTGTACCTAATAAAGTGGCCAGTGAGTGTATATATCTTATTTAATACTGCTGATAATAATGTGGTATTACTTTCCTAGAGGAAATTTATGGAAATGGAACACAGCCATTTAATACATCACACGTCTGGCAACCAAGAATAAGAGAGGTAAGATTTTCCTTTGTTCTCAATTATTTATATTGTTTCTGATGATTGTGAAAATACAAAAAGAGACATGTTCATTTTTGAACTTGAGACCTTTTTTGTCTACTTTTTGGTGTCATTATTATTTAATTCTAACAAGAACTGATCATGTAACATCGTTTTTTCATTTGATTTCATTTCTTTCAGTGATTATGCAGCGGTGTCTTCCTTTGTTATATAAAGATTAAGGGCCTGATTGATTATTACATCTGCACTTTCTTTTTATGTAGTTTTTGGTGTTTAAAGCCTGTTTTTAATTTGCACCAAATTCTTATTTTAATTTGCGCCTTTTTTTTAAAGTTCTCACATTTATTTGTGGTAGTGAATGTAGTATCAATTTAGTGACTTGTACTGTGTACACAAGACTTTTTTTCTGTGCAATTTTGCATCATTTTAATGTAAATTGACTTTTTTTCTCTAAAAAAAGACCTCAAAAAATGCAACAGACAAGAATAATAACCATTTTTTATTTAATGCAAAATTCATGAATCTGAAAAAAAAGTCAATGAAAAAAACATGACAAAATAAAAAAGTGACTTAAAAAAAACAGTAAATGATGAATTGGGGTCTATATACTGTATAGTGTACATATATTGTAGGGTTTTCAGTTCTCTCATAGCCACTTGGATATGTACAGGCACAGGGTTTTTCTATAAAAGCGGAATAAAGTATATTGCCCTTCATAAACTTTACAGCTCCAAAATGAAAAACCTTTCTTTAGCACAAATGAATATCCACACAGTCCTTTCTTCAGTACAAATGAATAACAGCATCAGTAAATAACAAAACAGTCTTCTCTCTGAGTAAAGGCCCTGTTACATGTATCAATGTCCGAGCGATCCCACCAACAATCCGACGTGGATGGGATCGCTGGGACATCGTTAGCTGATCGCTGGTGAACTGTCACATAGACAGCCCCTCCAGCGATCAGGCTGGTTTCCAAGGTAAACAGCAGGTAGCTAACAGCCGCGCAGCTCTTAGATACCCGCTGTTTACCTTGGAAACCAGCGTCGCTGATCGCTGGTCTCTCGCTGTCACATGCAGCGATGTGCGCTGGCCAGCGGGAGACCAACGATCAAAAAACAGCCCAGGATGAAGAGTGCGATCAGCGATACCCGACAGAGGGGCCGGTCGCTGATCCATGTCACACACAGCGATGTCGCTGGTGAGATCGCTGTGGTGTCACAAAATCAGCGATCTCGCTGGAGAGATCGCTGTGTGTGACGGGGTCTTAAGGTAAAGTTAATCAAATGATCTCACCAACTATGTATTAGAGGAACCTCTCAGGCTGCAGTATAAACTATCCATCAACTATGTATGCACTATTTTATTTCTTTATACTGTAAAACCCGACGTACAAAGATAAGAGTCTGACGAGTTTCTGGTGTCCCAGACACCCTTAATCATAGCATAGTAATGAAATGGCAATGGTCCTGTTTTAAACTAAACACAGCCAATCACACAGAGGATGAAAATGACGTGTAATTAGAAGGTGTGCAGGAGCAGACAACATGCAATGAAATACAGAAAGCAACCAATCCGTGCATATACAATAGAGATCAATCCTCTAGTTCATACTTATGAAGTGTTTTATTGTCCAAGCTTAATAAGACATATGGAACATGTAATGCTGTGCATAGAATGACAAATTAATATATATAAAAAGATTGTTCCAATAATTCATAACTTGGAGATGTTTGCTGTTTAGTATTCAAAATGCCTCTAGCAGCATAAGGCGTTTTTGCCAACTACCTCCTCATGGGGCATTCCATCTATACCAATACCAAAGAATGTTAAGTGTGTTGAATCACCATTATGCATAGTAACAAAGTTTTTAATGGCACCAGAGTAGAAGCCAATTTTTTTAGAAATATTGTTTAAGAGTTCAGAAATACGCTGTTTTAGTTTTATACTAGTACATCCTACATATTGTTTTTTAAGTAAATCACAAAAAATGGAATGTATTACATGGTGAGTATCACAATTGATGAATTATTGAATATGATTAATGTCTCCTTAAGAAGAATAAAAGTTTTTTATTTTGTCGGCAGCACATATTACATCGATTTCCATTACACTCGAAAAAACCTTTGGGTTTTAACCAACATGCGTTTTTGGTTGGATCGGAGACTGAGGAGCAATAGGGGGTGCCGGAACTGGTGTATTAGGAAGAGGAAACCCTGATAGAAATAGGGCCAGCAATCCTTGGCATTGGGAGCACATGTCGTGACTTGGCCCCAGACTCCACTGTTAGGCGTCGGGTTCCTGCAACTGCACAGCAGGAATCCAGAGCCCTGCATTCAGCGGTCTCCCATTCTCCACCGACCACTCAGGAGCCTGCACAGCAATCCCGGCGTTCCAGACCCCCTGCTCAGACCAGCTCTGTGGGTCTGGCTGTTGCTGCCACCTCTGGGCCAGCAATAGCAGCGCAGGCTGCTCAGCAGCAAGCTACTTCAGAGGCTAAGTCCTCAAGTTGCGCTACTGGGCATGCTCACGAGACGATCTCCCATTGGAGATCGGAAGTCACATGCTCAGGTCCTTCTCGTGATCTAATTGGTCCATCTCAGGGATCTAGAAGCTTCCGGAAGGTCCCGGCTATAAAAGGTTTGCATGGCCGCTTGGCCATGCGCTAGTATAGACTCTACTTGCTACATGTGTGAATGATGACGGATGCATGAACCTGCGAATGACTCATTAAGACTCCCCTCCCTCTGATATTACGTGTGTGGATAGGGACTTAGTCATAGAGTCAGCGCCAGTCAGTGGCACGCTACAGGCCACAGTGCATATCATCACCTAACTAGCGTCCAACAGTGCGCCCCTCCTGGGCACTGTTGCATAGCGGCTGTGTCAGTCGCCGCTCTGCTGTCTTCAGCACCTGTGGGCGTCCGCGGTAGCGACGCCGCATGCACGGTAGGTCTAGACAGACTCTGTCCCTCTGCCTTGGGCCCAGCTCCTGTAACCATATACCGTGCGTGCATTTCTCTGAGACCTGTGAGTCCAACAGGCTCAGTACTTATGCTTATGTCTTAGGCGTCTCTGTGAAGCTAACAGAGTACGCCCAGTGCACATCGGGTGACGTTCAACCCGTGTGTGATATACCGCCATATTGTGTGTCTGCCATTATATAGCAGCAGTTTAACACCTCTGCACGGTGGACCCCGGGCGGCAAACGCACTTTCTATTTTATATTTAGTGCGTTCCGCCGTCCCTAACATTCACAATGTTCACCCAGTGTGCTGTCAGGGAAATGTAGCGTCCCTGGCCACAAGCACTCGTCCATGTGTCGGTCATTAGGTAGACAATGCCAGTAAGTGCATGGGTGATGTTCCTGGACACATGCTAGTAGAAGACAGGGATGGCACAATGGTAGAAGCAGTGATGGCTGGGAACCGAGGGAGGAAATTTTGACACCTGTATCAGGTCAATTTTATTGTTCTATTTCAAATCAACAATTTCACATGAGCTAAGTTCTACAGTATATGTGACAATAATCCATTTTGTGCAACTAATTTTCTACACCTGTACCAGGTTAATTTTGTTTTTTATGTCATAACAATGAAATTTCACATGAACCAAGTTAAACAGTATATATGACAAGTAGGCCACCTTTTTATCTACATCATTTACATTTTTTTAACTGTACAGTTTGCAAGAAATGAAACATCTTTTACTGAAAAGATTGTTAACAAAAAACAAACTGTGTGACAAAATATCCTTGTTGTAAAAAAAAAATCTTGATGGTAATAGTCAGTTTTTGAACAACCGAATTTCTACACCTGTACCAGGCCATTATTTTTTTTAAAGCAACTAAATTTGACATAAACCAAGTTTTACAGTATAATTGACAGTAGTCAACTTGTGAACTACCAAATTTCTACACCTGTTACAGGCCAATTTTGTTTTTTCATTTCAAAGCAATGAAATTTCAAACAATCCAAGTTCGACAGTATATATCACAAGTAGATATGAGCGAACCCGTGGATGTTCAGGTTGGCCAAACATACAGTAGTACATTTGGCTCGGGTCCAAACTTGACCACAGACCATAACCCAATACAAATCAATGGGGACATGCACTTCGGTGCTTTAAAATGGCTGTAAAATGGACAAAGTCAGGGCTATGGGGGCTGCAAAAGGAAGCTAAATGGGAGTAAGAACAGAACAATTGCCTTGCAAACAAATGTGGACAGGATAATGACTTAAAGGGGTTCTTTCACTATAGCAATCATGGTACAATAGGAAATAAATTAATATACACATTTTAACAGTGCCCTCATATAGACTAAGGCTTGCAACTTCCAGTACAGTTAAAAACTTCACCCACAGAGCATGGGCCACAGTACCCCTACATTAGCAGCTTACAAATTTCACCCACATAGTATAATGTTGACACATTTCTCCCACATAAGCTGATAATAAATTTCACTCATGTAACAAGGTGGCGGGGGTGGCAGTCATAGCCGAGTCCACTAGGTCACAGTCATTGAGCACCCCAGCACCTTGCACATGAATAAACAGTTCCAGTCCCAGCCCCAGGTCACAGTAGGTTACCTCAGAATCATGGCTGCTCTCTCTGGATACACAACACGTCACACTCTTTAGAGCCCAACAGTGGCAACTTGTTTAATAAAGATAAAGAAAGGAAAAAGATAACAATTTCTGAACTGTTCCTATTCAAAGATGCTGCACCTTCGGCAGCAGCAGCAAAAACATCAGCTCCCAACAACTCCTGGAAGCTCACAGTCACCTGGAGGGCACTATCACAGTTTCCACTGCCCGGCAGTCCTTGGCAGCTTGAAGTCCCCAGCTGTGCCCTTCTGTCCCAGAGGAGGTTCCACATATACCTCAAATGGGGGTCCTCACTGTTACAGACGGGAACACACTTATGCCTCAGATGAGAATCTCTTCTGTCCCAGACGGGGAAGCACAACCTGCCTCAGGGAAGCTTCCTGCTTCCTTGAGGCTGCTAGTCCAGCCCCTTTCATTATCGCTCTCTATCCCTGCACTAACCATGTCTAATACAGTGCAATGGCAATATACAGTACATTGACATTACAGATATAAAACATTTCACATTACACAGTACATATGAGACATGGCACATTAACACAATTAAACGTATGGGAACCATTCAGGTGCCGTATGGGCTACATGTGCCTGGTATACCAGAAGGCACATGAGGTCCCTTATACTCACACAGCATATTTTCAAATTTCCATGAGAAACCTCATTAAAATTTCACACCTAAACAATGAGGCACAGCACCGTCACAGCTCAAAAATGTTTTCTCTAGTAGCGCATATTTCAAATACTACTGATGAAAAGTTGTTAATATGATCTTGGGTTGAGCTGGCGGTTCTCTCTGAGGCTTACTACCAGCAGTCAAGTTGAAAATTTCACCCACATAGCATGTTGTATGTAGGGAGGAAGAGGTTGCACCACCATTAATCAATTATGAAAACACAAATAATAAGGGTGACGTCCTCCTTCTTATTTCTGCCGCGGCTCCTGTGCAGGCGTACTTTCTCTGCCCTGTTGAGGGCAGAGTAAAATACTGCAGTGCGCAGTCGCCGGGAAAGGTCAGAGAGATCTGGCGCCTGCGTACTGCAGTACTTTACTCTGCCCTCAATAGGGCAGAGAAAGTATGCCTGCACAGGAGCCGCGGCAGAAGTAACAAGGAGGACATCATCGTATGAAGATGGGAGGCGCCGGACCACGACACCCATCGGACTGAACCGGGCGCCCGGGTAAGTATAATCTTACTCATTTTTTCTTATCTTTCAGGTTACATCTGGGGCTTATCTACAGCATTACAGAATGCTGTAGATAAGCCCCTGATGGCGGTGGCTGCAGGTTATAGGCAGAAAATGGGGTGACAGATTCCCTTTAAGTTTCCCCTTTATTTTTTGAGCAGTATATATATATTTATATATTTATATATATTTCAATGTTTGAGGTAGGCCTCTAAAAACTGTTAAGCATGACAAACACCCTTAAAAAATTAATAGTGAGGGAAGCGTGATCACCTTGTTGATATGATGGTGGATGAGAAGGACGAGGATAAGACAAAAAAGAATTTGAGTTTGTTTCGTTGCTGTCATCCGGTGGTTTACAGAAGTCTGGTCCAATCCAACCCTTGTTAATTTTGATAAAAGTCGGCCTGTTAGAATTTTCAGTTGACAGGAGGATGCACCTATCAGTTATAATACCTCCCGAAGGCACTAAAAACCCGCTCTGACGAAACGCTAGCAGCAGGACAGGCCAGGACCTCCAAGGCATAGAGAGACAGTTCAGGCCACATGTCTAGCTTGGATGCCCAATAGTTGTAAGGCACAGAAGAATTACGGAGGACACCAACTGCAAATTAACCCTTCAGCATCTTCCAAAACTTTTCCCTCCTTGTCAGAGTACCCTACACATCAGGCCCTGGACGCTGGGAGGGTCTCTGAAAACTGTCCCAGACCTTTTAGAGTCTTCCCCTGCCTCTGCTGCATCTGGTGTGTCCTCCTAGTCTCCACTCCAATCTAAGGAACTATGACCTCTGCTGCCAGCATTGTCAGATGGAAATTTTTTAATAATTCTTCAACTAGGGCCTTCTGGTACAGCAACATTTTATTAGACCTCTCCTCCACAGGACGAAGAGATTTAAAGTTTTCCTTGTAGCGTGGGTCTAGAAGGGTGACCAACCAGTCATTAATGTTGGCGAAAATATGTACAATGTGAGGGTCATGGAAAAGATAGTGGAACATAAACTCAGCTATGTATGCCAGACTGCTAACAGCCAAAACTTCCCTGTCGCTACCAAAAGGAGACTGTCTATTTTCTTCAGGTCATCCACTCTGAACAGATGGGATGCAAGTGGTGTGGGTACTACCTCTTATTTCTCCTCACCATGAGATGAAGCTGGGTTGTGTAGCATCAATCTGTATAGTTTCTTGCTCCATCTCAACTTGCTCCACCTTTAAAGCCTCCTCTTTAATTGTGAGCAGTGAGCTTTTCAGTAGACAGTGAAGCAGGATGGTGACACTGATGACATGGTCATCAAAGTTTTGGAGAACTGCACAGATGTCAGACATCCATGCCCACTCATCAGCTCTTTTGTGCAGAGGCTGACCAGAATAACGATAATGCATGGTGTAGCTGGTATTTAACTACCGACCTCTGCTGCTCACAAAGCCTTGCCAGCATATGTAATGTTGAGTTCCAATGCATGGTCACATCACACACCAGTCGGTGATTTGGAAGTTGCAAACACTGCTGCAGGTCTTCCAGGGTGGTGGCAACTGTAACAGAGTTGCAGAAATGGGCACACAAGTGGCATACTTAAACTAGTAGCTCAGGCGGATATGGGTAGGTTTTGAGAAATCGCTGAACCACTAGTTGAGCACATGGGCCAGCACATGGGTACGTGTTTGCCAAGCTTCAGAGCTGCCAAGAGGTTATGGCCATTGTAACACATGACCATGCCTAGTTGTAGGTTCAGGGTCGAGTGCCACAGATCAGTTTGGTCTGTTAGACCTTTCAACAACTCTGTGATGGTGTGCAGTTTTTCACCTAATAAGAATAGCTTCAGCAGAGCTTGTTGCCACTTGTCCAAGGCTCTGCTGCAGTCCTACCAGCTTCCGACTGATGTTGGCTTTTGTGAAGAGGAGGAGGTGCAGGAACTGATGTAGAAGGTGGGGGCAGCGTGTTCCATCCCAGGGTCTGACTGAGTCCTGGCTTCCACGATGTTCACCAAGTGTGCCATCAGGGAAATGTAATATCCCTGGCCACAAGCACTTGTCCAGGTATCCATGATTAAGTACACTTTCCAATCACAGTGTTGGTCAGGGCTCAGCTTGTGTTATCGGACACGTGCTTGTGTCAGTAGGCAGGGACGGCACACCATGAGAAATAGTGGCAGATGAGGACAAAGTACTGAGGGAAGGCCACAGCCATGAGGCTGAGGAAAGGTTCCATCTCCACAAGCCTAAATGGCAACATTTGCAGAGCAAGCAGTCTGGAAATGTGGCTGTTTAGTATTGTAGTCTGTGGGTGGCTGCGTATTTATGCTTGCATTCCAAGGACTGGGGTAGGGACAACTGAACATTGCGCTGGGACAAGAACGTGGACCTGGTTGCTGGCGGTGGTTGCAAGTGTACAATGACAGATGCAGAGTGGGAGGCATCTTCGCCTATGTAATGGACATGTGTTAAGAATGGGTCACCGAGGAGGAAAACAAGACCAAGCCAAGTCACAGAAAACCAGAGGTTGGTAACTACGCGGACTGCAGACCCCTGATCCTAATCACACAACTAACAGCAGCCGTGGAGCGTACCTACGATGATTCTAGATGCCTCGTCACAGCCAGAGGACTAAATAAGCCTAAAGCAAGAAAAGGGGAAATCTAAACTGCCCCAGAGCAGACCCCAAAGGAATAGACAGCGATGGGCATATTCTGAGAACAGAGCAAATAGAGGCCAATCTAATAAGGGACAAAAAGCAAACTGGCATATACAGTGACATAAGAGTGGAAATTCAGCACAACCAGCTCCCTCACCAGAAACCAGAGGCAGACAAGAAAATGAGTTCACAACAGTACCCCCCTTGAGAAGGGGTCTCCGAACCCTCATGCCGTAAAACTGGAGCAGAAGTGAATCTCCGCTTAAGCTCCTGAAATGCTGAGACAGCCTCTGGAGACCAATCTCAGAAGCATCTACCTCCACCTGAAATGGAAGTGAGACATCAGGTTTAGAGCGTACCTACGATGATTCTAGACGCCTCGTCACAGCCGGAGGACTAAATAAGCCTAAAGCAAGAAAAGGGGAATCTAAACTGCCCCAGAGCAGACCCCAAAGGAATAGACAGCGCCCACACATGTATTGACAGTGAGACAAGATGAAAGCACAAGCACAGGTAGGAAAATAGGCTGAGCAAATGATGGGGCCCACACTAATCAGAAAGGACAGGAAAGGAAAGATACTGTCTGCAATCACGCCAAAAAAAACTTGCAAAAATGTCCAACACTTCTGATAGCAAAAAATACCCTTAAGTCAATAGACTTCTCCCACTATATCAGCACACTGGCATATTCTGAGAACAGAGCAAAAAGAGGCCAATCTAATAAGGGACAAAAAGCAAACTGGCACATACAGTGACATAAGAGTGGAAATTCAGCACAACCAGCTCCCTCAACAGAAACCAGAGGCAGACCAGAAAATGAGTTCACAACAGACATGGGATTGGAGTTTACATAGAAATGCACAGGGGACGAGGCAGTGGTGTCACCCATAGATACTGTTTCTGGACCCTTGTGTTTGACCCAAGTAGTTGGATGCTTTGCTTGCATGTTCCTGAGCATGCTGGTGGAGGTCAGGCTGGTAGTTGAGCTTCCCCTGTTGCTGCTGGCAAAGCAGATGTTGCAAATGGCCTTTTTGGGTTAACTGGTTGTCTTTAAAAAAAAGAGCCAGACTCGTGAAATTGCAGTATTGTAATGCCAGCAAAATGTGCCCATTTCAGAAGGACATATGAGATTGCAATATAAATATAGCAATGTGATTTTTTTTTTTTAATAAACAATTTTTTTTAGGGGTTTTGAGGTCCAACTGTAGCACAATTAATGCCATATAAAATTTTACTCCTCAAAAAAATTGCAGTATTACAGTGACAACAAAATTTGCCCAATTCAGATAGACGTGGAAGACTGCAGTATAAATATAGCAATGCAATTAATTTTTGGGGGGGAATTTGAGGCCCAACTGTAGCACAATAAATGTATAAAATTTTACAGCCAAAAAAAATGATGTATTACAATGTCAGGCAATTTTGTACACCTCAAATGAGCATATGAGACTGCAGTATCAATATAGCCATGTCATTTTTTTAATCAAACAATTTTTTTGTGGGGGGTTTTGAGGCCCAGCTGTAGAACGATAAATGCCGTCTAAAATTTCACAGCTCATAGAAAAGGCAGCATATTACAGTGCAATACAAAATGCTGTATAATATTTCCCTGCTCAGTACAATTTGCAGGATTAAGAGCAAAAAAATAATATTAGCTCTGAGAAGGGATTTTGGTATGAATTGCAGGTTACAGCATAAAGAATGTACAATTCACCCTATCCTGTCCTAAACGATTCCTTCAGCACAATCTCTCCCTAAGTGTTACTAACAGCAGTATTACTATTGATTATCATTAGCCATAAGAAGGGCTGTTGTTGAACAGAAATATAATTGTGGTTGAATCTCTGGCTTAGGGCTGTCAGATAGCCGTATAACTTGTGCGAGAATCAAGAATCGCATCACACTGCATGAACTGTCCCGGCACCTCTCCTGACCTGAGCAAGACAGCATGATGGATTACTATGCAGCTGTCAAGCTCAGGTCAGGAGAGCCGACAGCCAGTATGAGGTTTACAATGCGATTCTCGCATGAGAAATACAGCAGTCTGTCTCTGCCCTAATACACAGCTACAATTCTGTCATTCTCTCACCAGCGCCTCTTCCTACTCTGCCTGTTTTTGGGGTACAGTGTGCCAAGCATGGTGTTAAAGGGTCTTATATAGACTTGATGATGCTATGCAGCCAACTAGTCACAGTAATGCCACAACCAAGATGGCTATGGCATTACAGTGACTGGCAGATAATCCCCATATGTTCATCGGCTGTCAAAATAGCACCAAACATGCAGGTCAGTGGCTCAAGCTCCCGCATGAAAATTCAAAAACTACTTGCCATTTAGCGAGCATCTTGAGTACACTGATGCTCGAGGGAGTAACAAGTAGTGACGCACACACTCGCTCATCACTAGTATTCAGTAAATGGTGTAAAAAAAATGGTGCGACTGATTTGTTTCTCCATTAAACCGATAAAAATTGTAATAGAAACACTGAGACTGTGTTCACATGTAGCGTACATGCTGTGTTTTTTCTTTTTTTTTCTTTTTATGCATGTTTTCTGCCGGTGTCCGCACCAATAACAATCTTCTCTGATTATTGCGTGTTTGCTGCATTTCTTTTATTTGTTTTCCCCTTATTTAATATGTTTTGGTGGAGATATGAAACAGTGTTTTAATGGTTTTTTATAGTACAGAAAATCTTTGATTCTGCACTTAAAAAATGCAACAAATTTATGTATTTATTTTTTTTTTACATTCACTCTTTTTCAGGCTTCACATAGAAGTCTATGGAGAAACAAATGCACCAAAACAGTTCAGCAGCATCTTTAGTAGCGATTTTAAGAAATAACATCCATTTTGCTTGGACATGTAGACCATGTTCACAAGCAGTAATAAATGCTGCTTTTTTCTGCTGCTTTTTGCACACAAACTCTGCTGCGTTTAACTAAGCAAACTGGATGTGATTTCATAAAAACTGCACACACTGTGCGTCTAAGGCCTGTTTCACACATCAGTTTTTCTTGTCAGTCTAAATCCACCAAAATAGTGGAAAACGGATCCGCAGGCGGACTGACAGGAACGGGTGTCACCGGAATGGCGGATGTACGGATCCGTCAATGGTTAAAATTTAAAGGAACCCTCGCAGAGAGCGTATCGGCGCGATATAGCAGAGTACCTGCATGTTGGAGCGGGGGTCCATGGCTGCGATATGAAGGCATCGCGCGATGAAGTCGCGGGAGTACAGCAGTGAAGGTATCGCGCGATAATGGCTGAAGTCGCGGGAGTACAGCAGTGAAGGTATTGCGCGATAATGGTTGAAGTCGCGGGAGGAGAGAGAGAGAATTTTCATCCAGCAGCGAGACTTGATTCAGGGTTAAAAGGGGAAAATGCGGATCCGGACAGCAAAAAAACGTTGCATGGTCCGTTCGGTGATCTCAGCGGACACCAAAATTTTCACGGATCCGCACAAATACGGATGCAACGGATGATCATCAGTCAAAATCCGCCGATAATGAAAGTCAATGGGGGAAAAAACGGATCCGCCAAAAAAAATGGTGGACCCTTTTTTTGGCAAATCGGCGGATCTTGACTGATTGTGAAAAACTGAAGTGTGAAACAGGCCTAAAGCTGCTGCCGAGCTATACTGTTTTGGTGGGTTTTTTCTCTCCTAAGACTTCTATGTGGAACCTGAAAAAAATGCATGGAAAATTGTTACAATTTTAAGTGCTTTTCTTTATTATAAAAGCTACATTAACATTTCTGCTTCAAATCTACACTAAAAAAAAGCATCAAATAAGGGGAAAACACATAAAACAATAAAAAAATGAGAACACAAAATGTAATAACCAGAGACAATTGTAAAGCTGTATGCCCATGTTCAGTAATACTAGCGTTCTGGCGCAGCGTATTTTCTCTGCGTCCAAAACACTGTGTTGTACAGTACAAGCTCGGTTGATGGAATGAACCCCTTAGTGAGAGCCAATTTTGACCATAATAACCAATCCAAATTTTACAATTCTGACCAGTGTCACTTCATGTGGTGATAGCTCTTAAACACTTCAACAGATCTCACTGATTCTGAGATTTTTTGCATGGCATGTTGTACTTCATGATAGGGGTGAAATTTATTTGATATGACATGTGTTTATTAGGGAAAAAATCTGAAATTTGGCAAAAATTTCACAGTTTTCAAAATTTTAATTTATATGCCCTTATACCAGAGCGTTATGTCTCACAAAATAGTTAATAAATAACATTTCCCAAATGTCTACTTTATATCAGCACAATTTTTGAAACATTATTTTTTTTGGTTAGGAACTTAGAAAGGTTAAAAGTTGACCAGCGATTTCTCATTTTTCCAACAAAATTTATTGAATAAAATTAAAAAAAAACATGCAGGTCCAAAGTAATCCACTGAATCCAAAGTAGTCCAGAAAAGGATACCTGAAAAACATTAAAGGACAGAAATAAAAACAAGACAGTCCCTCGTTCACCAATTTATTACCCAAAGTAGTCCATGTTGCCCGAATCTGTCATCGGCGACTGTGAATAGCAATAAAGTTACGGCTGTTCATAGGTGCCGGGTACTAACTACAACCGCTATATTTGGGTTGGGTCATGGTCAGGTTTTCCATTCTATTGGAGAACATGTTAATTCATGTTTTCCCTGGTTTTATATTTCATGAAGGTGCTGAAAAAGATCAGACTAGTGGAAACGGAAGAGCAGAAGGCTTAGCAATTTTCTTGTGGCCACTTGAATACAGAGCTCAAAAAGAGAAACCTTCCTGCCTCCAATTTGAAATAAGTAGCTCTACACCTATCTCACCTTCCTGAGATGATGACCCAAGGCAAGTGAAGCCCAAAAAAAAACAACATAGCAAGCTGCAGTTTTTCTTCAAAGCGGAAAGGGACAAAGATGACACCAAGTCCCCCACTCATTCACGTTCTCCTTCTAGTGACGCAAATCTCTCTCCTAATTAGACTAATCAGAGACCAGTTCCCATACACAGTGAGTAGCTACACCTTGGGGAGACTCCATAAGTGTTATCCAGTTCTGGGATCTAGATTTAGCTTGTTTGCTGTGGATGAAGAAGTGGTCCTCCTCACCCTGTGGAGGGATTCCTCATCTAAAACGGCTAGCCCTGCTAAATAAAGACCAAAATTTTGGGAAAACTCTGCCCCGGTCACAGTGGATAATGATACGGTCTCTGCTATTTTGTGTATCCTGGCAGCACTGGTCCAGTTCCACATGTCAGACCAACCGATCTCAGGTACTCTGCTTAAAACATGTTGATGGCATTCAGCAATTCAATGCAGAAAGACTTTGCTGCCACTCCCAGTCCAAAACCTCACTAGAGAACTGGACACAAGGATCATCCATATAGTACAAAAAATTGGAGACATTGCCATTTTACATAACAGTTTGATTCATGCTCACAATGCGCTCTCACACGAATTGGAAGCTATCCAAACTAATCTAGTGGACCTTGAGGACCACGCATGATGCAGCAACGTAAAATTCCTGGGAGTCACAAAAGATGTGCCCCCATCCGATTTAAAAAGATACTGCAACATTTAATTAAAACAACAATACCAGATTGCTCTGTACATGATACAACAATTGACAGTGCCTACAGAGTACCTCAGCCTACATATGTCCCTGATTTCACTATTCGGGTTGTTCTTGCCTGCACCCATTTTTCTCATGTAAAAGAAGACCTGCTATTCATCTTAAGGAAAAAACAGGAACTACCTTTCTGATGTTTCAGTGGTTATTCTCCGATTCCACAGACTCCTGTCTTTTTTTTACCATAACATTAAGGGAGAATTCAGTGGCCTTTCATTGAGGGTTTCCTCTGAAATTCCTCATCAACCTTAATAATACTTGGAATTCCATAACATTGTTTGAAGAGGGCAGGGGCCTTCTATGTGAGTGGAACTTTACAGTGTGCGACCACCCAAATGTGGAGACACTTAACATGTGAAGAAAGAGTGGCAATGGATCGCTGCTAAAGATTTGTAATTGTGCGTATGGGTGTATGTCAGAGCCGTGAATCTTTATTGGCTACTCCTGATCTACTTTTACCCCACTGTGTGTGCTCTTTCAGTTTCTCAGGGTTAGTTGAGTTGGTCCTATAGTAGGCCTTTATGTAATTTTTTTATGTTATTGTGGGTATTTTACACATTTAATATTATTCTTTGGTACGAGCATGCTCAGGTCAACAAAAGCCTTATGGGAAATATTATTTTCTATGCCTCCGATTACATTACCACTCAACCATTTTCCCAATGGTCTTTTAAAATTTGCTTCTTAAGTGTTAACTGGATACATAGCCTACAAAAGTGGTCCTTTATGTGGAAAGAGGTTGTGTCTACTTGTGCAATATTTTTTTGGAGACACATATTTTAGCAAAAGATGCTCATAGGTTAAAAAACATTTTCATATACAGTGGGGCAAAAAAGTATTTAGTCAGTCAGCAATAGTGCAAGTTCCACCACTTAAAAAGATGAGAGGCGTCTGTAATTTACATCATAGGTAGACCTCAACTATGGGAGACAAACTGAGAAAAAAAAAATCCAGAAAATCACATTGTCTGTTTTTTTTTCATTTTATTTGCATATTATGGTGGAAAATAAGTATTTGGTCAGAAACAAAATTTCATCTCAATACTTTGTGATATATCCTTTGCTGGCAATGACAGAGGTCAAACGTTTTCTGTAAGTCTTCACAAGGTTGCCACACACTGTTGTTGGTATGTTGGCCCATTCCTCCATGCAGATCTCCTCTAGAGCAGTGATGTTTTTGGCTTTTCGCTTGGCAACACGGACTTTCAACTCCCTCCAAAGGTTTTCTATTGGGTTGAGATCTGGAGACTGGCTAGGCCACTCCAGGACCTTGAAATGCTTCTTACGAAGCCACTCCTTCGTTGCCCTGGCGGTGTGCTTTGGATCATTGTCATGTTGAAAGACCCAGCCATGTTTCATCTTCAATGCCCTTGCTGATGGAAGGAGGTTTGCACTCAAAATCTCCCGATACATGGCCCCATTCATTCTTTCATGTACCCGGATCAGTCGTCCTGGCCCCTTTGCAGAGAAACAGCCCCAAAGCATGATGTTTCCACCACCATGCTTTACAGTAGGTATGGTGTTTGATGGATGCAACTCAGTATTCTTTTTCCTCCAAACACGACAAGTTGTGTTTCTACCAAACAGTTCCAGTTTGGTTTCATCAGACCATAGGACATTCTCCCAAAACTCCTCTGGATCATCCAAATGCTCTCTAGCAAACTTCAGACGGGCCCGGACATGTACAGGCTTAAGCAGTGGGACACGTCTGGCACTGCAGGATCTGAGTCCATGGTGGCGTAGTGTGTTACTTATGGTAGGCCTTGTTACATTGGTCCCAGCTCTCTGCAGTTCATTCACTAGGTCCCCCCGCGTGGTTCTGGGATTTTTGCTCACCGTTCTTGTGATCATTCTGACCCCACGGGGTGGGATTTTGCGTGGAGCACCAGATCGAGGGAGATTATCAGTGGTCTTGTATGTCTTCCATTTTCTAATTATTGCTCCCACAGTTGATTTCTTCACTCCAAGCTGGTTGGCTATTGCAGATTCAGTCTTCCCAGCCTGGTGCAGGGCTACAATTTTGTTTCTGGTGTCCTTTGACAGCTCTTTGGTCTTCACCATAGTGGAGTTTGGAGTCAGACTGTTTGAGGGTGTGCACAGGTGTCTTTTTATACTGATAACAAGTTTAAACAGGTGCCATTACTACAGGTAATGAGTGGAGGAAAGAGGAGACTCTTAAAGAAGAAGTTACAGGTCTGTGAGAGCCAGAAATCTTGATTGCTTGTTTCTAACCAAATACTTATTTTCCACCATAATATGCAAATAAAATGAAAAAAAAAAACAGACAATGTGATTTTCTGGATTTTTTTTTCTCAGTTTGTCTCCCATAGTTGAGGTCTACCTATGATGTAAATTACAGACGCCTCTCATCTTTTTAAGTGGTGGAACTTGCACTATTGCTGACTGACTAAATACTTTTTTGCCCCACTGTATAGTTCAAGCTAATTTAAAGAAAAAACAGAGGGTCATTACGTTGGCGATAAGCAAGTCTGTGGCTTTCTCTTCCATTACTTTAGAGATTGACCCATATGGGATATACATTATCTAAACAGGATCTTCCTTCACAGACTCATGAAAGGGGTTAACAAAGTGAAACAAGGGCATGTGCAGTACTGTGGATATTTCAATTCTGCTTAATACCTAAGATATGATAACCCTTAGTTTTAAGAACTCCCTCCAATTTTTGTCAACACTACACAAAGAAGAGCTACAGTATATAATATGTGGTGTATTCAACATGATACAGGTGCTTCTCACAAAATTATAATATCAAAAAGATAATTTATTTCAGCTCTTCAATACAAAAAGTGAAACTCATATATTATATAGAGTCATTACAGAGTGATCTATTTCAAGTTTTTATTTCTGTTAATTTTGATGATTATGGCTAACAGCCAATGAAAATCCAAAATTCATTATGTCAGTGCATTAGAATAATTAACAAATACACCTGCAAAGGCTTCCTAAGCGCTTAAAAAGGTCCCTTAGTTTGCTTCAGTAGGCTCCACAATCATGGGGAAGACTGCTGACTTGACAGATGTCCAGTAGACAATCATTGACACACTCCACAAGAAGGGTAAGCCACAAAAGGTCACTGCTAAAGGTGCTGGCTGTTCACAAAGTGCTGTATCCAAGCATATTAATGGAAAGTTGGGTGGAAGGAAAAAGTGTGCTAGAAAAAGGTGCACAAGCAGCTGGGATAACCACAGACTTGATAGTATTGCTAAGAAAAGGCCATTCAAAAATTTGGTGGAGATTCACAAGGAGTGGACTGCTGCTGGAGTCATTTCTTAAAGAGCTACCACACACAGACATATCCAGGACATGGGCTACAAGTGTCACATTCCTTGTGTCAAACTACCCATGACCAATAGACAATGCCAGAAGCGTCTTACCTGGGCCTAGGGGAACTAGAACTGGACTGTTGCTCAGTGGTGCAAGGTGTTGTTTTCAGATTAAAGTAAATTCTGCATTTCATTTGGAAATCAAGGTCCCAGAGTCCGGAGGAAGAGCGGAGTGGCACACAATCCAAGCTGCTTGAGGTCTAGTGTGAAGTTTCCACAATCAGTGATGGTTTGGGGAGCCATGTCATCTGCTGGTGTAGGTCCACTGTGGTTTATCAAGACCAAAGTCAGCACAGCCGTCTACAAGGAAATTTTAGAGCACCAGGTTTCCCTCTGCCGACAAGCTTTTTGGAGATGGAAATTTCATTCTCTAGCAGGACTTGGCACCTGTCCACACTGCCAAAATTACCAATACTTGTATGACTGTGCTTGATTGGCCAGCAAACTCGCCGGACCTTATCCCCATAGAGAATCTATGGGGTATTGTCAAGAGGAAGATGAGAGACACAAGACCAAACAATGCAGATGATGTGAAGGCTGCTATCAAAGCAGCCTGGGCTTCATTAACACGTCAGCAGTGCCACAGGCTGATCGCCTCCATGCCATGCCGCATTGATGCAGTAATTGATGTAAAAGGAGCCTCGACCAAGTATTGAGTGCATTTACTGAGCATACATTTCAGTGGGCCAACATTTCAGATTTTAAAATCATTTTTCAAGCTGGTGTTATAAAGTATTCTAATTTACTGAGATAATGACTTTTAGGCTTATATTGGCTGTAAGCCATATTCCTCAACATTAACAGAATTAATCACTTGAAATAGATCACTCTGTTTGTAATGACTCTATAAAATATGAGTTTCACTTGTTGTATTAAATAACTGAAATAAATTAACTTTTTGATGATATTCTAATTTTGTGAGAAGCACCTGTACTTAAAAGGATTACCGTATACCTTTTTTTCTCCTTTGTCCACAACTCATATTTTCATATAGATATATTCTTAATAGGCAAATTCCTACTAGAAAACATAATTTCTTCCTCCATCAAATTAATTATTTGCTCAGACTACATCTCTATAATGTTGCTTTTAGAGGAGCAACAGTTTATTAGACCCTTGCTAAAATGAAACCAACTTTCAAAAAAGCCCCCAAAAGTTATTTTAGCTGAATGCAGGTTCTGTGGATAGTTTGTTCATTGGGTAGAATTCTCATAAAGCATAAATGTGTGGCATCTTTATTAAATTAGGCTGCAGAGCTATAGCCCCCGTTACACATAACGATGTCCCAGCGATCCCACCAACGATCCGACATGATGGGATCGCTGGGACATCGTTAGGCTGATCGCTGGTGAACTGTCACATAGACAGCCCCAGCGATCAGGACCAGCAACGCTGGACGCTGGTTTCTAATGTAAACGTCGGGTATCCAGAAGCCGCGGCTCCTGGATACCCGCTGTTTACATTAGAAACCAGCGTCGCTAATCCCTGGTCTCTGGCTGCCACAAACAGCGATGCGCGCTGGGCAGCGGGAGACCAGCGATCGAAAAACGGCCCTGGCCGATGCTGCACGATCAGCGATAACCGGCAGGGGGGCCGGTCGCTGATCCCCATCACACACAGCGATCTCGCTGGCGAGATCGCTGATGTGTCACAAAATCAGCGATCTCGCTAGCGTGTGTGATGGGGCCTTAAGCAAGAAAGGGAGAAGACATTCAAAGATATTCTATCTGAAATCCAGAGATTAGAAACTTTGAATAAACATTCTTACAACACAGATCAGATTGTCACTCTCTGTGATCTCGACATTCTGCTGAAGAACTGTTTACTTTGCAAAAATGAAAAAGCTTATAAAGGATCTAAGCTCAATATTAGTCGCAAGACAATAAAATGGGGGGATTAATAGCCAACAGATTAAAATCTCAGGCAGTCTAACCTAAAATACTTTACCTCAAAAGTGACTCACAACGACACAAATTATATATTCCTAAATAGATCACAAATACATAAAAAGTTCGTAACTCCTCACTGTGTAACCTAGGTCCTGATCAGTATTCTCCAATGCCCTCTCCCTTGGAAATAGAATCCTTTCTATGCAAATTACCTCTTCTATTCCTCTCCGAATACCATGCTAGACTCTTTAAATGCCCACTTCATTTCCCCAGAAATATGTAAGGTCATCTGGTCGCTTCCAGCACACAAGGTCCCTGGCACGGATGGCTTGTCAACTATATTCTGCAAGATGTTTTCAGACAAATTAACTTTCTATTAGACACCCTACAACAAGCAATTACACAAGGTTCATTCCCTAAAGAAATGCTTGCTGGGACTGTTATCACATTCCCCAAACTAGGCACGCAACCTGATATTTCTCAGAAATTCAGACCTACATCTCTTCTGTGTATGGACCTAAACATATACGAAAAGCGCATTGCGCCACGGCTGCCCCATTTTACCTTCTCTAGTGTCGTACGATCAAACTGTCTTTGTTCAAGGTAGGCATGCCGCTGACAACGCACAAAGGGTCATAAATCTTGATAAATGTTTTTGGCAGGTGGATGATACCTGCCGTTCTGGCCACAGTGGACACCAAAAAGGCGTTTGACAGAAACAGTCTAAAATGGTTGTTTGTTTTCTCGGTGCTGAACCAAATTGGGTTTGTTTTTCTCAGCCTTAGTAGCATTTTTCTCATCAGTGAGGGTTTTTGTCAACGGCACTATACATTATCGGAAGATTTTCATATTAATAGCACCAAGCATGGGTGACCCTTGTCATCATTAATCTTCGTGCTTTCCATTGAATCATTAGCCCAGGCTATCAGACAAAACCCCAGTATTACGGGGATAAATGTCCAAAGACTCTCACACTGTATCTTTTTATATGCGGACAATTTAATCCTGACACTAGAAAAGCCAGACATCTCTCTTGGAGAATCCTTTAATACTATTAAAATAAAATATTTGGCAACCTGTTATACTACACAATCAATGAGGGTAATTCTCAAATTCTTCCGATTAATATCACTACTACATCCTTGAAATTTTACAACAAATATTTCCCATGTGCACACGTTACGGAATTGCCACGGAAATTTCCGTGGAAATTCCGTGGGAAATATGCGAGAAAAACGCATTTTAATTCCCGCCTATTTCCCACGGAAAAACTAGCGATTTGCAAGCGTAATTAGCTTGAAGAATGCTAGCGTTTTCCAAGCGATCTGTAGCATCACTTGGATAACTGATTGACAGGTTGGTCACACTCGTCAAACATAGTGTTTGACTAGTGTGACCAACTTTTTACTATTGAGGCTGCCTATGCAGCATCAGTAGTAAAAAGATATAAAGTTTAAAATAATAAAAAAAATAAAAAATGGTGTTTTTCTCACCTTCCGACGTCCCGCACAGCGTTCCCGCAACGGTATGACGAGACCGCGACATCATCAAAGGTCATTGCCGCAATGCATCACTGGGAACAGGACCTGCCGGGAGCATTGCTGTGGCCTTGTGATGCTGCGAATGACATTGGAAGGTGAGAATAAGACAATTTTTTTATTGCGGAAATTAAGCAGAACAATGCATTTCTATGTGTGCGGAATCACCACGATTCCGTAAAATTAATGAGCATGCTGCGTATTTTTCTGCGATGCGATTCCGCCGCGGAAAAATAAGCAGCATTAGCACAGCATTGCGGAATCCCATAGGATTGCATGTGATGCTTTTTTTGCATTTTCGCAGCAAAATCACGCGTTTAAAAACGCTGCAAAAAAAGGCTACATGTGAACACAGCCTTAGACTGGCAACAAGATGACTTTTAGGGAAGTGCATAACTGCCTCCACTCTATAACTTTTTATAAGACAAATTATCTCCCTCTCCTAAGTACAATAGAGATGGAACCAATATGAAATCTCATGAGTAGCTGCCTTCCAAATGTTCTTAATATCCAAACTGTTATATCTATTACATATGGTCTCAATCTCTCCCTCGCAGTCCTTTTTCAAGCAAGTCTACAAAACTCTAAATGCCTTTTTTCTGGAAAGAAAGACACAGATTATATAACCACCTCCTAAAAAAGCTAAAAGGACCTGGCCACGCTAACCTTCTAGATTATTGTATAGTTTCACAACTAGACAAAATTAAGGGTTGGTGGAGACTGGAAATGTCCTACCATTGGGTTCAGATTGAATCTCAGCATGTAGCCTCAAAAATCCTCAAAGCCTTGTTTAGCTTATCTTTAATATCACCACCAAATCATCAAATACCCGATTGCAAATTTTATAAGTACCTGCACATTAGACATTCCCTGCAGAACATATCCCTTTCTCAGATTAGAATCTAGGCTTACTTCAAGCACTAGCGAGTGTATTGCCATCAAAAAAGGTTTAAGACCCATTTTTGAATGGATGGCGCAAACAATAACTTTGTCATATCCACTCCATTCCTGGCAATGGAAGTAGACCTAAGTAAAACGTTTTCATGTTCTGAATGGACTCGTACATTTTACAACTGTATTTTCACATCCACTGCCTAGTATAAATAGTATTTAAAAAAAAGTTTTACATTGGTATTATACTCCTATGAGATTCAGCTACAGTGGGGCAAAAAAGTATTTAGTCAGTCAGCAATAGTGCAAGTTCCACCACTTAAAAAGATGAGAGGCGTCTGTAATTTACATCATAGGTAGACCTCAACTATGGGAGACAAACTGAGAAAAAAAAATCCAGAAAATCACATTGTCTGTTTTTTTTTTCATTTTATTTGCATATTATGGTGGAAAATAAGTATTTGGTCAGAAACAAAATTTCATCTCAATACTTTGTGATATATCCTTTGCTGGCAATGACAGAGGTCAAACGTTTTCTGTAAGTCTTCACAAAGTTGCCACACACTGTTGTTGGTATGTTGGCCCATTCCTCCATGCAGATCTCCTCTAGAGCAGTGATGTTTTTGGCTTTTCGCTTGGCAACACGGACTTTCAACTCCCTCCAAAGGTTTTCTATAGGGTTGAGATCTGGAGACTGGCTAGGCCACTCCAGGACCTTGAAATGCTTCTTACGAAGCCACTCCTTCGTTGCCCTGGCAGTGTGCTTTGGATCATTGTCATGTTGAAAGACCCAGCCACGTTTCATCTTCAATGCCCTTGCTGATGGAAGGAGGTTTGCACTCAAAATCTCCCGATACATGGCCCCATTCATTCTTTCATGTACCCGGATCAGTCGTCCTGGCCCCTTTGCAGAGAAACAGCCCCAAAGCATGATGTTTCCACCACCATGCCTTACAGTAGGTATGGTGTTTGATGGATGCAACTCAGTATTCTTTTTCCTCCAAACACGACAAGTTGTGTTTCTACCAAACAGTTCCAGTTTGGTTTCATCAGACCATAGGACATTCTCCCAAAACTCCTCTGGATCATCCAAATGCTCTGTAGCAAACTTCAGACGGGCCCGGACATGTACAGGCTTAAGCAGTGGGACACGTCTGGCACTGCAGGATCTGAGTCCATGGTGGCGTAGTGTGTTACTTATGGTAGGCCTTGTTACATTGGTCCCAGCTCTCTGCAGTTCATTCACTAGGTCCCCCCGTGTGGTTCTGGGATTTTTGCTCACCGTTCTTGTGATCATTCTGACCCCACGGGGTGGGATTTTGCGTGGAGCACCAGATCGAGGGAGATTATCAGTGGTCTTGTATGTCTTCCATTTTCTAATTATTGCTCCCACAGTTGATTTCTTCACTCCAAGCTGGTTGGCTATTGCAGATTCAGTCTTCCCAGCCTGGTGCAGGGCTACAATTTTGTTTCTGGTGTCCTTTGACAGCTCTTTGGTCTTCACCATAGTGGAGTTTGGAGTCAGACTGTTTGAGGGTGTGCACAGGTGTCTTTTTATACTGATAACAAGTTTAAACAGGTGCCATTACTACAGGTAATGAGTGGAGGAAAGAGGAGACTCTTAAAGAAGAAGTTACAGGTCTGTGAGAGCCAGAAATCTTGATTGCTTGTTTCTGACCAAATACTTATTTTCCACCATAATATGCAAATAAAATGAAAAAAAAACAGACAATGTGATTTTCTGGATTTTTTTTTCTCAGTTTGTCTCCCATAGTTGAGGTCTACCTATGATGTAAATTACAGACGCCTCTCATCTTTTTAAGTGGTGGAACTTGCACTATTGCTGACTGACTAAATACTTTTTTGCCCCACTGTATATGTTTCCTATATGCTGCCTGGTGATTGCTAACACTTGGGTTTCACTTTTCAACTAATTTCCACTCTACTTCATACTAATGCAAAACCATCACCTTCTACAGTGCTATTTTTACTAGACATTTACTTTATCCCCATAAGGAGAAGGGTGGTCACTGCACATATTTTACTAGCCACTAAAATGGCGATCACAAGGTTATGGAAAACTCCAGGCTCGCCTTCTCCATGTGTAATCACTCTATCCATCAACAAAACTTGCTTATTTGAAAAAATGATAGCTTATAAGAATAGCAGAGTTCATATGTTTCTGAATGATTGACAGATGTGGCTTAAACACCCAAAAAAGATGATTCTCCTTTAATCTCTGATACTGTAGAATTGATCAATTCCACTGAGAAATTGTTTATTGTTTCTATACACTTCAACACTTGTATGTGTTTTCTCTTGAATGTTTCTTATGCTTTTTGTAAGCCAAGTGATACTCATTTTGTGCACAAGATATTTTATGTATATATTTTATGAAATTATTGATGCATGATTTTTAATCAATTTGTGGTTACTCTTTATAGAAACAAATAAAAAATGTATTGATTAAAAGAAAAAAAATGTAAAGATGGCTTCAGCAAATGTGCATTAACTTTGCGGCAAAACTATGAGTTAATCTTAAAGGAAAGAGAAATATACAAAAAAACTTTATTTATCTTGATTTTACACACCAAAAAATTAAAACACCACTTTTTTATTTTTATTTTACCACCGGAGTGGTATCACTAACATCTATTCCATTCCCTTAGTAAAAAGCTTACCAGGAATTTTCTGTTCTTCACTGTGCTTCTTCGGGCTCTTTTTGTCATCTTGTGACCGCAGCGCTTGACTGGTCAAAAGTCAGAGCTAAAGGTCACAAGCTCTCAATATAGGTTTATGAGAGCCTCAATCTGGCCCTCATAGACTTACATTAAGAAGTGTTCACCCTGCAAGTACTGGAGCAATCGGGCTAGCCACAGACCATTACACGAGCGGTGCCAAGAACAGAAGAAGACGGCTACTGGTAAGTATTCTGAAAGGGGCAGGGAACATGCATTAGTGATACCATTTAGGCTGTGAAATAAATAAAAATGTCTGGATGGTGCTTTAACCACTGTCCGACATCGGGAGTAATAGTAAACCGATGTTGGATACCATTCCCTTTGATGTGGGCTCCGGCGCTGAGCCCACATCTTTCCTGCCACATGTCTGCGGATGGAATTGCGATCCACCCGTGGCTACTAACCTGTTAAATGCCACTGTCAAACTCTGACATTTAACTTGCACTTCCGGCAAGTGTGTCAGAAATCTCACCCATCGGTGACTCCCGTCAAGTGATCGTGGGTCACCGATGGGTTGGCATGACAACCATAGATCTCCTGCAGACCTCTATGGTTGTCATAGCCAGATTGCTATGAGCGTCGACCGGTGGTCGGAACTCATGGCAAGTAATTCTGCTACATACAGGCGTCTGTATGTAGCAGAGCCAATCAGACAAGTGCAGATTCTAGTTTCCCATGGAGACTATTGAAGCATGCAAAAGGTAAAAAAAAATTTTTTTTAAATATTAAAAATATATATATATATATATATATATATATATATATATATATATATATATATATTCAAATCACCCCCCTTTTGCCCCATTCAGAATAAAAGAATAAAAATATAAAACATATACGTATTTTGGTATCGCACATTCTGAGTTGCACGATCTATCAATATAAAAAAAGAATTGCTAAACAGCGTAACAAGAAAAAAATTCAAAATGCCAGAATTACGTTTTTTGGTCATCGTGACAATGCATTAAAATGCAATAACGGCGATCAAAAGATCGTATCTGCACCAAAATGGTATCATTAAAAACATCAGCTTGGTGCGCAAAAAATAAGCCCTCACTCAACAAATTTTAGAATTTGGTGTCTGTGAACACGTAATGATCTGGAGAATCATAATAGCAAGTCAATTTTAGCATTTAGTGAACATGGTTAAAAAAAAAAAAAAAAAAAACAACAACAGCTGTGGGATTGCACTTTTTTGCAATTTCACTGCACTTGGAATTTTTTTCCTGTTTTTGAGTACATAGCATGGTAAAATTAATAGTGTAGTTCAAAAGTACAACCAGTCCCGCAAAAAACAAGCCCTCACATGGCCATTTTGACCAAAAAATAAAAAAGTTATGGCTATTGGAAAAAGGGGAGCAAAAAATGAAAATGCAAAACCAAAAATTCCTCTTTTCGTTAAGGGGTTAATCATTTATGGGGCAATAATTCATTAACGCAATTCTCAATTCAAATGCAAATTTCTTAGTTTTTGTACAACTGATATAATGTTTGTTTTCTTATTCTGCAGATACAAGGAGCAATTATAGTTTCAAGTGTGGTTGAAATAATTGTTGGGTTTGTTGGCCTTCCAGGAGCATTGCTCAACTACATCGGACCTCTGACTGTTGCACCAACAATTTCCTTGATTGGTCTCTCTGTTTTTGAAGCTGCTGGAGAAAGAGCAGGGTCTCACTGGGGGATATCCATATTGTAAGTAAAGAATAAATGTGTTTATGTGTTTTAGTGAATATTTGTATTCTGCATTTTCATAAAGGAATGGAAGAACTTGCTGTTTTCCTTTTCCCAAAGAGGAGGTTTAATCACAGATGGCATTGCTGCTTCCATGAAATGGACAGAGACACAGCCATTAGAAAATAAATTTCTTCTGGCAGATGTTTATGTGGACTCGAGTGATTGTATATTCCTGGATGATCAACAGTTTACTAAAGGAAAAAAAGCTCTCACTGAAGTAGCAGTAAGGATGAGTGGGCTACAGGATGGCCAAGAGCAAGAGGACTTGGGTCTTGCCAGTGCTGCTGCTGCCATTTCTTCAGCCTCATCAGATGAGGAGTTTAATTTTGAAAAGTATTTAGACGACATGGAGCAGGCAAAGTGTGCCGCAGGAAAAAAGATTCCACTTCCATAGAAAACAGATTGACCATATTTCAGCAAAATTTTCCACTTGCTCTCAAAGAAGCTGAAGAGTTCAACCATTCATCAAAACTAACTGACATCCTTTATACTCTGAATTTGTTGGTGATGTTGTCCATGTGGTTACAGCTTTGACACCAACCCAAGTTAGTGTAGAGAGGTTGTTCTCTAGCCTTGAAATAATTAGATCAGATTTGAGGTAATCTGAAGAAGGATCTGATGGAGGCGATACTATTTCTCAGAACAAATTCATAGACTGCACCAATGTTATTCAGTATGTTCTGTTGAAAACTGTTTTTCCTCACTTACTGCATGGTGCATTTCACATTTTCAATTTATTAAAGTTTTTTGTGTTCTAAAGTTGTATTCCCAAAAATATATTTTATGTTCTATCTAAATAGCTTGATTATTGTATCATAATGGTGATTAAAAGCCTAATGTTACCATTTTACTACAGTAAATGTATCACTCAAACATGAGCCAAGTATGAGGGAATCGGAGTGGGGAGTCGGAAGCCGGAGTCAGAGAAATTGAGGAGTCAAAGTCAGTGGTTTAGCTTACCAACTTCCACCGCCCTGGTTTACAAGCAATGAAATAATGTCATATATATCCCAAAATGTTATCAATAAAAAGTAATCTTGCCAGGCAAAAAATAAGTCATGACATAGCTCCGTCGACCTAAAAATGAAAATGTTACAGATCTCAGAAAATGGTGACACAATCGCCCAAATTAATTAATTTTTTTTACCGAAATTCTAATTTTTTTCACAATAAAATAGAAAAAATCTCGACATACTTATGGGCTGAATCATATTCTAAGGTCATTTTTTATCACAAAAGGTACACCATAAAAACAATTCCCAAAAAGCTGTCAGAATTGTGGGTTTTTTTTCACAATTCCACCTGGAATTTTTTTTTACAGTTTTACAGTACACTATGTTGGAAAATGAATAGTGTCATTCAAAAGTACAGCTTGTCCTGCAAAAAACAAACCTTCATATATCTAATATGTGTACAGGAAAATAAAAAGTTATGGCTCTGGGAAGAAGAGGAGGAAAAAAACGGAAAATGGCAACATCTTGAAGGGGTTAAAAATTAGCAGTAATGACTTTCTGTGACTGCGGCTGTTTGCCTTGATAGTATCTTTGCGAAGGGGTCCTGTGTTTTCTATATACACCCCTGCTCACAGTAATTATTATAAGGAAGCATAGTAGGGAGATTATTATAAGGAATCATTCATTATAGGGATTGCACAGGAAGAATTAATATAAGAATGCACAGCGGTGTTTGTATTGTTATAGGTAGGTTTGGGGTCATTATTATTAGGGTGTTAAGGGAATTATTTTTAAATATGGTACATTTCTATATGGCGCTATATACTGAAACTGTAAGGAGGCACAAGGGAGCATTATTACCATGAAGCAGCACAAAGGGAACATTATTGCTCTAGAAGAACACAGGGGGGCCACTGGTTATAGCGCTATATTGTTTGTGTATAGGTTGTGCAATGAGAGGAGGGTCCTGGAAAAATAGAAAACCGAAGATGTATGTGTGTTATGCTTTGTAGGGAGAAGTAGTGGATGGAAAAACATCTTGACAATCTAGGCCCAATGAAAAAGAAAAGGGAAAATGAATGACAACAATCAGCGGGATGTCACACACTAGTGAGGACCTATACTGTTTTGTCCCACAACTTGGGAATCATATAGAATTGTAGTATCATTGTATTGTTGTTGTTATACTTCTATGCAAGCAGGTTTGCCTTTCAGAAGTTTGTCCTGTCTCTTTCCATGTAGCCCACATCTGATGTAAGTAACCCCTCACTCCTTTCTGCTCTGTCAGTGTTTGTCAGCTATCTTCATCTGAGGTTCATCTTTATACATCTCTGGTTCAGAATAGTCTTTGTAACTACTTCAGTTTTTGCAGCTGTTGCAACTACTGCTATTTTGCTTAATACAAGAATGCAGGCTTAGAATAGGCCTTAAGAAGGAGATTTACAGGCACAAACAGTCTACCAAATGGACACGCAGCAGGGGTGTCTCCCAGAGCCTCTACAACCTTCTTCTCATGATCTGAACCTATAGAAGCAATAACTACTTCTTTCTGTAGTATAAGAACTAGTTCACAATTATCTTCACCCCTAGCAAAACAACAAGATAGGGTATCCACCTTAATGTTCTTATTCCCCGGCCTATACGTAATAAAACAGTTCAATCTGGTCAAGAACAACCACCATCTTCCCTGTCTAGGTGTCAGACACTTAGCAGATTGTAAATATAAAAGTATTTTATGGTCAGTGAGTACCATGACTGGATGAACTGCTCCTTCTAGAAAATGTTGCCATTCTTCAAAAGCCCATTTAATTGCCAAAAGCTCCCTATTGCCAATGTCATAGTTTCTCTCAGCGATTGACAGTTTCTTAGAAAAATATGCACACGGATGCCATTTACAAGAGAAGCACGCTGCGACAATACAGCCCCAACCTCTTACCGGGCAAAAGCTACAATAAATAGCTGAGAGATATCAGGCTGTAAGAGAATTGGCGTAGATGCAAAACATTTCTTCAAGGTATCAAAAGCCTCCCTGGCTAGGCTGGACCATTTAGAAAAGTCCATCCCTTTCCTGGTCATGTCCGTCAAAGGTTTGGCCACTATGAAAAAGTTTTTGATGAACTTACGTTAGTAGTTGGAAAAACCCAAAAATATTTGTAACGCTTTTATGTCCTCAGGACAATCCCAGTAACGCCCCGATTTTTACTGGATCCATGCGAAAACCAGTGGACGATGAGAAATAATCCAGAAAAGAGATCTTCTGAACCAAGAACATAAATTTCTCTGGTTTGACAAATAATTTATTGTCTCTGAGTATCTGTAATACATACCTGGCCCGTACCTGATGTGAGTCAAGGTCAGGTGAATAAATCAATATGTCATAAAGATCACAAAAAATGTTTTGAATCAGATCAGTAGTAGTCTTCTGGCTCCTCTCTGTCGTGGTAAAATAGTAACAGCAAAGGCATCCTTCCTTTACCCGCACAGGTGAATTGACTATGGAGTGTGGGGAAAATGCTCAGACCTGAGGGTCACCCTGAAAGAGCGAAATTACGATCCCCACACATTGCTCCACGATTCCTGAGGAGTGGAGACATAATTTGGAGCATAGGTTACACTTCTCTAAGAAAGCAACAAACTTGTCTCGACCCCACAGAGAACCTGTCAGGCAAAGCAGTGATCTGATACATGTAATTTCCTGTCCATTCACTATATATAACAACCCTGTATCCTCAAGGGTTCATTCTAAAACTAAGACTAAGAACATATAGTATATAGTTCAAAACGCGTCAGTTCGAACCCTTGCACATCAAAGGAATATGCTTTTTTTAAAATACCATGTAATTTTTATAATAATGTTTTCAATAAATATTTGCTTTTAACAATTCTACCGTATTTGGTGTTGGATACCTTCACATATGAAACTGTCCAAAATTGTAGTCTTATGTATTATTATCTTATTATGTGAGATTGATGATCATTTTTTGGTTGTATTTCTTTCAGAGTTTTGGTATTGATAATACTATTTGCACAGTACCTCAGAAACATTACTCTAATTTTACCTTGCTATAAGATTGGAAGAGGAATAAAGACATACAAATTACAAGTCTTCAAAATGTTTCCGGTAGGTGAAAACTTTTAAACATGACATTATATAAATTTTACAATGTTCTCCAAAAACTAGTATGAAATTATTATGGCATATGGACAATTTTACATTATATGTCACATGCCACTGCAACAGATTGTTGCTCTGATAATCAATCCCCTACTAAAGTGCTGAATATACCGTAATCATAAAAAAAAACAAATAGGAAGAAAAGAGCCAATAAATGTTTAAACGCTAACTTTTTTTTAAAAGCAATTGAAAAAGGACTTATCATTTCTAATATTCTGCTTTTATTGATAATAAACATCCTCACCCAAGTTGAAACATAATATATATAAATATATGGTAGTTTAAGTACAAGCCAAAGTTGACCTCGCAAATTATGTGTAGCAATTTTATATAGCAGTATACAATATATAAATTATGTAAATATATATATACTGTATATAATATAAATTATATAAATATATGTGCAGCAATTTTATGTTCAATCTATTTTATTGAGCATTTTACAAACAAAGAATATATTATATGCAAACAGATAATATATAGAATCATAGAAAATATCTAGTATTCAAAAATGAGAATACATCCATCTATCAGTAAATCAAACATATCATGGTAGACAATAACAGTAGCCATATGGCGAACGCCAACGAGGTATTCAAGAGAGGAAGTATCCTCTATATTATGCAGAGAACAGACATAGGGTAAAAAAAAGCGGGAAAGGAAGACAAGGGAAGAGGGGGAAAGAGGAAAAGAAAATAGGGTTATGGATAAAGCAGTCCTTAAAATCATGTATATATTAATGTGCAAATTCCTATGTAACTGAAACATTCAGCGGAACAAATTATGGAAATCAGTTGAGTCCTGAAACAAAATCCATCCACTCCAAATCCTTCTAAACTTATCGTTTGTACCATTGCAGTCTGCAGATAGCTCCTCCATTCTACACAGATTGACCATTTCCTTATACCAGTCTAATATGTCAGTGTGGTTTGTAAGTTTCCAAAACCGCGGGATTACCATTCATGCTGCTGTTAGACAAAACCGAAGAATTTCTCTCTTCTGAGTCCCTATTGAAGAAGGTAAAATTGACAGAAGAGCTATTTGAGGGGACCTTGCTACACGGTTTCCCATGATTCGTTGATAATTGTCGAAAACCTTCTCCCAGAATGGCTTGATCTCAGAGCATTCCCACCAAATGTGAATCATAGAGCCCACCTCCCTCTCGCATCTCCAACAAACCCCTGAAACTGCTGGATATATTGCATGCAGTTTAGAAGGGTAATGACACCATCTCATAAGTATTTTATAGTTCTTCTCTTGTATGTGCAGAAATTTTAACAAAGAAATCAGGATGTAACATAATACATGTCATGAAGGATCTGCTTTTTTTGTATGGGAGAGTCAGGGAAAGTAGCAGATAACCTTCTGATTTCATTGTTACTATACCATGAGCAAAAATATAGCAAAACAGAGACAAAATGGAGAGTTTTGGCACAAACAGTGGACACTATAATTTTTGTGTAGTGCCTATATGAAATGCGATATGTCCTATGAGTCAGTTAGACCTGAGCTCTGTCCACCCTGTAAGATAGCAGTTTAATAGAAGCAGGTTTAGTGTGAAAGGCTTGCCTGGTAAGGATTAAAAGGTAGGCTAGAAGCTAGAATATGTAATGGAGAATTAGGAAACAGATGTATGGAATTTTGTTTTTTTGACTATTTTGAGTCTTCGTAAAGAAATTGGTTTGGCTGATTCACTGAGCAAATCCTGGTTTTAAAGGTACTGTCACACTTAGCGATGCACCAGCGATCCCGACCAGCGATATGACGCGGTCAGGATCGCTGGTGCATCGCTAAGTGGTCGCTAGTGAGCTGCCACACAGGAAGATCTCACCAGCGACATAGCAGCGGTCGGGGGTCGCTACTTACCTGTCAGACGAGGCGATCCTGACGTCCTCCACCCGCATCCACGCGTCGCTCGTCGCCACAGCAGGAAGCCCAGCAGGAAGCTGACGACGAGAAACGGCCCAGGACGTTCTCGCGCAATCAGCGATGAGCAGCAGGGGAGCTGGTCGGAGGTATCAGACATAGCGATATCACTTGCAATATCGCTATAACGTCACAAAATCGGTGACATTATAGAGATATTGCTAGCGATATCGCTTAGTGTGACAGGCCCTTATGAGATCGGATCATAATCTAATTAAGTGTCCAATTGTGAAAATAGGGGAGTGCTATAGAGAAGGGTGGTTTGCTTGACTTTGTGTACTGTCAGCCAGAGTGGGGTTAGCTCTGGAGAAGTCTCCTATTGTTATGGAGATAAAGTATGCCTGAAAGGAGCTAATAAGAACTGAGTAGGGATGAGTTAAAACCTCAGGGATGCTGTTTCTGGTTGCAGTCAAGGTTGTGGTACAAGCTGGTTCTGTGCGGACTAGAGACATAGCTCCCAACCATCTTGGATGTAGCAGGGATGTAGCAGTGGCTAACATCTCTCTGCTCTGGATATGCTTACATTAATTATATAAGCAATTCTTCTCTTTTTCTTGTGCTCAAGTCAACCCGGGAATCGTACCTAAAACACCTCCTAGAGTGGACCCTCTGGATCATGATACCGAACCTCCTCTCGGTGAGCTGACCTAGGTAAACCGACCACTATACAGGGAGCATCAGGGGCATACCCAGGGGATTCTAATACCACGATGACCGGTACCACCAAAGGGCAGCTTGTAGGAGACATATGAGACGAAAGGGAGGTTAGAATTTCGGGCAGGAGAGAGGTGCTGGAGGACATGGAGACGAGATCAAGGTCTGGCAGAGATATTGATCCTAAAATGGCGGGCTGGACGAGAGGGACAGGAAACGTGGACCGGAGACTGAGAGGAAACCTGGGACCAACATAGGCTTGGGAATAAACAGGTATTGGAAGGGAATAAGAGCAGAAGAGGTTAAGGCCCAAGTAACATAGAGAAACTGGGAACACGAAGAGACCTGAATCAGGGACATGCTCACAGAGATAGCACAATAGTGATAATCAGGCACTTCCTCTAGAAGGAAGCCGCCTGATATACCCGGTACATGCCGTCAAGCTTCCGGGTCAAGACCCTCTAGTAGTATAAAGTGCCGGGGAAGCGCGCGTCAGCGGCCTAAGCTGCGCAGGGCGCATGCGCGGGCAGCGAGATCCCCAGACCACCCGAGAGACTGGAAGTGAGGAAGTGAGGCAACGTGATCCTCGCCCAGTGGCACGCCGGGACACTGGAGTGAGGAGAGCGGGGTAAGCATCGCAGGACCGGGTGGCCACAGACGTGACAGTACCCACAGCCTGTATCATCTTAGGTAGTAGCAAAAACTGTGAGCCATAGTCTCCACTTAAAGGGACTGTGTCACGGGACTGGATGCTGGACCAGGGTCTCATTAATTGATCCAATCATCTCTAATCCTAACAATTCAGGATGTAGTGGGACAAAGTTTGCCATAGCAGGATCAGCGCATAGTTTATCGTTCTGTTTTGTAAAAGTTTTGACCTGCATTGTATCTTTCTAGGGAAGCGTGACATTGATGTTACACAGCACTCAACTGTCTCAGATACAAAAGGACTTGTGCAATTTGAGGAAGTTGTCCCAAGAGGCCAGGGCTGTGTCTGTCTTCGATCCTACCATTTTCATTGCTCTGTAGCTCTTTCCTCCACAATCTTTCTACTCTCTACAAACTTACATTCATCTAAATAAGCAATTCCTCTCTTGGGATCAGGTTTATCAGAAGGAAACCGCCTGACATTACCCGGTACATACCATCAACCTTCCGGGTCAAGACCCTCTAGTACTATAAAGTGCTGTTGAAGCATGCGACCGTGGCTTAAGCTGCACAGAGGGCACATGCGCTGGCAGCGAGACCCCTGGACTGGCTGAGAGACTGGAAGTGAGTAAGTGATGCAGCGCGATCCTTGCCCAACGGCACACCGGGACACCAGAGCGAGGAGAGCGGAGTAAGCATTGCAGGACCGGGAGGCCACAGACGTGACAGTACCCCCTCCCTACATCTCCTCTTTCAAAGGCCAGAAAGAAACCTCCCTAGAATACGGGGTGCCTGGATGTTTTCTTGAGGCTCTCACGACCTGTCCTCAGGACCAAAACCCTTCCAATCAATCAAGAAGTGGGTTCTCTCTCCAACTTTTTTCATAGCAAGTACAGTTGTGGCCAAAAGTATTGACACCCCTGCAATTCTGTCAGATACTCAGTTTCTTCCTGAAAATGATTGCAAACACAAATTCTTTGGCATTATTATCTTCATTTAATTTGTCTTAAATGAAAAAACACAAAAGAGAATGGAGCAAAAAGTAAAACATTGATAATTGCACACAAAACTCCAAAAATGGGCTAGACAAAAGTATTGGCACCCTCAGCCTAATACTTGGCTGCACAACCTTTAGCCAAAATAACTGCAACCAACTGCTTCCGGTAACCATCAATGAGTTTCTTACAATGCTCTGCTGGAATTTTAGACCATTCTTCTTTGGCAAACTGCTCCAGGTCCCTGATATTTGAAGGGTGCCTTCTCCAAACTGCCATTTTTAGATCTCTCTACAGGTGTTCTATGGGATTCAGGTCTGGACTCATTGCTGGCCACCTTAGAAGTCTCCAGTGCTTTCTCTCAAACCATTTTCTAGTGCTTTTTGAAGTGTGTTTTGGGTCATTGTCCTGCTGGAAGACCCATGACCTCTGAGGGAGACCCAGCTTTCTCACACTGGGCCCTATGTTATGCTGCAAAATTTGTTGGTAGTCTTCAGACTTCATAATGTCATGCACATGGTCAAGCAGTCCAGTGCCAGAGGCAGCAAGGCAACCCCAAAACATCAAGGACCGTGTTCTTTTCTTTGAATGCCTCTTTTTTTTCTCCTGTAAACTCTATGTTGATGCCTTTGCCCAAAAAGCTCCACTTTTGTCTCATCTGACCAGAGAACATTCTTCCAAAATGTTTTAGGCTTTTTCAGGTAAGTTTTGACAAACTCCAGCCTGGCTTTTTTATGTCTCGGGGTAAGAAGTGGGGTCTTCCTGGGTCTCCTACCATACAGTCCCTTTTCATTCAGATACTGACGGATAGTACGGGTTGACACTGTTGTACCCTCGGACTGCAGGGCAGCTTAAACTTGTTTGGATGTTAGTCGAGATTCTTTACCCAACATCCGCACAATCTTGCGTTGAAATCTCTTGTCAATTTTTCTTTTCTGTCCACATCTAGGGAGGTTAGCCACAGTGCCATGGGCTTTAAACTTTTTGATGACACTGCGAACGGTAGACACAGGAACATTCAGGTCTTTGGAGATGGATTTGTAGCCTTGAGATTGCTCATGCTTCCTCACAATTTGGTTTCTCAAGTCCTCAGACAGTTCTTTGGTCTTCTTTCTTTTCTCCATGCTCAATGTGGTACACACAAGGACACAGGACAGAGGTTGAGTCAACTTTAATCCATGTCAACTGGCTGCAAGTGTGATTTAGTTATTGCCAACACCTGTTAGGTGCCACAGGTAAGTTACAAGTGCTGTTAATTACACAAATTAGAGAAGCATCACATGATTTTTCGAACAGTGCCAATACTTTTGTCCACCCTCTTTTTTATGTTTGGTGTGGAATTATATCCAATTTAGCTTTAGGACAATTCTTTTTGTGTTTTTTCATTTAAGACAAATTAAATGAAGATAATAATACCAAAGAATTTGTGTTTGCAATCATTTTCAGGAAGAAACTGAGTATTATCTGACAGAATTGCAGGGGTGTCAATACTTTTGGCCACAACTGTATATCCCTCACCTCAAAGACGTCTGGTGCTAGCAGGCTGAGGGGTACAACCAGGAGAAGCATGAAAGCTATTAAGAACCACAGGTTTAAGGAGGGACACATGGAAGGCGTTGGGAATACGGAGCGAAGCAGGCAACTTCAATTTATAAGCAACATCATTTATTCGTCCTAGGACCTCAAAGGAACCAATGTAGCGGGGATCCAACTTGTAAGAAGGAATCTTAAGTGTGACATACTTGGATGAGAGCCAAACCTCTAATGCCAATTTAATGGCCAATAGTTCCCTGTCTCCGATTAAATAGTTACGTTCAGATGTAGAGAACGCCTTGGCGACGAATCCTCAGGTGACTAACCGACCGGTAGAAGATCTCTGGGAGAGCACTGCAACGGCTCCCGTGGAGGAGGCGTCCACCTCAAGAATGAATGGTCTGTTAGCCTCTGGATGATGTAACACTGGAGCTGTCGAGAAGGCTTGCTTCAGGGTCAGAAAGGCATTCTCAGCTTCCGATATCCAAGCATTAGGATTAGCTTCTTTGCAGATTAGAGATAAAATAGGCAAGGATAATGAAGAAAAATGAGGGATGAACAGCCGGTAATAGTTCGTGAAGCCAAGGAATAGTTGGATGGCCCTAACCCCAAGGGGTTGCGGCCAGTTCAGGATGGCGGACACGTTCTCAGGTTCCATGCTTAAGCCGGAGTCAGAGATTACATACCCCAAAAAAGGTAAGGAAGTCTGTTCAAATACACATTTCTCGGACTTGGCATAGAGGTGATTCTCCCTCAGACATTGCAGTACTTGACGAACATTCCTTCTATGGAAAGGCGGATCCGGAGAAAACACAAGGATGTCATCCAAGTACACGTAGGAGTATAGAAAATCCCAGATGACATTGTTAACAAACTCCTGGAATACTGCAGGAGCATTGCAGAGGCCGAAGGGCATGACCAAGTATTCGTAATGTCAGTGTCATGATCCAGGTTGGATTATGACAGATTTTGCACAAATAACCTTTTTTTTCCTTTAAGCTGTTGACTTAAAGTTAGTTTTGCCCCCGGTGGCCGTTAGGGTCATTACACTGTGGTTTCTTTAGTTCTAGTTTTGCCCCCGGTGGTCGCTAGCGTTATTACACGTAATTAGCAAGCAGGTGATGAACCTGGCTCCTACCTATAAAGGAGTGGCAGGTGGTCTCATTCACTGTTGGTGATATTGGTCATTTCCAGCCAAGTTTGGTGAAGGAAGGAGCTATAGAGAGGAGTTCCTTGCAGCTCAGTCAGAGCTCTGGTGTAGTAGCTTCAGGTGGAAGCTGAATTCGGGTGTCGTACTCTGTTGCTGGGAGCAATAGCAACAGAGCAAAGCTAAGTGGTGTTTTCCCTGTTTGTTATATTTTTCCTTGTGTGTGTATTAGTAAAGTGGTGGGATTAGTTTCTGCACCATCCAATGCACTAGTAAGGGATAGGTGCAGGGCGAGCTAGGGATTGAGGTATCCAGCTCGGCGACAGGTGAGGAGCCTGTATAGGGAACGCTAGGAGTGCAGGGACACTGCCTCAGGGGAGTGCAGGAGGTGTCTCCACGTTCCAGTTCCCTAGTGCAGGGCCCACCAATGTAACTATTTCCCGGTGTTCCCCTTTATTCTGTCTAAATTCGCCCTGCTGGAGGTGGTCTATCCAGGTACACGTGTCATTATTGAAATTCGCCCGGCTGGAGGCGGTGTATCCTGCTGCACGTGACATTCATTCCTGCATGTTAAAAGCGGTCTTCCACTCATCTCCAGAACAAATACAGATCAGGTTGGTAGCCCCAAGAAGATCAAGTTTGGTGAAGATTCGTGCTCCTCTTAGCCGATCGAAGAGTTAATAAATGGCAATGGGTACTTGTTCTTGATCGTGATATCGTTAAGACCTTTATAGTCTATACAGGGATGAAGGGAGCCATCCTTCTTCTTGACAAAGAAGATTTCTGCTCCTGTGGGCGAATATAATTTCTGAATAAAGCCTTTGGCCAGATTCTCCTGAGCATAATCTGACATGGCCTGGGTTTCAACCAGAGATAGGGCGTAGATTCTACCCCGAGGAGGAGTGGAGCCAGGGATGAGTTCGATCGGACAGTCATACGGCCGATGCGGGGATGACTCTCTGCCTCCTTGTTGAAGACATCTGTGAAAGACCAATAGGCAGATGGTAAACCAGCAGGCACAGAAGAAGGCCATGAAAAACCCACTGGACGGACGGACAGCAAACAACATTCCTGGCAGAGTTATCCCCAACAGAGTATATCACCCAAACGCCAGTCAAGGATTGGCTCATGCGCCCTTTGCCAGGGGAGACCAAGAAGAAAAGTATGAGACAAATTGGACAAGACGTAGAAGGCCATCTTCTCCCGATTCAGGGCCCCAACCTGCAACTCCACCTCTTCGGTGACCAGAGTGACGGTTTCCTGCAAGGGTTTACCATCCACCGAAACAATCAACCAAGGATTCTCCAGGGTATTGATAGGAATCCAATATTTTTTAACCTCCTCGAACCTAATGAAGTTCCTTGCCACGCTTGAATCCTCATAAGCCACCTCAGAGTAGCCTTTCGGACCCAAGATCTTCTGGACAGATAAGGTTAGGAGTTGAGAGGAATCACAAGAACCTAGCGAGGCCTCTCTTACCTGTCCTAGATGGAGGAGTTTTCTGGCCTCTCAGGCAAGAGCGTAGCAAGTGGGATGCACTTCCACAGTAAAAGCAAAGGGCTTGGGCGAGTCTTTCCCTTCAACGCTGTTCCGCCATTTTGAGCCAATCCACCTGCATCGGCTCAGGAGTAGAAGAAGAGGAAGATTCCGTTGGTAGCAGACTGAGTGGCCTATGAATGGGTGGAGGTAGTCGATTAGATCTTCTCTCTCTAGCAGATTCACGAGAGCGCTTCTGGAAACGTAGATCAATACGCGTGGCCAGAGAAATTAGATCCTCAAGCGCAGTTGGGGTATCCCGTCGCGCAAGCTCATCCTTAATGCTGTCAGACAGCCCCCACCAGAACGCTCCAACCAGTGCCTCGTTATTCCACCCTAACTCAGAGGACAGGGTGCCGAAGCGAATGGCATATTGTCTCTGTTACTTGGTTAAGGCCCAAGTAATAGAGACACTGGGAACACAAAGAGACCTGAATCAGGGACATGCACACAGAGACGGCACAATAGTGATAATCAGGCACCTCATCTGGAAGCAAGCTGCCTGATATACCCAGTACATATGTAAAGCTTCTGGGTCAAGATCCTACAGCCGTATAAAGTGCCGGGGAAGCCGCATCCGCGGGCTAAGCTGCGCAGGGCACATGCGCGCTCAGCAAGATCTCTGGACCGGCCGAGAGGCCGGAACTAAGGAGGTAATGCAGCACAATCCTCGCCCAGTGTTATGGCACGGAGCAAGAAGAGCGGAGTAAGCATCGCAGGACCGGGTGGCCACAGACATGACAGTACCCACAGCCTGCATCATCTTAGGTAGTAGCAAAAACTGTGAGCCACAGTCTGCACTTAAAGGGACTGTGTCACTGAACTGGATGCTGGACCAGAGTCCCATTAATCGATTCAATCATCTCTAATCCTAACAATTTAGGATGGGACAAAGTTTGCCATAGCAGGATCAGCACATAATTTATCGTTCTTTCTGTTTTGTAAAAGTTGTGAGATATGTTAGAGAGAAGCTGTAGATGAGGCCTGCATTGTATCTTTCTAGGGAAGCGTGACATTGATGTTACACAGCTCTCAACTGTCTCAGATACAGAAGGACTTGCGTAATTTGAGGGAGCTGTCCTGAGAGGCCAGGGCTGTATCTTTGTCTTCCATCCTACCATCTTCATTGCTCCGTAGCTCTATCCTCCACAATCTTTCTACTCTCTACAAACTTAAATTCAGTTAAATAAGCAATTCCTCTCTTGTGATCAGGTTTATCCAGGATTTAAACCCCCAAACTGCAACATTTTAGGCAGTAACAGAAGCTTAGAGGCACAGCTTGCTCTGACATTGCTGGTGTATTTTCACTGCTTTAATGTGAACAGGCTACAGGTTATGAAATGACAAGGACAGATACAACTCTATATACCAGTGCATTTCTGTATACCTGCATTCTATAGAGAGATTAAAAGTAAGATTTTTTTTTACTATCTATAAAATTACTAAAAAATAGTGAAAAACAATTACAAAAATGCAATCCCGATTCCCAGGTGCCTGGGTTGTAAATGACCCGGTTTGGGTAGTGCCGGAGTCCCAGATATGTAGCAATGAGGGAAAGCTCCCTATGTCACCTGCACAATCCCCTTCTCCAGCATAGGATATGAGGAACCCCAAGGACAGTACGATCTCTCAGGGGTGGTAGTCCCTTCTCGATCCGCCTCGAGGAATCTCTCTTTGTCCAGTTCAAATTCTCAAACTTTTAATTTTTATGTCCTTAAATCAGAGAAATATGTCACACCAAATACTTAATAAATAACATTTCCCACATGTCTACTTTACATCAGCACAATTTTGGAAACAAAATATTTTTTGTTAGGAAGTTATAATGGTTAAAATTTGACCAGCGATTTCTCATTTTTACAACAAAATTTACAAAACCATTTTTTAGGGACCACATCACATTTGAAGTCACTTTGAGGGGGTGTACACAACAGAAAATACCCAAAAGTGACACCATTCTAAAAATTACACCCCCCAAGGTACTCAAAACCACATTCAAGAACTTTATTAACTCTTTGCGTGCTTCACAGGAACTGAAGCAATGTGGAAGGAAAAAAATGAACATTTAGCTTTTTTCACAAACATTTTACTTCACAACATTTTCACAAGTGTAAAGAGAGAAAATGAACCACAAAATGGGTTGTGCAATTTCTCCTGAATACACCGATACCCCATATGATGGGGTAAACTACTGTTTGGGCGCATGACAGAGCTTGGAAGGGAAGGAGCGCCATTTGAGTTTTTCAATGCAGAATTGGCTTGAATTGAGATCGGACGCCATGTCGCATTTGGGAAGCCCTTGATGTGCCTAAACAGTGGAAACCCCCCACAAGTGACCCCATTTTGGAAACTAGACCCCCCAAGGAACGTATCTAGATGTGTGGTGAGCACTTTGAACCCCCAAGTGCTTCACAGAAGTTTATAATGTAGAGCCATGAAAATAAAAAATCACATTTATTCCACAAAAAGTTATTTTCCCAAGGGTAACAGGAGAGATTAGACCCCAAAGTTGTTCTGCAATTTGTCCTGAGTATGCCAATACCCCATATGTGTGGGTAAAAAATAAAAAAAAGAAAAGAGAAGCCAGCGTTGCCAAGGTCAGAACGCATAACATAAAGTGCATTTGCACATAACATCTAACTGTATTCAAAATGAGATATTTAGCAAAAAAATTGATCAATTCAATTGAGCCACCCCGCCGCGCCAAGGCAATCTCATGTGGGGGGTCCTACTCTACGTTTTTAATAAACACTGTGCCATTACGGCCTCCTAGATACATTAAAAGCAAGACCACTTTAAATGCAATCCGTACCTGAGCATTTCTGGATCGCTCCCATGATGCCAGAAAAGGCAAGTGCGGATGAAGGCCAACCAGGTCTGAATGCAGACGTGTCAGGTTTAGCCTCCACACATTGCCTGACCAGCAAGCATAGATGAAGGGCAATGCAGGTTCAGATACAGGTGCACAATTAAATAAAGCTTGGGGCAGGGTGGGGCTGCTGTGTATGTGTGCACAGCAGCCTAGATCCATCACAGTGAACACAGAAAAAATGGCGAACACAACCCAGCGCGCACGGCAACAGTGTTTGTCAGCCACATACCAATGTACAAAAAAAGAAACAACGCTGGCTTCTCTTTTCTTTTTTTGTATATGTGTGGGTAAACCACTGTTTGGGAGCATGGCAGAGCTCGAAAGGGAAAGCGCACGGTTTGACCTTTTCAACGCAGAATTGGCTGGAATTGAGAACGGACGCCATGTCGCGTTTGGAGAGCCCCTGATGTGCCTAAACAGTGGAAACCCCCCAATTCTAACTCCAACGCTAATACCAACTCTAACCTTAATCCCAACCCTAACACTAACCCCAACCCTAACCGTAATCTCAACCCTAGCCCCAACCTTAACCCTAACTTTAGCCCCAACCCTAACTCCAACTTTAGCCCCTAACCCTAATCCCAACCCTAAATGTACTCAGCTTGTGTTTTTCTCAGCACTTCATTGAATTAGGTTAGAGTGGATTTCTTCAGTGGTATTTAGCCACTGGCATGTAAGTCATGATTTCTGATACAAGGAATCCCACCCTTTGGTTTGGACACTAGATATCTGTTGTTTTCAAATACTTTAGGATAAGTATACATTTCATGCTCAAATTGCAGTAAAACTACACCAAGAAAGCTTTTGATTATAACATATGAATTCATGTCATGTGGCACATTTGTGGATTTAAGGCCGGGGTCACACTTGCGAGAAACTCATACGAGTCTCGCGTCTCAATACCCAGCATGCTGCCAGCACTAGTACCGGAGAGCACAGCTGCATAGAAATACATGCAGCTGCACACTTCAGTCCCGAGTGCCGGTGGCAGTGCCAGGTATTGAGACACGAGACTCGTGCGAGTTTCTCACAAGTGTGACCCCGGCCTTAAATCCACAAATGTGCCACATGACATTTTGTATTATTCTTTATGAGTCAACAAATTTCATTTGTTGTATACACTAAAGGGTTGAGACAAGAGCGCAATAGGGTCTTATCTGGGTAAACCGTGTAAATTAAAAAGGTATTTATACTCACCCTTTCCAAGAGAGAGTAAAGCCTGTATAATCAGTATGTCAGCCTGCTGCACGTCCAACAGTCCACATCGGTGACCGCAACAAAGATTCTTAGGAGTAAATTCTTGGACTTTTAGGTGCGCTGCCAGACAAATTCCATAGCCAAACAAGGTTAATGAATTAACCCTTTATTCCCTACGCGTTTCGAAGTATAACACTTCTTCTTCAGGGGTTGACATATGAGTACAGAGAGCTGTCTCCACATTTATACATTCACGATTCAAACTTGGCGCCATAAAAGACATGCGATGCACCTCAAAGGTCAAAGATCAGAACAGTTCAAGTGTCATAGAAAGGTCATAAAAAATCAACTCCTCTATGGTTAATAAAATCACTTATACATTTGTTTTATTTCGCAGATAAAAATTAAAATCAAAAAAGAAAAAAAGAAAAAAGAAGAAAAGGAAAAAATGAATGAATAAGGAAATCGAAAAGTGAACCCATATTGTGAGGAAAACGAAAGGACCGCAGTCCAACAAACACACCACTACGCCAGGCAGAGTGTCCGGATCAAGGAGGAAAAATATATATAAAAAAATTTGTGAATATAAATATATATAAAAAATGTATAAGATCATAAAATAAAGAGACCATGGAAAATAAAAATGGTTATGGTGTCCTAGTCTTTCAGTTACCATCAATTATAAAGGAGATCAGTGGCACAACTCGATGGGCGGAAAATGCATAAAAAAGCAGCCCCACAGAAAATCGGATCGCCCACCATTCAAGACAGAAAAAATTGGGGCAAAAAGGGGAACGTTCACTAAAGATCCATAAGATTATTATTATAAAAACGATATAAAAAAACGCATCTATTTGATTCACAGCAGAAAAAAAGGGACATAACGCAAATTGGTAAAAAGAAAAAACCATATACCGAGAATCGAGTTAACCCATTAATTACATATCAAAGAAAAAACGCAAAAGGGGTTTAATTAAGGAACCGATGTTATAGGGGGAGAGTGAAAGGAAAAAAGATATATATATATATATATATATATATATTAAAAGAAAAAAAAAGGAAAAAGAAAAAATGCACATATAATTGTAAGAGTTTTGTGATTAGTATGAATAAGATGTAAAAATAAAAAAACGCATTAGTTATTTAAATCAGGAGATTTTGTGCATGTCCAAAAACATAGGAACATGAGGCAGGGTGATAAAAATAAATTATTAGAAACGAAAAATCATTATACCAAAAATCAAATTAACCCGTTGTGTTTCATGTCAAAAGAAAAAAAGAAAAATCTAAGAGGATTAATGAGGAACCCCGTGTTATGGAAAGGGGAATAAAAAAGGGAAAAAATACATATATATCTATATATTAAAAAAATATATATATAAACATATGATATTGATAAAACACAAAATAATGGATTAACACATTAGTGGGGGTTAGAAATACCAAAAATGACATCAATATTAGAGAAACACTTCGGAAATTTCATTTAACCCATTGGGTTTCAGGGTATTCAGTCTATAAATCCAGAATATTTCTTTTCTATTTAATTGCCCCATCCTATCCGGATGGTTAATAGGAATTTGTTCGATGGGGCTTATCCTCAATCCTTGAGGATTTTTATCATGTTTCAAGGAGAAATGTCTCTCTATGTGTTATAACAATTTTTCTTCCCACATCGGAAAATCCCTCTTAGTGGACTACTGGCCGCTACAAAAGTTTTTTTCTCATTTCTTAGGCGACTGGGGGCTCCCAATATAAAAAATCTTGTTGCCCCCAGTCGCCTAAGAAATGAGAAAAAAACTTTTGTAGCGGCCAGTAGTCCACTAAAAGGGATTTTCCGATGTGGGAAGAAAAATTGTTCTTGCTGTAGCATTATAACACATAGAGAGAAATATTTTAGATCAACCACCACCAATGAATCTTTTCCTATCCGAGACTATCTAAATTGTACTACTGAATTTGTGATCTATTTAATTGAGTGCGGCTGTGGGAGACAATACGTTGGTAGAACCACACAGCCGCTACACCTCAGAATTAACTCCCATAGATATAACATAAAAAGGGGCTTTTTACAACATGGACTTTCCAGACATTTCTCCTTGAAACATGATAAAAATCCTCAAGGATTGAGGATAAGCCCCATCGAACAAATTCCTATTAACCATCCGGATAGGATGGGGCAATTAAATAGAAAATAAATATTCTGGATTTATAGACTGAATACCCTGAAACCCAATGGGTTTCAATATCATATGTTTATATATATATTTTTTTAATATATAGATATATATGTATTTTTTCCCTTTTTTATTCCCCTTTCCATAACACGGGGTTCCTCACTAATCCTCTTAGTTTTTTCTTTTTTTCTTTTGACATGAAACACAACGGGTTAATTTGATTTTTGGTATAATGATTTTTCGTTTCTAATAATTTATTTTTATCACCCTGCCTCATGTTCCTATGTTTTTGGACATGCACAAAATCTCCTGAATTAAATAACTAATGCGTCTTTTTATTTTTACATCTTATTCATACTAATCACAAAACTCTTACAATTATATGTGCATTTTTTCTTTTTCCTTCTTTTTTCTTTTAATATATATATATCTTTTTTCCTTTCACTCTCCCCCTATAACATCGGTTCCTTAATTAAACCCCTTTTGCGTTTTTTCTTTGATATGTAATTAATGGGTTAACTCGATTCTCGGTATATGGTTTTTTTCTTTTTTCTTTTTACCAATTTGCGTTATGTCCCTTTTTTTCTGCTGTGAATCAAATAATAGATGCGTTTTTTTTATATCGTTTTTATAATAATATTAATCTTATGGATCTTTAGTGAACATTCCCCTTTTTGCCCCAATTTTTTCTGTCTTGAATGGTAGGCGATCCGATTTTCTGTGGGGCTGCTTTTTTATGCATTTTCCGCCCATCGAGTTGTGCCACTGATCTCCTTTATAATTGATGGTAACTGAAAGACTAGGACACCATAACCATTTTTATTTTCCATGGTCTCTTTATTTTATGATCTTATACATTTTTTATATATATTTATATTCACAAATTTTTATATATATATATATATATATATATATATATATATATATATATGTATATTTTAATAACATAATTTTATTCCAAAGATATCCTTTTTATTTCGCTCATTCTAATAATTATTTGGAGGTATATATAGGTTTTTCCTCCTCGATCCGGACACTCTGCCTGGCGTAGTGGTGTGTTTGTTGGACTGCGGTCCTTTCGTTTTCCTCACAATATGGGTTCACTTTTCGATTTCCTTATTGATTCATTTTTTCCTTTTCTTCTTTTTTTCTTTTTTGATTTAAATTTTTATCTGCGAAATAAAACAAATGTATAATTGATTATATTAACCATAGAGGAGTTGATTTTTTTATGACCTTTCTATGACACTTGAACTGTTCTGATCTTTGACCTTTGAGGCGCATCACATGTCTTTTATGGCGCCAAGTTTGAATCGTGAATGTATAAATGTGGAGACAGCTCTCTGTACTCATATGTCAACCCCTGAAGAAGAAGTGTTATACTTCGAAACGCGTAGGGAATAAAGGGTTAATTCATTAACCTTGTTTGGCTATGGAATTTGTCTGGCAGCGCACCTAAAAGTCCAAGAATTTACTCCTAAGAACAAATTTCGTTTGACTAAGGCTGGTTTCACATTCGCGCTTTTTAAGCGCACGCACGGCCGGGGGTAGCTCCGCCCCCGAGCCGGCTCTCTGCCCGGCGTGCCCGCCCCTTCCTTGTAGCGCCGCCTCCTAGCGCACAGCGGCGCCTGCGATCGGCGCACCCTATCTTTAGCATAGGGTGCGCAGATCGTGCGCAGGCCGTGCGCTAGTTGCGCTTTGACCTGCGCTGCGCACTTTTGACGGTGCGCCGTGCGCGTCAAAATCCGAAAAGTTTGATTTTGGCGCGCACGGCGCACCGTCAAAAGTGCGCAGCGCAGGTCAAAGCGCAACTAGCGCACGGCCTGCGCACGATCTGCGCACCCTATGCTAAAGATAGGGTGCGCCGATCGCAGGCGCCGCTGTGCGCTAGGAGGCGGCGCTACAAGGAAGGGGCAGGCACGCCGGGCAGAGAGCCGGCTCGGGGGCGGAGCTACCCCCGGCCGTGCGTGCGCTTAAAAAGCGCGAATGTGAAACCAGCCTTACAATGATTTTTTTCAAATTTATTTGTTTTATTTTTTGATGGGTTTTTAGTGCATGTCTTGCTGCGGTTTTGGCATGCTAGATTTGTCTCTTGTGAATGCTGATAAAGTATAGTGTTGGAAAAAAGTCCTATTCCTATAAATTATATTTTAGCATAAAAAACGCAGCAAAACATGATACCTGCATTTTTTCAGAATTTTTTTCACCACCCGTTCAAGTCAATGGGTGAAAAACGCTGAAAAAAACTGAAAAAATGCTGAAAGAAGTGACTTGCCCAATGTCCAAGACACCATGCAAAGCACAAAATACGGATGACAAAAAAGTGTGTGCATGAAATTTCAGAAATCTCATAGGCTTTGCTGGTACTGTAAAAAGCAGTTGAAAATTAGCATAAAAAACACATTAAAAAAATGCAGCAAAATGCCTAGTGTGAACTTAGCCTTAGACGGTAATGTGGACTTCAATATTAACCTCTTTCCAACATTGGGCGTGATAGTATGCCTATGTCGGACTCCACATGTTTGGTGCTGGCTCTTACGCTGACCCTGCACCTTTCTGGGCACATGACAGCTGATCTATACAGCTGACATGTGCCTGCAACAGCCATGGGTGGAATCGCGATCCACCTGCAGCTGTTAACCAGTTAGATGCTGCTGTCAATCTATGACAGTGGCATTGAACTCACGCTTACTGGAAGCGAATCGCTAATCCTTCCCATAGGTGACCCCATCACATGATCGTGGTCACCGATGGGAGGGCATGAGAACCAGAGGTCTGCAGCAGACCTCTATTGTTGTCATTGCCAGATTAATATGTGTGCTGCCCTGTGGTCGGCGCTCATAGCAAGTGAGCATTTCTGCTATACACAGGCGATCTTATCATAGCCTGTGTGTAGCAGAGGAGATCAAAGAATTGCAGCTTCTAATCTCCCATGGAGACTATTGAAGCATGCAAAAAATAAAAAAAAAATGTTTTCAAAAATATTAAAAAATAAAAAAATATAAAAGATGAAATCACCCCCCCTTCACCCCATTCAAAATTAAACAATAAAAGAAATCAAATATACACATATTTGGTATCGCTGCATTCAGAATCGCCCGATCTATCAATATAAATAATAGTTAACCCATTCGCTAAATGGCGTAACGAGGAAAAAATTCAAAGCACCAGAATTAAGTTTTTTTGGTCGTCGCTACATTGCATTAAAATGCAATAACGGGCATTGAAAATATCGCATCTGCACCAAAATGGTAACAATAAAATCATCAGTGTGCAAAAAATAAGCCCTCACCCAGCGCCAGATCACAAAAAATGGACTGTAGTATTGCACTTTTTTGCAATTTCACTGCACTTTGAATTTTTTTTCCCGCTTTACAGTACACTATATACTAAAACCAATGGTGTTGTTCAAAAGTACAACTTGTCCCGCAAAAAACAAGCCCTTACATGGCCATATTGACCGAAAAACCAAAAAAAAGTTATGGCTCTGGAAAGAAGGGGAGCAAAAAACAGAAATTCAAAAGCTGAAGTACCCCTGGTCGTTAAGGGGTTAAACTATTCTTATTTGTTTTACCTATACATTTATGTTATACAAATTTATTTCAATATAATATTTTCATTTTGTGTCAATTAGTTTCAAGATATTTTTAGGTGAAATTTTTTTCGATCATTTCTATATTTTTTTTCTTTCAGATTATTATGGCTATAATGTTATCATGGCTGTTATGCTATATTTTGACCCTGACTGATGTGTTCCCATCAGATAGCAAAGCATACGGATTTAAAGCAAGGACGGATGCAAGAGGGGAGATATTGTCCAGTTCTCCATGGTTCCGTTTTCCATACCCATGTATGTATGTTTGACATTACAAGCTGGATCACCTTTTCTTGCAACACTGTTTTGTGTCATTTCTGTGTTATACTGTCCTGCTTTCCTTTATAACTTGGCGTTACCATTCGTACTATGGATAGGGTAACACTGGCACCACTGATTGAACAGTGTCAGAGTGAAGCAGTTACAGTTCCATTGATCATGGCATCCACTTGTTAACCTATTCATACATTTATATTAACCCCTTAATGACCTTTGACATATATTGCCTTTGATGTGGGCTCACAGCAAACCAAGACCACATCTTTCCCTGCACATGATGATTTATTCATTCAGCTATCATGTGCCTTCAACAGCCACGACTGTTAACCAGTTAAATCCCACTGTCAATCACTGACAGCGGGATTTAACACTCTCCAGCTGTAAGCACGTCATTCAGTGCTCCGATCAGCGCCCCTGTCATGTGATTGTGGGGCGCCGATGGGTTGTCACGACAGCCAGGGGTCTGCCTGTCATTATGAGCTTCCTGTGAAGGCCGGCCTGTGTCTGGCATTCATAGGAGATCGTGACGTCTGCTGAAGCACTGCTATGTATGGCACAGGTGATTGCAGCTTCAAGTTTCCTAAAGAGATTATTGAACAGTAGAAAAAGTGTTTACAAATCAAATCTTTCAAGTTCAAATAGCCCAAACTTTCCCTATTAAAAATAAAACAATTAAAACTATAAAAGAATTTTAAAAAACGAAAGAAAATGGGGGGAAAAAATCAAAATGCCAAGAATTACATCTTTACATTTTTTTGGCCGCCACAACATTGAAACAGAAAGTGATCAGAATATAACATCAACTAAAAAAATAGTATCATTAAAATCATCAGCTCAGGGCGCAAAACATAAGCCCTCACACAGCCAAAAAAAATTAAAACTCTACAAATCTCAGAAAATGGCAAAAGTGATTTTTTTTATTTTTTTTTTTTTACAAATTTCAAAAATTTTTGTCATCACTTAAATAAAAAAAAATCTATGCATGTTTGGTATCTGCGCACTCACACTGACATGGAGAATCATATTGCCATGACAGTTTAATCATATACTCAGGGCTTTTTTTGTAAAAAAATATTTGCCGGTACGCATTTCTGATTAATTTCTCATTATTCAGTACTGTAGCCTGTACGCTAATTTCAATCAAAAACTATGTAATTCAGATTGCAAAAGAAGAATAAAAAAAATGACTAATACTGTACAAATGTTTTTTTTCACTTGCAAAATATGGTTTTCGTATTCCTTAACCGATTTATCTAGGCTGTATTCTATAAGAAACGCCAACTTTCAACCAAATTTTCATCAGCCACGACGTCTCGAGTTCATTCTTTACTGTTTCTGTCAATGGCTGATCGCCGACCTTGAAGTATCCAAGAGTCAACGTACTTCGTTGGATCAAACAGCTTCAAAGGTGGCCCAACTAACCTGACAAAAAGCAGCGAAGAAATAGTCTTTGTCAGCAACGATGCACCGCCCGAGAAATAGTGCGTTATTTTATCCATCTAAGACAAGTTTCACGAAAGAAAACTCAATGAACTCATACAAAACTTAATAAAACACTAATATAAACGACGTTTTAAACGAATCAAACCAAAACAGACTGGCCCCCCATCAGTGGTATACAGCCCCCTCATCAGTGGTATATAGCCCCCCATCACAGGTTACAGCCCCCCATGCTGCTGCACACCTTAAAATAATGAACCATTCATTCTTACCCTCTGCCACCGCTGCAAGTCCCTGCTTCTTCCTGCTTTCGCCGGCGTCATGTGACAGGCGCAGCAGCGATGACGTCATTGCTGCTGCGTCGGTCATAGCTGCTGCGCCGGTCATAGCTAGGTACAAGCAGGAAGAAACCCGGCACTGCCGCCCGCACTCGGACCGGAGCGTGTGGCTACATGTATTTCTATGCAGCCGCACACTCCGGTCCCAGTGCCGGCGGCAGTTCCGGGTTTTCATGCGTAAGTATGAGCCCTTAGACTATGTTCATATTGTGTTTTACCCCCACATAAGTGGCTATGTCATGGCTGACGTCTGATGCTCTAAAAAGCAGGATTTGGCATATGCTCTGAAGGTGTCATTGACTATAATGGTGCAGAAGGAGTCACAGTGCGCTTTGTCGGACATACCGTTATTTGAGGCAAGCAAAAAGACGCAGTTGATGCCCACCTCAAAAAGGCATGTACGGATGAAAATTATGTCCAACACAGCACAATAGAATGCAATCCGGTCCAAGGGGCATTCCAGGACCATGCTAGGTGACTCCTCTGCCCCGCAATCATCATTCCTCCAGACTTGATTGGCATACATGATGTCTCCTATGTCACCCACTGAGTCTGTTCAACTCTCTGCCTGTGCACAGCAGAGAATCGGAGTCACTACAATCAAGGCTCGAGGGTCGGCAATTACATACACCACAGAAGAATTATAAAAGGTATTTTCTTAGGTATGCCAGGTAGCTGCTTTCTTATAAATAGGTTGCATTAATGCTTTTAAAGACAATTTAAAGGGAAAATATCAGCAGGATTTCAAACTATTTTATATTCGCATGGACAGTCCATTTCTCCATTACTGAGAAATCATCATTTGAATTGATATGCAAATGAGACCAAATGACTTCTGTAGGTCTGAAGCCTCTGTCAGTCCAGGTCTATTCCCCACCCATCTCATCTTCTTCCTGCTTGACTGACAGCTGCTATGCTGTATGACTTATGTCAAAGGAGCAGTCAGTCAAGCAGTAGGAAGCAGTGCTGGGAATAGAGCGAGAGTGACAGAGGTTTCAAATCTACAATAGCTCTTCAGCCTCATTTGCATATCACAATTCCAATGTTGTTGTTCTGTTTGCAAAACAAAAATATGCAGTGTCTAAAACTAATCATGCGTACGTAACCTGAATTAGTTACAGATTTTTGGTGTTAAATTTTATACCTAAAATCTGCCACATATATGACATGTCTAAGCAGGGGCGAACCTAGCCTCTCTGCTGTCTGAGGCAAACTGCAAAATGGCACCCCCCTGTAGAAAATCAGTACAAATAAATTTGGTTTACTCTTTACTAGCCTAACCTGACGCACATGTAAAATACATACACTTTTAACCCCTTCCTGACATCTGACGTACTATCCCATCCACGGGACCCGGGCCCCTATGACCGGGGACGATATAGTACGTCATCGCGATCAGCGGCGCTCCCGGGGGCGCCGCTGATCGCGGACGGGTGTCAGCTGATTATCCCAGCTGAAACCCGTGACCGCCCCCGGCACGTTAACCCCTGGAAACTGGGATCAGACATGATCACAGTGTACCGGGGATTAGGGAAACATCGGCAGGGAGGGGGCTCCCTCCGTGCTTCCCTGAGACCCCCCGCAGCAGCGCGATGTGCAGCGCTGCTGCGGGGGCCTCCTTCCCTGCAAGTCCCCGGATCCAATATGGCCATAGGGGCCTTCAAGGGCCTGCAGGGAGGCGGCTTCCTCATTGCCTGCAGAGCGCAAGCATGAGGAAGCCTTGTGCAGTGCCTGTCAGATTGCTGATCTGTCACAGCGCTGTGTGACGTGTCAGATCAGCGATCTGACACATGACAGTGATGTCCCCCCCCCTGGGACAATATAATAAAGTAAAAAAAAAGTGTAAAAATAATTTATAAAAATCGGTAAATAAATAAATAAAAAAAAATATATTCCCTAATAAATTCATTTTTGGAAATAAAAAAACAAACAATAAAAGTGCACATATTTAGTACCGCCGCGCCCATAACGACCCGCCCTATAAAACTGGCTCATTAGTTAACCCCTCTAGTGATCCCCTTAAAAAATAAAAATAAAAAACAAAGCAAAAAACAGTGCTTTATTATCATACCGCCAAACAAAAAGTGCAATAACGCGCGATCAAAAAGACGCATATAAATAATCATGGTACCACTTAAAACGTCATCTTGTCCCGCAAAAAAACAAGCTGCCAAACAGCATCATTAATGAAAAAATAAAAAAGTTATAGCTCGCAGAATAAAGCTATGCAAAAATAATTATTTTTTACATAAAATTGTTTTCATTGCATAAAAGTGTCAAAACATAAAAAAGCGACATAAATGAGGTATCGCTGTAATCGTACTGACCCGAAGAATAAAACTACTTTATCAATTTTACCACATGCGGAACGGTGTAAACACACCCCCCAAAAGAAATTCATGAAATGCTGGTTTTTCTTCATTCTGTGTCACAAAAATCAGAATAAAAAGCGATCAAAAAATGTCACGTGCCCGAAAATCATACCAATAAAAACAGCAACTCGTCCCGCAAAAAATAAGACCTCACATGACTCAGTGGGTCAAAATATAGAAAAATTATAGCTCTCAAAATGTGGTGATGCAAAAACTATTTTTACAATAAAAAGAGTCTTTTAGCGTGTGACAGCTGCCAAACATAAAAACCCACCATAAATAGTAAATCAAACCCCCTTTTATCACCCCCTTAGTTAGGGAAAAATAATAAAACTAAAAAAAAAATGTATTTATTTCCATTTTCCGGTTAGGGTTAAGGTAAGGGCTAGGGTTAGGGCTGAGATTAGGGTTAGGGGTGTGTTGGGGTTAGGGTTGGAGTTAGAATTGGAGGATTTCCACTGTTTAGGCACATAAGGTGCTCTCCAAATGCAACATGGCGTCTGATCTCAATTCCAGCCAATTCTGCGTTGAAAAAGTCAAACGGTGCTCCTTCCCTTCCAAACAGTGTTTTACCCCCACATATGGGGTATCAGCCTCCTCAGGACAAATTGCAAAACAACTTTTGGGGTCCAATTTCTCCTGTTACCCTTAGGAAAATAAAAAATTGGGGGCAAAAATATCATTTTTGGGGAAAAAATATGATTTTTTTATTTTCACGCCCAGAGATTATAAACTTCTGTGAAGCACTTGGTGGTTCAAAGTGCTCACCACACATCTAGATAAGTTCATTGGGGGGTCTAGTTTCCAAAATAGGGTCACTTGTGGGGAGTTTCAACAGTTTAGGTACATCAGAGGCTCTCCAAACGCGACATGACACCCGCAGACCATTCCATCTAAGACTGCATTCCAAAACGTCACTACTTCCCTTCCAAGACCCGACGTGTGCCCATACAGTAGTTTTCTCCCACATATGGGGTATCAGTGTACTCAGGACAAATTGGACAGAAACTTTTGGGGTCCAATTTCACCTGTTACGCTTGGGAAAATAAAAAAAATTGGGGACTAAAAGAACATGTTTGTGGAAAAAATATGATTTTTTATTTTCACGCCAGGGCATTATAAACTTCTGTGAAGCACTGGAGGGTTCAAAGTCCTCACCACACATCTAGATAAGTTCCTTGGGGGGTCTAGTTTTCAAAATGGGGTCACTTGTGGGGGGTCTCAACAGTTTAGGTACATCAGAGGCTCTCCAAATGCGACATGACACCCGCAGACCATTCCATCTAAGACTGCATTCCAAAACGTCACTACTTCCCTTCCAAGACCCGACGTGTGCCCATACAGTAGTTTTCTCCAACATATGGGGTATCAGTGTACTCAGGACAAATTGGACAGCAACTTTTGGGGTCCAATTTCTCCTGCTACCCTTGGGAAAATAAAAAAAATTGGGGACTAAAAGAACATGTTTGTGGAAAAAATATGATTTTTTATTTTCACGCCAGGGCATTATAAACTTCTGTGAAGCACTGGAGGGTTCAAAGTCCTCACCACACATCTAGATAAGTTCCTTGGGTGGTCTAGTTTCCAAAATGGGGTCACTTGTGGGGGGTCTCAACAGTTTAGGTACATCAGAGGCTCTCCAAACGCGACGTGACACCCGCAAACCATTCCATCAAAATCTGCATTCCAAAATGTCACTACTTCCCTTCCAAGCCCCGACATGTGCCCATACAGTAGTTTTCTACCAGATATGGGGTATCAGCTTACTCAGGACAAATTGAACAACAACTTTAGGGGTCCAGTTTCTCCTGTTACCCTTAGGAAAATAAAAAAATTGGGGACTAAAAGATAATGTTTGTGGAAAAAATATGATTTTTTTATTTTCACACCCAGGAGTTATAAACTTCTGTGAAGTCCTTAGGGGTTCAAAGTGCTCACCACACATCTAGATAAGTTCCTTGGGGGGTCTAGTTTCCAAAATGGTGTCATTTGTGGGTGTTTCCACTGTTTAGGCACATCAGGGGCTTTCCAAACGCGGCATGGCGTCCGATCCCAATTCCAGCCAAAAAATTCAAATGCTTCCCTTCCGAGCTCTGCCATGCGCCCAAATAGGGGTTTACCCCCACATGTGGGGTATCAGCGTACTCAGGACAAACTGCACAAAAACTTTTGGGGTCCTGTTACCCTTGGGAAAATAAAAATTGGGGTGAAAAGATCATTTTTGTGGAAAAAATGTGATTTTTTTAATTTTACGGCTGTACGTTATAAACTTCTGTGAAGCCCTGGGAGGTTCAAAGTTCTCACCACACATCTAAATAAGTTCCTTGGGGGGTCTAGATTCCAAAATGGTGTCATTTGTTGGGGGTTTCCACTGTTTTGGCACATCAGGGGCTTTCTAAACGTGACATGACGTCTGATCTCAATTCCAGCCATAAAAGTCAAATGGCGCTGCTTCCCTTCCAAGCTCTGCCATGCACCCAAATAGTGGTTTACCCCCACATATGGGGTATCAGCGTACTCAGCACAAATTGCACAATAACTTTTGGGGTCATATTATCCTTGGAAAAATAAAAATTGAGGGTGAAAAGATCATTTTTGTGGAAAAAATATAATTTTTTAATTGTACGGCTGTATGTTATAAACTTCTGTGAAGCCCTTGGGAGTTCAAAGTTCTCACCACATATCTAGTTAAGTTCCTTGGGGGGTCTAGTTTCCAAAATGGGGTCACTTGTGGGGGTTTCCACTGTTTAGGCACATCAGGGGCTCTCCAAACGTAACATGGTGTCCGATCTGAATTCCAGCCAATTTTGCATTGAAAAAGTCAAACGGCGCTCCTTTCCTTCTGAGCTCTGCCATGCACCAAAACAGTGGTTCCCCCCACATATCAGGTATCACTGTACTCAGGACAAATTGCACAATATCTTTTGCATCCAATTTCTCCTGTTACCCTTGGTAAAATAAAAAAAATTGGACCTGAATTAATTTTTTGTGAAAAAAAGTTAAATGTTCATTTTTTTTTTTTTAAACATTCAAAAAATTCCTGTGACGCACCTGAAGGGTTAATAAACTTCTTGAATGTGGTTTTGAGCACCTTGAGGGGTGCAGTTTTTAGAATGGTATCACATTTGGATATTTTCTATCATATAGACCCCTCAAAGTGACTTAAAATGTGATGTGGTCCCTAAAAATAAAATGGTGTTGTAAAAATTAGAAATCGCTGGTCAACTTTTAACCCTTATAACTTCCTAACAAAAAAAAATTTGGTTCCAAAATTGTGCTGATGTAAAGTAAACATATGGGAAATGTTATTTATTAAGTTTTTTGTGTGCCATAGCTCTGTGATTTAAGGGCATAAAATTCAAAGTTGGAAAATTGCGAAATTTTCGCCAAATTTCTATTTTTTTCACAAATACACGCAAGTTATATCAATGAGATTTTACCACCAACATGAAGTCCAATATGTCACGAGAAAAAATGTCAGAATCACCGGGATCCATGGAAGCATTCCAGAGTTATGACCTCATAAAGAGACAGTGGTCAGAATTGTAAAAATTGGCCCAGTCATGAACGTGCAAACCACCCTTGGGGGTAAAGGGGTTAACATGTCTATCAATCCTGTGGTTTTCATGGGTTAAATAAGAATATATTAGAAACATCGATCTTTACACTTGTCTTCAGGGACTCAATGCCGCCTGAGGCGAAGTGATCAATTTTCTTCATTTTAGGTGTACCCCTGGCCGGGGAACAACGTTTACTGTAGCGCTTCTTCCCTGACGGCCGGCACACACAGCACACAGTTGCCACACGTATTACACACACGGACACAGATATCTCCAGTACCGGTTTTTCCAGTACTGGAAATATCAGGATGTGTGAAACCAGCCTAAAACCACATTCACACGTTCAGTGTTTGGTCAGTATTTTACATCAGTATTTGTAAGGCCAAACCAGGAGTGGGTGAGAAATCCAGAAGTGGTGACGTGTTTCTATTATACTTTTCCTCTGATCATTCCACTCCTGATTTTGCCCTACAAATACTGAGGTAAAATACTGAACCTGTGAACGTGGCCTGATAGTGTGTTTCTGTAAGGCTAGTTTCACACTAGCGTTTAAACGACGCGCGCACGGCGCCGCTAAGCCACGCCCCCTGCCGGCTCCCTGCCCGCCCCTTCCTGTTATCACCTCCTCCGAGCGCAGAGGGCTGCATGCGTTATGCGCACCCTATCTTTAGCATAGGGTGCGCAGGCCGTGCGCAACTATGAATATAGCGTGCGCTGCGCATTTCTGAATGTGCGCCATGCGCACCAAAATGCAACATGCTGCGTTCGGCGCGCACGGCGCACCTCCAAAAATGCGCAGCGCACGCTATATTCATAGTTGCGCACGGCCTGCGCACCCTATGCTAAAGATAGGGTGCGCATAACGCATGCAGCCCTCTGCGCTCGGAGGAGGCGATAACAGGAAGGGGCGGGCAGGGAGCCGGCAGGGGGCGTGGCTTAGCGGCGCCGTGCACGTGTCGTTTAAATGCTAGTGTGAAACTAGCCTTACTTCTAACTTCCCGCAGACAGAAGTTGCAGTCACAAGATGGTGCCGATAAAAGGTGAAGACGGCAGAAGGGAGTATAGAAGCAGGGTAGGGACCTTAGGTTAGAAGCACCACTCCAGGGCAGCCCCCCCAAAAAAAAACTCAAAGTGGTGCTGGTGCTTAGAGTGCAGAATCCCAGAATTAAATCTACACCAAAAATACATACCCTGGGAAACCTAACAAATACGGCAATGACCCAATAATCGGAGAAGTTTGTTAACAACAAAAAACATATATATTAAAGACAAAATGTGGAAAAACGCAGTGTTTCTGCATTTAGGACCATAGCACAGGGGGCAGACAACCTGTGTATATTGGCAGTACCAGAGTGTATGATTTGGGGCCATTTTGCTGACACAAATTACTTGTGAATAAAACTGATGATAAATCTTATAAATTAGTGCTTAGTCATAGTGTAACAAATGCTGAAAGAACAATGGAGATTCCTCCTGCTTTGTGTCGGCTCAGCACCTTCCTGGGAGCAAACATTGCCTGTGTGCACACAGATTGGGCTGCCACTAGGAATTTCGGGGCAGTGTAATTTTTGGGGCCCCCTTGAGACTCCAGCCAGGCTCCCCCCCATCCCCGCCTCCACTCCTCAAACTGTCCACAGTCCCACCGCCCTCTTGGAAAAACTGCACTACTCACCAATCACACAATAACAGTTCCCATCACCAGATCACATATATAGCCAGCAGTTTTTGTTTTGGCCAAAAGATTTCTTAAGCCGCCACCACGACAAGGTAGACTCTTTTGACCAGGCCCTACTCTACTGTAACCTATTAAACATTTGTTAAAATATCCAATACAATTTAGGTATATTATTTTTCAATTTTTAAAATGATCAATAATATCACATACAGGGGAAAAATACCTCCGCACCATGACCAAACCATATAATACCACCACATATTGACCTATAATACCATTTACAAAGGAACAAATACCACCACAAAATGTCCAGACTACATATTACCAACAAATAGAGACCTATAATACCACATACAGGGAACAAATACCACCACACCATGTCCAGACACCATATTACCACCACAGTGACCGAATAATACCACATACAAGGAACAAATACCACCACACCATGACCAGACCACATATTACCACCACATGGTGATCAAATAATACCACATACAAGGGACAACTACCACCACACCATGATCAGACCACATATTAACACCACATGGTGACGAATAATACCACATACAAGTGACAACTACTACTACACCATGACCAGACCACATATTACCACCACATAGTGACCAAATAATACCACACCATGACCAGACATCATATTACCACAACAGTGACTGAATAATATCACATACAAGGAACAAATGCCACCACACCATATCCAGACACCATATTACCACCACAGGGACTGAATAATGCCACATACAAGGAACAAATACCACCACACCATGTCCAGTCAACATATTACCACCACAGTGACCAAATAATACCACATACAAGGAACAAATACCACCATACCATGACCAGACCACATATTACCACCACATGGTGACCAAATATTAGCACATACAAGGAACAAATATCACCACAACATGGCCGAACAACATATTACCACCACATAATGACTGAATACTACAATACTGATCATTAACAAAAAAACACAATACTAATATCACCTTAAGTGCCATTATACAAAGGAGATCTGTACTTAGTATGCAGTGTCTGTGTACAGGTAATACAGTGATCACCGGTGACATTATACACAAGAGCTCTATATATAATGTCAGTGTACAGGTAATACAGTGATCACCGGTGACATTATACACAGGAGCTCTGTATATGTATAAGTAATACAGTGATCACCGGTGACATTATACACCGGACCGCTGTATATAATATGCAGTGTATAGTGTCAGTGTACTGGTAACACTAACTCACCAGTGACGTCTCTAGGTGAAGCCTTTCATCTTTGCTTTTCATCTTTCATTCACACAGACCCCCATCACTTCTTCCCGCCAGGGCTCAGCTCTGCAGGAAATAACACAGTTATCTAGAGCAGCACAGCTTGCAGAACACATTACTGAATTTTGTCCCAATTCTAAACTACACCAGATGAAGAAAAAAAGCGACAGTGTCGCTCTACATATTAACAGGACCACCTCCTCCATTTAAAACAGTATCCTCAAAAAATAATATAAATACATCACTGCAGTAATAATATCCCTTAATCTAATATATAAAGCTCAAGTGTGTGTATGTATGTGTGTATGTCCGGGATTGGCATCCGCACCGTCGCAGCTACAGCCACAAAATTTGGCACAGTCGCACGTCTGGACCCCGAGAGCGTCCTAGTCTATGTTGTGAGGCGAAATTTTAACCTTGCGCGTTCCAATTCACCAAACAATTTTGCACCTATCTACATAATGGGGAAAGTGTGTGTGTATCAAGCCCCGCCCCTCATTATGATGTCATAATGGTTGCCATGGCAACGCTGATGTCATCATAGGTTGCAAGCCCCACCGCTCATTATGATGTCATAATGGTTGACTATGCGATGGAGGATGTGTGATGGGTACATGGGCACTAGACTATGGGATGGAGGATATGTATGATGGGTATATTGGCACGGGACTATGGGATGGAGGATGTGTGATTGGTATATGGGCACTGGACTATGGGATGGAGGATGTGTGATGGGTATATGGGCACTGGACTATGGGATGGAGGATATGTATGACGGGTATATGGGCACGGGACTAATGGATGGAGGATATGTATGATGGGTATATGGGCACTGGACTATGGGATGGAGGATGTGTGATGGGTATATGGGCACTGGACTATGGGATGGAGGATATGTATGACGGGTATATGGGCACGGGACTATGGGATGGAGGATATGTATGATGGGTATATGGGCACGGGACTATGGGATGGCGGATGTATGATGGGTATATGGGCACGGGACTATGGGATGGAGGATATGTATGATGGGTATATGGGCATGGGACTATGAGATGAAGGATGTGTGATGTGTATATGGGCACTCGACTATGGGATGGCGAATATGTATGATGGGTATATGGGCATGGGACTATGGGATGGAGGATGTGTGATGGGTATATGGGCATGGGACTATGGGATGGAGGATGTGTGATGGGTATATGGGCACTCGACTATGGGATGGAGGATATGTATGATGGGTATATGGGCACGGGCCTATGGGATCGTGGATATGTATGATAGGTATATGGGCACGGGACTATGGGATGGAGGATAATTATAATTTGCTATAACTAACCACAGTTAGTTACTATGCCCGGGCAGCGCCGGGCTCTTCAGCTAGTCAGCATATAAAGCCGGAATAGAACAATCCACTAAATATATTATCTGTGTAGCAAGGTGGATATTAAAACTTGACCTTTATTAGGTAAAATTGTAAAAAGCCAAATTAGTCAAACAACAAAAACAAAGGGGTCCAACAGTGAAGGAAGTGCCCTATAACCAACGAACAAAAAAAGGGGGGGGGGGAATTGTTAAAAAGGTACTACTGGCCTCTCAGATCCTCAATGTTAATCTGACCTGATAGCAAAATGACTATGTCCGCGCTGTTGGAGGATGGATCTGAAGCATTCCCTGAAGTGCCTCCGTGGTTACGTCACAATCTCCTCCCGAAATTACGTCATTTCCGGTCAGCTTCCAGCACATCACTTCCGGTGAATCTGCCCAGAGTGAGGAAAAGGGTATTGCAGGCCATAAACGGCCCACAGGCCAGAGATTCCCCATCCCCGCATTAAAAGGATAAAAACTTTGAGGAGGTGCTTCTTTAACTTAATGGGGGTTTCCCACTAATAATGTTCATTTTAATCAATAGATCTTGGAATAATAATCGTTTCCACAATTGGATGTGTTAAAAAATGTTTCTATGCTGAGATAATCTTATAAATGTGCCCCTGCTATGAACTGTATAATGCCATATCTTATGAATATGTCATAAATGTATGAGATGGGGATAACCTTCTAAGCTGCTGATCCATGATGTAGCTGTTGGTCTTACTCTGCATTTTCTCAATATCAACAAGGCAATTATAAAAAATATCCCCCAGCATCAAACAATAAATAATGCAGATGTTAAAAGGTGTTGGAATATATTTTGTGCAACAACGCCATTACTGTCTGACTGTTTAATTACTAGATTTGTATGCTGTTCATAAAGTTTAAAAAAAAACTCCCAGGTATCCACAAAGGGATAACATATGACTGTATATCCTGTTTTTCCTCTGTCTGTGTATGAGATAAGCAGCCTGCTGTGGATCCTGCACAGATAGAGACACAAAAATGATTTATTCCTGATCTATTAAAGGGAATCTGTCACCTATTTTTTGGTATGTAAAATGTGGCCATTACAGAATGCTGTAGATAAGCCCCCGATGTAACCTGAAAGATAAGAAAAACAAGTTATATTATACTCACCCAGGGGCGGTCCAGGTCCCGGTTCAGGTCCGGAGGGTGTCACAGTCCAATCCGGCGCCTCCCATCTTCTAGCTATGACGTCCTCTTCTTTGCTTCCCGTTGCAGGTCCGGCGCAGATGCACTGCTCTTCCCTGTTGAGGGCAGAGAAGAGTACTGCAGTGCGCAGTCGCAGAAGGAGTAGGAGACAACTACCTCCGCTGTCCAGTTTCCTCAGCACAAAGCATAAAGATCCCAATAAAGGATGTTCTCTATGTTCCCAGCTGTGAAAGCAATCTTCTGTCCGTAAACAGCTGCATCATCACAAAAAAAGGTCACACTCTTGCAGAAGGAAAAATCCAAGTTGAACTTTATCAGCTAAAATGCAAAGAAAGAGTATACAGTGCTAGACAAGATCTGCATAAAAACTGTATGCAGGTATGGCACAGAGACCCAGAAGCAGAAAGGAAGCTAGCTGAACTTGCAAATGGTATTGAAATCAACCAATGTAGTCAAATGATGAAGTGCACTAGCTGTCTTAAAGGGAAAATGTCCAGAAAATCCTTTCCTAAAATAAGCACCACTGGATCTGCACAACCTCTGGATCTGATACATACAGATGCATGTGGTCCAATGAGTGTTCAAACTCCTAGCAAGAACAGATATTTTCTCACATTTATTGATGACTACTCCAGATATACAGTCGCCTACCTTCTTCACAGCAAAGATGAAGTTCCACAGAAACTTGAAAAATATCTTTCTGTAGTGATTAACAAATTTGGAAGAATGGCAAAAGCCCTTCGTGCAGATAATGGAACCGAATATACAAGTGGTAAGGTGCAAACCATTTTTAAAAAGGATGGAATCGTGTTCCAGACTACCATTCCATACAACCCAGAACAAAATGGCCTTACAGAGAGAGAGAACCGTACTCTCTGTGAAAGTGGAAGAAGTATGTTGTTTGATGCGAATCTACGTACAACGTATTGGGGAGAAGCCATCATGACAGCTTGCTATCTTCAAAAAAGACTACCAGGTAAAGCCACAAATAAAACTCCATATGAGCCTTGGAACTGCGAGAAGCCTAACTTGAAGCACCTCGGGATATTTGGAGCAAAACGTTTGAGTATGTTCCCAAAGAAAAACATTCTAAGTGGGAATCACATGCAAAGCAAGGAGTCCTGGTGTGCTATAGCAAAAGTCAAAAGGGATACAGAATCCTGCACCCAGAGACCAACACAGTAACAATCAGCAGAGATGTAGTGATTGATGAAAACTCTGTATCACTTAAATTCCATGACGTTACACCAGTTATTCTGTCATGATCCAGTGTTGGATCTGGCGGTATTAAATGCATTAAGTGAACTTTTTTTCCTTTGGTTCCAAAGTGTGTCGTGATAGCCCCCGGTGGCCATTAGAATTATCACACGTGGTGTCGTTTATTCTAAGTTGCCCGGTGGTGTGGAATGGTATCGCACCTTAGGTTTAGGTTAATGTTCACTTAATTATGTATCAGGTGTTACACCCTATAAAGGTGTGTTAGGGGTGTGCAATCACTGCCTGTGATATTGTGAGATTGTTTTCACTCTGGGGGAGAGCCTGGAGGAAGGATGGAGCTGGTGAGGAGTCCTGCGCAGCTTAGCCAGGGGGGACGTGTTTCAGCTATGGTGTCTGGACGAAGGGCTGGCATGGCGTGGTGGGGTCGCAGTGATGGTGTCAGCGGGAAGTGTCTGCATGGACTGGTGGAGTGGCGACTATGGAGAGTGGCACTCACCATGTGGGACTTGACTGCTGAGCTGGACTCAAGCATGCTTGACTTCGTGTCAGAAGCTGAACTCATCCTTGGGACTCTGGTACTAAGCAGCTGCAACTGGTGTTGGACTCTGCTCCGAGGCTGCACTAAGGTGAAGGATCCTGTTATGGTGATGGATCCAGGTGGAGGAGAAGATGCACGCAGGTGGTGGGCTCTGTTGCTAGGAGCGTACGCAACAGAGCAAAGCTAAGTGGTGTTTCCCCTGTATTGTCTCTTTCCTCATGTGTGTTATTAGTGCAGTGGTGGGATTAGTCTCCGCACCGACCCATTCCCTAGTGAGGGTTTAGGTTCAGGGCGAGCTAGGGCGTTGAGGTACGCGTGCGGCGCCTGGTGCGAAACCGGCATAGGGAACGTTAGGATTGCAGGGACACCTGCTCAGGGGAGCTTAGGAGGTCTCCACGTTCCCCATTCCCTATTGCAGGGCCCACCATTGTTGATGTTTCCCAGGTCCCCCTTATTATTTAAATTCGCCGTACTGGAGGCGGGGTTTCCAGATTTTATGTACAACGTGTAATTCCCAAATTCGCCAGGTGGAGGCGGCGTATCCACCTGCACGTTTTATTATTTAAATGCGCCCCACTGGAGGTGGTGTTTCCAGGGTCACGTGTGTTATGGGTTCGCCTTGCGGAAACATCTGCGTCCAGACACACGTGACCATGACATTTTCAACCTAAGAAGCAAGAACAAGAATCTCAATCACCAAACCCAAACACTGAAAAGGAAAACACTGAAGTATGGATAAGCTCTGAAGCCACCAAGGAAGACACAGAAGAACCAAGTCAACCTCCGGTCAGGAGATCAGAAAGGCCAAACAAAGGTATCCCATCTAGACGCCTTTCTTATATGGTCAGAACACTTCCTGAACCAGAGCCACAGTCATGGCAAGAGGTGCAAAAACTGCCTGTTCACAAGAAACAGAAGTGGATAAATGCCGCTAATGTAGAGATGGAGTCCCTTCACCAACTCCAAACATGGGAGCTTACTGAGCTACCACAAGGAAAAAGAGCTATCAGATGTACGTGGGTCTTCAAAAACAAATATGACTCAGAAGGTAAAGTTCACCGATTTAAGGCAAGATTGGTCGCAAAAGGGTACACACAAAAGTATTGTGAAGATGATGATGCTACATTTTCTCCAGTTGCGAAGCAAGCCACATTCAGAACTTTAATGTCCGTAGTGGCGGTTCAACAGATGACAGTGAGACATTTTGACATCAAAATAGCCTTCTTATATGATGACATTGAAGACGAGTTGTACAAGAGCCCACCCGAGGGATGTATTAAAAAGGGTGAAGAGCACCTTGTTTGTAAAATGCAAAAATCTCTCTATGGACTTAAACAGTCATCAAGAGCTTGGAACTAGAAAATGAACAAAGTTTCGATGGATGAAGGATTTAAAAGATTTCAAGCTGATCCATGTTTGTATGCGAAAAATGTAGCGAAGGAGTGGATGTATGTTCTAAATGTAGGCTATGTGATCATGTCTCATCATGATGAAAAGGAAATTGCAAAGCTAGGTGAAATTCTCAACCAGCACTTTGAGACTAAGGACCTTGGAAATGTGATATACCGTATTATTTGGGAATCCAAATCCAGAGAGAGGAAGATGGGAGTTTTCTTCTCAACAAAAGTTCTAACATTTCCGCAATACTAAACCATTTTGGAATGTCAGAAACCAAAGGTGCCTCAACACCAATGGATCCGTCCTACTTAAAGTTGGAAGGAGAAGAAGATCTGCTGCCCAACAATTAGAGTTACAGACAAGGAGTGGGGGCGCTTCTGCACATAGCAACCACAACTCATCCGAATATCACAGTCACAGTTGGAATTCTCTGCCGATGTGTAAGCAAGCCACGCCAAAGAGACTGCAATTAAGAGAATTCTTCAATATCTTAAAGAAACTCAAAGGCCAAATCTTAAGATATCTGCATCAGGAGATCTCACCCTCAGAGGTTATATGGATGCAGATTGGGCTGGAGATTCATGTGATCGGAAATCAACAAGTGGTTACTTGTTCAAGTTAGGAGAAAATTTAATTACTTGGTCCAGCAGAAAACAAGTATCAGTTGCATTATCTTCTACAGAAGCAGAATACATGTCTGCTGCTTATGCATTTCAAGAAGTAATTTGGTTGAAACAACTTTTGGAAAATTGTGGTAAGCCATCAGCTCAACCAACAGTTATCTATGAGGACAACCAAGGATGCATTAAACTTGCCAGCAGTGAGAAGATTAATGCAAGGACTAAGCACATTGATGTAAAACATCTTACGTGACTTAGTGGAACGTGGTGTACTCGAGTCTGTTTATTGCGAGTCTGACAAGATGATAGCTCATGGTATGACAAAGCCGTTATCAAGAGCCAAGTTTGTGGACTTCAGAACCACAATGGGACTAACAGGATAAGTAGTTGTTGAGTGGAGATGTGGGAATATGTTTGATGCAACAACTCCATTCCTGTCTATGAGTGTTTAGTTGCTAAATTTGTATGCTGTTTATAAAGTTAAAAAAAACTCCCCAAGGCTCACAGAGGGATAGCATGTGACTGTATTTCCTGTTTTTCCTGTGTCTGTGTATGAGAGAAGCAGCCTGCTGTAGATGCTGCACTGATAGAGACGCACAAGTGATTTATTCCTTATCCATTAAGCATATTGTTCTTGTTTGTTCCTGAATAAAAAAGCTCTGTTGTTTACACGCTTCGACTCGAGAGCATCCAGAATAATCCGCTGCCAACAAAAGGTATTGTATAAGCTAAAAAAATAAATATCTACTTTCCTGCATAAACAGAATCACAACTGTTCATATGTCTGGTATATCTGGTATTGCCTCTCAGCTCTATTTACCTGAACATAGAAAGGTGCACAACTGTTGGACAGGTATGGTGCTGTTTGTTTAAGAAAACTGCCATGTGATTTCTGAATAACCCACATGGAGTCTTTTTCCAGAATTTTTTGGTAGAAAAAATTGAAAGGAAACTCAGTTTAAGTCTCCACAATGATTTTTTAGTGTGTTTTTGATATTGCAGAATTTCTGCACCCATTATTTAAATTAGGTTACTTGCGTTTTTCCACTGCGTTTTCATGTGCATTTTTTTTCATGTTTATATTTCATTTTTGGATGCTTAACAACCAATGAAGGACATAGCACGTCCCGAGCATGTGTCAATCCATCATGCATTTAAACTGTCACTGCATTTACACTGATGACATCAGCTGACATGTGATGGAAAAGTTGCGGGCTCATTGCCAGAGTCCGCAGCAAACCCTAGGAGGCTACATTGGACGTACCTATTTGTACAAGGTTGTAAAGGGATAAATCCTATAAAGCAAAACAGGAAGCCTATGCCAAGTAGAATTAAAATTAATCAACTTTATTAATCAAAGTTTAAAATACATTCATAAAATCATTTTCAGTGGAGATATACATCACAAAATAAAACTGTTTGCAAGGTAACATGTTTCTTTGAATCAGCCAATTTCGGACCTTCCATGTTTTGCTGGCATACTATTTGGATATTTTAGTGAGTGCTATCAGCCTATTGGTTACCTGGCCACTGTACCCAACTACAGTATATAATTAAATGCACATTGCAGTTAATATATTTGCACAATCTATTAGTATTTGCACTATATGCTGAGAGTTTGTCTGTTTATACCTATGTGAATACTTTTCCGCCCAATGATGACAAAAGTATTCTCAGAGTGATACCTTTATTGGCTAACCAGAAAATAATGTTTGCAAGCTTTCAGAGCACAGAGGCTCCTTCTTCAGGCAGGATAACAAAATTTATTATTTTGTCTTCTTCAGGCAAGATAACAAAATTTATTATTTTGTTATCTTGCTTGAAGAAGGAGCCTCTGTGCTCTGAAAGCTTGCAAACATTATTTTCTGGTTAGCCAATAAAGGTATCACTCTGAGAATACTTTTGTCATCATTGGGCAGAAAAGTATTCCCATAGGTATAAACAGACAAACTCTCAGCATATAGTGCAAATACTAATAGATTGTGCAAATATATTAACTGCAATGTGCATTTAATTATATACTGTAGTTGGGTACAGTGGCCAGGTAACCAATAGGCTGATGGCACTCACTAAAATACCCAAATAGTATGCCAGCAAAACATGGAAGGTCCAAAATTGGCTGATTCAAAGGTATCACTCTGAGAATACATTTGTCATCATTGGGCGGAAAAGTATTCACATCGATTTTTCTGGCTAACACGGTACCACAATATAATTTATTATTGTACATCTGTTTATACCTCTAATTAATATGTGAACTTTCACTTAATTTTATATGGCTTGAATAGATTTACTCGTTTAACCCTCTGTAGGCTTCAACACAGGGGTTTTTCTTTGACTACACTATAGTGGTTTCCCCTAGACTATCTTCTCAGCTATACAGTGGGGAAAAAAAGTATTTAGTCAGTCAGCAATAGTGTAAGTTCCACCACTTAAAAAGATGAGAGGCGTCTGTAATTTACATCATAGGTAGACCTCAACTATGGGAGACAAACTGAGAAAAAAAAATCCAGAAAATCACATTGTCTGTTTTTTTTTTTCATTTTATTTGCATATTATGGTGGAAAATAAGTATTTGGTCAGAAACAAAATTTCATCTCAATACTTTGTGATATATCCTTTGTTGGCAATGACAGAGGTCAAACGTTTTCTGTAAGTCTTCACAAGGTTGCCACACACTGTTGTTGGTATGTTGGCCCATTCCTCCATGCAGATCTCCTCTAGAGCAGTGATGTTTTTGGCTTTTCGCTTGGCAACACGGACTTTCAACTCCCTCCAAAGGTTTTCTATAGGGTTGAGATCTGGAGACTGGCTAGGCCACTCCAGGACCTTGAAATGCTTCTTACGAAGCCACTCCTTCGTTGCCCTGGCGGTGTGCTTTGGATCATTGTCATGTTGAAAGACCCAGCCACGTTTCATCTTCAATGCCCTTGCTGATGGAAGGAGGTTTGCACTCAAAATCTCACGATACATGGCCTCATTCATTCTTTCATGTACCTGGATCAGTCGTCCTGGCCCCTTTGCAGAGAAACAGCCCCAAAGCATGATGTTTCCACCACCATGCTTTACAGTAGGTATGGTGTTTGATGGATGCAACTCAGTATTTTTTTTTCCTCCAAACACGACAAGTTGTGTTTCTACCAAACAGTTCCAGTTTGGTTTCATCAGACCATAGGACATTCTCCCAAAACTCCTCTGGATCATCCAAATGCTCTCTAGCAAACTTCAGACGGGCCCGGACATGTACAGGCTTAAGCAGTGGGACACGTCTGGCACTGCAGGATCTGAGTCCATGGTGGCGTAGTGTGTTACTTATGGTAGGCCTTGTTACATTGGTCCCAGCTCTCTGCAGTTCATTCACTAGGTCCCCCCGCGTGGTTCTGGGATTTTTGCTCACCGTTCTTGTGATCATTCTGACCCCACGGGGTGGGATTTTGCATGGAGCACCAGATCGAGGGAGATTATCAGTGGTCTTGTATGTCTTCCATTTTCTAATTATTGCTCCCACAGTTGATTTCTTCACTCCAAGCTGGTTGGCTATTGCAGATTCAGTCTTCCCAGCCTGGTGCAGGGCTACAATTTTGTTTCTGGTGTCCTTTGACAGCTCTTTGGTCTTCACCATAGTGGAGTTTGGAGTCAGACTGTTTGAGGGTGTGCACAGGTGTCTTTTTATACTGATAATAAGTTTAAACAGGTGCCATTACTACAGGTAATGAGTGGAGGAAAGAGGAGACTCTTAAAGAAGAAGTTACAGGTCTGTGAGAGCCAGAAATCTTGATTGCTTGTTTCTGACCAAATACTTATTTTCCACCATAATATGCAAATAAAATGAAAAAAAACAGACAATGTGATTTTCTGCATTTTTTTTTCTCAGTTTGTCTCCCATAGTTGAGGTCTACCTATGATGTAAATTACAGACGCCTCTCATCTTTTTAAGTGGTGGAACTTGCACTATTGCTGACTGACTAAATACTTTTTTTCCCCACTGTATATAGGGTACCTAAATTGTTGATGCATGGTTATATCTGGTATCACTGCTTGAGATAGGTGCATAAATACATTCCCTTTTTATGTATATGCCAAAAATTTTGACCCATGTAACTTTACTATATATATTTATTATTTTTGGATTGGTTGTCTGCAGAACTATTTGCTACTCTGGCATTCTTGGAACATGTTTTTCCCCCTTGTCAAACAGTTTTATTTTGTGATGTATATCTCCACTGAAAATGATTTTATGAATGTATTTTAAACTTTGATTAATAAAGTTGATTAATTTTAATTCTACTTGGCATAGGCTTCCTGTTTTGCTTTACAGGATTTATTTATATGTATGGAAGTGCCTTCAAACTAAGCCTTTAAGGCTGGAGTCACACACAACGAATAAAAAATCTGTCCCATTTTAACGGTACGAAATCGCACAAAGAATTCTTGTCCAGGGATCCATCTGTCATCCCATTTTCCGGCAAGGAACCGATTTTATTCGCATCTAAGCATCAAATTGACATCCAGTGCCAATGCCTGATGCTCTTTGCTGTTAACCTGGAGAAGTCTTGCGATTTAATCGCAAGTCACACGTGTGGTGCTTTTTCCATGCGATTTTTAATCGCATCCATTGACTTGCATTTTGGAATCCGATCCGAAAATCGGTGACAATCGCAGAATGCTGCGATTGTCTCGGTCCGACGATCGGATCCCACAAAAAAAAAAAAATCGCATGATGGGAGCTGCCCCATAGAATAACATGGGTTCGAATGCAATGCGATTTTTTATAGCTTTGCTTTCGACCGTTTTAATCGCTAGTGTGACCCCGGCCTAATAGGTATATAAGGTTGTAAAGGGATCAAAGGGGTGACATAATTGCTGTATGTGGGCCAGAATGAGGAATCTACACTATTGGTTTATGGTGGCAAGTGGGGGATTGAACATTATTGCTGCTGTAATTTAATTTTCTTTTGAGGATACTGTGCTCCATGAGGGGGATCAAAAGGGATGTTGTGTAACTGTGCAGGGTGGCACTGTGTCGCATTTTTTTCATCTCATCTGACAGAGTAGAAAAAGTGGGGAATGTCCTGTAGCAGCGATCAGTTATAGATTACTGTGTCTTATTTTCTGCAGAGACGAGTCCTGGCTGAAAAAAGTGATGGCGGTCTGTGTTGGATGAAGAAGAAAAGCTAAAAGAATCACTTCAAATACAGACATCACTGGTGAGTCACAGTATTAGGCCGGCGTCACACTAGAGAGAAATACGGACATGTGAGAGGCGTTAAAACCATGTATTGCACACGGACCAATGATTCTCTATGGGTCTGCTCCCAACAGGCGTATATTTCTTGACTGTATTACATGGGCCGAGACAATCGCAGCATGTTGCTATTGTCAGGGTGCTATGGCCGCAATGTGCCAATGCAAGTCTATGGGTGTGCAAAAAATACGGATTACACACGGACCAGACGTGTGACTTGCGAGAAATACACAAGACTTCTCCAGGTAACAGGAAATGGGCCAATCCATTATCAGGAAGCTTAGACATGCTAATTAGCTCAAAAAAAGCTCCAGACATCCCGGAAGAACGCCTCCACGAAGTCCAGCAGCATGTCTCCACACATCAATATGGAAATGTTAATTGTGTTGGTCCAGGAAAGGCCAGAAATTTGGGACCAGCGTGATGCCCATTATTCAGACCAGGCCAGAAAAGAGGCGGCATGGAGGCGCATCTGTGGGCAGATGTTTCCAGATTTTGGTGAACGGCCACGTGATGAGCAGCAACAAATGAGTAAGTTAGCGCTTTTTTAACCAATCATCTTAAAGGTCATAACTAAGCATTTTTCAAAGTAGCCCCTAAAATCCTATACTGTGTATGTGGTTAGCATTGTTTGTAATCGTAAATTTTGGAAATAAAGCACACCCTACTAGGCCACATGACTATGTGAAATGTTTTTTAAGTTGCTTGTCACATTTCCCCAAGGTAAATTTACATATTTCATTTACATTGCAGTTGAGGATGTGATGAGAAGCTGGCGCAGCATCCGCGCCAGTACCAGCGGGAAAGAGAGCAGAGGGCCAAGAGTGGGGCAGCAGCACCGACGAAGAGAAAATATATTTATTTTGATCGCCTGGCATTTTTGGCACCAATAATGGATCTCAGACCGTAAGTACAGACATCACACCATATTACACATATGCTATTTAGGGTCAGAGATCCAAATTTTATTTTTTTAATTACATTTCCTAACAGAACTCATTCCAACCTCACAGAGAGGGAGACAGGGTGAGATTCTGAGGCCACTATAGACCCGGTCGGGGGAGGTGAAGAGGTGGCTGGCCCATCTTCTGAGCCTTCCAGCTGCAATCCCCAAGCTCCACCTGCACCAGCACCAGGACCTGCATCATTTCGTTTACCAGGACCTGACACAGCAGCTGCACCAGCACCAGGCAGCCTTGAGGAACCAGGCAACAGCAGCAGTCCTACTGTACCTCTGGAGGGCTCCTCCCAGCCTGCTGCCATATCCCAGCGTGGGAGACGTCAAAGAGACAACACTGCCTCTGATAACCGGAGGCATGTAGACACAGGTGTCCTCAATTACCTGTCCAGGGCTGACCTGGATGAGGGTGAAGAGGCTTATTCCCGAAGCCAGGCCCGGTACCTCCGTCCCCTACTCCGTGAGGTGAAGCTACGTGTGCGAGGATCCATTCAGATCCTAATTGATGCATGCACACACCCGAATACGAGGTGTTTGAATTTCTTGGGAGGTGGCAGCTCTCACCCCATAACCGTCTCCACCTTACCCCCCACCCAGATGTGCTTGCTTAATTAGGATCTGAAGTTCCTCCTGCACGTGCGCCTACACCTCAAAATATTTCCTCCCCAAAACCAACCTTGGCCACAACAGGCCCAAATTGCGGCCTATAACCAACCTGCCCAATATGGCCATTTGTACAGATCCTGTTTTGGAGGCTGACCCCAACTTGGATTTGCTCGACATGGTCATATTGCGGGGTATGATGGACGGGCCTACAATCAGCCACAGGAGTATAATCTCCATTTTCCATATGGCCACTTAGGCGCCCAGCAACATGACCTTGGCCACATAATACCACAGGCCCAAGATTATCCACCCCAACAGGGTGATGGTCAAGCTGTGAACCCCACCCACCAACAAAGAGATGAAGGCCTCCCGCCCTCACCTCCACCAACATACCAGCAATTATAAAAAAAAATTATGTATTTGTTTGCGTTAGCAAATGTTATTTTTTGGTTATATATTTGGTTGTCCTTATAATGTTTAATACATAAATAATAATAATCTTTATTTTTATATAGCGCTAACATATTCCACAGCGCTTTACAATTTGCACATTTACACATTACAATTTGCACATTTACAATTTGCACTGTCCCCGATGGGGCTCACAATCTAAATTCCCTATCAGTATGTCTTTAAGAATGTGGGAGGAAACCGGAGTACCTGGAGGAAACCCACGCAAACACGGAGAGAACATACAAATTCCTTGCAGATGTTGTCCTTGGTGGGATTCAAACCCAGGACCCCAGCGCTGCAGCCTTGCAGCGCTAACCACTGAGCCACCATGCCGCCCCTATGCCCACATTTTAAGGGCAATATATGCCATATGAAAATAATATGGTAAACACTATCATAAGTTACCTTTTACATTTATAAAAAAAGTTGAAAATGCAACGTTTGGACTCTTCATTCATTATGTTAAGAAATGTAATAAATAACACATCTTTAAGCCAAATTAACTGAACACACAAACCATATTAAAGGGACAAAAAAAAATTATATATACACACATAAGAACATCACAACATAGATACAGCCTGATCTTGCCATGTAGTAGCACCCTGAGTTGAAACAAAATACTTGGTGAACACATCACAGACTTTGAGTCCTGAGAGAGGATGACGTAAAGGGAGCATATGTGGCCTATGCCTATCACCATTGTCCACCACACCATAAGCAACATCAGATGAGGAACAATCATGCAGTCTAGTGAAGTTATGGAGGACCACACATGCTTTGATGAACTCATTGACGTTGGCTTCACTCAGCTGAATGGCAGACTGGAGGATCCGCCATTTGGCACAAAGAATGCCGAAGGCGCATTACACCAGTTGTCGGGCATGTGATAGCCGTAAGTTAAATAATCCTGCGCCAGTGGTCAAGGTTTCTGCGCGAGTATGGCCTCATTACCTCATTATATACCTGTTCAATTGAAAGGCTTCATCCCCCACTAGGACATAAGGCGCCGCTTCTTGATTGGAGCCTGGAAGCTGACGTGGTGGTGGAAGATCCAACTGGTTATTGCGCAGCCGCCGACCCATAATGGAGGAATTGAAGACTCTAGAGTCTCCAGTTCTTCCATAAGCCCCAATGTCTACAATTATAAACCTGTAGTTACTGTCAACCAGAGTCAACAAAACTACAGAAAAATATTGTTTATAATTATAGAATTGGGACCCTGAGTTCGGCGGATTACACACACGGATGTGCTTCCCATCCAGGGCTCCAATATAATTGGGAAATTGGCAGTGCGCCTCAAATCCCCTGGCAATCCTCATCCAGTCTCCCATCTTGGGCTCAGGCATGACCACTTGATGAAGTATGGTCCAGATTTGAGAACATGTATCCCGGACTATGCCAGATATGGTCGATCTCTCAATCAAAAACTCCATATGGAGTGCGGCATAAGAAAAGTCAGTTGTGAGGAACCTACAATTAAACAAATGTAGACAAAATATACATTACTACATGCAAAAGGATGCACACATTACATATAGATCACCAGAACAGTGTGTAACTAAGAAGCTAGTCTTACACTACATATACACACGTACCATGGCTATGTAATATGTAATAAAACATCATAGTATTCTTACTTAAACAATAGATTTTGGATATATTAAGAAGGTCACTCAGCCAAAAAGGGGTCACTGAATAAAATAATTATGTAGCAAACGAATCATCTACATACGTACATTATGTAGCTGAGGAATACACACCATAACGTAAGGAGAAGGCGCTCCTCAGCAGGGATACATTTGCGCATCCTGGTGTCCTGGAAGGTTATCCCTGGGCGCACTGTCCCCAACAAAACATCAAAGGTAGAAATGGTCATCCGATAATAGAGGTAAAACTTGTCGGGATGTGTCCTCAGAGATGCATAAAGCCTGTGAAAATGGCCTTTATTGAGGCGTTGGCTCAAATGCGGATGGACACACATTCGTCTCCTCTTCGGATCCACAATCACTAGGTATGGCTGGCCAAAGCGACGGGACAAAACTCAGTTGTACAGAAAACAGTCAGTTGGGGTGAACTGAAGTGTGTTTGACATGTTTGCAACCAAACAACAATACTCCAACACAAGCACAGCACCAAAATGGCCAGATTGGGGGCTGCCACCTGTTGGAGAGGCAATAAATAGGGTTGTTGCTGATGATGATTTAAATTTTGGGCAGGCCTCAAAACCGTTAAATGTCCATTTTGCAAGGTTGCGAGAAAAATACGCTATACGGATCAAATACGGATTACTTATGGATACTTACATGTGCAAAATACACGGCCACACCTTGACAACGGATGACCTACCGAACACTATTCAGGGACCATTTCTGTGTGTTACGACCATACAATATGGTCCGTATTTTTATATGTTAAGTGTGACTCCAGCCTTACATGTAGACACACACTTTACACTATATAGTATATAAAGAGCTCCTAAGTATAATGTCACTGGTGATCCCTGTGTTATCTGTACAATTACACTATATACAGAGGTCCTGTGTATAATATCAGTAGTTATCACTGTATTACCTGTACAGTATACACTATATACAGAGCTCCTGTGTATAATGTCACTGTTGTTCACTATATTACCTGTACACCTACACTACATACAGAGCTACTGTGCATATATTGCCACTGGTGATACATGTATTACCTGTACACTGACACTATATACAGAGCTCCTGAATATAATGTCACTGGTTATCACTGTATTACCTATGCATTATACACTATATACAGAGCTCCTGTGTATAATGTCACTGGTGAACACTGTATTACCTATCACCTGACACTATATACAGAGCTCCTGTGTATAATGTCTATGGAGATCCCTGTATCATCTGTATACTATACTCTATATAGAGCACTCCTGTGTATAAGGTCACCAGTGGTAATATAAGTGTTATTAGTATTGTAGTTTTTATTAAATTAATGATCAGTATTGTAGTATTCGGTCACTGTATGGTGGTAATGTGTGGTTTGGTCATGGTATGGTGGTATTTATCACATGTATGTGGTATTATTTAGTCGCTATGTGGTGATAATATGTAGTCTGGTCAGTTATTATTGGTCTTGGTATAGGGGATTGTGTTGTGTATGTAGATAACTTGTTCTCTCTGTTATCATTAAGGGGAAGATGTTTTTTATTTGCAATAAAGATTAAAAGCTTAGACGTTTAACCCTTCCCTATCCTGTGATTTGTTCGGAGTGATAAAAATTAGGGAACGAACATGCTCCATGATATTCGAATATCACTTGAGTAGCTGAGTGCTCGGATGTGCTCACTACTAGTCGAGTGTTCTCCAGTGCTCGATTTCAAACTCAAATCCCCTCTCAGCATGTGTGGCGCCTGTTACACAGCACATAATCTTTTGGCAATGTAATGCCGTGGCCATTTTAGCAGTGACATTACTGTGACTGGATGGCCATATGACATCATCAAGAATTATAAAAGAATAGGCGCCACCAAACTTGGCACACCATTGCACAGCTCTGTGACAGTTTATATTGGAGGGAAAGTGTGCTTGTCCAGGCATGTGTGTGCACACTATAACGAATCAGAGTCCTGTAGTGTTAATACTGGTACAGAAGCTGAGTCATCAAGCTAAGAGCCCTTGTCAGGGCTAATTCTATGCTTTGCTGTTTGTATTATATATATTCTGCATTTAGTCTAGGGAGGGAAAGAGTTGCAGGAGCAGGGAGAGTGGCTGATTACAGTGTGTAGGCAGGGATTAGGGATTTGCAGTCCCTTGAAAAACATGGAGCTGCTGCATTTTTGGGTGGGGGGATGAAAAATTGAATATTTTTTGAATATTTTGATCCATTCAGTATTACATGCTTTATGGTACATTTTTGTGTTATATAACACTCCAAAAAAAGTGTCAAAATTTTTTGTCTGGTCTAAATTACTCACCCATAGAGTATTCCCTGGTCTGGGGTACATTTCTGTGCCATATAACAATCCCCAAAAGCGTTGAAATTTATTCCAAATTAAATTACTCACCTATACAGTATTCTGTGGTTTGGGGTATATTTCTGTGATATATAACACTCCCAAAAAGTGTTTAAAAATTTTGCTTGGTTAAATTTATCACCTATACACTATTCTGTGGTCTGGGTTAAATGTTTTTCATCCAGAACACTCCAAAACAGTGTTAAAAATGCTTTGCTGGATTAACTTTCTCAGACATACAGTATTTTATGTTCTGGGGTAATTGTGATATATAACACTCCAAAAAAAGCATTTAAAAATGTTGCTGGGTGAAATTTCTCATCCACACACTATTTTGTGGTCTAGCGTGCATGTCTGTGATATATAACACTCTATAAAAGAGTAAAAAAAATTGACTGGGTTAAGTTTCTCACCCATACAGTATTCCATGGTCTGGGGTACATTTCAGTGATATATAATGCTTCAAAAAAGCGTTAAGAAATTTGGCTGGATGAACCATTTTTAGGAATGAACTGGCCTGACAGAGACTCCATGAGGTGGCTGAAGACATCGCTACTACAACCCCCGAGAGATCATATTGTCCTTGGAGCTCCCCATCTCCTATGCGGGAGCAGCCGATGGTGCAGGTGACACAGGGGGCTGTTTCCCATTTCTATATGTTGGGGGCTCCAACACCAATGGAAGCCAGGTCTCTTATAGCCAAGGCATTTGGGAATCAGGCTCCAAGAAGCACGTAGAGGCAGTCCTTCCAGCTTCCCAAGGAAGGAAAAGAAAAAGAAGCCGATACCTCAAGAGGATTACTGTATTACCCTCCTTATAATTATTTCCTGGCTTTGTACTTTGTGCAAAGCCTTTATAACTGTTGAAGTACATCAACTACACTTTAAAAATAATTCCATTCTAAAAAAATGTCTGGATTCAATGACTCATCCATACAGGTCCCTATTCTATGCCAATCTTCACTAGGACTGTAGTCTCCATCTGAATGGGAACCTATGAAAAATCCTCTGTTAGGACTGAAGTCTATATCTCTGTGGAGGGGAAATGGCCCTGGTTTGATTAAAAACGCCTGCAGCTAACAGGTGGAGTGCTCAGTCAGAAGGTAAATTAATCAAAATTTCAAAAACTGACCGTCACATCCAAGCATAATGTGAACAGGTGCTTAACCTAGAGTCACCAACTCGTATACATTCAAGCAAAAAAAGGAAGCACACTGTAGCGCCAAACCATGCAAACATGAATAATGAATTGCATTACTGCATTAGAAATATGAAAAATTGAGAAAGTTTAGCGCATAAAATGGCCAAGTTATGTGTACCTGGAAGCCACGTTAAGGCATTTCTCGTTTTCCAGGTCCCTATTCTATGCCAATCCTCACTAGGACTGTAGTCTCCATCTGAATGGGAACCTATGAAAAATCCTCTGTTAGGGCTGAAGTCTATATCTCTGTGGAGGGGAAATGGCCCTGGTTTGATTAAAAACGCCTGCAGCTAACAGGTGGAGTGCTCAGTCAGAAGGTAAATGAATCAAAATTTCAAAAACTGACCGTCACATCCAAGCATAATGTGAACAGGTGCTTAACCTAGAGTCACCAACTCATATACATTCAAGCAAAAAAAGGAAGCACACTGTAGCGCCAAACCATGCAAACATGAAAAATGAATAATGAATTGCATTACTGCATTAGAAATATGAAAAATTGAGAAAGTTTAGCGCATAAAATGTCCAAGTTATGTGTACCTGGAAGCCACGTTAAGGCATTTCTCGTTTTCCAGGTCCCTATTCTATGCCAATCCTCACTAGGACTGTAGTCTCCATCTGAATGGGAACCTATGAAAAATCCTCTGCAGGCGTTTTTAATCAAACCAGGGCCATTTCCCCTCCACAGAGATATAGACTTCAGTCCTAACAGAGGATTTTTCATAGGTTCCCATTCAGATGGAGACTACAGTCCTAGTGAGGATTGGCATAGAATAGGGACCTGGAAAACGAGAAATGCCTTAATGTGGCTTCCAGGTACACATAACTTGGCCATTTTATGCGCTAAACTTTCTCAATTTTTCATATTTCTAATGCAGTAATGCAATTCATTATTCATTTTTCATGTTTGCATGGTTTGGCGCTACAGTGTGCTTCCTTTTTTTGCTTGAATGTATATGAGTTGGTGACTCTAGGTTAAGCACCTGTTCACATTATGCTTGGATGTGACGGTCAGTTTTTGAAATTTTGATTCATTTACCTTCTGACTGAGCACTCCACCTGTTAGCTGCAGGCGTTTTTAATCAAACCAGGGCCATTTCCCCTCCACAGAGATATAGACTTCAGTCCTAACAGAGGATTTTTCGTAGGTTCCCATTCAGATGGAGACTACAGTCCTAGTGAGGATTGGCATAGAATAGGGACCTGGAAAACGAGAAATGCCTTAACGTGGCTTCCAGGTACACATAACTTGGACATTTTATGCGCTAAACTTTCTCAATTTTTCATATTTCTAATGCAGTAATGCAATTCATTATTCATTTTTCATGTTTGCATGGTTTGGCGCTACAGTGTGCTTCCTTTTTTTGCTTGAATGTATATGAGTTGGTGACTCTAGGTTAAGCACCTGTTCACATTATGCTTGGATGTGACGGTCAGTTTTTGAAATTTTGATTAATTTACCTTCTGACTGAGCACTCCACCTGTTAGCTGCAGGCGTTTTTAATCAAACCAGGGCCATTTCCCCTCCACAGAGATATAGACTTCAGTCCTAACAGAGGATTTTTCATAGGTTTCCATTCAGATGGAGACTACAGTCCTAGTGAGGATTGGCATAGAATAGGGACCTGGAAAACGAGAAATGCCTTAACGTGGCTTCCAGGTACACATAACTTGGCCATTTTATGCGCTAAACTTTCTCAATTTTCCATATTTCTAATGCAGTAATGCAATTCATTATTCATTTTTCATGTTTGCATGGTTTGGCGCTACAGTGTGCTTCCTTTTTTTTGCTTGAATGTATATGAGTTGGTGACTCTAGGTTAAGCACCTGTTCACATTATGCTTGGATGTGACGGTCAGTTTTTGAAATTTTAATTTTCATCCATACAGATTAACACAGTTATTGTTGCATTACGGTGGTATGTAAAACTCACAAAAAGCATCTGCTCTATCATTTCTAAACACTGTTTTCCAGGACATCCCCCCTGACAGCACCATGGAGGATGTCCTCCTCCTCCTTACAAGGACAGGAAAAGCACACGAGAGGTTAAAAGGTTCCGTCCCACCCCATCTCCCTCAGTGTTTTTCCTGTCCCTGCATGGAGGGACACGCGAGAGGAAGCGCAGCAGTGCTCACCGGGCTCAGGGGGATCGTGCGGCTTGTCCAATCCTTCCCCCTGTGAAGAGGCCCAGGGCCGAAACTCTCCGGTGGGAAGTCCCTCTGCCCCAAAGGCCAAGAGCAGGTAGTCGCTCCTGGAGTGAGCCGCTTCTCCCGGTGGGGGGCTCTCAGCTCCAAGCATGGCCGCCTGGGTGGCGAAGGCCTGTCCCCTGCAGGCAGCTGGGCAGGCGCCGGCATCAGGAGGCGTGGCGTGTAGGAGGAAGCGAGCGGAGAGATTCCCGGCCTATCGCAGAGAACGCGCGTCACTTCCGGTGACGTCACGCGCCGGGTTTGAATGTCGGCGCGCGCTCCAGGAGCCTGGTGTCTCTCTGGAAGCGCAAGGAGGATGGACGCAGAGCAGACCAATGGAGGGGTAAGTGTGCTTGGTGCAAAACTCCTCCCCATGCCATCCACTGCGGCCCAGGGCAATAGCCTGATTACCCTATCCTCTGTCAATAGGATAAGGGAACCCCAGCAGCCCCCTCGACAGTGGCCAAGGACCCGGCCAAGGCCGCATCCAAATCTGTCAGATGCCCTGTATGCAGGGTTAAGCTGCCAGACACCTATACCAAAACCCTCTGCGGGCCCTGAACGTCAAGGGTAATAGGAGAAGAGCAGCCGTCCCTCTTAGCCGAGATGAGATCCCTGATTCTGGAGGAGGTCCAGGCCTCCAGAGGCAGTTTTACACAGCGGCGATCCCCTAGCCCCAGGCGAAGCTGAAAGCGTGCTAGGTGGGAGGCGGAGGTGTCCAAGCCAAGCTCCGAGGAGAGGTCTGACTTCCGGGACTCAGATCCAGAGGAGGAAGCAGAGATCCTGGCGGACAAGCAGGACCAGGGCAGGAAATACCTGTTCAGACTTGAGGACACGGACAATTTGGTCCAGGCGGTGAGGAACACCATGCAAATGGAGGAAGTTCCTAAACCGCAATCCAGACATAACCTAATGTTTGGAGGTCTCATGTCTCGAACCCAGATAGTGTTCCCCGTTAGCGAATACATCAAGACAATGATTCGCGAGGAGTGGAAGGAGGCGGAAAGGCGTCTGGTGCTATCCCGGGACTTTAAAGGTCGACTGCCGTTTGATCCTGAGGAAACACGGTCATGGGAGGAGGTTCCGAAAATCGATGTTCCGGTAGCCAAGGTCACCAAGAAAACCACCATTCCGTTCGAGGATTCATCAAGTCTCCGGGACCCGATGGACAGGAAGGCGGACGTTCTATTAAAAAGAACTTGGGAGACCTCAGGGGCCCTTATCAGGGCTAACATAGCAGCCACCTCGGTGGCCAGATCTATGTTTCTCTGGTTGGGTCAGTTGGAAGATCACCTTACCAACAAGACCCCTAGGTCAGAGATCCTAGCTTCCCTTCCCCTCATGAAGTCGGCCACAGCGTTCCTATCAGATACGTCGGCCGAATCAGTAAGATTTGCAGCCAGAAGTAGCTCCCTCTCTAATGCCGCCCGAAGAGCGGTCTGGCTTAAATCTTGGTCAGGAGATAACGCTTCTAAAGCAAAGCTTTGCTCCCTTCCTTTCTCAGGTCTAAAAGTATTCGGACCAGCCCTGGATAATATCTTGGAGCTGGTGTCCGACAAAAATAAAGGTTTCCCAGAAGAAAAGCCTAAGCGGCCCCAGCCCTTTCGGAGAGTGCCCTTCTATAGGAGACAAAACGACTATAGGACCCAGGTTAGGTCTAATAGAGTCTCGTACTGAAGCCCCCACGGCCAAGGTGGGAGAGGCAAGTGGGTCGCCCTCGCACGCCCAGGGCAGTGGGGTACTCGGTACCGGGCCGGTGTGAAGGTGGGAATGTGTCACAGCAGCGATGACCCGGTCCGTGGCCCTGGGCGCCCAATATCAATGGCGGTGATGTTAATAGTCTTAAAGTTTATTAGAATAGTTTGTGACGCCACCCGTGTTGTTTGGCAAGTAAGATGTTGAGCCAACGCTGCATGCAGATCCGCTGGGACTGATGGTGTGGTGCAGCAAAGATGGTGTAGCTCCCCACAGGTGGAGCTGTAGTCCCAGGGCAGTGTAGGTGCAATGGATGAGGAGAGGCGCAGAATGGTATGGAGGCTGGTACCCAGGTGTAGTGGTGCGGGAATAACTGGAGGACACCAGAGCATGCGGTTCCAAAGCTTTACTCACTGTTTGCAGTTCACTCAACTGCCTGCCTCTGTACCGTGTTCTCCAGGTCAGGGCTCCAGCCAACCTCCAGGCAGGATAGGATTCTCCCTTCCACACTCCGCCAACATGTACCTTACTGAACGACTCCTCCAATGCGCCTTTAGGTGCGAAGCACTCCAGTACTTAGTTACCCTGGAAAGCCTCTCTCTAGGTGTTCCTAGTCTTTACTTGTATGACAGACAGCTGTAGCCTGCTTCGGGGACTCCTCACTGCATCCCGGCTCTCTATTCAGTTGCTGTTGTGTCCCAAGTCTATGATGGGAGCAAGGCGTTAGCGGCTCACTACTCCTCCGGTGTCTGTTGCCGGACATAAAGATCCAATCAACCTCGGGGACCAGGCCCCGGGCTCCGGCCTTTGCGCTCTCTGGACTGGAAGGGTTCTCTATCTTTCTTCAACCAGCTTCCCACCGTCCTTCTATTCTCCTTCATTCCGATCTGTTCTATCTCTCTTATGGAATCTGTAGTCTCCAGTCTACGTCTCTTTCTCCTTCTCTTCCTTCCCTAGGGAGCTTGTTCCACTAAGACCAGTCCTCAGCCTCTCCTGACTGACTGCCTTCCTCCGTCTTGAGCTCCTCTCAGGCTGACCTGCTGTCAACCTGCTCTCTTTCTCTCTCCTTCTCTGAGACTCACCCCAGACTGACCTGAAATCCTACACCTTCCCCCTCCTTTATATCCAACTCCACCCGCCTCCCCTCTCGTGTTACGAAGCCAGGGACCACAAAAGGCACCCCATGACCTTTCCAGCATAAAGCATGGATGGGTCCCTGCTGAACTATCCTGTGTGTGGGGTGCAGGTGTTGGAATGCGGAAAGGAGTTCCCTGCCTACCTGGATGGTGGGGCACTACACCTTAGGAGAAGGTGCAGTACCTCTGTGGTGACTGAAGCCTCAGGGGCGCCACACAAGGGCTCCCTTTTTCCGTCAACCTCCAGATCTAGTATAACAACCCTGCTGGCATCACTGCATGGCCTCCCATCCCCCGCACACCAACTTACTTTCTGCTTCAAGCCATGCTGTGAATTCTGTCTGTTGCCAGCCGTGTACCTCTGCTTTCCATGTTTTCTGACTGTGTGTATAGGGGGGCGGCGCCTGAACTCTCTAGTTCTTATGCAGTCAGGGTGCACCTGTGTAATATGTTCCTTACCAATCACCTAGAGCCCTTGACTATTTAGTTTTGCCACACTCACTGACCTTTGCCTGTGCAATGTCTAGACTCAGTTAGTATCTTGCTGCTGAGGAAGCCAGGCCCTGTTCTGTGTATCTCCTTCTCTGTAGGAATACTCTTAGCCTTGCTTTGTACCTTGTCTGCCTGCCAGGAGGCTGAATATCCTGGCCCTTGAGTCTTGGTCCCAGTACCCTGTCTGTACTCTGTCCTACGTTAATCTCCCTTTCTCCTTGTCCGTGGCTTCCTTCTCTGCTGTGTCTTTCCTTGTGTCCTCCCTGTCTGTGCATCTGCACCATTGCAGCTCTGTCTGTGAATCTACACCCTTGCAGCTCTATCTGTCCATCTGCACCCTTGCAGCTCTATCTGTGCACGGCTCCCTAGCCGCTCTGCCTGCACAGCTCTCTAGCCGCTCTGCCTGCACGGCTCTCTAGCCGCTCTGCCTGCACGGCTCTCTAGCCGCTCTGCCTGCACGGCTCTCTAGCCGCTCTGCCTGCACGGCTCCCTTGCCGCCCAGCCTACTCCGCACTCCTGCGGCTCTGCCTACTCCACACTCCTGCCTATATCCATGCCTGCACCTCCTGTGTGAACAGGTCCAAATCCTGTTCCAAAATACACCACTCCCTCCTGCCTGCACCTGCTGTGTGAACAGGTCCCTACCTGCCCCTTCTCATACCACGCCAGTCTGCCCAGTGTCTCCAAGCCGTGCCCGCTTGCCCAGTGTCTCCAAGCCGTGCCCGCTTGCCCAGTGTCTCCAAGCCATGCCCGCTTGCCCAGTGTCTCCAAGCCGTGCCCGCTTGCCCAGTGTCTCAGCCTGCCTTTTAGTCACACCTGTCCAAGTGACTTGTCCCCGAGTGGGATCAGCAGCCACAGCCAGACACCACCCTGGAGTGGCACCCGACAGCTACCTGCCGCACAAGCCTGACCTCACCATCAGAGGCTCCAGTGAAGACCGAGGTAGCTGTCGTAGTAACGCCCCTTCCAGGGTAGTCTGGTTTGTGGCACAGTGGGGCCACAAACCCCCGGCTCGCGCCATTCAGCCAAGGCGCGAGCGTGACAGTTTGCACAGGCCATGGTCCTCACTGAGTCCCGTGTCCTTCCGCTTGCGGAGCATGATGAACTTTCTCTCTGCCAGTATGAGCATCTGGAAGAATTTGTTCCGCCCTGCGCGGTTCCGTTTGTTGAGACTTCTGAACCCATCATTGTCTACAATGCCATCTACAACCAGCTCCTGGCTTATGAGAAGCTCAACCCTGCAGACCCGCCCACATTTTATGGGAACCCTAAAGAGTGCGAAGGGTTCCTGGAACAGTGCTTGCTCTACATCCAAGGGAATGCAGCCTGTTTCCCGTCTGACTGGTTCAAGGTGGGGTACATCATGTCCTACCTGGCTGAAGATGCTCTGATTTGGATCACTCACCTCTGGGAAGCAGGGGATCCAATCATCTCGGACTTCGAGGCCTTCCTGGTGGCCTTCCATAAAGCCTTTGAAGTACCCAGTCCAGCTACGCCTGCCAAGTCTTCCCTTTCCAGATCTGAGAGGCACGCCAGACGGGCGAAACCAGTGAAGAAACCGCCTCGTCAGACCGCGACCGCCGTCCGAAACCCTCCAGTTCCTCCACCTGTTAAAGCAGCTACTCGAGTTGAACCCAAGAAGACTGTTAAGAGTGGGCTGGCAAGGCAGCAGCCTGAAACCAGTCATAAGATGGGCATACAGTATTGCTGTGGTTGTGTGGAACACCCGGACAGCTTCTGTCCGAGGGAGCGCAAGCTCCAAAACCTTGGGTCAGTGGGAGAGGCTGCCCTTGGTAAGAGTCCCTCCTCCTCACTAAGATCGGTGACTGTTCGTGTGCCTTGTGGGAGCTTCGGCCCTGCAGATGAGTTAAAGCTGCAAGCCAGATGGAGTTTGTGTAGGGTTCCTGTTCCACAGCTCCAGAATCCGGTGACTGTGTTTGGTGATGGTCGTGCCCTACTTATGAACAGTCAAGTGTCGAAGGGACAACTACAGCTCCAAATCGGAGCATTATATTTGGAGAAGTTTATTTTACACTTGCTGACCAGTTTGCCCATCGGTCCTTCTGAGCCGGATACTCTACTGCCTGTTCCGGTCCGAAGACCCAGCGTGGTGCCGCACTTGGAGCTACCTAGTCACCAAAGGTATCTAGTTCCAATGTTACAAGGTCAGGCTACAGTGTTACCTTCCCCATCTGTTCTGCTGGCTATTGGGTCATGGTGTGCTGATGTCACTGAAGAAAAGGATGCAGTGGCGCCCACTCCACACACCTCCTGTGACCATTTCGCAGAACATCCCTGTTGCTTGAAAATTTTTCTTTAGGCCATGGGCAGAAGATGGATCCTGTATGGATGCCTTCAGATTCCATGTGGCAGGTGGATGAAGAAGCTGGAGCAGAAGCTCTTGTACGTCTGCTTTTTACCAACCCAGAGGAACAGGTCCAGTTCTCTTCTGATAACGGGCGAAGGATGGATCCAGTGTGGGTACCCTCAACTTCTAATTTGCCGGCTAATGAAGATACTAAGGAGGAGGTCCAATTTACTTGGGATATCAGGCTGAAGTTGGACTCAGTGAAGGTCTCTTCTGTTTCCAGCTGGCCGGCTGATGTAGGGGTCAAGTCTGAGGCTTCCAGGTCCCTGCTTTCTGCTACCCAGGAGGAAGAAATCCAAGTCCTTATACCCTCTGTGTTGGAAGATGACTCCATCAGGCACCGAGAAGCTTGGCACTCTGGGATTCCTGATGGCACACATATTCCACCCTACCTGAAGGATGTCGTGTCATCCTGGAATGTGTGTGTGTGGTCCCGTACTCCTTCTTCTGGTCATTCTGGCAGGCTTGAGGAAGAGGGGCCGTAAAGGGGGGGGTACTGTAACAACCCTGCTGGCATCACTGCATGGCCTCCCATCCCCCGCACACCAACTTACTTTCTGCTTCAAGCCATGCTGTGAATTCTGTCTGTTGCCAGCCCTGTACCTCTGCTCTCCATGTTTCCTGACTGTGTGTATAGTGGGGTGGCGCCTGAACTCTCTGGTTCTTATGCAGTCAGGGTGCACCTGTGTAATATGTCCCTTACCAATCACCTAGAGCCCTTGACTATTTAGTTTCGCCACACCCACTGACCTTTGCCTGTCCAATGTCTATACTCAGTTAGTATCTTGCTGCTGAGGAAGCCAGGCCCTGTTCTGTGTATCTCCTTCTCTGTAGGAATACTCTTAGCCTTGCTTTGTACCTTGTCTGCCTGCCAGGAGGCTGAATATCCTGGCCCTTGAGTCTTGGTCCCAGTACCCTGTCTGTATTCTGTCCTACCTTAATCTCCCTTTCTCCTTGTCCGTGGCATCCTTCCCTGCTGTGTCTTTCCTTGTGTCCTCCCTGTCTGTGCATCTGCACCCTTGCAGCTCTGTCTGTGAATCTGCACCCTTGCAGCTCTGTCTGTGAATCTGCACCCTTGCAGCTCTGTCTGTGAATCTGCACCCTTGCAGCTCTGTCTGTGAATCTGCACCCTTGCAGCTCTATCTGTGCACAGCTCCCTAGCCACTCTGCCTGCACGGCTTTCTAGCTGCTCTGCCTGCATGGCTCTCTAGCTGCTCTGCCTGCATGGCTCTCTAGCTGCTCTGCCTGCACGGCTCTCTAGCCGCTCTGCCTGCCCGGCTCCCTTGCCGCCCAGCCTACTCCGCACTCCTGCGGCTCTGCCTACTCCACACTCCTGCCTATATCCATACCTGCACCTCCTGTGTGAACAGGTCCAAATCCTGTTCCAACATACACCACTCCCTCCTGCCTGCACCTGCTGTGTGAACAGGTCCCTACCTGCCCCTTCTCATACCACGCCAGTCTACCCAGTGTCTCCAAGCCGTGCCCGCTTGCCCAGTGTCTCCAAGCCGTGCCCGCTTGCCCAGTGTCTCCAAGCCGTGCCCGCTTGCCCAGTGTCTCCAAGCCGTGCCCGCTTGCCCAGTGTCTCCAAGCCGTGCCCGCTTGCCCAGTGTCTCCAAGCCGTGCCCGCTTGCCCAGTGTCTCCAAGCCGTGCCTGCCTGCCAGTGTACCAAGCCATGCCTGCTTGCCCGGTGTCTCAGCCTGCCTGTTAGTCACACCTGTCCAAGTGACTTGTCCCCGAGTGGGATCAGCAGCCACAGCCAGACACCACCCTGGAGTGGCACCCGACAGCTACCTGCCGCACAAGCCTGACCTTACCATCAGAGGCTCCAGTGAAGACCGAGGTAGCTGTCGTAGTCACACCGCTTCCAGGGTTGTCTGGTTTGTGGCCCAGTGGGGCCACAAACCCCCGGCTCGCGCCATTCAGCCAAGGCGCGAGCGTGACATCTAGGTTGCAATGACGCCATAGGTATCGGGGAAGACTTCGCAACAAGTTGATCCCGAGTTACCCAAAATCAGTGGGTCCTCAGAACCATTATAGAGCTCTACTCCCCCCCCGACAGATATATTACCCCTACTGTAGTCCAGGTGGACTCTCCAATATGGGCAGGCATACAGGACATGATCAGGTTAGAGGTTATAGTGCCAATTCCTCTGACAGAAAGGGGAAAGGGACACTACTCCTCCATGTTCTCCATTGCAAAGCCATCCGGCGAGGCCCGGACTATTATAAATTTAAAGCCTCTAAGTACCTGGGTCAGGTACAAGAGATTCCGGATGGAATCTATTCGGTCCGCAATACAGTTAATAGACAGGGACGCGGTCATATGCACTCTCGACCTGAAGAGTGCGTACGACCAGGTCCCTATCCACCCCTCATCCCAGAATTTACTAAGATTCGCAGTCAAATTTCCAACCCGGACCTGCCACTTCCAGTTCCAATGCCTTCCATTCGGCCTGGCCTCGGCCCCCCGAATCTTCACAAAGTTGGTAGCGGAGGTAGTGGCCTTCCTGAGGAGCCAGGGTATCGTCATCATTCCGTACTTAGACGACTTCCTCCTGGTGGCAGTATCCGAAGAAGCGCTCATCCGAAACAGGGACCGAGCAACAACTCTAATGGAGTTCTTCGGCTGGAAGATCAACTGGCAAAAATCAGACCTTATACCAGAGTGCAGAAAGGTCATCCTTGGAGTGCTCTTGGACTCACAAGACAGGATATCCCTGCTACCCAAGTGCAGGCAGAAGACCGTTCAGGACAGAACCAGGGACCTCTTAAAGCATCGCTCCTCCATAAGAGAAGCAATGGAGGTTCTGGGCCTAATGATGGCCTGCATCCCGTGTGTCAGGTGGGCCCAGTCCCACTCGAGACTGTTACAGAAGCAGATCCTCGCAGTATGGAACAGGAGTCAGACTTCGCTCAACGGACCCATAACGCTGTCAGGGCCTGTGAGGGAGTCACTATGGTGGTGGACACGGGCCAGAAATCTCCAGTTGGGCATTTTATGGACAACCTCTCCATACGTGGTTCTCACCACAGACACCAGTACGTGGGGATGGGGAGCTCACGTAGAAGGGAAGATTTTCCAAGGGAGATGGCCGGCAGAAATCGGAAACAGATCCTCCAACTACAGGGAGCTCTATGCGGTCTGCGAAGCTCTGCAGCGGATCCGTCCAATCCTAAGAAACCGACACGTCCAGGTACTGTCCGACAACATAACAGCAGTGTCATTCCTGAAACATCAGGGAGGACCCAGGCACCAACCGCTCCAGGCCTTAGCTGGAAGAATATTCTCTTGGGCAGAGGGAACAGTGCTCTCGATAACAACAGCAGTCCACCAAGAGGGTTCCCAGAACGTGGTGGCAGACTACCTAAGCAGACAACAGGTCTAACCAACAGAATGGGACCTGAACGAAGAAATCTTACGTCAACTGTGTCAACGTTGGGGGAACCCCCAGTATAGACCTGTTCGCAAATCGAAGAAACTCAAAGGTCTCCAGATTTTATTCCCTGAACCCGGCAGACCACCCGGAAGGCGTGGACGCCCTGAGCCAGACCTGGGAAGAACCCCTCTCGTATGCATTCCCACCACTGGCACTTATACCGGCAGTGTTATGGAAGATCCGCGAGGACCGCGCAAAAGTAATAGTGGTGGTTCCATACTGGCCAAAGAGAAGCTGGTTTTCCCTACTGGGAGCTATGGCAGTGGGAAACCCGGTCGAGCTACCTCCGTGGAAAGACCTCATCCACCAAGGCCCGATCTGGCACCAGAATCCAGAAAGACTTCACCTCTCGGCTTGGATCCTGAAAGGAACATCTTAAAGGCAAAGGGCTTATCAGATCAGGTCATATCTACCCTACAGGCCAGCAGGAAGCCGGTTACATTCGCAATATACCGGAAGATCTGGAAGAGGTTTTGTCTGGACGGTGGCAGGTCTGACCTCATGGAGGGTGCCCCTGACCTCCCTGGTATTTTAAATTTCCTACAGTCAGGGTTTAATAAAGGGCTTAAGCCCAGCACTTTAAAGGTTCAGATTTTGGCTTTAAGCTCCTTCTTTGATTACCCGTTAGCATCTCATCCATGGGTAGTAAGATTTATAAAGGCCACACAGCGGCTTCGCTCCATGATTAGGCAGCTCACCCTGCCTTGGGACCTTGGCCTGGTACTCAGATTCCTATGTAGGGATCCCTACATTTCCAGTAAGGAGATGCCTATCTCCACTCTCACCTGCAGAACGGCCTTCCTTGTAGCCATTACCACGGCCAAGAGAATTGGAGAAATCCAGGCCCTATCCATTAGAGACCCATATCTATAGACCAGAGAGGACTGTATAATCTTGAGATTAGACCAAGCATTTACCCCAAAAGTAGCCTCCCATCAAAATATAAACCAGGAGATAGTGTTGCCCAGCACTTTAAAGGTTCATATTTTGGCCTTAAGCTCCTACTTTGATTACCCGTTAGCATCTCATCCATGGGTAGTAAGATTTATAAAGGCCACGCAGCGGCTTCGCTCCATGATTAGGCAGCTCACCCCGCCTTGGGAACTTGGCCTGGTACTCAGATTCCTATGTAGGGATCCTACATTTCCAGTAAGGAGATGCCTATCTCAACTCTCACCCGCAGAACGGCCTTCCTTGTAGCCATTACCACGGCCAAGAGAATTGGAGAAATCCAGGCCCTATCCATTAGAGACCCATATCTATAGACCAGAGAGGACTGTATAATCTTGAGATTAGACCAAGCATTTACCCCAAAAGTAGCCTCCCGTCAAAATATAAACCAGGAGATAGTGTTGCCATCAATCCCCGTAATGAGAAGGAGCAGCGTCTTCACTCACTGGATGTGATACGCGCGGTTATTAACTATTTAGAAGTCACAAGTAGCTGGCGTATTGACCCAAATCTGTTCGTCCTCTTTTGGGGTAGAAATAAGGGTAAAAAAGCCTCTACGGCAACTATCGCCAGATGGATTACCTCAGTAAACTCAGACGCCTACCAGGCGGAAGGCGCGAACCCGCCGGTTAGATTAACGGCCCACTCTACCAGGACAGTTTCAGCCTCATGGGCCGAATGGGCGGGCACGTCGGTTGATCAGATCTGTACAGCAGCAACCTGGGCCAGACTTAATACTATCTGCAAGCACTACAAGCTTGATGTGATGGCTAGTCAACAGACCGCATTTGGGAGGAAAGTTCTCCAGGCGGTAGTCCCACCCTAGGGGAGGTGCTTTGGTACTCTCCATGGTGCTGTAGGGGACATCCTGGAAAATGGGTATTAGACCTACCGGTAATGATGTTTCCAAGAGTCCATCCTGACAGCACGGGTAGTTCCCTCCCTGTTATGCTATGCTAGGCTATATTATGTTATGTCATGTGCTGTAATATGATTGTATCATTAAAATTTTACGTGCATTATCCACACTGTGGTACTTGTCAAATCACTGAGGGAGATGGGGTGGGACGGAACCTTTTAACCTCTCGTGTGCTTTTCCTGTCCCTGTAAGGAGGAGGAGGACATCCTCCATGGTGCTGTCAGGATGGACTCCTGGAAACATCATTACCGGTAGGTCTAATAACCATTTTTTGGTGATTCCTTTGTATCCCCATTCATACTGCACCCACACACACAAATGATACACCATTTGAAAGGTAAACTTGCCCCCTTCAGCAAGAAAATAGCCAAACAAACCACACATCCATGATTTGATCACAAAATACAGTTTATACATTAACTTTCATAAACCTGCAGTAAGGAAAAATGACTTGCAGGTGGCACCACAGTACCCCAAAGCACACTATCCACACATTTTTAAACATGCACTGCTTTTTCACTGATTATTTTGCCCCACACACACGATACACCATTTGAAAGGTAAACTTGCTCCCTTCAGCAAGAAAACAGCCAAGCAAACCACACATTCATGATTTTATCACTAAATACAGTTTAAACATTCATTTTCATAAACCTGCAGAAAGACACAATGACCTGTAGGTGGCACCTCAGCCATAAAACATGTTTTGGCCTCTACTTATCAAAACGATTTATTGCATTACCAATCTACATATATAAATACCTGTCTGTGTTCATCAGCTCATGAAATACATTTACATTTGACCAGCTTGCTTTTTCTGAAATTGCCTGCTCCCTCGACGACCAATGTGCGAACATTTCGCACGGGCCAAGCTAGTTCAAAAATATTTCTGGTTTAGATTACACAATGAAGTACTACGTCCTCTGGTGTACACTTTAGGGGTATATAACAATCCAAAAAGCATTCAAAAATGTATCTGGATTAAATTAGTAATCTATGGAGTATAATATGTTCTAGGGTACATTTCGGTAGTATATAACTCTCAATAAAATTGATCAAAAATGTATTGTTATTATAGTGCTCATCTGTATAGTATAACATGTTCTGGGGTACATTTTGGTGGTATATAAACTGCAAAAAATTTGTATCGGTATTATGTTGCTCATCAATATAGTATTACATGTTCTTTGGTACATTTCTTTGGCATATAACCCTCAAAAAAATGGATCAAAAATTTATTGGTATTATATTGCTCATCCATACAGTATAACGTGTTCTGGGGTACATTTTGGTTATAAATAACCCTCAAAAAATTTGTATAAAATTTATTGGTATTATATTTCTCACCCATAGAGTATTATGTGTTCTTGGGTATATGTCGGTGGTCTGTAATCCTCAAAAAAGTTTTTAAATTTTTTTCAGCATTATATTTCTCATTCATAGAGTTTTACGTGTTCTTGAGTACATTTTGGTTGTGTATAACGAACAAAAAACTTGTTAAAACAATTATAGCATCGCTATATTGCTAATGCACTGCAGCAAGCCCATTTGAGGTGGGAAAATTTTCCTGCGCTAGTATTCCTGCCAATTTTTTTAAGCAGGAAAATATTATACACCATTTATACTGTGCCAGTTGTGAATCAAAATAAAAAAGGCAAACTTGATTGGTTAGAAATATTTCTGTAACAAGTTCATCTGAGGTGGACAAATTTTCCTGTGCTATCATTCCTGCAATTTTTTTCAGCAGATAAATATAATACAGTATTTACCTGCAAAATGAGTGAGTTGTGCTTAAAAATAAAAAAGCCAGAGTTGGTTGGCTATAAATAGTATTGCTATATTTGCTGTAGCACTGTAGCAAGTCCATCTGAGGTGGGCAAATGTTCCTGCGCTAGTATTCCTGCATTGTTTTTTCAGCAGGGAAATATTATACACCATTTATAGTGTGCCAGTTCTGCATCAAAAGAAAAAAGCAAAACTTGGTTGGTTAGAAATAGCATCGCTATATTACTCCTACACTGTGGCAACGCCATCTGAGGTGGGCACATTTCCTGAGATACTAATTTTGCAGTTTTCTCAACAGTGATATATCACACATAATTTAAAATAAGCAAGGCGCGTGGTGTAGGACAGGGAAGTGGATGTGATGCCGATGGTGAGCGCAGAGACCGTGGGCAAGGTGAAACTGTGCCTGCTGAGGTAGCACCACAAACACACACATCATGTGGACCTAGCTTCCTGTCCCAATTTGTAGGGGCATGCGGAACATCACTCCTGAAGCAAGACCAAAAGGTTGTTGGATGGATAGCAGATAATGCTTCCAGTCACTTTGCCAGTACCACCCTGTCTTCCACACTGTCCAGTATCAGTAGCCATGCTTCTGGACCACATAATCCTTACCCAGATCATTCTCCCACCATACCAAGTGCCCAGAGATAAGTGATCCCTCACTTGGACATCCCGAAGAACTGTTTACATATCCATTTATAGATTCTGGCCCAACCTGGGAAGTTGACATGCAGATCAACAACAGCAGCGCACAGGGGGAGGAATCCGCAGCACCACAACAGGCAGGAAGAGGCAGTGGGGTGGCCAGAGACACAAGTTGGGCAACTCCCAGAGCACCAGTATGAGTGAAGTTGCCAAGCCAAGGCTTAGATGTTCTCGAGTCTGGCACTTTTTTAAAACAATCCAAAAACCCAAAAAAGGCCATTTGTAAAATATGTCATGCCAGAATCAGAAGGGACAGCACAACTACCAGCCTGACCACCACCAGTATGCTCAGGCACATGACAGCAAAGCACCAGACTAGTTAGGTCAAACTTCAGGGTCCAGAAACAGTGTCTGCTGGTGAAACCACTGCCTATTCCCCTGTTCTGAGTGCACACCAATCCCCAGTCCATGACACAGGCAAAGATGCCTCCCACCTTGCACCTCTCCTTGTAGACTTGCAACCACATTCACGTCCTTGACCCAGTGCAGCATTCAGTTGTCCCTACCCCAGTCCTTGGAACGCAAGCGTAAATACGCAGCCAGACACCCACCCACAGGCCACAATACTACACTGCCACGTTTCCAGACTGCTTGCCCTGCAAATTTAGGCTTGTGTAGAGAGTTACTTTCAGTAACCTCATGGCGGTGGCTGTCCCTCAGTAGTCAGGACCCAGCCACCACTATTTCTTCTGGTGTGCCATCACTGCCTTACACGAGTACGTGTTCCATAACATCAGCTGTGCCCTTACCAATGCTGTTACTGGGAAGGTCCACTTAACCATGGACACGTGGGCAAGTGCTTATGGGCAGGGATGCTACATTTCTCAGACGGCACACTGGGTGAACATTGTGGAAGCCAAGTCGGACCCTGGTACGGAACATGTGCTACCTACACCAGGGATTGCAGGATTCTCCAGCAGTTCCTACACCTACTCCTCCTCCTCACCCTCCATCTCCGAAACATCAGCATCAGTCACAAGCTGAAAGCAATGCAGCACTACCTCAGCTAAGCGGCAACAGGCTCTGCTGAAGCTAATCTGTTTAGGTAACAAACCGCACACCACTGGAGAGTTGTTGAAAGGTCTAACAGACGAGAATGATCTGTGACTGTCACCTCTGAACATACAACCAGGCATCGTTGCGTGTGACAATAACTGTAACTTGGTGGCGACACTGAAGCTTGGTTACCTCTCACATGTATCATCCCTGACCCATGTACTCAACTTAGTGGTTCACCATTTTCTCAAAACCTACCCAGATATGCCTGACCTACTTGTGAAAGTATGTCGCTTATGTGCCCATTTCTGCCAGTCTGCTACATATGCCGTCGCCCTGGCAGTGTTGCAGTAGTGTTAGCAACTTCCAGCTCACTGACTGGTGTGTGATGTCTCCACGTGTTGGAACTCAACGTTACATAGAGTGGGTATGGAAAGCAGTCAGACCCCTTTAAATTTTTCACTCTTTGTTTCATTGCAGCCATTTGGTAAATTCAAAAAAGTTCATTTTTTTCTCATAAATGTACACTTTGCACCCCATCTTGACTGAAAAAAAGAGAAATATAGAAATTTTTGCAAATTTATTAAAAAAGAAAAAATGAAATATCACATGGTCATAAGTATTCAGACCCTTTGCTCAGTATTAAGTAGAAACATTCTATTGAGCTAGTACAACCATGAGTCTTCTTGGGAATGATGCAACAAGTTTTTCACACCTGGATTTGGGGATCCTCTGCCATTCTTCCTTAGAGATCCTCTCCAGTTCCGTCAGGTTGGATGGCAAACGTTGGTGGACAGACATTTTCAGGTCTATCTTTGTCTCATCAGACCAGAGAATCTTATTTTGCATAGTCTGGGAGTCCTTCATGTGTTTTTTAGCAAACTCTGAGGGTTTTCATATGTCTTTCACTGAGGAGAGGCTTCCGTCAGGCCACTCTGCCAGAAAGGCCCAACTGGTGGAGGGCTGCAGTGACAGTTGACTTGGTGGAACTTTCTCTCATCTCCCTACTGCATCTCTAGAGCTCATCCACAGTGAACTTGGGGTTCTTCTTTACCTCTTTCACCAAGGCTCTTCTCCCATGATTATTCAGTTTGGCTGGATGGCCAGGTCTAGGAAGACTTCTTGTGGTCCCAAACTTCTTCCATTTAAGGATTATGGAGGCCACTGTGAACTTAGGAACCTTGAGTACTGCAGTCATTCTTTTGTAACCTTGGCCAGATCTGTGCCTTGTCACAATTCTGTCTCTGAGCTCCTTGGCCAGTTTCTTTGACCTCGTGATTCTCATTTGGTCTGTCATGCACTGTGAGCTGTGAGGTCTTATATAGACAGGTGTGTGCCTTTCCAAATCAAGTCCTATCAGTTTAGTTAAACACAGCTGGACTCCAATGAAGGAGTAGAACCATCTCGAGGATCACAAGGAAATGGACAGCATGTGACATAAATGTGAGTGTCTGAGCAAAGGGTCTGAATATTTATGACCATGTGATATTTCAGTTTTTCTATTTTAATAAATTTGCAAAAATTTCTACATTTCTGTTTTTCCATCAAGATGGGGTGCAGAGTGTACATTAATGAGAAAAAAATGAACTTTTTTGAATTTACCAAATGTCTGCGATGAAACAAAGAGTGAAAAATTTAAAGGGGTCTGAATTCTTTCCGTACCCACTGTATGTTGGCTAGGCTTTGTGAGCAACAGCCTACACATGTAAGAGCTGATTAGTGGACTTTGGACTTTGATGCCTGACATCTGTCAAATTGTGAGCGGTGATGACACCTAAATCAATGTAACCATCCCACTTCTTTGCCTACTGAAACACTCACTGCTCACAATTACGCTAAAGAGAATGCTTTTCAGATGGAGCAAGTTGAGATGGAGCAAGAAACTATCCTGGGTGATGTTACACAGCCCAGTCTTGGCTGTTGGCAGTCTAGCACACATGGCTGAGTTTATGTTCCACTGTCTTTCCTGTGACCCTCGCATTCTACGCATTTGGTCACCCTTCTAGACCCATGCTACAAGGATAGCTTTACTTTCCTTCCCGTGGCAGAGAGGTCTAAATAAATGTAGCAGTACCAGAAGGCCCTAGTTGAAGAATTTTAAAAAAAAATTTCCATCTGACAATGCTAGCGGCAGCGGTCACAGTTCCTTGGACAACCAAGGAGTAGAGAAAAGAGAGACACACACCAGATGTAGCGGAGGCAGGGGAACACTATCAAAGGTCTGGGACAGTTTTATCAGACCCTTCCATCGCCCAGGCCCTGATGCGCGAGGTACTCTAACAAGGAGGGAAAAGTTTTGGAAGATTCTGAAGGGGTACCTTGCCAACTGTACCAGCATCCTCCATCATTCCTCTGTGCCTTACAGTTATTGGGTATCCAAGATAGACACATGGCATGAACTACCTCTCTACAACTTGGGGTCCTGGCCTGACCTACCGCTAGCATTTCGTCAGAGCGGGGGTTTTTAGTGGTGCCAGGGGGTATTATAACTGATAGGCTCATCTACCTGTCAACTGAAAATGCTGACTTGCTGACTCTTATCAAAATGAACAAGGGCTGGATTGGCCTAGACTTCTCAACATCACAGGATGACAGCAGAGGAACATAAACTCAAATCAAGTGGGTTTTTTTATGATCTATTCCCAAGCAACCCTTCCCACCCAAACATGAATATACGCTTTAGGATTTCATCTTTTTTGTGTTGTTCTCTTCCTCTTTTTTTAAATAGTTGGTGGGTTCTATTAGTATATGATTCAGTGCACTGCTGTGGGCTCTCAGGTGGTTGTTACATAGGGAGTTCTCACACTGTATACAGAATTTTACAGGACAGGAAACTTTTTACAGTAAGTACAAAGGATCCTGGTCTCCTCCATATCAGGCTCAGTAAATGCAAAACGCTCCAATATATTCCCCAGCAGGGTTGATGAAATCACAGTCTTTGATGCTGCTACTTTAAATGAATAGCTTTTTTGGGGGGATAATTGAAATACACTCTATTCTCTAATAATACTGCTCTTATCTGCAATTCGTGTAGTGTGAGCTGTCACAGTAGCAATAGAGTATTACAGGCATCTAGTCAGGGATTATTGCCTGATAAATTATAATCCTTGCTGCTGCTCTTTTCCATACACTCATTGTCAGATTTTTGGTTTTTACAGTGATCTATACTCAGAAATTCATCAAAGCTGGCAGTATTGCTTGCGCTCCTTCAGAGTTTGCTGTTGCCACGATACAAGAAAATATCTTTTCAGGGCAGGTTCAAATCCCTTCTATATTATACAATAATACTGCACTAATCTGCAATTCATGTAGGGTGAGGTGTGGCAGCAGGGATATCGTATTACAGGCATCTAGTCAGGGATTATTGCCTTGTAAATTACAGGGTGGAACATTTATATGGATACTCCTAAATAAAATGGGAGTGGTTGGTGATATCAACTTCCTGTTTGTGGCACATTAGTATATGGGAGGGGAAAAACTTTTCAAGATGGGTGGTGACCATGATGACCATTTTGGATCCAACTTTATTTTTTTCAATGGGAAGAGGGTCATGTGACACATCAAACGTATTGAGAATTTCACAAGAAATACAATGGTGTGCTTGGTTTTAATGTAACTTTATTCTTTCATGAGTTATTTACAAGTTTCTCTTTGTTTACAGCCATTGACATGTCGCAGAGGTTAACACGTGAGGAGCGGATAGAAATTGTGTTGATGTCTGGTGAACGCACTACCCGGGTCATTACAGCACATTTCAATGCAAGACACCCTACGCAAGAAAACTGTCACCATTCCCATTTTATTTAGGTGCACCCAAAAAAGTTTGGCTCATCACTGACCTTAATGTTCTGTGTAAACTGAGGGTCTTGTTCCAATTTTTGTTTTGCCCATTCTGCACGTCAATCTGGGTCACCAACCATTCCCATTTTATTTAGGTTTATCCATATAAATGGACCACCCTGTTTACTCCTTGCTGCTGCTTTTTCCATACACTCATTGACAGATTTGTGTTATTTACGGAGATCTGTCATGAAAAATTCATCAAAGCAGGCAAAATTAACTAATTTAATGTGTCCATTTGCAGTTTCACTGTAGCAGCTGTATGTAAGGAGTAGTGGTGGGAGACTTTACATTACTGGAGCTGGAATTTCTCTTCAGTGCTTTTGTTTCCAGCCATTTCTGGGGGCTTCTTGAAGTATAAGTCAGGACAAGACCCATGACCTAGGATGCAAACCCAGCTTTCTGACACTGGGCACTACATTTCGACCCTAAATACTTTGGGAATCTTCACATATCATGATGCCTTGCACACAGTCAAGGTACCCAGGGCCAGAGGCAGCAAAACAACCCCAAAATATCTTTGAACTGCACCATATTTGACTGTAACTACTGTGTTCTTTGTCCATTTACAGTAAACAATAGAATGATGTGCTTTACCAAAAAGCTCTATCTTGGTCTCATCTGTCCACAAGATGCCTACTGGCCCTCTAAAAATAGTGAGGGCTGCCTGCTGGCCCTCTATAAATTGTGAGGGTCGCCTCCTGGTCCTCCAAGTTTCAAACTTTACTGTATTAGTACGAAAAAGAAAATTTGCCCTCCTCATATGGATAATTATACTGTATTGCAGTAGCAATATACGACTGGCCCTCCAAAAATGCTTAGTGAAAGCTGGCTGCTTCCAGGGGTCTTCCCCATGCTGTTCCCATGCATTTCAGTGATGTTTCCATCGATTTCAGCAATCTTTAGACTCCCTCCAGACCTCAAGGGGGAGGGGCCGTCGGGAAAAATGATCGAGTTTCCCATTGATTTGCGTTATACTCATTATTCTAGTTGAGCACCCGAGCAATGCAATTTGCTCCACTCGAGTAACGAGTCCCTGAGCATTTTAGTGCTCATTCATCACTAATTAAGAGCTGAACAGACTGAGAAAGTTTTGTGAATAAAAAGATTCAATATATCCTATATTTTATTCATTTAAATCTCTACTTATTATAGGCTATAGTCAAGTGGGTGGTCTAGTGATTGACAGAACTTCCTTTATGAGTTTGAAAACCGAGACAGATGTGATTAGAACCACACAATCAAATGCCTTTTCAATGTTACAGGTTGGTTTAAAAAAATATTGATAATAATAATTGTCTTCTTTTAACAAAATTAGGTCAGTGGGGACTGCCTACTATTACTGCCGCTGGTGTTTTAGGTATGTTCAGTGCTACACTCGCAGGAATTATTGAATCCATGGGTGATTATTATGCATGTGCAAGATTATCAGGTGCACCCCCTCCACCTGTTCATGCTATTAATAGGTATGTAGCAAGTATAAGATTATGTAGCAAATGTTCTGACCATATCTAAAGATTTTTATTCATTGTAGTACCCAGACATTAGTCATTATACCCAAAACAATCTTTTTATTGCATGCGTGTGGGAAAACCCTTCTTTACTCAACATTTTCAATTTGATTTTTAGTGTTTTTATTTTTATTCATGTTATTTTAAAATTAATCCAATTAAATGTTGTGAACTTATAATTGTGATGCCCTGAAAAAGATAAACTCAGCTAACCCCAGACAAATGCTATAGTGGTTAGTAGAGCAAAACCCCTGTCAGGAATACTTCTAGTGAACAATTGCTAAAGGATTGCCCTTGTCTATGGCTTAGAAGATTAAAGAGGACCTTATAAAACTTTTCACATGGTAAACTAGCAAGACATGTCAAAGGAGCTTCTTTTTTTATTTCTCATCTCTTCTCCTGAGAAATTAGTTTAAGTTTAGCTGCTAATTTCCCCTTCAGCTAAGGCTGGGTTCACATGACCGTATTTTCTCCATCCAAGTAAAACAGATCGATTATAATACGCAGACTCTGATCAGAGTTTGATCAGAGTGGGATCCATTTTGTTCATAATAATAATTAAAAAAGATTCTCCATCTTTTCCATTATGTCAGTCTTTGAAAAATTGTACCGCATGCAGATTTCACCCTAGTGCATTCCAATTTTTTCACAGACCCAAAGTCTTGAATGGTTGGCTGCTAAGGAGAATTTGCGGATAATCTGGGCTGCTGGTGGGTCGTCCCCGCTGGCTTCACCCAGGGCTGTGGGGTACTCGGTACCGGGCCGGTGTTAGGGTATGATGTGTCACAGCAGCGGTGACCCGGTCCGTGGCCCTGGGCCCCAATATCAATGGCAGTGGTGTTTGTTTGTAATGTAAAGTTCGTGACGCCACCCGTGGTATTTGACAAGTAAGATGGTAAGCCAACGCTGCTTGCAGATCCACTGGGACTGATGGTGTGATGCAGCTAAGATGGTGTAGCTCCCCACAGGAGGAGCTGTAGTCCCAGGGCAGTGTATAGGTGCAGTGGAGGAGTAGGGGCACAGAATGGTGTAGATGTTGATACCCCCAATGTAGCGGTGCTGATGCGGGAATGAATGGAGGACACCAGGGCTTGCAGTTTCAAAGCTTTACTCACAGTTCGTAGTGCAAACAGGTGCCCGCTTCGGTACCGTGTCCTCCAGGACAGAGGCCCAGCCAACCTCCAGGCAAGATAGGGCTCTCCCCACCAGCACCCCTCCAACATGTGCCTTTGCTGAACGACTCCTCTATAGCGCCTATTGGTGTGAAGAACTCCAGCACCGTGGTTCTCTGAAGTTCCTCCTGTCAGATGTTCCTAACAACTCTCTCACTTGTATGACAAACAGCTGTAGCCTGCTTCGGGGACTCCCTTCTCCTGAATCCCGGCTCTCTATCCGTTTCGCTGTTGTGTCCTAAGTCTTGGATGGGAGTAGTGCATTTACAGCCAACTACTCCACCGGTGTCTGCTGCAGAACTATAAGTGTCCATACAACCTCGGGGACCGGGCCCCAGCTGTGCGCTGAGAACCTAGGCAGGGTTCCTATCCAACCCACTCCTCCTCTCTGTTCTCCTTCCACTTCGTTCCATACTTGTCTTTCTCTCTCTTATGGAAATGCAGGTTACAGTTCTACGTCTCTCTCTCTCTCTCTCTCTCTCTCTTTCCCGTGCCAGCTGGCTCAGGTCACTAAGGCAGCTGCAGCACTCTTTCTCCTCTTTCTTTCTTCGGGAGCTCTCCACTAAGACCAGTCCTCAGCCTCTCCCAACTGACTGTCTTTCCTCCGCCTCAACTCCCGACAGGCTGACCTCCTGCCAGCCTGCTCTCGTCTGGGACTCACCCCAGACTCCACTCCGGTCAGACTGACCTCGATGGCCCCCTAAGGGACTGACCTGTAATTCTATCTTTCCCAGTCTTTTTATACTAACTCCACCCACCTCCCAGCACATCTCGTGTTACGAAGCAGGGTTCCACGAAGGGTGCTCTGCTACCCCCAGTCTGAAGCTGCTAGGTGTCCCTGCTGAACTATCCTGTGTGTGGGATGCAGGTGTTGGAGTGTGGCAGGGAGTTCCCACCCTACCTGGATGGTGCGGCACTATACCTTAGGAGAAGGTGCAGTACCTCTGTGGCGACTGAGCCTCAGGGGCGCCACACTGGTATCACATATAATAGATCCAAGTCCAGACAGAAAGCATTTGTGTTTTATTTTTATTCAGTCGAATGCATTACAGACTTTTCATCATCAATCATTATACGTGATACCAGCAGTGCAGATTATCTGCAAATTCTCCTTATCTGTGATTTCCCGGTCTGATGACCGATTGGACCTGCAGCACCTGGATTGATAAGTCATGAAAATGTTGTATATACACAACTAAATCAGGTTAGCTATACACAGTATATATATCCAAAGTCTGATGCTAATGCATGTGATAAAGGGGCAAGAACAAGAAAGATATTTTTATTAAGATACATTACTGCTCACTATAGTGTACTATGGGGTCTTACCCGACGCGTGAATTGTACTCAATGCTTTCTCAATCTTCTGTGGAACTAGACATGGGAAAATCCTTCTGTCTCTTCCTGTAATCTCAGACTGACTTGATAGTGTTGAGATCAGGGTACTGTGGAGCTACAGTATATCATTACTTCTTGTAATTCTTATTGACATTGGCTTTTTGTTTTGAGTTGCTCTGCTGCAGAATTCATTTGGAGCCAATCAGACACCACACTATTGGTATTGCTTGATGGATAAGTATCTGTCTGTATTTCTCAGCATTGAGAAAACCAAGAAACGAGCAACAGTGAGAACAGTATACGATGTGGTCAGCCAAGTAAACTTAGTGCATCAGATAAAACACAACATGCTTACAGCCATTTGAAATTGGAATATGTCAGGCAGTATCATCAGCTCAGAACTGGCAGTAACTTATGGGACCCAATTACACCCATGTAGTGTTCTGAGAAGTGTGGCCAAAGGTGGCCATTTAAGAATTGCATCCAAAAACCATACCTTAGGCATGGAAACAAGGTCAAATGACTCAACTATGCAAGAAAGCAAAAGACCTAAGGTACAGAAAAATGGCAGAAGGTGCTCTGTGCTGAGGAGTTGAATTTGAAATATTTGGCTGTAACAGTAGGCAGTTGATTGCCTAAAGGCTGGAGACTGGTACAATAATGAGTGGCTGCACTTGGCTGTGAAACATGCTGAAATATGCTTGCAAATTGCTGCTGCATTTCAGCAAAACCAGTTGGGAATTTGGTCAATTTGGTCCGATCAAAGTTTTTATTGTCTTAATATATTTCAACCATCAAATTATATAGCACTGTGTACTTACAATTGCTCATTTTGCCTTTCTACCCAGCTAATTATATGCCTTTTTCTGCTCTAGAAACAGGCACTCTCCTGATCTAGTTGCTCCACTCCTCCACATGCCAGGGACTTGAGGCACTTTTGCAGTTACTTATCAGCCATGCAGAGAAAATTGACCTCCTGTTTCTACAGAGAGCTTAGGAGTAATTCAATTAGTCAGTTTTTAATTATGTGAAGTCATAGACCTAAAGGAAAAGAATTAGCTGGGTGCAGAGCAAAATGAGCAATTGTAAGTACACAGTGCCATATAATATGATGATTGCAATATATTAAGAGGATAACAATTTTGATGGGATTGCTTCTTTAATGGTGTACTCAATGCTGATGACTACAGGAAGATACTTATTCATCATGAAATACCATTAGTGAGGTGTTTAATTGTCTCCAAATTTATTATGCAGAAAGTCATGACCCCAAAGGAACCGCCAATGTCATTAAAAACTAGCTTCATGATAAAGAAGTACAATGAGTCCTGGATGTGATGATATGACTCCCACAGAGCCTAGATCTCAACATAAAATCTGTCTGAGATTATATGAAGTGACTGAAGGATTTGCAGAAGCTGACAAGCACAACAAGATCTGTGGTTAGTTCTCCAAGATGTTTTGAACAACTTTCCTGCTGAGTTCCTTCAAAAATTGTGTGCAAGTGTACCTAAGAGAGTTGATGATATTTTGAATGTAAAGGCTGGTCACATCAAATATTGATTTTTCTTTTGTTCATTCACTAACCTAAAAAATAATGCACATAATAAATCAAAGCAAATGACATGTTAGGACGAGGATCAGTTACTTGTTGGACCACATTTTTGTAAATCCATGCTGTGGTTTTTATGCAATAGTACAGTATGTGTAATTAATCTGATAAGAGCAAACATTCAGAAGTAGGTCTCACAAGAAATCTGTTCATAGTCTAATAAATGATTTCTCCTTTTTTTTCAGAGGAATATTTATTGAAGGAATTTGCTGTGTTTTTGCTGGATTGCTTGGAACTGGAAATGGTTCTACCTCTTCAAGTCCAAATATAGGCGTTTTGGGTATTACAAAGGTAAAATACTTGGTACTATAATATAAAGCTACAATTTTATTTGTACAGCGAACCTTGCATTGCATTCACAAATGGGGACACCTCACATAAAAAATGTGATTATAACTAATATTATATCCTACAGTATTTCACTTTATTTACTTACATAATACACAAAGTGTGGCATACACCTTTGATTACTGTATGTCATAGATATTCTCTTACAAAGACACCCTGAGTCTATCAGAGGAACCTAGGGCTTTCTGTCCAGAATTAATATTATTAAAGCATACTCACAGTAGGTCTACCCTATCAATAGACTGTGCACTTATGAGTGCACATTATTACTTCATGTAAAATCATAAAATGGCAGAAAAATAATTAAAGATTAAAATTTATGTAAAACAATGAAGAAAAAACATGCAAAAACACATTACTCATTACCTAGATAATTTTTGGTGAATGGAGTAAAAAAAAAGTAAAAAGTAAAGTTTGTATACAAATCTAGATTTGCTTAAATTAATGGTACCAAATAAAAGAAAAATAAGAACCATCATGTGAGTTGATTTGATGCAGTTTATGAAGCCAAAATTAGAAGTGCTTCTAACTTTTGAAAATTAAAATCTTTCCTATGTCCTTCACTGTAATGTAATGGCAAAAGCTATAAAGAAAACTCATAGTTATCATAGTGAATATTGAAGTTAAGCTAGCACCCAATTAACCACTACATGACCCTTATGAAGAGGGGATCCCCCTTAAATGAATAGGATAAAACTAAGGAAAGAAAAAGCGCAATAGGGTCTTATCTGGGTAAAAAATGAAATAAATTCAGATGGAATCTACTCCCCTTCTCCAGAGTGAATAAAAGCATATAAATCAATGTCAGCCTGCTGCAAGCCCGAGGTTCACAACCGTGACCGTCAATATATTTCCTTTTGGATGAATAATTTAGGCTTACTGTGCGCTGCTGAGATCAGGATAAAGTCACCACATGAGATACTACTTGTCATCCCCTGAGGAAGAAATGGTTTTTCATTTCGAAACGCGTTGGGAATAAAGAGTTTAAAAGTATCTCATGTGGTGACTTTATCCTGATCTCAGCAGCGCACAGTAAGCCTAAATTATTCATCCAAAAGGAAATACCTTAAATGAATAGGTAATTTGAATGGACTGTCTGATGGATCGCAGACCAGGAATGGCTGAATTTTGGAGACAAAAGTTATCTCCAGCTGCCATAAATCTTATCACCCTTGGCATTCCCTGTGACCAGAAAGACAACTAGACTGCTTGAGTTTAGGATCCAGTTTGAATATGGGTTTTTTTTATGAACGACATAGATATGATCAATATGAGTGACTTATTTTCGACTTCATAATGAAATGGCAAATGTGACACATTGTCTTTGTTGCCAGCGGATTTTTCAGGATACTCTCCAAGCATGTGACAACAGAGCTTCTTTATTCAGGAACAATCAGGAACAATATATGATAAGCTTAATTTATTATTATTATTATTGCGCATTTATTCCATGGCACTTTACATGTGAGGAGGGGTATACATAATAAATACAAGTACAGTAATCTTAAACAATACAAGTCACGACTGGTACAGGATGAGAGAGGACCCTGCCCGCGAGGGCTCACAATCTACAAGGGATGGGTGACGATACAGTAGGTGAGGGTAGAGCTGGTTGTGCAGCGGTCTAGTGGATCGGTGGTTACTGCAGGTTGTAGGCTTGTCAGAAGAGGTAGGTCTTCAGGTTCTTTTTGAAGGTTTCCATGGTAGGCGAGAGTCCGATATGTTGTGGTAGAGAGTTCCAGAGTAGGGGGGATGCGCGGGAGAAATCTTGTATGCGATTGTGGGAAGAGGAGATAAGAGGGGAGTAGAGAAGGAGATCTTGTGAGGATCGGAGGTTGCGTGTAGGTAAGTACCGGGAGACGAGGTCACAGACGTATGGAGGACTCAGGTTGTGGATGGCTTTGTATGTCATGGTTATGGTTTTGAACTGGAGTCTTTGGGAAATGGGGAGCCAGTGCAGGGATTGACAGAGGGGAGAGGTCGGGGAATAGCGGGGGGACAGGTGGATAAGTCGGGCAGCAGAGTTTAGAATAGACTGGAGGGGCGCAAGAGTGTTAGAGGGGAGGCCACAGAGCAGGAGATTGCAGTAGTCAAGGCGGGAGATGATGAGGGCATGGACTAGGGTCTTTGCAGATTCTTGGTTGAGGAATGTACACTACAGTTCAAAAGTTTAGGGTCACTTAGAAATGTCCTTATTTTTGAAAGAAAAGCAAAGTTTTTTCCAATGAAGCTAACATTAAATGGTTCAGAAATACACTCTATACATTGTTAATGTGGTAAATGACTATTCTAGCTTCAAACGTCTGGTTTGTAATGCAATATCTTCATAGGTGTATAGAGGCCCATTTCCAACAACCATCACTCCAGTGTTCTAGTGGTACTTTGTGTTTGCTAACTGTATAAGAAGGCTAATGGATGGTTAGAATACCCTTGTGCAAGTATGTTAGCACAGCTGAAAACAGTTTGGCTGATTAGAGAAGCTATAAACCTGACCTTTCTTTGAGCTAGTTGAGAATCTGGAGCATTACATTTGTTGGTTTCATTAAACTCTCAAAATGGCCAGAAAAAAAGAACTTTCATGTGAAACTCCACAGTCTATTCTTGCTCTTAGAAATGAAGGCTATTCCATGTGAGAAATTGCCAAGAAACTGAAGATTTCCTACAACGGTGTGTACTACTCCCTTCAGAGGAGAGCACAAACAGGCTCTAACCAGAGTAGAAAGAGAAGTGGGAAGCCCCGCTGCACAACTGAGCAACAAGACAAGTACATTAGAGTCTGTAGTTTGAGAAATCAACGCCTCACAGGTCCTCAACTGGCAGCTTCATTAAATAGTACACGCAAAACGCCAGTGTCAACGTCAACAGTGAAGAGGCGACTCCGGGATGCTGGCCTTCAAGGCAGAGTGGCAAAGAAAAAGCAATATCTGAGACTGTCTAATAAAAGGAAAAGATTAATATGGGCAAAAGAACACAGATATTGGACAGAGGAAGATTGGAAAAAAGTGTTATGGACAGACAAATCCAAGTTTGAGGTGTTTGGATCACACAGAAGAACATTCGTGAGACGCAGAACAACTGAAAAGATGCTAGAAGAGTGCCTGATGCCATCTGTCAAGCATGGTGGAGGTAATGTGATGGTCTGGGTGTTACGATGACCCGTCCTGTGTGACACGGCTCACAGGCCGGTAACTAAAACAACAGGACGCAGCACGTGATACTGTCCTGTGTGACACGGCTCGCAGGCCGGTAACTAAAACAACAAGACAAGGGGTAGGGAAACATTTACAATGGTGGGCCCTGCGATAGGGAAAGGGGACATGGAGACCTCCTGCACTCCCCTGAGTCAGTGTCCCTAACGCTCCTAATGTTCCCTATGCCGGTTCCGCACCGGGCGCCGATCACGAACCTGTCGCCCTAGCACACCCTACACCTATCCCTTGCTAGGGAGCTGGGTGGCACAGACACTGGCCCCACCACTGTACTAATACACACTAAGGAGAAAACACAAACGGGGAAACACAACTTAGCTTTACTCTGTTGCACTTGCTCCTGGCAACAGAGTCCACCACCAGCATGCAGCTCTCCTCCTGAATCGCTGCCACCAATCTCTGTCAGAGCTACCAGGAAATCCCCTATGACTCCTTTCACAACAGGGCTCTGACTCAGCTGTCAGTACCTCTCTCTCAATCCTTCCTCCACCAAGGATGGTTGAAATGAACACTATCACCAACCCTGATTGCAACACCTGTGACTCTTTTATAGCAGGGCCAGCAATCACACCTGCATTATAATCATGTGCACTAAACAAAAGAAACTAGAGTGCAATGATTCTCACCACCACCGGGGCAAACTTAGAACAAACGACACCACATTGCAATAATCCTAATGGCCACTGGGGGCAAAAACACCTTAAGCACAGCTTAGGGAAAAAAAAAGGTTACCTGTGCTTTATATCAGTCATGATCCAGCATGGATCATGACAGTACCCTCCCCTTAATGAGGGGCCTCTGGACCCTCAAGACCTCTCCCCATCAGGGAACCACCTACAGCGGGGATGCCCAGACCCAGAGTTCACCCCAGCAACTACCTGCACCTCAGGTTTATGACAAACGAGCCCGCTGATATTGGCAACGTATGTTCTGGAGGCAACACACATCTCTGAAGCTCTGACCTGGGGAACGGGTTGTGTATGTGTTTGTTTGGTATGAGCTGGTAACACTCCACAACACACTTCCACTGGATGTTTTTTGGTGGCCACCCATACAAGCTCGTTCACACACAGGTCCGGACCTGAACGTTTATTGCCACTCATTCGTTTGTCACCACTTGGAGAACTCTTTCTGGGATTGACAACAGAGGCATCCCCCTGTGTCACCACACTCACACCCCCGCACCTCACCAAGAGGTACACCACCCTCCAACCCCTTCCACCACGAGGTCTGCACCTCCCAGGGTTGGCCAATGGCGAGGGTCAAGACTTGCCCCTACTCTCCTGCAGACATCTGCTGCCCTCACCGGAGAGGAAGGGGTCTGTTGAAGAGAGACGGCAGAGACAGTAGTTCCTAGGCAGCAGCCCTCACACGAGTGCCCCCAGCAGACTCCTTCCCTCGCCCACCAATCTTTTCCCTCCGGTACTCCGCCAGCCAAGACCTCTGCTGACATGGTACTTTGGGAGGGCAAAATGGAGGAAATGTATACTCCCTGGTCGCCTCCCTCCAAGCGACCAGGGGAATGCGGGTTTTCAGATGGCACAGATAATTTGGCGCGCAATGGGCAAGCCTTCAGGACATGACCAGTCTGCCCACAGTACAAACATGCCGACACCACTCCCCGAACCGTAGGCAGCTCCGTACACAATCTAGCTCCTCCTACTTGCATGGGTTCATCAGGAGACTTGGCATGAACTGGGCAGGCTCTCATAAAATGGCCAGGCTTCCCACAGGAAAAGCCTACCCCCCCCACCACGACGAGCCGCAGACACACCCTTTTTTGTATCAATAACACCGGGCTGTCTGGGTTCCTCCGTCCGCACTGGTGGGTCCTCCTCCCTAGCGAGGACATCAGGGGGCACTTTTTGTATATGTCTTTCCCTAAGGCGTCTATCCACCTGGATGGCAAGGGACATGTCGACCTCCAGTGACCTGGGGGCGGCGTACTGCACCAGAGTATCCTGCAACTTTGGAGGCAAACCCTGCACAAATTGACTCCTAAGTGCAGGGTCATTCCACTGAGTATTAGTGGCCCATCTCCTAAACTCTGAGCAGTACTCCTCAGCGACCCGGGCTCCCTGTTTACACCTACGGATTCGAGATTCCGCCAGGGCGACGCCATCAGGATCCCCATACACAAGCGCCAAAGCTGCAAAGAACTCTTCCACGGACTTTAAAGATGGAGAATCGTTCGGTAGGGAGAAAGCCCAGGATTGGGGATCCCCTTTAAGAAGGGACATAATGATTCCCACCTGTTGCTCTTCACTCCCGGATGAACGAGGGCGCAGCCTGAAATACAATTTGCAGGCTTGTTGAAACACCAAGAATTGATCTCTCCCTCCAGAAATCTTTCAGGGAGGGATATCTTGGGTTCTGGCTGAGCCTGTCTCTGAACCAAGCCCCCAAAGCCCACCAACTGCTGCAGTTGCTGCACCAACTCACCGTGCAGCCCCCTAATCTCATCAGTAAGGATCTGCAGCATTTGGGCAAAGGTCTGAACTGGGTCCATGGCTCAGCAGAAAAAAAGTTGGGGTTGGTGATAATGTCGCGATGACCCATCCTGTGTGACATGGCTCGCAGGCAGGTAACTAAAACAACAGGACGCGGCACGTGATACTGTCCTGTGTGACACGGCTCGCAGGCCGGTAACTAAAACAACAAGACAAGGGGTAGGGAAACAGTTACAATGGTGGGCCCTGCGATAGGGAAAGGGGACGTGGAGACCTCCTGCACTCCCCTGTGTCAGTGTCCCTAACGCTCCTAACGTTCCCTATGCCGGTTCCGCACTGGGCGCCGATCATGAACCTGTCGCCCTAGCACACCCTACACCTATCCCTTGCTAGGGAGCTGAGTGGCACAGGCACTGGCCCCACCGCTGTACTAATACACACTAAGGAGAAAACACAAAACGGGGAAGCACAACTTAGCTTTACTCTGTTGCACTTGCTCCTGGCAACAGAGTCCACCACCAGCATGCAGCTCTCCTCCTGAATCGCTGCCACCAATCTCTGTCAGAGCTACCAGGAAATCCCCTATGACTCCTTTCACAACAGGGCTCTGACTCAGCTGTCAGTACCTCTCTCTCAATCCTTCCTCCACCAAGGATGGCTGAAATGAACACTATCACCAACCCTGATTGCAACACCTGTGACTCTTTTATAGCAGAGCCAGCAATCACACCTGCATTATAATCATGTGCACTAAACAAAAGAAACTAGAGTGCAATGACACTCACCACCACCGGGGCAAACTTAGAACAAACGACACCACAGTGCAATAATCCTAATGGCCACTGGGGGCAAAAACACCTTAAGCACAGGTTAGGGAAAAAAAAGGTTACCTGTGCTTTATATCAGTCATGATCCAGCATGGATCATGACACTGGGGTTGATTTGGTGCTGGTAAAGTGGGGGATTTGTACAAGGTAAAAGGGATTTTGAATAAGGAAGGCTATTACTCCATTTTACAACGCCATGCCATACCCTGTAGACAGCGCTTGATTGGAGCCAATTTCATCCTACAACAGGACAATGACCCAAAGCACAACTCCAAATTATGCAAAAACTATTTAGGGAAGAAGCAGGCAGCTGGTATTCTTTCTGTAATGGAGTGGCCAGCGCAGTCATCAGATCTCAAACCCATTGAGCTGTTGTGGGAGCAGCTTGACCGTATGGTACGCAAAAAGTGCCAATCAAGCCAAACCAACTTGTTAAAGGGGCTTCTGGAAGCATGGGGTGAAATTTCTCCAGATTACCTCAGCAAATTAACTGCTAGAATGCCAAAGGTCTGCAATGCGATAATTGCTGCAAAGGGCGCATTCTTTGAAAAAAGCAAACTTTGAAGGAGAAAATTATTTCAAATAAAAATCTTTATTTCAAACCTTGTCAATATCGGGACTAGATTCTAAATTCATTTGGCAACTCATTTGAGGAATAAAAGTATGAGTTTTCATGGAAAACAGAAAATTGTCTGGGTGACCCCAAACTTTTGAATGGTAGTGTACGTATCCGTGAAATGTTTTTGAGTTGAAGTCGGCAGGAAGTGGAAAGCACTTGGATATGTGGAGAAATCAGTGTCAAGGATAACCCCGAGGTAGTGAGCTTGTGGGACTGGAGAGAGTGGGCAGCCGTTAACTTTAATGGATAGGTCCGTTGGGGGGTCGCGTGAGATGGGGAAAGATGATGAATTCTGTTTTGTCCATATTAAGCTTTAGAAATCTAGCAGAGAAGAAAGATGAAATAGGAGACAGACATTGAGGGATTCTGCTTAGTAGGGAGGTGATAACTGGTCCAGAGATGTAGATCTGTGTGTCATCAGCATAAAGGTGATACTGAAAGCCGTGAGATTCAATGAGCTGTCCAAGGCCAAAGGTGTAAATGGGGCCTTAGGACTGAACCTTGCTGGACTCCGACAGATAGGGGGCGCTGTAAGGAGGTGGTGTGCGAGTGAGAGACTCTGAATGTCCGGTCTATTAGGTATGACGTGATCCAAGATAGGGCCAAGTCTGTGATACCAAGAGATGAGAGGGTCTATAGTAATAGGGAATGGTCCACTGTGTCAAACGCAGAGGACAGGTCCAAGAGGAGGAGGACAGAGTAGTGTTGCTTGGCCTTGGTGGTTAATAGGTCATTGGTGACCTTAGTTAGGGCAGTTTCAGTGGAGTGGTGTGGCCGGAAGCCAGATTTTAAGCGGTCAAGGAAGGAGCAATAAGAGAGGTGGGAGGACAGTTCAAGATGGACGTGTTGTTCCAGTAATTTTGAGGCATAGGGAAGAAGTGATATAGGGCGATAGCTAGATACAGAGGATGGGTCAAGAGAGGACTTTTTAAGGATAGGTGTGATTGAGGCATGTTTAAAGCTTGCCGGGAAAACACCAGTTGTTAGTGATAGGTTGAAGAGATGGGTTAGGGTTGGGATGAAGTGGGATGGGATCGGGTCAAGTGCACAGGCAGTGAGATGTGATCTTGAGAGTAGAGTGGAGAGTCGATCTTCTGTAATGGTGGAGAAGTTGGTTTTGGAGGAAGAGGGCAGGGCAGTTTGGAGGAAGGGCTCTGGGGGTTGTCGACCAAAACTGTGTCTGATGTTATCAATCTTCTTGAAAAATGAGGCAAAGTCTTCAGCAGAGATGAGTGAGGAGGGAGGAGGTGCTGGGGGGCGGAGGAGAGAATTGAAGGTGTTAAATATCTGTTTAGGGTTGTGAGACAGGGAGGATATGAGAGATGAGAAGTAGGTTTGTTTTGCTGCAGCAAGTGTGGCCTTGAAAGTAGTGAGGGACTGTTTGAATGCGATGAAGTCCTCATTGGAGTAGGATCTTTTCTATCTCCGCTCAGCAGCCCTGGAAGCTCGCCTCAGTTCTTTGGTCAGGCTGGTGTGCCAGGGCTGTCTGTTGATTTTGCGAGCTTTGGTATGTGTGAGAGAGGCAACTGATTCCAAAGCTACAGCTATTGTGGTGTTATATAGAGCGGCAGCGGCATCCGCATTGTTATGAAGGGTCCTGTAATTTAAGGATTCTCCGAAGGGAACCAATATCGGTTCTAACCACCTTATCTTTTAAATTGTCTGGTCTCCTAAAACATTCTTTTTAAGTAGTTTTACTTTAATTGGGATCACCTGGCAAACTACTTATCACAGGAGATTGATTTCAGAGATGCAGATAGTCCTGAGACACATTACCATCCATGAGTTTATTTGAAAAAGAAAAAAATTAAATCTATTTGACACTTAAAGGGGTTTTCCCATGAGCAAACGTTCATTTTAATCAATAGATCTTGGAATAATAACAAGTTCCACAATTGGATGTGGGTAAATAAAATGTTCCTGTGCTGAGATAATCTTATAAATGTGCCTCTGCTGTGTACTGTGTAATGGCCGTGTCTGACCGTGCAGGATCACAGTCTGATCATACCACAGCTCCTTGCCAGGCGGGGGGATTATACAGTTATTACAGCATGGGATAACAAATGATTCTTTCTTTGAGGTAAAATATTGTTTAAAACCAGCAGTAAAATGTTTTATCTCACAAATGTAATCCCATGCTGTAACGTCTGTATACTCTCTTGCTCCCCCCCACTCAGGAGATATGGTATGATCAGACCATGTTCCTGCACGGTCAGACACGGCCATTACACAGTGCACAGGAGGGGAACATTTATTGTGAAACTTATTATTATTCCAAGATCTATTGATTAAAATGAACTTTTGTTTGTGGCCCCTTTTAAATCCAATGTGCATAATAATTTGGAATCAGTGTACATGTATATATAGTGTACTGCCTTACTGTTTAGGGATGGATTAATAAGGTTTAATGTTTTTCCAAAAATATAGCATTAATAATTATTTATATTGTACTTTTTAAAGATAAAGTAACAAAAGTTTCACAATAACCTGTTTTTTCTGTTAATTATATTCCTTTTAGGTTGGCAGTCGAAGAGTTGTGCAGTATGGTGCCGGGATCATGTTTATTCTAGGAACAATCGGAAAGTTTACTGCTCTGTTTGCTTCTATTCCAGACCCCATTCTTGGTGGAATGTTCTGTGCCTTGTTTGGTAAGAACAAATAATAATAATCTTTATTTTTATATAGCGCTAACATATTCAGCAGCACTTTACAGTTTGCACACATTATCATCACTGTCCCCGATGGGGCTCACAATCTAAATTCCCTATCGGTATGTCTTTGGAGTGTAGGAGGAAACCGGAGTACCCGGAGGAAACCCACGCAAACACGGGGAGAACATACAAACTCCTTGCAGATGTTGTCCTTGGTGGGATTCGAACCACTGAGCCACCGTGCTGCCCTCAATTGTCAATAATTCATAATTCACATAACTGACAACAGATTATTTTTGTTCAACCAAAGCTGGTGAGAAGTTTCTAAACTTTAACTTACTTAACTTTCAACTTACAATGCATATAGGGATCTAAAAGTTATGTTCAATGGAAGGCAAAAAAAAGGTCTGACACATAAAAAAAGATTGAGAGGTAAGAAAAAGGGAAAGTTTATTACCTGAAATTTTCATTTTCTGTAGTTCATAGGACTTCAACTGAGAAAATAGAACATATGGCACATATTGATTATTAACAATTAATTAGGTAATCTATTACATTATAGAAGCTAGGGCACGATCAAAGAGAGGCATAAATTATGCAGCAGTGAAAACAATAAATAAAATTAATAGACGGGAAAGTTTTGCTGTCTATGGACTCCAGGAAAAGCAAACTTATTACATGGTCATACTATAGCAGCACACAAATGGTACATAAGAAGCACTGCAAGAGCAAAAAAGAGAAGGATTTAATGTGTAACTGCTTCCAGAACTAATGATTTGCCAAAGATCGAATCCGCTGGTGAAAGCACATCTATTCAAGTAAGTAAAAAGTACGAGGGGCCTTCATTAAAGATTTCCCAAGACCCACTTCCCGTGGACAGAGAGCAATGAAACTTTGCACAGTTATTAGTCCTTCTCTACATAGGTGCCACCTAGGGAAACACATTTCTCCCATCTCTTTAAGAAACTGTTAACACCTCGCTTGTAGAAGTCGACAGGTTGTTCCAAAAACCTTGCTGTGGCTTCGGAAGTCAGGGTCTCATCATCTGGAAAATGCTCGCCCTTCAAAAATAAGTTTCATTGTTGGAAAGAGGTGGAAGTCCGATTGTGCGAAGTCGAGTTAATAAGGGGGATGCGGTAGAATTTCAAAGTCACAGGAGCATGCTTCCATGTGAGTTGTGAACTTGTGCATTGACTTGCAGAAAGCAGACACCTTTGGTGAGCATGCCACATCTCTTGGTTTTGATGGCCTCCTGCAATTTCCACATCAGTGGAGCATAGTATGCCCCAGTGATCATGGTACCCTTTGCTAGGAAATCCATCAATACTACTCTGTGCTGGTCCCAAAATACTGTGAGCATGACCTTACCTGCCGAGGGTTGGGCACTCTTCTTTTTTAGAGGCGGTTAGTCATGATGCTTCCATTGTATTGACTGGTCTTTAGTCTTAGGATCATAATGATGGACTCGGCTTTCATCTTGTGTGATCAATCTGTTGAAAAAGTCTGGAAAGGTGTGAGCAGCCGGGGGAATCCAGAGCGCGGATATGAATGCGAATATGGTCTCAGATGATTTTTTCCACGGACACCACACTAATCTTGATATTTTAGGATAGGTGGCCAATGGTTACCCGGCAATTTTCCAAAATAGGGACCTCCACTTGCTGGATGGTGTGTTCATCAATAGCAGAGTGGTGTCGCCCTGGAATTGGAGCTGTTTGCAGCAAAGTCCGACATTTGAATTGACGATGCCAGTTCTTGAATACATCATATGATGAGAAATCACCATCATAAACCTCTTTTATCTCTTCAAACGTCTCCTTTGGTGTGCGACCTTTCTAGTGATATGGCACACAAAATGCGTGTGTCGTCATCTTAATTGTCTGTGGCCGAATTGGATCTCTGGCAGAGATTATACGTGCACAGAGAAAAGAATACACAAGACAAGGTATACAGTCATATGTAAAAGTTTGGGCACCCCTATTAATGTTAACCTTTTTTCTTTATAACAATTTTGGTTTTTGCAACAGCTATTTCAGTTTCATATATCTAATAACTGATGGACTCAGTTATATTTCTGGATTCAAATGAGGTTTATTGTACTAACAGAAAATGTGCAATCTGCATTTAAACAAAATTTGACCGGTGCAAAAGTATGGGCACCCTTATCATTTTCTTGATTTGAACACTCCTAACTACTTTTTACTGACTTCCTGAAGCACTAAATTGGTTTTGTAACCTCATTGAGCTTTGAACTTCATAGCCAGGTGTATCAAATCATGAGAAAAGGTATTTAAGGTGGCCACTTGCAAGTAGTTCTCCTATTTGATTCTCCTATGAAGAGTGGCATCATGGGCTCCTCAAAACAACTCTCAAATGATCTGAAAACAAAGATTATTCAACATAGCTTTTCAGGGGAAGGATACAAAAAGCTGTCTCAGAGATTTAACCTGTCAGTTTCCACTGTGAGGAACATAGTAAGGAAATGGAAGAACACAGGTACAGTTCTTGTTAAGCCCAGAAGTGGCAGACCAAGAAAAATATCAGAAAGGCAGAGAAGAAGAATGGTGAGAACAGTCAAGGACAATCCACAGACCACCTCCAAAGACCTGCAGCATCATCTTGCTGCAGATGGTGTCACTGTGCATCGGTCAACAATACAGCGCACTTTGCACAAGGAGAAGCTGTATGGGAGAGTGATGCGAAAGAAGCCGTTTCTGCAAGCACGCCACAAACAGAGTCGCCTGAGGTCTGCAAAAGCACATTGGGACAAGCCAGTTACATTTTGGAAGAAAGTCCTGTGGACTGATGAAACAAAGATTGAGTTGTTTGATCATACAAAAAGGCGTTATGCATGCGCTGTATTGTTGACCGATGCACAGTGACACCATCTGCAGCAAGATGATGCTGCAGGTCTTTGGAGGTGGTCTGTGGATTGTCCTTGACTGTTCTCACCATTCTTCTTCTCTGCCTTTCTGATATTTTTCTTGGCCTGCCACTTCTGGGCTTAACAAGAACTGTACCTGTGTTCTTCCATTTCCTTACTATGTTCCTCACAGTGGAAACTGACAGGTTAAATCTCTGAGACAACTTTTTGTATCCTTCCCCTGAAAAGCTATGTTGAATAATCTTTGTTTTCAGATCATTTGAGAGTTGTTTTGAGGAGCCCATGATGCCACTCTTCATAGGAGAATCAAATAGGAGAACTACTTGCAAGTGGCCACTTTAAAAACCTTTTCTCATGATTTGATACACCTGGTTATGAAGTTCAAAGCTCAATGAGGTTACAAAACCAATTTAGTTCTTCAGGAAGTCAGTAAAAAGTAGTTAGGAGTGTTCAAATCAAGAAAATGATAAGGGTGCCCATACTTTTGCACCGGTCAAATTTTGTTTAAATGCAGATTGCACATTTTCTGTTAGTACAATAAACCTCATTTGAATCCAGAAATATAACTGAGTCCATCAGTTATTAGATATATGAAACTGAAATACCTCTTGCAAAAACCAAAATTGTTGTAAAGAAAAAAGGTTAACATTAATAGGGGTGCCCAAACTTTTACATATGACTGTATCATGTCAAATGATTCTTCCCTACTTTTAATCAGAGATGTACAGTTTTTATAATAGAAATCGAGCCGTCTCATTGTGTTACATCATGGGTTCTTTTCCAAATTACTGTTTACCCCAAATAGCAAATTAGTATTGATCTCATATGATCTCATGTATCCTATATCTACTATATAATCATTATGCATATAATTATTGTTTCTAGGCTAGTCCACCCTAATCCACCCAGTTTCGATGAAGCTTTGTGGGTTATACAATACAGAAATAAGTCTTAGAAAATCAGAAGTGTCTTAAAGCTATATGATTCTAATATTTGAGCAAAGCGTCCATATAGTGGTATAATTTTTGATTCTTGTATATATTCATATGCCATATATTCTCCCCTTAACACTAGTAAAGGAACTTGACTGCTCTGCTCTGTATTCCACTGGGTCCATTATCAAACCTCACACCACTTCAGCACCTGTAAAATCAAGACCGTTATCGGTTCTGAGTTGCAAATTGGCAAGTAACCTATAGAGGCTTATATCATTACACATGTGCAGTTTCAGAGTCCTGTGATAAATAGAAGTGGGTCAGGGGAAATCTTGAATGAACGCAACTCGTAATTCTATTGTTTTTAAAATAATCTCCCTTAGACCACATTCTCACAATTGTGTGAATTGTCTGTGTGTTGCCATATTTTTTTTTATCAGAGGGCACACAGACTCATAGGGTTTCATAGATCCATTCACATATCCATGAAAATCACGTATTTGAGAATGAGACCTGCGAGAATGAGAATCTGTGTGCTGTCCAAGAGAAAAATAACGCAGCACATTTATAAGTCACATGGATACATAAAACGTAGCCTTATTATGCATAGCACAGTCCCTTATAATATAGTCTACCATCTTGTTAAATACAACGCTGTTCTTAATTACATAGTTTCCTATTTAGTTATATATAACAATGTCCCCTATTATGTACCATCTTGTCTAGTTATGTATGTACAGTGTCGTCCATTGCTACATAGTATGATTTCTTGTCATATATGGCATTGTTTCTTACATAGCATTCTCATTATTCTTGTTAATCACTGTGCCCTCTCTTTATTACACAGCCCTCTCTTGTTAGATATAAAATAAAATGACTGCTTATGGACCAGAAGACCAGTCCATCAACCTCCTCGTCCTTCCATATCTAACAAGCAAAGACAGGGCGCAATAAATAACAAGAGATTGTGATATTTAAGTTACAGCATTGTACGTAATAAGGGAGGACACTATGACTATGCAATAAGGGACAGTAATATTCATGACTTGAGGAGACCTATGAATGTATGTGTGTGTGTGTGTATATATATATATATATATATATATATATATATACACACATACACTATATAATCTGTAGCTTGGTTACCATAAAAAAAGAGAGACCCAAAATCATTTCTTGCACAGGTGCCCCAAGCTGTCAATGTTCACCCCTGTGTTAAAGATATATTATTGATTTAAAACTGTAATATTTTCAGAACAATTTATTAATTGTCAAGTTTGAGCAAAACATGCAGAAATCTTCGCACTTACATGCCTTGACATGCTACCAATTGGTTTATAAGTGGTTGTCTGAGCAATGTTATTTCATACTAAACTGTTGGATGGGAGACAAGTTCGACGTTGCAGGCTATGATAGCACATTTATGGCACTCAGGTTGCTCATAGTTGTATGAGCAACAAGAAGTCTCATGTTGTCATGTTGAAAATGGATCCAGGGACACTTTGGAGAAACGGCGATACCACTGGTTTCATAACCAATTAATAATGCCAAGCTGTTGGTGTACCTGGAAAAGAGGCTAGAGGGGTCCAGCTACTGGAAGCAGCCTTTGTGGTCTAAATGTGCTACCATAGCCTGCAGCATCTTGAGGAATGCCCATAAAAGAAAAACTATTTTTTGTTAAAAATTTGTTCAAAGGTATTTATACAATGCAATATTTAAAAAGATTGTAATTTCTAAAACTTCGATAAATTTGATGTTAACTTATGATACTTATCTTTCATTATTTGTATACTATTTCAGGCATGATTACAGCTATTGGTCTGTCTAATCTACAATTTGTTGATATGAATTCATCAAGAAATTTATTCGTATTAGGATTTTCATTGTTTTTTGGATTAGTTCTCCCAAACTTTTTGGACTCAAATCCCAACTACATTAAAACAGGTAAGAAAAATTCCTTTATTAATAATTAATAATGATTTTAAAAATAATACTGTATAAGGTACTATAAATTATTTAAAAGCTGTTAGGCTTAAAGAGAGCCTGCCACCAAAACTCAAATTAAACCATTGATACATTCACAGAGAAGACATAGCTCCTATAGAAATCATACTTGTGTAGATTTTATACACACAGTCAAAATTGTTGGTACCCCTTGTTTAATGACAGAAAAGACCACAATGGTCACAGAAATAACTTGAATCTGACAAAAGTAATAATGAATCAAAAATCTATGAAAATGAACAAATGAAAGTCAGACATTGCTTTTCAACCACAGAATATTAAAAATAAATTAAACTCTTGAAATAGGCCTGGACAGAAAGATGAAGGTACCACTGAAAATAATGTGACAAAAGGACATGTTAAATCAAGGTGTGTCCACTAATTAGCATCACAGGTGTCTACAATCTTGGAATCAGTGAGTGGGCCTGTATAGAGGGCTACAGATACTCACTGTGCTGTTTGGTGACATGGTGTGTATCACACTCAACGTGGACCAGAGGAAGCGAAGGAAAGAGTTGTCTCAGGCGATTAGAAAGAAAATTATAGACCCACATGTTAAAGGTAAAAGTTATAAGACCATCTCCAAGCAGCTTGATGTTCCTGTGACTACAGGGTGGGCCAGGGTGCACAGCCAGATGATGAGCTGACACTATAGTATGTTAATATCAGCATGGGCCATAAAACATCCCGACACGTGCATACATATAACACACATTGATGTCATCCATGTGACATGCATCAGCGCGAGGAAAGAAGCGATCGGCGCAAGCAGGGGTGAAAGATGAGTTACATTTAAGTAATAAAAGAGACAGCAGGTGGAGGCTGATGGGACTATTACTCCCATCAGCCTACCCCTGCTGCTGTGTCAAGAGTGGGAGAAGAGAGTTGCATTGACAATCCAACACAATGGGAAGCACTTTGAATACATTTTATAAGTGGTCATAAACTTGTAAATAACTCATGAAAGAATAAATTTACATTAAAACCAAGCACACCAATGTTTTTCTTGTGAAATTCTCAATAAGTTTGATGCATCACATGACTCTCTTCCCATTGAAAAAAATAAAGTTGGATCCAAAATGGACGACTTCAAAATGGCCACCATGGTCACCACCCATCTTGAAAAGTTTCCTCCCTCCCATATACTAATTTGCCACAAACAGGAAGTTGAGATCACCAACCAGTCCCATTTTATTTAGGTGTATCCATTTAAATGGCCCACCCTGTACAGTTGCACATATTATTCAGAAATTTAAGCTCCATAGGACTGTAGCCAACCTCCCTGGATGTGGCCGCAGGAGGAAAATTGATGACAAATCAAAGAGACTGATAATACAAATGGTAACAAAAGAGCCCAGAAAAACTTCTCAACAGATTAAAGGTGAACTTCAAGCTCAAGGAACATCAGTGTCAGATCGTACCATCCGTCGTTGTGAGTCAAAGTGGACTTCATGGGAGACGACCAAGGAGGACACCATTGTTTAAAAAAAAAATCATAAAAAAGCCAGACTAGAATTTGCCAAAAATTGAACTTTTTGGCAAGGCACATCAGCTCTATTTTCACAGATGGAAAAATGAAGCATATCAAAAAAAGAACACTTTCCTACTGTGAAACATGGAGGAGGCTCTGTTATGTTCTGATGCTGCTTTGCTGCAACTGGCACAGGGTGTCTAGAATCTGTGCAATGTACAATGAAATCTCAAGACTATCAAGGGATTCTAGAGAGAAATGTGCTGCCCAGTGTCAGAAAGTTTGGTCTAAGTCGCAGGTCATGTGTCTTGCAACAGGATAATGACCCAAAACACACAGCTAAAAACACCTAACAATGGCTAAGAGGATAATATTGGACTATTATGAAGTGGCGTTCTATGAGCTCTAACCTAAATCCTATCGAGCATCTTTGGAAAGAGCAGAAACATGTCATCTGGAAAAAGCAACTTTCAAAAGAAGACAACTGGAGCAGTTTGTTCTTGAGGAGTGGCCAAAATACCTGTCAAGAGGTGCAGAAGTCTCATTGACAGTTACAGGAATCGTTTGATTGCAGTGATTGCCTCAAAGGTTGTGGAGCAAAATAATAAGTTAAAGGTACCAACATTTCTGTCCAGGCCTATTTCATGAGTTTTATTTTTTAAATTCTGTGGAAGCATGGTTGAAAAGCAATGTCTGACTTTCATTTGTTCATTTTCATAGATTTTCTATTTATTATTACTTTTGTCAGACTCAAGTTATTTCTGTGACCATTGTGTGTTTTTCTGTCATTAAACGAGGGGTACCAACAATTTTGACCGTGTGTATATATTGTTTTCCATAAAAATTGTTTTATTGAATATGTACATGAGGGGTCTTTGGTCCTATACTCCACACCTCCCATTATATTGATTGACATAATTTGCTTTGAAGTACTGCCTCAATTAAATACTCAGTCCTCCACACAATGACACTGCAGGAGTGAAGAATTCTTCATACATACAATATTAGACAGGAGAGGGGGCACAGTATCAAGTGGTCGCTGTAAACAGGAGAGAGGGATTTGTGCTGAGCTCTCAGCTCCAAAGTGAGTGCTTCAATAAACATAACAGGAGTTGCATAAGATTGTACTTGAGGTGGTGGAATGGAGCACTCAGCCTTTGGCCATTCTAGGGGTGTACCTCATTTACATATCCGATCCAATGAGTTTGACCCCTCATTTGCATATCCATTAAATCATAATTTATGTAAAACAATATAAGTCAAATATACACTACTAGTATGAGTTTTATAGGGATAAAGTCCCCAATATAAATGTTTTAAATGGTTTAATTTGAGTTTTGGATGGTGAGAGTCTCTCTTTAAATGTCCAATGTAAGATTTTTGGCCCCCAAAAATTGAGGACTGCTACTCCTTATTTATCTGGGATTAGATACTTAAACCCAATTCATCAATGTGTTTTAGGACAGAATCCCTAAAACTTTTCTACTTTTTTAGAAGTTTAATGTTGTGCAAATATTTTGCAACATTTGGGGGGTGTGCACACGCTGCGGATTCTGCTGCGGATTGATCCGCGCGGATTTTGCAAAATCCGCAGGTAAATCCGCAGGTCAACAGACCTTCGGTTTATCTGCGGATTAGCCTGCGGTTTTGCCCTGCGGTTTATCACCTTTACAATGGAGGAGATGGTAAACCGCTGCGGAATCCGCAGAAAGAATTAACATGTCAATTCTTTCTGCGGATTAGAAACCGCAGCAAATCCGCGCTGAAAAATCCGCAGAAGAAAAAATCTGGCACTCTCTTATAAGGCAAAAAGAATCACTTTTTATTTTTTCAAATGGGAATCCAAAAAGGTTTATTATACTGTAACGTTTCGGTCTCAAATAAGACCTTCTTCAGACTAATAAACAGACAGAAACAAATAATACATAATCAGTCAGTGTGAACTGGTTTACACATCCATATATATATACACATGAAATCTAATGCATCACATATTGATATAGAGACAGAAACAAATGGGTACTCAAACCCCAATCCAGTGGTATTTACATATCAAAGAATTTCAAAGGGAAATCTGTCCCAAGAAAAAAGGGATATCACAAAAAAAGGAACAATTCACAAGAACAAAACAAGTATAAGCCTATCAGGCATAGTACAGATTTCAGGAAATATGGTCAATCTGAGTTACAGAAATAATTAATTCACATATAGACATTGTGAACCATATGACTCTATATTGATTAGAGGACAACTAGTGGATGGGTATGGAAAAAGCTAAATTGAATCTCAGCATATCTTAGAATCGTAAGGATATATCGAAAAATGTATGACTGATGAAAAAAATGTGATACCTCCAACAAGAAAAAAAAGGGGAAAAAAAAGGAAAGGGGGAAAAAAAAGCAAAAATGCATTCCATTCATTACAATATAGAGCCTCTTACCCTTATAAACCTCAAGATATGCCCAGTGTGTTCCCTTTAGTATTTAATCAGTGAAGCCGCCTGTAATGGCACTGACAAAAAGCAATGACACAGTTAATGTCAAGTAAGCAAGGGGAGCCCAGCCACATATGCCCATGTGAAGAAGCTTACCATGGAAGTGCAGCAGAGGAATGTCTGTGATAACGCCACCTGTCAGGAGAGCGGATGAACCGCTGTGGATAGTGCGGGAGCTGAGGGCAGAGTGCCAGTGATCCAGTTAAATAGCGGTGTTGTGTTGAAATTAGATAGCGTGCCCTAGCGCACCTGTGTCGGCGTCCCGGAAATGTGTCTGAATGCAAGGACGCAGCCCTGTGGAGCGCTCGGTGGAACGCACCAACCGGAAGTGCGTCATGGTAAGATGGCCGCGGCCGGAAGTAGCGGTGACCCGCACTGTGGAACGCAGTGCACGTTGTAATGGCGTCTGGATTCTTCCTCATGACAGGGGATATATCTCTATAAGGAGCCAATAGTAGAAAATATCTCAAATTGTGCAATCTGTGAAAAAAAAGGGGGAGGGGGCAGGATTAGCAAATCGTACTGAGGAGTAAGAAAGCTATTAGACAAGTGAAAAATAAAAAAATGAAAAATAGAAAAATAAAAAATAAAAGTTGAAAAAGTAAATAAATGAAAAAAAAATTTAAAAAAAAAATATTTATCTAAACAAATATATATAAAAAAAGAAAAAAATAAGGTTTGAAAAAAAAGGAAAAAATCCTTTAAAACTATAAAGCAAAAAAGTGAAAAAAAAATGAAAAAATATGTTACCCAAAAGAATGAAAAGTTAAATTAAACAAGGGGGAGAGAAAAAGAAAGGGGTTTTATTTTTTTTAAAAAAGAAGCAAGGTAACACAGACTCGTTCATCTATATCCATACCCCACTAAGTAGCCTCTCTCTAAAGTGGCTGTTGTTGCTGAAAAAGATAAGAAAAAAATTCTCAATATAAAATAGCATAATATATTCAATATAGACTGACCAGATCATACTCCCTATTTAACCCTTTAGGTTCCATGCTCTGTAGGGAATGTATCCAAAAGGCCTCTCGTAGTTTCAATTTTTTGACCTGATTACCCCCCCCCTCCTGTTAGTCTGTACCTGCTCAAGAAGCAAAAATCTTAATTGGGATATTGTGTGCCCTGCAGTGTGAAAATGGAAAGGAACCGGTAAAGGGTGACGTCCACACCATATATCTGACTTATCATGAGAAATATGATCCTTAACACTGTGTCGTCTCTCCCACATATACCTTACCACATGGGCATTTTATTGCATAAACAACATTCTTAGAGTCACATGTGTAGAAACCCTTGATTGGGATATCTACACCAGTCTGAGGATAGGAAATTACAGGACCTTTCATAACATTCGTGCATTGTGCTCATTGTAAACAGGGAACCGTACCCTTTTTCTGTGTCTGAAGAAAACTCTGTTTAGGGATTCTCTGAAGGGAACCAATATCGGTTCTAACCACCTTATCTTTTAAATTGTCTGGTCTCCTAAAACAGGGGAGGAAGGAAGGGTACCTGGAACTCAGGAATGTGTGGGAAGCTGTTCTGAAGTATGAACCAATGTTTGCGAATCTGCCGATGCAGTTTGTACATAAAAGGATGAAAGGTGTGGACAAAAGGGATCCTATACCTGAAATTTTGATCCCTCTGTGAACGCTGATGGTTCCGGCACTTTCCCAGTAATCGACGTGGATAGCCTCTCTGTATGAATTTTTCTTCCATATCATCTAGTCTCTGAGCACATCTTACAGGGTCACTAACAATCCTTCTAACTCTTTCAAACTGTGAGATAGGGATGGCTTTTTTGACCGCAACCGGGTGACAACTGTGGTATTGTAACAAGTTATTCCGATCAGTTGCTTTAGTAAAAAGATCGGCTGACAAATTACTGAGGGGTCTAGAATAATTTTAGTATCTAGGAAACTAATCTCGGTAGGATGACTATTTAAGGTAAAAGTCAACTCTGGCCCTACGTTATTTAGAAAGAGGTGAAAGTCCTCTAGAGTGTCCATTGTTCCATGCCATAAGCAAAATACATCGTCAATGTATCTGCGCCAGAGTAAACAGTGTGACTGAAAATTACTACATGGATAAACAAATTCTGACTCAAAAAAGGCCATAAAACAGTTAGCATAAGGGGGCCATGTGTGACCCCATAGCTGTGCCTTGCAATTGAAGGTAAAAGGTATTTTCAAATAGAAAAAAGTTCTTGGTCAAAGCCAAATTCAACAGGTCAAATCCGCACCATCTGCACTGTGGTTTCCATTTCCCATAGGATACTATGGTACTGTACACTGCAGCAGAAACTGCTGCAGATCCGCAGGACCAAAACCGCTGCGGATCCGCAGCAGAATCCGCAGGGTGTGCACACACCCTTGGTGCTTTAAACCACTTCCAGCTATCTATGTAGAAAGTGCACCTGTTCATTTCCATCACTAAGACATAATTTATGCAACAAATGTACTCCGGTCCCTGAATAGAGTAATGTTTTTGGCAATGGCTCATGGCAGTTGAAAGATCCACTAAATTCATTCAGAGGCTTATGACTCTTAATGAATTTGGCTCATTTTACTGCAGATGACAGTTCATCAAGACTAATTTATGGGGCCCTAGTCATTTACACACAGTATTATGATTAGAATGTTTCAGAGCTACAGTATTGTAATGTTTATCGACAAGTCCAAATGCAAAATAAATATCTTTGACCAAAACTAATTGTGTTTACAAAGAATATTGAGTGATTAGCAAACTTTTCCATTTTAATTCTTAAGATTTGTGTGAAAAAAATCGATGGGAGCAAATATATCAGTTTTCAAGAAAGTAAATCTAGATTTAATTAAGGATATACTTCAGTATGAATTTATGCTTTGCCGTGTGCATGGACCTTGTGTGTTGGCACAGAGTGCCACAGAAACCTGAAGGAGAACTCAATATTAACCCTTTAAAGAGCCTTGTCAATCCTAAAAACTCCAATTTGCATACTTACAGAACAAGGGCAAACAAAAGGCAAAACTACAACAAGATAAAATATATATACTTTTTTAGATTTAGGTAAAGATTTAAAAGCAAATCCAGAAAACAGCGACATCACAGGAAAGGGACAAGCAAAAATAGCCCAAGTTATAAAAATACAAACACATGGATAGCACAATGATTATGATCTACAATGGACTGAGAGAATAATAAAAAAGTGATGTGAAGATAGCCGGTCATAGCAAGAGATCGATTGCTAGGTGCAAATGACTAGAAACGCATTCTTCAAAGCTTTTACGCCAGAATTTTGGCATAAAAAGACTTAAAAAGTTGCAAAATATTTGTGCAACTCAAGGCTGCTCTATCCTTTTGGACATTTAGCATTTTCTCTCCATTTGCGCCAAGCTCTGACAAAGGGGATAGAGCTGGTGCAGGATGGGGCGTGACAAATTTATGATGAGTGATGGTGTTCTCTAAAGCCCCTGTTACACACTGCGATATCGCTAGCAATATCGCTGTAAAGTAACCGATTTTGTGACGTTGCAGCGATATTGCTAGCGATATCGCTGCATGTGATACTTACCTCCGACCGGCTCCCCCGCTGGATATCGCTGATCGCGCGAGAAGCTGCTGGACCATTCCTCGTCGTCCACTTCCTGCGGCGCTTCCTGCTGTGACGACGAGCGACGCATGGAGCCGGGCGGGAGGACGCAGGATCGCCGCATCTGACAGGTAAGTAGCGATCCCCGTCCCCTGCGATGTCGCTGGTGAGATCTGCCTGAGTGGCAGCTCACTAGCGACCACCTAGCGATTCACCAGGGATCCTGACCGCGTCATATCGCTGGTCGGGATCGCTGGTGAGTCGCTAGGTGTAACGGTACCCTAAGCCACAAATCTTATTCCAGGAGAGATTGGAGAAAGATTGATGGCTAGGTGCACATGTCGCCAGAAGAATGCTTTAAAAAATAGAAGTGCAATTTTTTTTTATCAAGTAAATGAACAAAGCATAAATCTAAATCAAATCAATAATTGGTGTGACCTCCCTTTAACTTCAAAACGGCATTGAATAGGTTCTAGTGGGCAGTCACATGTAGGCGGAATGCCCTGTAAAAAGCAGGTCATCAATTGGCTGCTATGCTGTCGAAGGGATGTCAGCACTGCAGGAAATGCCTAATCCCGGGAACACCGTCACAGACTCACTGGTGGACCCGGGGAGGGTGAGTACGGTGTGGTTTGTTAATTTTTATAGTAAACTGGAGCCAAGGGAGAAGTTTAATTGAACAAGAAAAAACCTTTTAATTCTTCTACTCAATGGCGTAACTACAAAGTTACGGGCCCCGGTGCGAACTTTCAAATGGGCCCCCCCATGCCAAACTATCCGGTGCCCCATACTGGTATATATTTGTCCCACTTACTGTTGTTGTTCTGTAATGTAAAAAAGAAAATAACCCATTATACTCATCAGGGGCTTACGTAGAAGTCATGGGGATCCATATAAGAAGTATAATGCATTCCCTTAGTACTCCATATAATATAATGCACCCCCATAGTGCTCTATACAATACTGTATACTGCACAGTTCATAGTCATCCATGTAGTATAATCAAATGCACCTCCATAGTCATCCATAAAGTATAATGCACAGCCCATAGTACTTCATAGTAGTAAAATGTACTTCATAGTACTCCTATAAAGTATTGTGCACCCCATATCATGTATAGTATAATGATCTGACTTCACATTCTGCCCCATCGGTCTCCACATCCTGCCCCATCAGTCTCCACATCCTGCCCCATCGGTCTCCACATCCTGCCCCATCGGTCTCCACATCCTGCCCCATCGGTCTCCACATCCTGCCCCATCGGTCTCCACATCCTGCCCCATCGGTCTCCACATCCTGCCCCATCGGTCTCCACATCCTGCCCCATCGGTCTCCACATCCTGCCCCATCGGTCTCCACATTCTGCCCCATCGGTCTCCACATTCTGCCCCATCGGTCTCCACATTCTGCCCCATCGGTCTCCACATTCTGCCCCATCGGTCTCCACATTCTGCCCCATCGGTCTCCACATTCTGCCCCATCCGACTCCACATTCTGCCCCATCTGGCTCCACATTCTGCCCCATCTGCCCCTTCCCCCCCTCTTCTTCATGTGCAGTCCCATACAATGCTGCACATCCAAAATACTGAGGAGCTGCAGTCACATGAAGAAAATAAATAAAAACCAAAAAAGGCAGAACAATTAAAGGGTTGCTAAATCGACCAACAGCCATAATAAGGTCATACAAATGCTCCCTACAGGACACTCCTGAATACAACCTTGAAACCAAAACGACCACATAGGAGTATAGAGTCCATAGTTTTATATAAAAATATAAATTTATTGAACATATACTGAATAAATAACAATACATGTGTAGTAATCGCAGGAACGCGGGATGCAGTGACGAGACGAGAGATGGGATGAACTTTAAGATGTAATGTTTATATAAATATAGATGCCTATAGGGGCAACCAAACAAGCTAACAGCAGTTATCCTCGCAGGGATCAAAACAAGAATACACTGGTGACACAAACACAACTAACCCAGCAAAGACCGGTCACTATAGGGCAGCGGTATGGCCGACTACGGGTCCAGAATGTTAACTATAACGTGTCACTTATCCTCTCTGATGTTCGTCAGAGTGATGGTCGATGATGCTTCGGCGTATCAGCCGCTTGGCCCAGCCGACGAGGATTTGGCGGAGACTTTGGGCGTTCCTACGCCCCAGTGAAGTGGGAGGGCACAGCAGGCCCCTGAAGAGTTCCTCTGCGTCGCACCTCCCGGCGGAGGTGGGACGGCGTTGCCCGGGGACCGGACGGTGTAGGCCGCAGCCACCAGCTGGGGACGGGCAGCGGCAGCCACAGGTGGCGGTACACAGGCCGCAGCCGCAGGCCGGAGCCAAGCTGCGGGGGCCGCGGGCGGCAGCAGACAGGCCGCACCCGCGGGCTGGAGTCGGGCGGCCGTGGCCGCGGGCGGCAGCAGATGGGCCGCACCCACGGGGAAGAGTTAGGCTGCGCAGCCACAGGCGGCAGCGGACAGGCCGCACCCGCGGGGTGGAGTCATGCGGCGGAGACCGCGGGCGGCAGCGGGTGGGCCTCAGCCGCGAGGTGAATCGCCGGGCAGTGGTGGTCGGTGCCTCTCCATCGGACGGCTCGGTGCCGTCTCCCTTCTGTTGGTGGTGAGTCTCCCTTCAGTCTCTCCCGTGGCTGCTCTGCTCTCCTTGCTCTGGCTCTCTGGCACCCTCTAGCTTCCTTGCTCCTTCTCTCCTGCTCCGTTGACTGCCCTCTGCTGGCATCCTCAGCCCTTTTTATGTTAGCTCCTCCCTCAACCTTTCTAGAAGTCTCTGCGGTCAGTCCTCTAATTATGTCCCCCAGAAACAGTCCCCCTAGGAACCCTGGTGATCGCCCCCTTGGTTTCGGCCCAGACACACAGCGGGGACTCCTCCTCCTACACATGTATACAGACAAGGATCAGGTAATGATGGCTAAGGTCACCTATCAAAAATACACGATTGGTGGCTGCAGGCTCGGGTCCAGTTTTGCATATCATGGGTAAGCACTATGCTTGTATGATTTAATATATCCCAGCTTACTTTGGTGCACATGCAAATGACTTTGCTGGTTTAGAATATTCTATGTGTACATTTCTGGCACTTCAGCACTTTATATATTTTTGATAGGTGACCTTAGCCATCATTACCTGATCCTTGCCTGTATACATGTATTGTTATTCATTCAGTATATGTTCAATAAATTTATATTTTTATGTATAACTATGGACTCTATACTCCTATGTGGTCTTTTTGGTTTCAAAGTCACATGGAGCAGGAGCCTCCACAGGAACGGCTCTGATCTCACCCCACACTCTCCTCTCACAGATTTACCACAGGCACCACAAAAAATTCCACCAACCCTCCTGTAATCTTACCGGAATGGCAGGAACCGGAAATCTGCTGCTGGCTGATACCAGAGAAAACAAGCTGCACACAACCAGGAGCTGCTGCATTGAGAGCTGAAGGACCTGTGGTGATGTCATCATCATGTGATCAGGGGGCGGAGCTGATTAATGGTGAAGGCCTGTGATAATGATAACGTCACCATAGGTCCATCAGCTAAGTTCCTTATTTCACGTGTCGGCTGCTGTGCTGAATTGTGTGTGGTGTGCGGCGTGCACTCGGCAGATCAGGTGGAGGGCAGGTCTGTCTGTTGCCATGCGGGAGGAATCTCCTGCATGGCAACAGATTTTAACATTTTGCTGGTGTTGGCGTGAGTCTGATCTGCCGGGCCCCTGACTCCCCCGGGCCCGGTCACAGTGGCAACTGCTGCGACCGTGGTAGTTACACCCATGCTTCTACTTACACTTGGCAGGGAAGTTGTTCAAAACATCTTGAAAAATTAATCACAGATCTTCTATGATTGTAGACTTATGAAAATATTTCTGTTTCTTGTAATTCCACACAGACTCAAAGATTTATAACTTTGAGGAAAGTTTAGTCTTACTACTACAGATTTGTCCAGGAAGGTCACAATTAGCAGACAAGAGAATAGAATTAACAATTGGGGGATTATTGTAGCTGATAGGAATGTTGGATAACCGACGCTTAATCAAATCACCCTATACTTAAAGCCAGTGATCATTCCATTGTTTCTCTTATTATTGTGAGAAAGTGCTTTTGAAACAAAATAGTCATGAATGAAGAGATCTACAAATGATGTGGCTGATGTTTTTATAGCCACATCAATGTGCCAGCTAATGTGTTAACCCCTTACCCCCAAGGGTGGTTTGCACATTCATGACCAGGCCAATTTTTACAATTTTGACCACTGTCCCTTTATGAGTTAATAACTCTGGAATGCTTCCATGGATCCTAGTGATACTGACAATGTTTTCTCGTGGCATATTGTACTTCATGTTAGTGGTAAAATTTCATTCATATAACTTGCGTTTAGTTGTGAAAAAAACGAAAATTTTGCAGTTTTCCAACCTTGAATTTTTATGCCCTTAAGTCACAGAGATATGACACACAAAATACTTAAAAAATAACATTTCCCACATGTTTACTTTACATCAGCACAATTTGGGAATCAAAATTTTTTTTTGTTAGGCAGTTATAAGGGTTAAAAGTTGACCAGCGATTTCTAATTTTTACAACACCATTTTATTTTTAGGGATCACATCACATTTGAAGTCACTTTGAGGGGTCTATATGATAGAAAATACCCCAAAGTGACACCATTCTAAAAACTTCACCCCTCAAGGTGCTCAAAACCACATTCAAGAAGTTTATTAACCCTTCAGGTGCTTCACAGGAATTTTTTGAATGTTTAAAAAAAATGAACATTTAACTTTTTTTCACATAAAAATTAATTCAGGTCCATTTTTTTTATTTTACCAAGGGTAACAGGAAAAATTGGAATGCAAATGTTATTGTGCAATTTGTCCTGAGTATGTTGATATCTGATATGTGGGGGGGAACCACTGTTTCGGCTCATGGCAGAGCTCAGAAGGGGAGGAGCGCCATTTGACTTTTTCAGTGCAAAATTGGCTGGAATTGAGATTGGACGCCATGTCACGTTTGGAGAGCCCCTGATGTGCCTAAACATTGGAAACCCCCATAAGTGACCCCATTTTGGAAAACTAGACCCCCCAAGGAACTTATCTAACTATGTGGTGAGAACTTTGAACCCCCAAAGGACTTCACAGAAGTTTGTAATGCCCAGGCGTAAAAATAAAAAAATCATATTTTTTTCCACAAACATGATTTTTTTGTCCCCAATTTTTTATTTTTCCAAGGGTAACAGGAGAAATTGGACCTCAAAAGTTGTTGCCCAATTTGTCCTGAGTACGCTGATACCCCATATGTGGGAGAAAACTACTGTATGGGCACACGTTGGGGCTTGGAAGGGAAGTAGTGACGTTTTGGAATGCAGAATGGTCTGTGGGGGTCATGTCGCGTTTGGAGAGCCTCTGATGGGCCTAAACTGTTGCAACCCCCCACAAGTGACCCCATTTTGGAAACTAGACCCCCCAAGGAACTTATCTAGATGTGTGGTGAGCACTTTGAACCCTAAAGTGCTTCACAGAAGTTTATAATGTAGAGCTATAAAAATAAAAAAATCATATTTTTTTCCACAAAAATGATATTTTTGCCCTTAATTTTTTATTTTCCCAAGGGTAACAGGAGAAATTGGACCCCAAAAGTTGTTGTGCAATTTGTCCTGAGTAGGCTGATACCCCATACATGGGGGTAAACCACTGTTTGGGCACATGGCAGAGCTTGGAAGGGAAGGAGCACTGTTTTACTTTTTCAACGCAGAATTGGCTGGAATTGAGATCAGACGCCATGTTGCATTTGGAGAGCACCTGATGTGCCTAAACAGTGGAAATCCCCCAATTCTAACTCCAACCCAATCCCCAACACACCCCTAACCCTAATCTCAGCCCTAACTCTAGCACTAAACCTAGCCCTAACCCTAACCCTAGCCCTAGCCCTAATCCTAATGGAAAAATAGAAATAAATACATTTTTTTAATTTTTTTATTTTTCCCTAACTAAGGGGGTGATAAAGGGAGGTTTGATTTACTATTTATAGCAGATCAGATTTTTATGTTTGTCAGCTGTCGCACGCTAAAAGACGCTATTTATTGTAAAAAATACTTTTTGCATCACCATATTTTGACCCACGGAGTCATGTGAGGTCTTATTTTTTGCGGGACGAGTTGACGTTTTTATTGGTACAATTTTTGGGCTCGTGACTTTTTTGATCGCTTTTTATTCTGATTTTTGGGACGCTGAATGAACAAAAACCAGCATTTCAAGAATTTCTTTTGGGGGGTGCGTTTACACCGTTCCACGTGTAGTAAAATTGATAAGGCGGTTTTATTCTTCAGGTCAGTGCGATTACAGCGATACCTCATTTATGTCTTTTTTTATGTTTTGGCGCTTTTATGCAATGAAAACCATTTTATATAAAAAATAATTATTTTCGCATCACTTTATTCTGCGAGCTATAACTTTTTAATTTTTTCGCTGATGATGTTGTGTGGCAGCTCGTTTTTTGCGGTACAAGATGACGTTTTCAGCGGTACCATGGTTATTTATATCCATTTTTTTGATTGCGCTTTATTGCACTTTTTGTTCGGCGGTATGATGATAAAGCATTGTTTTTTGCTTTGTTTTTTATTTTTTAAGGGGTTCATTAAAGAAAAGGGGTTAACTAGTGGGACAATTTTATAGGGTGGGTCGTTACGGACGTGGCAGTACTAAATATCTGTGCTTTTATTGTTTTTGCTTTTTTTTATTTCCAACAAATGAATTTATTAGGGAATATTTTTTTTAATTTATTTAGTGATATTTAAAAAAATTATTTTACACTTATTTTTTTTTTTACTTTATTTTATTGTCCCGGGGGGGACATTACTGTAATGTGTCAGATCGATGATCTGACAGTTTGCACAGCACTCTGTCAGATCAGCTATCTGACAGGCGCTGCTGCAGGCTTTCTCAGCCCTGCTCTCTGCAGGCACTGTGGAAGCTGCCTCCCAGCAGACCCCCGAAGGCCCCCGTGGCCATCTTGGATTCGGGGGCCTGCAGGGAAGGAGACCCTCAGAGCAGCGCAGCACATCGCGCTGCTCGGGGGGTCTCAGGGAAGCATGGAGGGAGCGCCCTCCCTGCCGACGCTTCCCTAATCCCCCGTACACTGCGATCATGTGTGATCGCAGTGTGCCAGGGGTTAACGTGCCGGGTGTTGGGTGTCAGCTGTGATAATCAGTGCCGGGTGTCAGCTGTGATAATCAGCTGACACCCGGCCACGATCAGCGGCGACCCCCCCGGAGCGCCGCTGATCTCTTAGATGTACTATCCCGTTCCCGGTCATACAGGCCCGGGTACTGTGGATGGGATAGTACGTCTCATGTCAGAAAGGAGTTAAAATGCACAAATAATGTAGGATTAGGAGTTCCGCATCATCTGCACATACCCTAACTGGTTCCCAAACACGAGCACTTTATACTTACAAAAGTCAAGTGCCATCTGCTGCTAAGATTAAACAACTACTAATTGCTATATTCTTTTTTGGGAGTTACGAGTAGGGATTGAGAGCATTGAGATACTAAGAGCATGTAGTTCTTTTAAATAATCCTTTATGCAAAAACTTTCAGATTTGTATCCCTATCTTGATATCAATTAGCTATTTGTTTTTTTTAATAGACTTAATAAGACCATATGTCTATTGTGTACCTGTGTTGACATCAATACTTGGAGCTCTAGTCCTTCCTTATTTTCAGTACCTGTTGCTGATTAAAAAAAAAAAAAAAAAAAAAGATTTTCTAAATAAAAAAATAATTTTTTATGAGCAATTATTTGTCACTTCAAGTCTGTGCCGGGCATGATTCCAGACATCTGCTGTGAGTGTGTTTTGACATACACAAAGTTGTTGAGATTAGGGCTCTGTGGGGCTTTATGATCACTCCCAGGACTCCTTGTTCTTTATGCTGACGATAGTTCTAAGTGACATTAGTTGTACGTTTCACTTGATGCAGAATAAATTTGGAGTCATGACTCCCTGGTGGTATTGCACAATCAATATGTATATGCCTGTACTTCAGCATTGAAAATACCATTAATTCTCACTAAATTCCAAACTCTATTTGATGTAATACAGCCCCAAACATGCAAGGATTCTTCTCCATACTTCACTGTTACCTGCAGACACTTATCGTACTGCTCTCCAGTTCTTCTTTGGATAACAAACAGCCTTATGTTACAACCAAATATTTCATATTTTGACTCTTCAGTCCATAGCACTTGCTGCCATTTTTCTCCACCCAAGTTCCTATATTTTCAAGCATGCAAAATAAATTCAAAATTTTTTTAAAAAAATTATATATATATGTGTAAACAGCTCTGGCACAAATTAAGAGACCACTTTCAAATGTTCAGTTTGTCTGATTTTTCTCTTTATATGTATATTTTTGAGTAAAATGTAAATTCTTCCTTTAGTCTACAAACTTGTGACAAAATGTCTTCGAATTTCCAAGCAATAAATTTTGTTGCTTTTTTTTCTGTAAAGAAGAAATGGTCAAAATAAAAAAAAATAAAAAACCATACCAGTCTAGGGATGAGGGAGCCATGCATACCAGAGTAGGGATGAGGGTGCCATGTGTATCAGGATGGGGATGAGGGGACCATACAGCTCTGGCAAAAATGAAGAGACCACTTTCAAGTGTTCAGTTTGTCTGATTTTTCTCTTTATTGATATATTTTTGAGTAAAATGTAAATTGTTCTTTTAGTCTACAAACTTCTGACAACATGTTTCTGAATTTCCAAGCAATAAATTTTGTTGTTTTTTTTCTGAAGAGGAGAAATGGTTAAAATAAAAAAAAACAGTGCTTTCAGACTTCAAATAATGCTAAGAAAACAAGTTCATAATCCTTTAGAAACAACAATACTAATGTTTTCACTCATGAAGAGTTCAGAAATCAATATTTTGTGGAATAATCATGATTTTTAATCACAGCTTTCATGCGTCTTGGCATGCTTTCCACCAGTCTATCACACTGCTTCTGGCACAAAAATGTAAGTAGTTCTTCTTTGTTTAATGTCTTGTGACTATCCATCATCCTCTTGATTACATTCCAGAGGTTTTCAATGGGGTTCAGGTCTGGAGAATGGGCTGCCCATGACAGGGTTTTGTTGTGGTTGTCTCTTAATTTTTGCCAGAGCTGTATATAGATAGAAGAAAAGCCAGTAATTCATCTGCCATGTTCTGTAACATCACTGCAGGAGCCGACAGGAGAGAAGAGATGGATTATATACAGTAAATACAAATAGAATTGGTAGATCTCTCTCTGCAATATAAATACATATATATATATAATGTGTGTGTGTCACTGACATAGAATATATACAGTGTATATCTATTCTTTTCTAACCAGTCAGTGTGATTTTACTGTACAGCGCACATGAATTGCTGGCTTTTCAAAGGACACCGATGCGTATTTCTCGCAAGTCACACGGATGGTCCGTGTGGTGTGCGATTTTTTTTTCTCGCACCCATGGACTTTCATTGGAGAGACTTAGCGGATATACGCAGCAAATTGCAGTATGCTGCAATTTCACTCGCACGTATAATACGGCCGAGAAAAAAAATGGAGATGGTAGCTGCCCCATAGATTAACAGCGGTCCGAGTGCTATACAATGTTTTATCGCATAGCACTCATCCGTATTTCTCGCTAATGTGACTCCGGCCTCAGACTGTAAATTGGTAAACTCTTGTTTGCTCTCTTTTATGATGCATCTAGCAAATACCACCATATCATCTCTTGAAGAAACTGAAAGCAATAGTGGCTAAATGTCAGCTAGAGGCACTGGTCTCAAATCTTCTCCTTGAGGTAGAGGTTGCGTAATGCCCCAAACTTGGTGATTACTTTATTGTTTTGCATATGCATATGCTATTGAACTGGCCCTTAATTATTAAACTGTTGCACTGTTTCCTGCAAAGATATGTATTGCTTTATGCATGTATATTTGCTACATGCTCTATATTTGTGTGTGCTGCTTTAAGAAGTATGATTCAGCACTTCATACTCTAAAAAAATTTTCAGCAATTTTTCTGAGAAAATTTACAAAATGTATAAAACAAAATTTTTCGGGACCACGTCACATTTGAATTGACTGAGGGTCTTATGTGACAGAAAATAACCAAAAAGTTACACCATTTTAAAAGCAGCACCCCTCAGAGAGCTAAAAATTCCACAAGGATAATAGGAGGACATGGACCACAAAATGTGATGACAGTGGGTGTGGACTCACTGCACCACTGGTTAGCCCTGGAGGGGCATGACTTAGTGGCTCCCTGATCTTCATGAGTGCTTTTGTAGTTAGGCTTGGGCCATTAGAGTAGCCATCAGGTGCCACTCCACCTGCATCAGCTGACCAACGGGTCAAGGCAGGGATGCAAGGGTCAGAGAATACAGGCAGAGATATAGTCAGTTTGAGGTCGGGGCAGGCAACACAAGTTCCATTATGTAGCTATGGTCAGGAGCAGAGAGATCAAACAAGATGACAAGACAAGCTGGTTCAGTAATGGGGGAGATAAAGAACAAAACACCTTAACTGGGAACTAGATGCTAACTGCAAACTGGAACCAAAGCACAGGAAAAGGGTGGAGGAAGGAGCTGCCTAATAGTTTCTTTGCTGGCAGTGGATAGGCCAGGAAGGCTTATCTCTGCAGGACATAGCAGAGTTAATTTCCTGCAGAGACTGTCCACGCCTCCCTATAGCCAGCAGGAAGATGCAGCAGTGCAGAGTGTGCTACAAAAGGAAAACTCAGTTAGTCGGTCTGACATGAGGAGAAGCAGAGTAGTGATCGCAGTGAGTGAGAAGTGCAAGTTACCAGTGGGACACAAAATTTGTTGTACAATTTCTCTTGAGTACATAAATACTCTGTTTGGTGAAAAGCTACTGTTTGGGACAAAGGAAGGAGCACTAATTGACTTTTGAAGCACATCATTCTCTGGAATAGATAGCGGAAGCAATGATGCGTTTGCAGAACCCCTGATGTGCCTAAGCAATGGAACCCCAAAAAAGTGACATAATTTTGCAAACTACACCCTTCAAGGAATTTATATAGAGGTGTGGTGAGCACTCTGAACCCCCAGATGTTTCATATAATTTTAAAATGTAGAGCTGGGAAAATTAGAAATAATAATTTTTCCCACCAAAATATTACTTTTTAGCCAAATTTTTAATTTTCATAAGGTTAATGGGACGCCCTCACACCCAGGGCTGTGGGGTACTCGGTACCGGGCCCAGTGGATCTCAATGGGAGTTGTCACGGTAGCTGTGACCCGGCCCGTGGCCCTGGGCGCCCATTGTAAATGTTCAGTGTGAATGAATAAGTCGTGACGCTACCTGTGGTGTTCGGCAATGTAGATGTTAGGCCGACGCTGCAGACAGATCCTCTGGGACAGATGGTGTGGTGCAGCAGTGATGGTATAGCCCTCCACAGGCAGGGCTGTAGTCCCAGGGCAGAGTAGGTATGGTGACACTTAGATGGTGTAGTGTCAGGCGCAGGGGAGGTGGCAGTGCCGGGCAGGTTGACGCAGGAATAAGTGGAGGACACCAGGGCATGTAGTTCCAAAGCTTTACTCAGTCTGTCGTACAAACAGGTGCCTACTTCTGTGCCGTGTCCTCCGGGTCTGGGACTCAGTCAACCCCCAGGCCAGATGGAATACTCCTTTCCAACACTCCGCCAACTTGTGCCTTTCTGAACGTCTCCTCTTATAGCGCTTTTGAGTGAATTACTCCTAGTACTGAGTTACACTGGAGTCCCTCCTGTCTGATGTTCCTATGAACTCTACTTGTACGGCAGACAGCTGTAGCCTGCTTCAGGGCCTCCTTGCTACTACGTCCCGGCTCACTATCCAGTTGCTGTTGTGCCCCCAAGTCTTGTGTGGGAATAAAGTGGTCACTACTTCTATTCCTCCGGTGTCTGCTGCAGGACCATTAGTATCCGTACAACCTCGGGGACCGGGCCCCGGCCTTGCGCTTAGAACTTCTAGGAAGGGTTCTCTTCTCACTCACGTCCTCTGTTCTCTTTTACTCCTCACGTTCCGTACTAATCCTTTCTTTCTATGGAGAGTCAAGCTTTCAGTCTATGTTGCTCTCTCTTTCCCGTGCCAGCAGATCCAGATCACTGGGATCACTTCCATCCATCTATCCCTCTCTCTAGGAATCTTTTTCTCTCGCCAACTATGGACTCGCTCACTTAAACTCTTCCCACTCCTTGAAATGTAATCTAACTCCACCCACCTCCCAGCACGTTTCATGTTCCAAGCAGGGAGCCACCAATGGGTGCTTGCTATACTCCAAGCAGGGAGCTGCCGAAGGTGCTTTGCTACACTACTTTGTGGTGTGGGGTGCAGGTGTTGGAGCGTGGTCAGGAGTCTCCACCTTACCTGGATGGTGGGATACCACACCTCAGGAGGAGGTGCAGTACCTCTGTGGCGACTGAGCCTCAGGGGCGCCACATAAACAGGTGAGAATGGACCCTTAAAATGATACTCCATATGTGGTGGAGAATTACTGTTTGAGCACACGGCAAGACTTTGAAGAGAAGGACTAATATTTTAATTTTGGTGTGCCTCAAATGTGATCTCAGTTTGGAAACTACTCCTCTCAATGAATTTATCTAGGGGTATAATAAGCATATTAATCCTTCAGGAGATTCACAGAATTGTGTAACATAGGACTGAGTAAATTAAAAATTAAAATGTTGCTTTGACCCCAAATTTTTCATTTTTTAAAAGAGGTAATAGGAGAAAATGAACAGTACAATTTTGTTACGCAATTTCTTCTGAGTACGCCAATACCACATATGTGGTTGAAAACTACGTTTGAGGCACAGTGCAAAGCTAATATTGCAGTACAGATTTTGTTGGAATGGTTTGAGGGTACCATGTCACATTGACAGCGCTGCAGGGATGCCAAAATATCAGACACCCCCATAAGTGACCCCACATTACAAACTATTCCCCTCAATGAATTCATTTAGGAGTAAAGTGAGTATATTGGCACCACTTGTGTCTCAAAGAATTTTATACCATAGGTTGTGGGAAAAAAATCATGTTTATCGTTAAAATGTTGTTATAGCACCAAATTTTTTAATTTTTATAAGGGCCAATAGTAAAAATTAGACCACACAGTTTCTTCTGCAATTTCTCCTAAATCCGCCAGTACCCTACATCGGGAGCTACTTTTCAGGCACAGTGAAAAGCTCAGAAGGGAAGGAGTACCATATTGGAGTGCAGATTTTGCTGTTATAGTTGTGTCATGTCACATTGGAAGAGCCCCTGAGGTGCCAGAACAGCAGGGTCCCATTTTGTGACCTATACCTCTCAATGAATTGCCCTAAATTTTACATTTTCACATGGGGAAATGGTAAAAATGGCCCTAAAATTTGTCACACATTTTCCACTGAACGTGACAATATCCCATATGTGGTTGTACAGTAAAGCTTAGCGACACAGTGAGACTTTGGAGGGCACGAGTGCTATTTGAGTCTTGGAGAACAAATATTGATAGAACAGTTTGCAGACTCCATGTAAAGAGCATTCAAGTGCAAGAACTGCTGAATTCTTCCTCAAGTGACCCCTATTTTGGAAGTTTCACCCTTCTGGGAATTTATCTACAGGTATAGTGACGAATTTGACTCAATGGGTGTTTTCCACATCAAGCAACAATGGATGCTGCCAGGGGCTGGTTGGCAAATTTTAGCCTGGGGGAAAGCACAAAGCATTGGCCCATGAGTGTCATGGTCCATCCTTATTCTTGGGTCTAATGTAGCTGTAACCGAGTTACAGCTACTAACAATCCATTTCATAAAAATCGCAGCCTCTTTCTGCTCTACTGTTAGAAATTAATTTACACTCAGGTTACAGGATAATGATGTTGACACTCGGAGTACGGGATAATGACACTGACCCTCGGGTACCGGACAATGACACTGACACTCGGAGGTGTAATCTCTTATAAAGCCCCTTCCAGTCGAATTAGTGATATGACTAAAAGCCGGCAGATAGTGTTATTGGACCTGCCAGCTTCCCTTTTAGTGGTAAGCAACATCAGGAACAGTCCATTCATAATTTTCACCCTTATTGTATAATAACTTTGCCCAGATTTAATCACATGACCTTTTTCCGTAATTGCACACCTGAACCCCTCACCTGTGGTATAATAATTATAGTCCCCTCAGCACCTCCCTTTCTCCCTGATCATAGTCAAAATCCCCTACTAACTACACACTGCCATAGAATAATAATCTCTTCCAATCATATATCCACTTGTAGCAATCATTCCCCCTCCAACTCCCCAACCCAAATTTATGACAGTAACACCACAAAATGTTTTTGGCCAAGATAAATGTCCCCATAATGTACCCAGGGTCGTACTGGCCCACCGGAGAACTGGATGATTCACCAGTGGGCCAAGGCACTGGCACCTGCTGGCTTATTGGCCAGCAGCTGCCTAAGGCCCCCACTGCTCCAGGGGCCCACCAGCCAGTGGTGTTTCGCTAATAACGGCACACTCAGCTGCTATGGAACCCCTGATTCAAGGAGGCCCTCCTAGTGCCAGAGAGCAGCAGCTGGAGACAGGAGCCTGTCCTCGCTGCTAAAGAGAAATGAATATTCACGCATCCTCATGCCCCCATGGGCATGGAGAGGAGTCAATACCATTTCAGTTTAATAGCGGGCAGCATTAGCCGCAGGATGAGGCTAACACTGCCAACCAGTGCTGCTGAATCGGAGCCCCAGAGGTGGGCCACTAAAGGGTGGCGAATCCTGATTGAGATCCCTGCAGCTTGGGACCGGAACAGAGTTGCCCGACACTTCCTGTCTGACTCAACACGGCTGGATGACATCATCATTCAGTGTGGCTGTTTCAGAGTGGAAGGTGCCGGGATGTGCTGCGGCTGCTGGGAACATGCGGAGAGGTGCGTGGGTGTTGTGTGTGTGCGTGTCTCTGCCTGCCTGCATGTGTGCGGCTGTGTGTGTATGTGGTGCGATGCTGTGTGTGTGTGTGTGTGTGTGTGTGTGAGAGAGTGGTGCGGTGCTGTCTGTGTGTGGTGCTGTATGTGTGATAGTGGTGGTGTGTGTGTATTGGATGTATTGGAGATTGGCAATGATGTGAGTGATGGAGAGAACAGTGATGGGGGTGGTGGGGGAGAAGGCAATGTTGATGATGGTGGAAAGGACTATGGGGTGGTGGGGGAGGAAGCAATGATGGAGGTGGTGGGGAGAAGGCGATGGTGGTGGTGGGGGGAGGCAATGATGGTGGTGGGGGAGGCAATGATGATGGTGGTGGGAGTGGCAATGATGAGGGTGGGGGAGGCAATGATGATGGTGGGGAGACAATGATGATGGTGGGTGGAGGCAATGATGATGGTGGTGGGGGAGGCAATGATGGAGGTGGTGGAATGGGCAAAGATGATGGTGGGGGGAGGCAATGATGGCGGTGTTGGAATGGGCAATGATGGGGGTGGTTGGGGAGAAAGCAATGATGGTTGTGGTGTAAAGGACAATGATGGTAGTGGTGGAAAGGACAATGGTGGTGGGGAGGAGGCAATAATGGAGGTGGTGGGTGAGAAGGCAATGATAGAGGTGGTGATGAGGACAATGATGGGGTAGAGGGGGAGAACAATGATCGAGGTGGAGGGGGCTGCATTATACCGTTTCAGGGGGGCTGCATTATACCCTATGAGGGGGCTACATTATATTCTGTGTGGGGCTGCATTATTCTCTCAGGGGGCTACATCACACTATATGAGGGGAGCTGCATTATGCCTAATGAGGGGTCTACAGTATATTCTATGGGGGGCTGCCTTATGTGTGGGTTGCATTATACTCTGAGGGGGCTACATTATATTCTGTGAAAGGGCTGCATTATACTATATGAGGGGGGCTGCATTATATTCTGTGTGGGGTCTGCATTATTCTCTCAGGGGGCTACATCACACTATATGAGGGGAGCTGCATTATGCCTAATGAGGGGTCTACAGTATATTCTATGGGGGGCTGCCTTATGTGTGGGTTGCATTATACTCTGAGGGGGCTACATTATATTCTGTGGAAGGGCTGCATTATACTATATGAGGGGGGCTGCATTATATTCTGTGTGGGGTCTGCATTATTCTCTCAGGGGGCTACATCATACTATATGAGGGGAGCTGCATTATGCCTTATGAGGGGGCTACAGTATATTCTATGGGGGGCTGCCTTATGAGGGGATTGCATTATACTCTGAGAGGGCTACATTATATTCCGTGGAGGGGCTGCATTATACTATATGAGGGGGGCTGCATTATGCCATATAAGGGTGCTACATTATATTCTATGGGGGAGCTGCATTATAGCTGTGGGGTGCTTTATTATAACCTATGAGGGGGACTACTTTATTTTCTATGAGGGGGCTAGCCCAACCCCTGCTACATAATTAAGACATGTACTACCTTATATTATACCGTGATATTAGCGCGTTTTACCACACAATTGGTGGTCTTGAATTTATTACTATGTAGCTACATAGTGGGCCCCAAGAATGATTTTCTCTGGTGGGCCCAAGGTGCTCCAGTCCGACACTGAATGTACCCAATTGATCCAGAGCACTGCTGCCAATGTGACAAAACCACATTCCCACTGACAGAAGCACTCAACAAGTGTACTGATTGTTACAACTCACAGCCAGATTGGAGCAATGGTTCAGGGTCAGTAGCATTCCTGCCAAGAGTTCCTCTCTGATTCACACTATAGGAACGGAGAGAAGCGCAAATAGGGTCTTATTCGATAAACAGGGTATGAAATGTATTAAAATTCTACTCACCTGATATAGGAGAGGTATAGCGCATGAAATTATCAGTCAGCTGCCGCACAATCACAGGTCAGACCAGTGACTGCCGAAACATATAGTTTAATGGAACTTTTTTTATGGATTTAGTGCGCTGCTTAACATGACACACAATTACTTGTGCATTAACAGATCGATGTTTTATTCATATTGCCATATTTCCAACACGTTTCGAAGTACAAATCACTTCTTCCTCAGGGGATGATATACACAGTTTATATCATCCCCTGAGGAAGAAGTGATTTGTACTTCGAAACGCGTTGGGAATATGGGAATATGAATAAATCATCGATCTGTTAATGCACGAGTAATTGTGTGTCATGTTAAGCAGCGCACTAAATCCATAAAAAAAGTTCCATTAAACTATGAGTTCCTCTCTGGAGGGCTAGATAAAGGCATGTCACATATAACATGTTACGTGGGCACGCCTCAGGATTCTGATTCGCGGACTTAAAGTTATACTGCCAAATGACCTAACTGCTATGATAATACACAGTTCTGGCTGCCAGGTGCTTTAGCACTGTATCTTACATTAAATAACCTGAGGCTGCAATCCAATCTACAAGATGAGCTGCAGCTCCTAATAGATTATAGTGGAGATGTTGAGGATTTAACGGTGCAGAATTGTTAATGTACTTGGCGGTCAGAAGGCCCTGAAACAATGGTAAGTGACCGGCCTAGGGGCATATGCACCTATGTCCTCTGGCGTAGCCGCCGCTGGATGTTGGTGAGTGAAAATTGCAAATCTGCCATTCTAGTGCCCGTACATTGTAACTCCTAGTATGTTGTATTTGTAAGGTGTGCAGGGCAATAGTCATGGGCGAGGGGAAGCTGTTCTCCAAAGTCTTGGCACCCCCACACACACAATGTTTTGTGTGAAGTGAGTAACACTGACTTTTGCTTCCAAGGGCTCCACTTGCTCCATTATCTCAGGCTCAGTCACATAGTTAACACGTGATGCTTGATCCTTTTTAAACAATTCAACTTTAGTTAACATATTAAGTTCAGTCTTAGTCACAGATGCTGCACACTGTGTTACAGTGGTAATAGTTACTGAAGCCTGCATTATTCCTCTCTTTCCTGGCACTTCTTGCCTCTGGAATGTCCCGCCCGGGTCTACAGCATCCCAGAACTCTGACTTGATTTCTGTCTGTGAATCCCTGTCCCTTTGGGGATGAAAGCAAGGCAGGCTGCTCCATACATTTTCTAGGCCGTAGGCCTCAGATTTTCCGGGATGAACCACTGAAATTGTTTTTTGTCGTTCTCATGCTGCCATTTATTTCTGCTTTCTGTTTGCTTCGTATACTACTTGACCATCAATCCCCTGGCCCTGAGCTCCTGCTTCAACACTTCTTATCTACTCCAAAGAATAATATCTCCAACTCTATCGACATATCTATCTAATGTGATGTGGCAACCCAGTATATTTCCATTGATAGATGATGGATCTAAGTGAGGGCTTGCTTTTTTGTGGATTGAGTTGAAGGTTTTATTGGGAATATTTTACATAAAATTTTGGATCACATTTATTGTCTGCTCTACGCTGACCACTTACATTGGGGGTTCCATCTAAGTATCTGAATGGTGAGATTCAGATGAGACCCCCAATAGATTCATTCACTATGATGAGGCAGGCGGAGTTACTCTGGACTCTGTCTAGCCTCTTTACAGATGTCCTTCTTTTCAGAGATGCACAAACCTGTGGTCGACAGTGCAGTGGCACCTGCGCAGTAGCATCTATCGCATTCTGAATTATGCTACTGTGCAGGCATTGCCGGTGCCATTTTGAGGAAGAATTTTTTTTTTTTCTCAACAAATTTATATCACTAAATAAAATGAATATATGGATATTATAGATTTGATCATGCTACAGCGCAGGCACCAGCAACTGCATGATGAATGTAATTTTTTTCCAAACAATAAGATATACAATATACAAAATAGGGGGCAGGTCACTGAGGGATCATAAGCCATACAGATGAATATGCAAGAAGAGCACCACATAAAGACCCCACAGGCTGCCCTGAAGTGCCAGAATATCATTAACTGAAAGCTGAAAATAAAGATTAACAACCATAAGACGGATTTCATCAACCAAGGTATCATTTTAATCAGCATAACGGCACCAACCTGACACTGTCTTTAGGTTACTTGGCACAATCCTGCTGACCGGTTCACTTTAGGCTGAGTTCCCGGCAACGACTGGGCGAGCACAACTTATGTTTCCGCATGATAGCCATGACATAACTGCATGTCATATGTCAGGAACCCCTTCCTGATCATGATGTACAGTTACGCCAAATGTTGGGTAGGGGTTTAAGAAATCTTATTTGGGATTCCACCTTGAATCCAATATAAATATGGAATGGTCCCTAAACCCAATACAACCTTATATTAAACTAAAATCTGGTTTATATAATGAAATATAAAGTATATAAAGTACAGCAAGTAGCACAATGAACTTCAATGAGAAAGACTGAACACCTTCTGTAACACTTTTGATTGGATTTTTACAGGTTTACCAGAGTTAGATCAGATACTGACTGTGCTTCTAACTACTGAAATGTTTGTGGGAGGATGCATAGCTTTTTTCCTGGACAATACCATACCAGGTAATGTATACTAGTAAGTATGAAGCGTGAAACATTGACATGTTCATGAATTATATTTATTCAGGTCTCCAATATTAGGGAGTGTCTTAATGCAGACACAACATTTCCACAGTCTAAGGCCACGTTCACATGTCAGTATTTTACATCAGTATTTATAAGCAAAGCCAGGAGTGAGTGAAAAATACAAAAGTGATGCAGATGTTTCTATTATACTTTTTCTCTGATTGTTCCACTCTGGATTTTGGCTTACAAATACTGACCAAGTACTGACCATGTGAATTTGGCCTAAATCTTATAAACAATCCTGACTAAACATTATGAGAAGAATCAATGAGGATTGGGTTTGGAAAAATGCTGTACTTCACTTCTTGAGGAAACAGTGACTATGAAGTGCACAATAGGGTAAAACCCTAATATAGGAGATAGTAAAAATAATATGTTTGCTCACATTGGGTGGTTGTACAAAGACACAATCACTATTAGGCCGGGATCACACATGAGAGAAACTCGGACGAGGCGGCAGTGTCGGGTATTAACATGTTAAGCCCCCGTTACACACTGCGATATCGCTAGCAATATCGCTGTAAAGTCACCGATTTTGTGACGTAGCAGCGATATTGCTAGCGATATCGCTGCATGTGATACTTACCTCCGTCCGGCTCCCCCGCTGGTTATCGCTGATCGTGCGAGAAGCTCCTGGATCATTCCTCGTCGGTCACTTCCTGCGGCGCTTCCTGCTGTGACGATGAGCGACGCGTGGAGCCGGGCGGGAGGACGCAGAATCGCCGTGTCTGACAGGTAAGTAGCGATCCCCGACCCCAGCGATGTCGCTGGTGAGATCTGCCTGTGTGGCAGCTCACTAGCGACCACCTAGCGATGCACCAGCGATCCTGACCGCGTCATATCGCTGGTCGGGATCGCTGGTGAGTCGCTAGGTGTAACGGTACCCTTAGACTTGTCTGAGTTTCTCACATGTGTGATCCCGGCCTAAAGGATCAGATAGCCAGCTGCCTCTGCCCCGTGGCTGTATTTAAATCCACCACATGGAATTTACCAAAACAGGATAAAAACATTTTTAGGCTGTGTGCCCACGTTGCGTTTTTGGAAGCGTTTCCGCAGCGTTTGTGCCGGATCAGACGCTGCAGAAATGCTTACAAGATGCTTCCAATTAATTTGCATGCATTTTTGGCTTTTTGTGCCAATGCATGCGTTTTTAACCGCTCAGGAATCGCTTAGCGGCTAAAAACGCAGCATGCTCATTAATTTCCGCATAGCTGAGCGTTTTCAGCATTCCCCCAATGTTCCCAGAAAACGCGTGTCAAAAAACGCGCCAAAAACGCGTGGCTTTTTGGCAAAAACCGCGCAAGAATCACACGGAAAAAGACGTGCGTTTTCTGGGTAAGGGGATGCGATTCCTGAGCGTTTAAAAACGCTAACGTGAGCACATAGCCTTAAAAATTGGCTGGAAATTGCTGGAAACAAGTCTCTTTCTGCTATATTCTTAGTAGGTTCTTTATTATCCACTACACATTTCAATGCAACGCTGGCATCTTTATCAGGTGTAAAAAGACATTTGTGTAAAGTTAAGGGTGAACTCGCCTGTATCCAAGCATTGTTATTCCTCAACGCTTCACCACACTAATAATGCTCTCTCTATGTTAAATTGTGGCAAAATTGTGACCAAACCAACGAAAAAGGAGTGTCCAACTGCTTTACAGATATAGCAGAACTTATCTTAATGCAGATAACACAAAACCAGAATAAAATGGCACAAAAGATTAAAAGGCCAAGGCAGGACACAAACAGGAACGGTCATTTCATGCTCCTTATTGGAATTTGCCTGGCCCAACACATCTTTAGGCCAAGGCGTGTCTTATACACTTTTCTTTTATCCAAGCAATAAAGTATAAAAACAGGGCATATATTAAACATTAATGTTACTATATATATAGTAGATCAAAGATCTCCATTATACCAATTAAAACTATATATCATAAAAGGTATTCAATTCATTTTTTAATTAAACTCAGTGAGCTTAGAGTATTAGCTATAATAATCCAAGTTGTAAAAATACACTGCTCAAAAAAACAAAGGGAACACTAAAATACCACATAATAAATATCACTGAGTGAAATACTCCAGTTGCAGCTCTTTATTCATTATTTAGTGGAATGCGTTGAGAACAATAAAACATAAAAATGATCAATGTATATACTGTCCTTTCTCCTGATATCTGCTCGTTGCTTTGGAGACTGCACTGACAGACCCAGCTACCCTTCTTGGCACAGGTCGCATTGATATGCCATCCTTGATGAGCTGCACTACCTGAGCAACTTCTGTGGGTTGTACGGTAAACACCACCTCATGCTACTGTAACCTCAGGGATGGGAACAATGACAAAGTGCAAAAGTGACCAAAACAACAGTCAAAAAGGATGAGAACAGGGAAATGGTCTGTGGTCACCCCCTGTACAACCACTCCTTTATAGGGGCTGTCCTGCTAATTGCCTATCATTTTTACGTGTTGCCTGTTCCATTTGCACAAGAGAACTTGATTCAAAATTAATGTTGCTTTATACCTGGACAGGTTCATTTCACAGGAGTGTGATTGACTTGGAGTTACATTGTGTTGTTTAAGTCTTCCCTTTATTTTTTTGAGTAGTGTATTTTATGTCTATCACCTGTATTTTGAAAAATAAGAATGTGTTCCAAACCAGCAAATTTCAATAGATTCCATCAATCTCACATCTCTTGAGAGTATTTCCTGTTGTGAACACTTGTGACCTGACTTCAGAGTTTGGGCTCCCTCTGGTGGTTGCTGCGGGTAATGAAGCTGGTCGAGTTGACAGAAGTCAATCACCTGAAGAAGATGACTGGAGATCAGGTGTTACAGACTGGGAAGATTTAAGTGAGCAGGCTTCCCTCAGTTGTTGCTGGTGATTGGTTTTCTTCCTGTGCATTTTGAAGTCCACTTGCTCCCTGCTTGGTCCTGCATCGTTCAGATAAGTTATTTGTTTGCTGGAATCTTTTGCATTTGATCCAGTTTTTACCTTTCTCTGCTTTCTGCTTTGTTGTTTTGGTTCAGCATTGCTCCCTGATGGGAACTGTACTGGACCCCATTCCATATGCCACAGGTTATGTCAGTCTGTTCAGTATTGCTAGTCCCCTGTTATATCAGTATCTTTTGTTTTGCTTCCAGTTCACACCAGAATTCTGATCTAGTGGGGGAGAGATCGTGTGGCCTCAGTATTTTTGCATATCAGACATGTTGGATTTTTCTTAGGGTTTTGTCTGGCCTCATATCTTGAGTTTTGGGCCTGCCGCCTCATATCGGACCTCATATCTTGTGTTTTGGGCCTGCCGCCAATTCCAATTGATTTTCCTGGTCTAGTGTCATAAGATGAAGTGCTCAGCATTTAAGTAGATAAACGTCTACATTTCAGTTTATCATCCTTTCACTAAGCCAAATGAAAACCAATGTAGTCCAGTTAATCCCCTTATCTGGAGTCATATGATGGACCGGTCAGCATTTAAAGTGGTGAGCATCTATATACCAATTATCCTTCTAGAAAAGGATGAACCATCCACAAGGTACATGGTTGAGGGGGTGAAGTTCTAATAATAATGGTTTAAGCCATCTGTGCCTTGACCAATACCATATGAGGTCTATATCTCTTTCAGACTGAGTCGCTTCCTCTTGTTAAAAAAAAAGTGGGTGTATCATACAGATGATGGTTATCACTTGGTTTTCTCAATTTGTTTGATCAAAAACTAACCTGTTTTGCATTTAAACATTTTCAACTAACTATCTTCATGGTTATATTGTCTAATTAGCGTGCTTTTAAGTTGCAGAATCAATGCCATTATAAAGAAGAGGCAAAATTCTATAATCTCTAAACAAATGTTTGATCATTTTTATATTGAATATCTTGGACCTCTCTTTTTTGCCTGTTCTAGTTGTGTCAGCTGTTAATACTTGACTAGGATGTGATAACCAGAAATTCTCTAAGATGGAATTCTCAAACTACAGTTGTTCTTTTCGGCTAAAATAAATTTTTTAGGATGACTTAACATTGCGCCCTAAGGGACACACCAAGAAGAAAGTAGAATTTTTATAACGGCGCAGCATGGATGAATGGGACAGGGCCTGTCCCAGCATTTCAAGCTCACAAATTGATCAGTAAGAGGTGGATGAGTGACGAGTGTAGGCCTGGTGCGCTGAGATCCCTTCCATTAAAGGCAACCCACCAGATGGATACTCAACTTGGAGTCTCCACACTTTAAAAAAATATTGGCATACACCAGTAAAGTGGTATCAATTTTCCCAGAGTAGAAATAGTATAATGGGGCTCTGAAAGTCCCTTCCACTATAAGCAACCCACCAGATGGAGACCCAACTTGGAGTCTTCACATTTCAAAATATTATTGGCACACACCACTAAATTGGCATCAATTTCCTCAGCGTAGAAATAGTATAATGAGGCTCTGACACCCCTTCCACTACAGGCAACCCACCAGATGGAGACCCAACTTGGAGTCTTCACATTTCAAAAAATTATTGGCACACACCACTTATGTGGCACCAATTTCCCTAGAGTAGAACTAGTATAATGGTGCTCTGAGACCCCTTCCACTACAGGCAACCCACCAGACTGAGGACCAACTTGGAGTCTTCACATTTGAAAACATTATTGGCACACACCGCTAAAGAGGCATCAATTTCCCCAGAGGAGAAATATTATAATAGGGCTCTGACATCCCTTCCACTACAGGAAACCCACCAGATGGAGACCCAACTTGGAGTCTCCACATTTCAAAACATTATAGGCACACACCACTAAAATAGCATCAATTTGCTGAGATGATGTAGCTGGACCAAAGGATTAGCACAAAAGATTTGTATGCTGAAATGTGGACTGGTGGTGGTGCCACACAATTAGCACAAAGGATTTAGATGCTGAAATGTGGACTTGTGGCTGGACCATACAATTAGCCCAAAGTATTTAGATGCTGAAATGTGTACTGGTGGCTGGAACCACACAATTAGCACAAAGGATTTAGATGCTGAAATGTGGACTGGTGGCTGGACAACACAATTTGCACAAAGGATTTAGATGCTGAAATGTGGACTGGTGGCTGGACCATACAACTAGCGCAAATGATTTATATTCTGAATGTGGACTGGTCGCTGGACCACACAATTAGCTCAAAGGATTTACATGCTGAAATGTGAACTAGTTGCTGGACCACACAATTAGCACAAAGGGTTAATATGCTGAAATGTGGACTGGTGGCTGTACCACACAATTAGCACAAAGGATTTATATGTTGAAGTGGTGACTGGTCGCTGTACCACAGAATCATCAGCACTATGGATTTATATGTTGAAGTGACAACTTGTGAGTGCACCACAGAATTAGCACTCCAGATTTATATGCTGGAAGGTCGATTTGACACAGTATCCTATGTATGTGAACTAGCTGAGAATAAATTGCCTAGCTAACTTTTTGACCAATGGCAGCAACAGCCTCACTAAGCTGTTACACTCACAAAATGGGGCCAAAGTCACATGTCCACTTTTAGTATGAACAAGGTTGTGTGACTTCGGCAGTCAATGACACAAGCCCTTGTGTCTGTACATTATGGATGGATTTTGCGCTCTGATTGGCTGCCGGAATCTCCACACATTAAGCTAATTAAAAAAATGAATAACAGTTGCCACTCCTCTGGCTTCTCCCCATCCCCCACCCTTAACGAACGGGTCCCCCCTGCTCATCATACAGCACCACTATCCTAACCAAAGTCCTAACAAAAGAATTAGTGAAAACTCGATCATTTACTTAACTTTGGCCGAATTTTGCCAATTTTGACAAAAATGCTTGGGATTCCGAACACGAATACGAATATGCAAGGTTGGTGCCTTATTTGAGGTTGACGAACCTTTTCCAAACAAGTTCACTCATCTCTAATTCTCAGCTTTTCAGGATTTTATGAAATTCCCCACATTAACAGTATCTTCAGTCCAGCCAATCGCAGTTCGAGATCACTGCCTTTTTTATACTGATTTTACCTTTCCACAGATAGTAAACATGGCATTGATTTGGGGCTTATAGGCAGGTGCTACACTTATGAGAAAACATGCATATTCTTCCCCGATTAGTCTTCAAGCTGAAAATGTATGTCCGATCACTATCATATCCACACACACACCAATATTCCTAACTTTTCACTGGTGCCTCTGTTACTGGTGTAAATATATAACATTTCCCTGGAAGGGAACAATGTATTTCCTGGGGACAAAAGGCTTCTTCCACTTCTCTATGTGTAAACACATGTCCCTTTTGTTTTTAGACCCTCTGAAAAGACCTTGAGTCTAATTACTTGTCCATTCTATAAATCTCAGTCTTTCACACAAAATACATCCTCTCTCAGTCACCTGGGCTTCAAAAGGATTTCCTGCATTTTAATTAGGATTCCTCACTATGTTATATGTTAACTGTGTGGTCCTATTGTCAAAAGAGGTTGGTAGCTTGTAAGCTCTCTTTCCTGCTCTAAAGCCCCCGTTACACACTGCGATATCGCTAGCAATATCGCTTTAAAGTCACCGATTTTGTGACGTTACAGCGATATTGCTAGCGATATCGCTGCATGTGATACTTACCTCCGACCGGCTCCCCCGCTGGTTATCGCTGATCACGCGAGAAGCTGCTGGACCATTCCTCGTCGGTGACTTCCTGCGGCGCTTCCTGCTGTGACGACGAGCGACGCGTGGAGCCGGGCGGGAGGACGCAGGATCGCCGCGTCTGACAGGTAAGTAGCGATCCCCGTTCCCAGCGATGTCGCTGGTGAGATCTGCCTGAGTGGCAGCTCACTAGCGACCACCCAGCGATTCACCAGCGATCCTGACCGCGTCATATCGCTGGTCGGGATCGCTGGGGAGTCGCTAGGTGTAACGGTACCCTAATTCTGTGAGAGAGAGGAGGGAGGGGAGTGAATGCCCTCTCAATGGTGGCTTTAGGAATCTTAATATTTTCTATGACCGTAACCAACCATACATATAAGTGAAGTCTGTAAATATAGACCCTCTCTGAAAAAAAGTTGTAACCAGTCAAAGATTTCCTTTTTTACTCTTGTTTGCACTCTTTGGTGGAAGCTCCAAATCGATATAGGTATTATCTTCACTGAATGATATCTAAAACTTTCACAATCTACTTTTGATAAGCACTATCCGTTGAACTAGGATATCTTGGGATCTTTTTACAGGTATAAGACCTTATGGACTCCTTCCCAATCAGAGGATTCTTTTGTCATAATCTCTCAGGTGCTGTCATGGGTGAGAGGAATAATGATAATTACTTACTGGTAATTTATTCCCTCTCTCTGGCTTATGGTTGGTGGTGGTTCTCAATCTTCTCACAGTGAAGAATGGGCTTGAGTGAATGTATAAATAATAACAAAAGTAATGATAATAAATTGGGTGATTCCTACTTGACTTCTTGGAAACCACATTGAAGGAGGAAGTGGGAGCTGCCTTTTTATTTTGTGCTTATGGCTTCCTGTCCAATGATACTGGCGGATCCCTTGCTCTCAAGTGCTGTCATTGGTTTCAGGAAAATCAAATTACCGGTAAGTAATTAGTATTTTCTCCCTGTGGCTTCCAATCACTGGGGCACTGCAGAATGCTCTTAGCCTATATGCACACAGAGGATTTTTTTCAGGTGTTTTGGAGTGGGTCCACTCCAAAAATGCACCTTAAAAATTACTGAAAAAATGTTTGAAAGACTCTTTTTTCATCATGTATTTTGAAAAAAGACTTGTTCATATCCACAGCCTTTTGATCATTTTTAATTGGCTTTGGGTTTTAAAAAACGCCAAAAGAAGTTAATTGACAATTCCGCTGCCATTTTACCGCTATGAGGCCATCTCATTCTGTACAATAGAAAGAAATGCTAAGAAAATACAACAAAGACATCACGGCATTTTTTTCTAACATTTTTTAAGTGTTTTTGCATTAATAAATGTATATTGGAGTTTTCATTATTGCTTGATTTGGATGGAATTTTAAAAAAAGTGTGAAAATGGTAAAAAAAAAATATTAGCACAAAACATTTTTTAAAGTTAACAAAATAATTCAGAAAATGTTATTAAATTGTTAACAAAAACATCTGAACAAAAAACACATAGAATACACCATAAAACAGGAGCTTTACCTGAAGTGTTTTTTGCTTTAAACCTCATCCTGTTTGACAGCCTGAAAAAAACTAACTGTACACAGCCTTAGATGACATTGACAACATACTCAAGGAACCTTGCTGTACTTTGATTTGATTAATTAACACATTTTTTGTTATTTCTTCCAGGTTCAGAAAAAGAGCGAGGATTAGTGCAGTGGAAGGAAGGGGCAAATACCAGTAGTGACACATGTATAGATCTAAAAAGTTATGATTTCCCATGTGGGATGAAATTAGTTAAGAAAGTTATGTGCTTCAGAAGGCTACCTATATGTCCAGTTTTTAAAGGATTCAAAGCTTCTCTTCAAAAGGATCCAGCCAAGGATGTGATCATTCAAGATCATGGAAGCAATTCATTGTGTACAAAAGTATAAAACTAAATTTATACCAAACATCTACTACTTCAGAAATCGCTTTCCCTCCTTCCACCCCACAACCCAAGCTACAACCCCACAAGTTTTCAAGTGAAGATTACAATTCAAATTGACATGTCAGAAACATTTTGTGAAATAGACCCACTTGGGTGAATTAACCTACCTACTGTACATGTTCATGGTAATTTATTATTTACCTCCAAAATCTGTTTCAATGGTCTTTAGAATATGAGTCCATAGCATGCACAAGAAGATCATCATCTGGTAGCAGCAGTTATAATAACCATATACAGTATTTTGCTTACAGGGTAAGGGTATTATGGGTCTATAAAGTTTTCTGAATCTGAGTGTACTTGAAAATGATTCTAATAATCTGAAAAGCTTGAAAAAAAAGCATGGCTAGTCAAAACGTTGCTCAGGTGTGGGTGATTGATCCAGCATCTCTGCCTGTTCCTATTTGAAAAGAAATTTCCAATTGTATATACCACACTATTCATGTAATTATTTGCTGTGTTGTTTATCCTGCATGTAAGTGAGATGTCTGAATTATTAAAAATGGATGTTATTCTGTGCCATTTTTAAAATTAAAAAAAATAATCCATATGAAGAGAACTAAATGCTGCCATTGTCTTTATTTGTGGAAGGCCATCCTTTAACACTAAGCAAACCTGGGGGGGACTCGAGTCCCGTCAATCCCATCAAGGTGGTTTCCAAGAAAACCACTTCAAAGCAAATAGAGCTACTAATTCCTACCTGACTGCCTGATGCAGCTGGCCATTGGTGCTGGTCTCCCCACTGTTTGTTCAGGTTCTGCATGTATGAAAGTATGCACACATACTTGGTTCGGTGTGTATGTAGGTTCTTGTGTATACCTGTAAATAAATAAATCCAAGAAAAGAGGAAGTACCAGACAAAATAAAATATTTAGAAATTTTAATACTCACAATTAAAATAGATTGTATATGAAAAATTATACAGAACACGGCAGAGTGTGCTCCATGCAACTATCAAAAATAGAATCAAGTGAACAGGTATACAAGACAGCAAAAAAACACCATATAAGTACAGACCAGAAACATATGACCACTGAGTTTAAGGCAATAAATTCATGTGGCTATAAAGAATAGTGGACTAAGATCCGTACATGACAAATGCTAATAAAATATGTCATGCAAAGTGCACTGTGTCAAGATATGGAATGCCATAATTCACGAAGTCATGTAAAGTGCATTGTGCTAGAATGAGAAAATTGCTGTACTAGGGAAAACCTATAAGCCCAGGAGGTATCCCCACTGAATAAATGCCAAAGTGCCAAAAAGAAAGTGCTGCAAAAAGTGCAGATAAGGGCCAATATAATTAGGTTTAGCCAAAGGGTTACAAATTATATAGTAAAATGTATATCTGTTGATAGTGGCGAGGAGATGAGGACCCGACGTGCGTTTTGCTAATGTCGCTTCTTCCAAGGGGGCGTCTGTGTATCAGGTGATAGTGTCAGCTATATATAGGCGCTGCGTAAAGTGTGGCGCTGATGGTGGCCGTTCAGATACTGGAAGTGGCAGGTCCGGCATCCTACATCATCAATCCCCGCCCACCTCTGACGCGCCAGAGGAAGAAAGGGAGAGACGACGCTCAGGGACGCGTTACCACGGCAACCAGCACAGTGGGCCTGCACAAGCGCACACCGCAGGAGGTGTGAAGAGCGCCATAATGGAACAGGGCAGGGGAATCATCGCCCAAATGTGTGTAAGAAAGATAGTCAGTGAACGTGAATGTGAATGCAATAAACCTAGTGTGTGACTGCAACCTCAGAAGGTGCAAAATGCATGAATGTAAAAATTGTGTAGAATATATGTGACTCCAAACAAAATGGGATATAAATGTATATATAAATTTAAGACAATACATGTTGATAATAAAGTGATACAAAGACACAATCAAAATTACATGAATGTAGATATACAAAAATATAAACATGACATCATAGGCACAATTATATTAACCCCTTAGCGACAGAGCCAGTTTGCAGCTTAATGACCAGGCCAATTCTTACAATTCTGACCACTGTCCGTTTATGAGGTTATAACTCTGGAACGCTTTAATGGATCCCGCTGATTCTAAGACTGTTTTTTCATGACATATTGTACTTCATGTTAGTTGTAAAATTTCTTTGATAAGTCTTGTGCTTATTTATGAAAAAAACAGAAATATGGCGAAAATTTAGAAAATTTTGCAATTTTAAAACTTTAAATTTTTATGCCCTTAAATCAGAGAGATGTGTCACACAAATTTCTTAATAAATAACATTTCCCACATATCTACTTTACATCAGCACAATCTTGGAAGCAAAATTTTTTTTTGTTAGGAAGTTATAAGGGTTAAAAGTTGACCAGCGATTTCTCATTTTTACAACAAAATTTACAAAACCATTTTTTTTTAGGGACCACATCATATTTAAAGTCATTTTGAGGGGTGTACATGACAGAAAATACCCAAAAGTGGCACCATTCTAAACACTAGTCCCCTCAAGGTGCTCAAAACCACATTCAAGAAGTTTATTAACCCTTTAAGTGCTTCACAGGAGCTAAAGCAATGTGGAAGGAAAAAATTAACATTTAACTTTTTTTTGCAAAAAATTTACTTCAGAACCAATTTTTTTTATTTTCACAAGTGTTAAAAGAGAAAATCAACCACAAAATTTGTTGTACAATTTCTCCTGAATACGCCGATACCCCATATGTGGGGGTAAACCACTTTTTCAGCACACGGCAGAGCTCGCAAGGGATGGAGCGCCGTTTGACTTTTTCAACGCACAATTGGCTGGAATTGAGATCGGATGCCATGTTGCGTTCGGAGAGCCCTTAATGTGCCTAAACAGTGGAAAACTCCAACAAGTGACCCCATTTTGGAAACTAGACCCATTAAGGAACTTATCTAGATGTGTGGTGAGCACTTTGAACCTTCAAGTGCTTCACAGAAGTTTATAACGTAGAGCCGTGAAAATAAGAAATCTATTTTTTTTCCACAAAAATGATCTTTTCGCCCCCAAATTTTTATTTTTACAAGGGTAACAGGAGAAATCATACCCGCACAGTTGTTGTGCGATTTGTCCTGAGTACGCTGATACCCCATATGTGGGGGGAACCACTGTTTGGGCGCATGGGAGAGCTTGGAAGGGAAGGAGTGCCATTTTGGAATGCAGACTTTAATGGAATGGTCTGCGGGCATCATGTTGCGTTTGCAGAGCCCCTGATGGGCCTAAACAGTGGAAACCCCCAACAAGTGACCCCATTTTGGAAACTAGACCCATTAAGGAACTTATCTAGATGTGTGGTGAGCACTTTGAACCTTCAAGTGCTTCACAGAAGTTTATAACGTAGAGCGGTGAAAATAAAAAATCCATTTTTTTTCCACAAAAATGATCTTTTCGCCCCCAAATTTTAACTTTTACAAGGGTAACAGGAGAAATCATATCCGTACAGTTGTTGTGCGATTTGTCCTGAGTACACCAATACCCCATATGTGGGGGGAACCACTGTTTGGGCGCATGGGAGAGCTCAGAAGTTGTTGTCCAATTTGTCCTGAGTACGCTGATACCCCATATGTGGGAGAAAACTACTGTATGGTCACACATCAGGGCTCGGAAGGGAAGTAGTGCCATTTTGGAATGCAGACTTTGATGGAATGGTCTGCGGGCATCATGTTGCGTTTGCAGAGCCCCTGATGGGCCTAAACAGTGGAAACCCTCCACAAGTGACCCCATGTTGGAAATTAGACCCCCTAAGGACCTTATCTAGATGTGTGGTGAGCACTTTGAACCCCCAAGCACTTCACAAAAGTTTATAAACGCAGAGCCGTGAAAATAAAAAGTCTTTTTTATTTCCACAAAAGTGATTTTTTTAGACCCCAATTTTTAGACCCCCAAAGTTGGTAAATAGTGGAAACCCCTCAATTCTTGCTCCAACCCTAACCCCAACACACCCCTAACCCTCATCCCAACCCTAACCCTAATCCCAACCCTAATTCTAAGTTTCTAACCCTAATCCTAGTACGCCCTAACCCTAATTCTAACCATAGCCGTGACCCGAGCCCTAACCCTAGCCCTAACCCTAACCCTAGCCCAACCCTAACCCTACCCCTAACCCTAGTCCTAACCCTAATGGAAAACTGAAAAAAAAAATATTTTCTATATTTGCCTATATAAGGAGGTGATAAACGGGGGGGGTTATGTACTTTTTTTATTTTGATCACTATAATCGTTTATCATAGTGATCAAAATAATGAATGGAATCTGCCAGCCGGAGCCGGCAGATTCCCGGTGGGCGCACTGCGCATGCGCCCGACATTTTCAAGATGGCGGCGCCCATCGGAGGACGCCGGCGGGACGTGGGACCACCGGGAGGGGACGGAGGGCCACGTAGAGGTACCGGGGGGGATCGGGGACCCTATTTCTCTCTCCTCTCATGTGCGATCACATCAGAGGAGAGAGAAATTAAATGTAAAATCGCGGCTTTTTTTTTTGCGGTCGCCGTTATAGGGTTAATAACGGCGATCGCAAAAGCGGGGTCGGTGAAAACCGACCGATTCATGTTCTCTGGGGTCTCAGCTACCCCTGGCAGCCGAGACCCCGGAGAAAATCCGACACTGGGGGGCGCTATTCACTTAAATCACAGCACCGTGAATTAACGGCGCTGTGGTTTTAGTACCCTTAACTACAGCCGTTAAAGGGCGTATCGGCAGTCGTTAAGGGGTTAAAGACCAAGCAAATAAAATTTCATAGCTATAGATATGTAGACATGATAATATCAGCATGGTTATATTAACAAGGATATACATGTGATATAAAAAATCAATGAATATTCAACGTGTATTATAAGTGAATATAAGGTGATATAAACTTGACACGATGATCCTTGGAGCCAACAATAAAGGAAGGTGCCAATCCAATTAGGAGACAAGGTTATCAAACATCAGTTTCCATCACAGCTAAAAAGCACTAAAGAACAAATATACAAAGTATTAAAATCAATATAAAATAAATTAAAAACACTACCAGCATATATAATTAAAGAAAGGGAGAAAAACTAATCACTTCATTTAATCCACAAGGCTGTACCGAATCTATTTTGGAAATCTAATGTGTTTCCAGTTGGGCCAATTTGGTTTTCATATCCCCACCCCGTGAGTCAACCAAGATACGGTCAATTCCAATCACATGGAGCAGATTTGAATTGCAGCCATGTAGCTTCTTGAAATGGCAAGGTATTGGTTTTAGTGTTGTCAAATCATTGACTTCACAGGCATGTATGATATCACGAATGTGCTCTCGAGTACGTATCTTAAGTGGGCGAGTAGTCATGCCCGCATACACCAAAGGACATGAACAAACTGCATAATAAATAATGTGATCAGTAGCACATGTGAATGTGCCTGTGTATACCTGTCTATGTAAAAGAGTCTGTATGCATATTTGAAAGTACTGTGAGGGGTTGACTCACTAAGCTGGTTTCAGAGGAAGACACAGGAATGCTTCTTAGGTAAGTCACCTGCTGGTTTATTATGGGACAGCATAAACCATGACAGGGTAAGAAAATAAACATGGCCTTTCTGGCATAGTAGCAAACAAAAGATAAATCACAGCAAAGTCCTTATCTCTGAGGGGTTTGCCCTCTCAGACCACCATATTTCTTCAGCTCCTCCTGGAGCCACATCTGGAGACCTTCCTTCCAAAACACACAACACAGAAAAAAAACAGTGGCTGCACATTTAACTTCCCAAACACACCCTTGAGGTGAAGATATGGTGAGTAGGAGTCCCACCCATCTCTCACCTACTCACTAATAACCTGACCCATGTAATGGCTGATTAACCCCTTCAGCACATAGCATGCTGGGGAGAAACATATGGGTTTCACATCACAGAAGAAAGCAATCTTCATGACACATGCAGTATATCCCCTCACATACAGCGCCAATGACTATGTCACAGTATGTGTGGCGCCCCTGAGGGTTCAGTTGCCACAGAGGTACTGCACCTCCTCCTGAGGTGTGGTGCCCCACTATCCAGGTAAGGTGGAGACACCTGACCACACTCCATCACCTGCATCCCACACAACATAGTAGTGTAGCAAAGCACCCTTTGGTGGCTCCCTGCTTGGAACACGAAGCGTGCTGGGAGGCGGGTGGAGTTTAGTTTGCACTAAAAGAGCGGGAAGAGAATAGGATTTAGGCAGTTAGTCACAGGAGTCTGACGAGGTCAGTCTGTGAAAGGAGATCCCCTGAGTGGGATGGATGAAGGAAGTGCTGCAGCCGACCTCAGTGATCTGGGTCCGCTGGCACTAGAAAGGAACAATGATAGAAAGCCTGACTCTCCATAAGAAAGAAAGGATAGATACGGAACGTGAGGAGAATAAGAGAACAAGGACCAGGGTTAGAGGAGAACCCTTCCCAAGTTCTAAGCGCAAGGCCGGGGTCCGGTCCCCGAGGTTGTATGGATACTAATGGTCCTGCAGCAGACACCGGAGGAATAGAAGTAGTGACCACTTTATTCCCACACCAGACTTGGGGGCACAACAGCAACGTGTCTGAGCCGGGACTAGGTAGAAGGAGTCCCCGAAGCAGATTACAGCTGTCTGCCGTACAAGTAGAATTTTTAGGAACATCTGACAGGAGGAACTCCAGTGTAACTCAGTGCTGTGAGTACTTCACTAAAAGGCGCTAAGAGGGAGACGTTCAGAAAAGGCACATATGTTGGCGGAGTGTTGGAAAGGAGCACTTCATCTTTCCTGAAAGTTGGCTGAGCTCCTGACCCAGAGGACACGGCACGGATGCGGGCACCTGTACCACAATAGACTGTGAGTAAAGCTTTGGAACTACATGCCCTGGTGTCCTCCACTGATTCCTGCGCAAACCTGCTCGACACTGCTACATCCCTCCTGCGCCCGACACTACACCATCTAAGTGTCACTTCACCTACACTGCCCTGGGACTACAGCCCTGCCTGTGGGAGACTACACCATCATTGCTGCACCACACCATCTGTCCCAGAGGATCTGTCTGCAGCGTCAGCTTAACATCTTCATTGCCGAATACCACAGGTGGCGTCACGAATCACTCATACTGTAAACTTTCACCACCATAAGCACACTGAAACTCCCCCTTTTGCAATGGAGCCCCAGGGCCACGGACCGGGTCACTGCTGCCATGACAACCCCCGTTGAGAAGATCAACCGGCCCGATACCGAGTACTCCATGGCCCTGGCGAGTGAGGGTGCTCCAACTTGGCGTCACGAACAGGATGACGAGACCCGGTGCCACCGGGTTCTGTGTGCCTATGATTTATTGGACTTAACAGCTTGTGAAAATGTGCAGAATAACCAAGTTGATAGACTGTAAAATGAACGCTAAAAATGGCCGCCAGCGCGGAGAAGGGCGTGACAACATGGGTGGTCCTAAGAAAAGACCGCACACCATCCTGGGCCTCCCCTGTCTGAACTTCTATGCGACAGCAACTTGGCCCACCCCCCGAGGGGTTCGTATACTGGCGTGGTATGGAGGAGTAGGAAGAAGACGTCGCACCCAGAAGGAGGAGCGGGAGCCGGTGGTGGGAAAAGAGTCCAGACAGGAAGAGAAAGGAGAGAACGCCATGATGGAAGGAGAGAGGAGGCCTGAAGAGTGAAGGGAGGTTAAGCTGAACCTCCCCGGCGCAATGGCTGAAGGCTCCGATCTGGCTTCCCATCTCGACGGTCGACAGCTGGAGGATGAGATTACCCGGCTGACTCACGAACTGCGGCTGAAGCAGGAGGCGCTCTGGATGAAGAAATGGCAGCATGCCCGGGAGGGGCCACCATCCGCGGTACCCCAGTCACCGGTACCCACCACTGCTGCACCGGATCTCCTCCAGGCAAACCCTGTGGAGCTTGTGGCCGCTGCCATACAACCGGTAGTATCTATCATCGCCGCCCCGCTGTCACCATCGCTGGGAGAGGCCTGCCAGGAGGAGTTGTCCGAGGGCCTGGGAGCCAAAGTGGAGGAAATAGAGCTCCCGCCTGGACCTGACGTGGCCGCGCAGGTCCCGCCGGAGACCCCCGTGGACCCGGAGCCGCCATCTGCTCCACCACCGCCAACATCCGGACAGACTACCCATGTGGATACCCCTGCAGCTGCCCACCATCTCAAGCTTGCACTGGAGCCGGAACACCGCCAGGAGGCCCCAGGTACTTCTGCTGTCCCTGCACCTGGGAAGGCCCTGGGGTGTACGCCCGTGGCAGCGTCAGGACAGGTCGTGCTGGATCTTGTCTGGGACCGGGACTCTGATCCCTGGGGGGGAACGCCTGAACCCCTAGCGGTAGTGCCCCTGTCCACTGTGGGTAGTGGCAGGCCCAGGAAGAGGAAGATGAGACACGGGCTCGTTGCCAGGAGACCATCCACCAGCTGGCAGTGGAGCAAAGAGAGAGAGAACAGAGGAGACTGGCTGTGCTAGGCCCAGATCTGGACCGGAAAGAAAGGGTTCATACCGGTCACTTTGGTCCTGGGACTCGGCAGGATAGGGACAAGTACTGAATGTGAACCAAGAACGGGGGTTCGGTTTCATCACCGACCCCAAACGGATCTCCGACCTTTTCTTTAACCGGCGGGATGTGGAGTCACACCTGAGGAAGGGACACCCTGCTAGAGATCTGCAACCAGGGGAATATGTAACCTTCACCCAGCATGAGGGGTTAAGAGGTTGGTATGCCATGAACATCCGCCGCATCCAAGGATTTTATTGCAGCCTATAAGAAGGAGAAGGCGTATGTACCCCCAGCAGGAATGCCTCCTACGGTAGTGGTTGCACCTACCAACACCAGACAGGCTATATCTACCTCTGTCATCCATCCCATGGTACAGGTAGCTACACCCGCTGTACCACAGGCAGCAATTGCACCAGCTGCCTCCATCTCGTCCTATGTGAACCAGTCAGCAGGAAGAGGATGCCCTGAAGTTCTCCCCTGGAAGCAGCCAAGGAAACCAGCTTCCACCACCCCAGGAGGAGACCACTATTAAAGAACATTTCCCAAATAACTAACTTTTGTTACCCAGGAGGGTATTAGCACTATTGTGCCTGTTTTTTCTGTATTTTTTGTTCATCATGTTTTGTCTCATTTAACTGTTTCCAGTTTCGTTGCCCAGTCTAGTTGGCAGCCTTTACATTTGAACTGTGGAGATCATGGACACTGAGTGATCCAGAACTGTCATGTAAATAGTTTGCACCTCTTTAGGTGCTCTCTCTTGGTTTTACATAAGACTTTCCTGGAATAAGGACTACCTCATTTCCTTGTTGAATAGGGACATTTCAAGACGTGTTGGCTGGGTGGACCAGTGTCTACTCTTTATAGAATTGCACTTAAAGAAAAAAATGATGATGCTTAGTATTTTTGTAATAAAGAAGTAAATAGTGATAGTGTTTACAGATTTTACAGAGAATGTTTTACGATGTTTAAGAAAAAGAGAGTATATATTGAAGTCTGAATAAAGATTTAAAATTTTAGACCGACGAACCAGGTAGCCATGGTTGTCACTTAAGCTTTTAGAAAGTAGTAAATGTGAAGGAAAAGAGAAAGTGAAGAAGTGTATTGATGATGATACTTGAAGTGGTAGTGAGTTATTGCCAAAAGCACTTTTGAATTAGGTACTATAGTAAAGTATAGATATTTAGTTAAATTGTTTGTAACGTTCAAGAATGAGTGCCTCCCACATTGGGATGTTTAGATAAGAACTGTTTAATAGCATTATAAAAATTTTTGTATGTTCCTGTATTTGTCCACCTTTGTTTTCTTGCAGCTTGAGGACATGCTGTGTTTAACGGGGGGGTATGCGGCACCCCTGAGGGTTCAGTCGCCACAGAGGTACTGCACCTCCTCCTGAGGTGTGGTGCCCCACTATCCAGGTAAGGTGGAGACACCTGACCACACTCCAACACCTGCATCCCACACAACAAAGTAGTGTAGCAAAGCACCCTTTGGTGGCTCCCTGCTTGGAACACGAAGCGTGCTGGGAGGCGGGTGGAGTTTAGTTTGCACTAAAAGAGTGGGAAGAGAATAGGATTTAGGCAGTTAGTCACAGGAGTCTGACGAGGTCAGTCTGTGAAAGGAAATCCCCTGAGTGGGATGGATGAAGGAAGTGCTGCAGCCGACCTCAGTGATCTGGGTCCACTGGCACAAGAAAGGAACATTGATAGAAAGCCTGACTCTCCATAAGAAAGGATTGATACGGAACGTGAGGAGAATAAGAGAACAAGGACCAGGGTTAGGCCTCTTTCACACATCAGGTTTTCGCCGTCAGGCGCGATCCGGCGCTTTTGACAAAAACCGGATCCGGCGAAATGCAATGCCGGATCCGGTTTCCCCCCCATTGACTTGCATTAGAGCCGGATCGAGCCGGATGGCCATGCGTTTCATCTGGTTTTCGCCGGATCCGGCAATGTGTCACGATCCGGCGTCTGGAAAAAACGGTTACTGTAACGTTTTTTGTCTCCGGCTAAAAAGCCGGACATGCCGGATCCGGCGTGTCCGGCTTTTTCACACAATGAAAGCCTATGAGCGCCGCAATGCGCAGTAGCTCTGCCCACAAGACACATATATAAAAGCATGACAGTGGGACCCACAGCCACACCCAACATGCCACCCAAGACAGCAACCAGGCGCAGGAGAAGGCAGGAGACCACTGCAGCAGCACCATCAGCACCACCACCACCCCAAATGGAGCAGCATGCTGAACAACAGGAGGGGAGTCCAGCAGCAGATGAGAGATGGTAATTATCAAATCCCCCATTCCTCCAAACTAGGGCCATGGAATATCAAGATATTCATTGGCCCTTTGTTTCTCTTTATTCAACAGCCGCCCAAGAGATGCAGCAGCAGCAGCAACAGTGGCAGCACTGGCAGCACTGGCAGCAGCAGTAACACCACCCACAGGCATGGAGTCTGGCCAGCAGGAAGACAGCACATCATCTTCTGGGAGCCCTCCCTCGCATCGTCAGCGTTTGACGGTAAGTTTTTATTTCCAAAATCCATCATCTCTGTAATATATGTCTATTCATTGCCTTTTATTTCAAAACAGGAATCACAAGATGAAGAGGAGCTCCCAGAAGAAGAAGGAAGGGGTGGACAGACACCTGGAGTGGGCTCACAATTGGTAAGTTTTAAGCATCAAACGCAGAAACACAACATCACACTACACACAACACATAGAAAACAATGTTCTGCAGACCACACACAGCAAACAAATGCCTACATCCAAAGACATTATAATAAAACTAGGAAACAGAAAAGCGCAATAGGGTCTTATCTGGCGGACAATTGATTAGATATAGCAAGAGTATACTCACCCTTTCCAGGAAAAGTATAAGCATATAGACTCGCCGTCAGCCTGCTGCACGCCCGAAGGTCCACTGTGTGACCGCCAATACGAATCCTTATGGATATAATGTTATTCTCGGGCTTATTGTGCGCTGCTTGACCAGGATAAAGTCACCACAACATGAGACATTTTAACCGTTTAATTCCCAACGCGTTTCAAAGTGTGAACCACTTCTTCCTCAGGGGATGACATCCTGAGGAAGAAGTGGTTCACACTTTGAAACGCGTTGGGAATTAAACGGTTAAAATGTCTCATGTTGTGGTGACTTTATCCTGGTCAAGCAGCGCACAATAAGCCCGAGAATAACATTATATCCATAAGGATACATCCAAAGACATAACATTTTTTGTTTTCTTCTCTAGTCTTCCCAATCTGGTGCTCGGCCAAGAGGTCCTCGCAGTGCCTCCCAGGGTCGTCGGCGACAGCAACGCGGCGGTCACCAGCGTGTAAGTATAAATATTTTTGCTTTGTTTTTTTGCACTTTTTATTTCATTTCTTTTGTGGAGGCTAATTATGTTATTTTTGTCTTTTTCTTTAACAGCCTTCACAGCGTGCTCCCGACTCTGACGGTGAGGATGGAGGGATTGATGTGGACCACCTCATCGATCTCGTCAGAAAAAGGGAGCCGCTATGGAATATGGCTGACCGCCGCCATGCTGACCTGATCGTTACCCGACGACTCTGGGAGGAAATCTGTTCGCTCCTTGTGGACCGCTGGGAGGACCTCGATGCTCGGGCCCAGATTAAAGAGCGTAAGTATATACAGTACCGGTTGCTTGATGTAAACCAGTGTTTCCCGAACTCCAGTCCTCGTGGTCCCCACGGATCATGTGTTCAGGATTTCCATTTACTATGGAAATCCTGAAAACATGACCCCTGGGGACCATTAGGACTGGAGTTTGGGAAACACTGAAGTTGTATACTAACCACTCCTTTCTCGTTTCAGGGGACAGAATTGTGAAGCGGTGGCGGTCTGTGAGGGATCGTTTCAAGAAGGAGTTCAATAAAGAGATGCGGGCCCCGAGTGGATCTGGAGGACGCAGGAGCAAGTACAAGTACGCACAAGCCCTTTCGTTCCTCCGGGAAACAATGGTCACCAGAAGGTAAATATTACACAGCACATGTGAAAAAAAATGTTTCTATGTAACTTTTTTTTTTCAGCCAGGGCCATACCTTGTCACTATTTTAATTGTTTTTTTTTCTCTTTATTCCACAGCACGGTGAGCAGCACTCGGGAGCCTGCACGATTGGACCCTTCTGAGGCGATCCCTGAGGAGACCGGCACTGAGGGACACTTCGACCGCCCCGGTACATCTTCACCTTCCCAGCCTTCCCACACATTCGACCCATCTGTCCCATCCACCAGCATAGGAGCATCGTGGCCGCCTACATTACATGAAGCTGCTGGTGAGGGGATCGCTTTCCCTTTACCCCACCCTTCTGCCCCTGCCACCTCCAGTACACCTGCGGGTACTGGGCGGCAGTGGCAGAGGGGTCAGGAAAAGACTTATGCGCCAGAGTTCTTGCATCTGAATGCATCTTTCCAGAACTGTCTAAAAGTCTTGTCAGAGCAAATCTCCGCAGGCTTTCAGCAGATCAACTCCAGCATTCTGGAGGTGAAGACACTTCTGCAAACCATGCATTCAGAAGCAAGATCTTCGCCAAACCACACCTTTTTCAGGTCTGTTGTGGAGCGCATGGAAACGCTCTCTCCTACCCAGCAGATGCATGTAATGCATTCATGCCACGGTGCTCTCCAGCACGTTACCTCCCAACCTCCTCCTCCCACCACAGTAGTTCCTCCACCTGCACCCCCTCCAGCCACTTTCCATCCTCCCCCTAATATTACATACCATCCACCTCCCCAGCACCAGCCACCTCCCCAGTACCAGCAACCTCCCCAGTACCAGCAACCTCCCCAGTACCAGACATCTCCCCACTTCCAGCAACCTGCCCCGTACCAAACTCCTTCCCCGTACCAAACTCCTTCCCCATACAACTTGCCATCAACATCATCTGCTCCTACAGTCCCTGCCCAACCCTCCACTCCACCGCCCACCACCTCTTCTGCCTCCCACATGTCCACCCATTCTGTAGCTTTTTCCACACCTTCACCTCTAACTGTTCCTTCCCCACCACGATCCCAGTCCTCTCTCCACACTCCCAGTGTCGAAGTGTCCCGCAGCCCCTCCAGCAGTATTTCCACCCCACACTACACAGATTTGTAATGTGTTTTTTAATAAAAATGCCTATTGGTTTTAAAACCTTTATTAAAAAAGTTTTTTGCACATTAAAAACATTTTACAAAAAAAAAATATTTTAAATAAATAATTTGCCACAGTTGTGTTCCTGGTTGTGTTTGAAGCAAAGTATTTCACCTAAAAAGTTGTGTTTATTGTTGGTGATTTCCTAACAATGTACACAACTTTTGTTACAAGGTGAAATACTTTGCATAAAACACAACCAGGTACACACCTGTGGCCTAAAGGTAAAAATAGTAAGACCATGACAAGATAGCCAACTTTGGTTGGCAAAGGTATATACTGTTGGTACAGAAGGTACACAAGTTTGGTTAAGGGCACAAATCTTTCACACTCTGTCATCCTGCCAGTGTACTCTGCCTTGAGGTGACATAAAGTATAGTGCAAAATTGTCCCTCATTACTGAAACCGACACAGAACTTCTAGTGGTAATGTCATGGTAATCTTGCAAGGTGGTTTCTTCAGAGGTGTCCTCAATGGAAATGGGTTCCTTGCAGATAACAAAATTGTGGAGTACCACGCAAGCTTTGATCACCTCGTCCACAGTTTCTGTCTTGAGGTTGATCGCAGTCAATAGGACCCGCCATTTGGCTGTCAGAATACCAAAGGTACATTCAACCATTCTTCTTGCTCTTGTGAGGCGGTAATTAAAAATGCGTTTTGTTCTTGACAATCCTCTGCTAGAGTACGGTTTCAAAAGGTGTTCTGACAGCTGGAAGGCTTCATCCCCTACACAGACAAATGGCATAGGTGGACCAGATGTTTGTGGCAGCGGTCTAGGGGGTGGGAACTGGAAGGTGTTTCCATACAGTTTATGCCTCATGGCAGACAGTTTGAAAACTTGAGAGTCATTGGAGCGGCCATAGGCCCCGATATCAACAGCAATAAATTTGTATTCCGCGTCAGCGATGGCCATGAGGACAATGGAAAAATATTTCTTGTAATTGAAATATTCCGATCCCGATCCGGCTGGCTTTACAATGCGGATATGTTTCCCGTCCACAGCGCCCAAGCAGTTCGGAAACTGACATATCTGTTGAAACTTTTCTGAAATTTCAATCCACCTCTCTGTTGTGGGCTCTGGTAAAAACTCTTCAGCTAAGAAGTCCCACAGTGCACAGCATGTGTACTTCACTATTCCCGATATGGTGGAAATCCCGAGTCTGTACTGGAAATGCAGTGACGAAAGGGATTCTCCAGTTGCAAGAAATCTGTGGGGAATTAAAAAACAATCAATTAGTTTAAAATCACAGCATTACATACCAAAACTCAGCTATAACACTTGGAGATACAAACTACCACCAACAAGATTGCAGTGAAAGTGTGCTCTGATGCGAGCCTATCCAATAAATGTGGCTTACCTTAAAGTCACCATCAGACACTCTGCGGGTAAAACAGAGAAGCGGCAATAGGTGTCTGCTTTTCTTATGAGGTGTGCAATGCGCTCCACCAAGTAATCAAAATTCTCCATTTTCATCCGAACATATCCAAAAAATTTATCCGGGTTTCGTCTAAGGTCCATGCAGAGTGTAGAATAGACCCCACGCGTCATTCTCTTGGCTGTGATGGGGTGGATCCACAAACGTCGTCTACGCTGCCTGATGCGCTGCTGTCTCGCTCTCTCCTTCTCCAGAACAATCACCCTCAAACGATTCGCCTCCGCTGTAAAATCCGCCAAATTCTTCAAAATATTTCCAATCACAACATCCATCTTCGCCAGTAACTTGCTCTTCTCTCCAACCTGCACTTTCTCCTCTACAACCTGTCAAAGAAGGGCTGTAGGAACACGCTATATATAGTTTTTCAGTAGCCAATCCCGTTCGGAAGGCCACAAGGGTCAATTTTAAAAACCGGATCCGGCGTAATCCGTCAAAAAACGGAACAAAAACCGGATTAACCGGATGAGACGGATCCGGTTTTGTCTGTCAAGAACAAGACGGATCCGGCAGAAAAACGGATCCGTCACATCCGGTTTTACGAAACATTTGCCAGATCTGGCGCTCCGGCACGACGCCGGATCGCGCCTGACGCCGAAAACCTGATGTGTGAAAGTAGCCTTAGAGGAGAACCCTTCCCAAGTTCTAAGCGCAGGGACGGGGTCCGGTCCCCGAGGTTGTATGGATACTAATGGTCCTGCAGCAGACACCGGAGGAATAGAAGTAGTGATCACTTTATTCCCACACCAGACTTGGGGGCACAACAGCAACGTGTGTGAGCCGGGAATAGGTAGGAGTCCCCGAAGCAGGCTACAGCTGTCTGCCATACAAGTAGAATTTTTAGGAACATCTGACAGGAGGAACTCCAGTGTAACTCAGTGCTGTGAGTACTTCACTAAAAGGCGCTAAGAGGGAGACGTTCAGAAAAGACACATATGTTGGCGGAGTGTTGGAAAGGAGTACTTCATCTTCCCTGGAAGTTGGCTGAGCTCCTGACACGGCACGGATGCGGGCACCTGTACCACAATAGACTGTGAGTAAAGCTTTGGAACTACATGCCCTGGTGTCCTCCACTTATTCCTGCGCCAACCTGCTCGACACTGCTACATCCCTCCTGCGCCCGACACTACACCATCTAAGTGTCACTTCACCTTCACTGCCCTGGGACTACAGCCCTGCCTGTGGAGGGCTACACCATCATTGCTGCACCACACCATCTGTCCCAGAGGATCTGTCTGCAGCGTCGGCTTAACATCTTCATTGCCGAATACCACAGGTGGCGTCACGAATCACTCATAAACTTTCACCACCATAAGCACACTGAAACTCCCCCTTTTGCAATGGAGCCCCAGGGCCACGGACCGGGTCACTGCTGCCGTGACAACCCCCGTTGAGAAGATCAACCGGCCCGGTACCGAGTACCCCACGGCCCTGGCGAGTGAGGGCGCTCCATATGCATAAGTCATGTCTATAAATGAGTGTGTATGTACCGTGGCATGTAACTTGTTTGGGCACTCCTTGTCAAAATTAATTATTGTGAACGGTTAAGCAAGGTGAAGATGAAATGATCTCTAAAAGGCCTAAAGTTAAAGATGAGACATTTCCTTTGTATTTTAGGCAAATAAATATGTATTCCACTGAGGAGAAAAAGTGGATAGCACTCACCGATCTTTAAAAGTTCCACTCTTTATTCAAAAATGTTAAAACATCATGGCCAGGAGAGTGAGGACAGGAGTGTGCAGGTGCTGACCAACTTGCTGACAACTTTTAGCCCATGATACTTATTTAGTGAGTTTTTTTTCCATAAATCCGTCTTACACCTTTAAAAGGTTTATTTGCATCTGGGTTAACATTATTCATATATACCGTATGTAAAATCTTATGCCAACACTAAATAAAAAAGTTATTAAAGCAACTACAAACCCCTCATAAAACAAAATACTGTAGAATTAGGAAGGCTTTACTTTTGTGAACATTATGTATCCTCTCCCTAGATAATATCCAAACTACTGTGAGATGGAGAAATAAAATAAGAACTTACCTTACTATGGCCCACTATGGACATGTTCCTGACAGTTTTGCAGGTGACAATATTATTTAATCTGGTGGTCAGTGGAATCTGGAAGTTGGGTACATGGTGGGTGATAGATTTATGATGGGAGCATAGAACAAATGTTAGAAATGTCTCATGTAAATAGTGCTCAGATCATTTGCAAAATAAAAAAATTACAGTCCTCAACATTGAAATTGCTACACCAATAAGGAAAAGTTGTGGAATTATGGAAATCACAGGATGGATAGAAGCAAAATTTCAAAACATCTGTCACGACACTGATTTCTTGGGGAAAGGTGCTCCTTTCCTATCCCTCACGCTAGGGGCGCCCTAGTCTTTCCTTGTCCCATAGATTACACTGGAAGGTGGAGACACTGGGGTCACGTGCTTTGCTATGCTCCTGACTTACCCTTATCTCTTCCCTCCCCCACCTGGTAGGTGTGACGCTGAAGTGTATAAGATGACAATAGCCAGACAGACACAGGAAGACAGACAGGGATAAATGAAAACTGCAATCATACAAAATACACTCACCAAGCCACAGAGTGGAACACAGGGAAAGGTAAAATATGTGAAACCAAATAGGAGAGGATGAAGATGAACATGCAAACAAACTCCAAGCAGAAATCTCCAGAACAACTCTCTCAACGCCAGCTACAAACACCAAACAACTCCTCCAACTCCAAACCAGGCAGAATGAACTATCACTGTCAACTCCATAATGCCAGTGACAAACATATATACCAGAGGGGAGTGTTCAACACAGAACAGCTGAGGCAATCCATGATGGAGAGCTCCAAGAGATCAACTGCATTGATTAACCCTAGCAATACCAGAACAAAGAAAACCTGCACTGGTGAAGCAGTTGTAACAAGTGCAGGAATTCGGGTAACAATATTTTACCTTTTTGTCGGGGTATCCCCATGACAACATCTTGATTTATTCAGCATGAAGTATGAGCGTCAAGTGCAGAATTCCACTTTGGCTGCTGTAAATGAAGATATTAATGATTGTCTGAGGAACATTCTGCCACACTGAATGCATTTGAGCAAATCATTAATATCCTCTGCAAGCAGATCCCTGTGCAATTGCCAACCAATGACGTTCCAGATGTGCTTGATGGGAGAGAAGTCTGGAAATGCTGCAGGCCTGTTTGGACATTTAAGCAACGCAAGCTTCTCAAAGTAGCAAAGGAAATATGCGGCCTGGTGTTGTATTGTTGAAAATGGCTCCTGGGACACTTTGAGAAATTATCTTACCACTGGATCCACGATCAAATCATCGTAATGCCTCATTTAGTGTGCCTAGAATTAAGATTAGAGGGGTCCGGCTACCATACATTATGACACCCCCCTTCCATAGCCAGAGGAGTATAACCAGTGTGATTTTCCTTTGTGAAGACCTCTTCATTGACCTCATGTCACCACTACATAGGCTATAATGTGATGGGTCATGCCGTTTTCTTGGATGCAGTGATAGCCAGACATCATACTGAGAACAGGGAGAGGGATTAGTGGTGCCTAACCCCGGAATCCAAATGAACACAGGTGCCAGGAACAAGTGCCTGGATACCACTCATTAGCAATAGCAAAAGAAGGAGAAAAAAAGTTTCAGCACCAGGCGTCTCTTCATTAAAATCTTCAATATTTTATTTTCATATCAAGCAAAAACATCTTGCGGGGACGCAGCCCCTAAATGCCTAGGCGTTCTTGACATGAAAATAAAATATTGAAGATTTTAATGAAGAGACGCCTGGTGCTGGAACTTTTTTTTTCCTTCTTTTGCTATCGCTAATGAGTGATAGCCGGAGGTTGGCCTAAAGACCATGTGAACAACGTCATGAAGCAGTGTTGCCTCTCTATGGTGGATTTAAAAAAATAATCTAGAATGCTAAGGGGAACAGAAGGAATAAAATAAAAGTAAACACTTTTGACCTACTGACAAGTCCTCATTTTCTGATGACACATTCCCTTTAACTGCCATAATAAAATCTAGCAGCTTATCTTTGCGCAGTAGAAAATATTCATCCAGATCATTTGAATCAGAATAGCCTGAAACAATTTCCTTGGCAAAAGATGAATCTGAAGATACTGTAGATATTCCAAAGGAGAAGGGAATTCTGAAAGATTTTTTTAAACTTTCTCTTCCTTCCTTTTTTTTCTTTTCCAGCTGGTACACACAGGCACCGTACTGATAGTGGTATTTCCACAACTTCCCCAAGCTGAATGCTATGCTTTTTTCCAGCATCTTTTTGTGGCTCTTATACCTTGGGCAATTTGCATATATGAAGAAGATCTATGTGAGATCGAAATGTCATATGTTTACTGTGGATTGCAATTAAATCACTTTTTTATTTACCAGTTGAGTCACAACAATTCTTTATATCTCATATTACTGGTTGGGCCCCTACTTGAGCACCAATCAATCAGGAGTGCCGTGTTCTTTTTATACTAGCTAAATAATGTCACCAAAGTATGGAAAACATGTAACCTCCAAAATATCATGAGAAGACCAGGAGATTGGATATCCAACATCACCAGTGACCATTACGTGGATGAGGACCTCCACTACTCTGAAGATAATAATTTTTTCCCTATTACTGACCAGGCAATGGGGATGTTGCTAGCGTCAAAGATTTTGGGCTCCGGCCCCGATCTTCTTGTCCTGAATCCCGTATGTCCTGTGCTCACCACATTGAACTGTGTCCTCATCAACGTGACACCAACACAGTTTAATTCCGTGATAGAGCAACAAGTCACAAGCTCCATTCTCTATCACTATCCGTCTCCTAAGTCGCAAATCACTATAGGCCTGCTACTTATGAGACGTCAGTGTACCCAAGCCGGCACCACAATGACGTCATTGCATTGCTCCCTCTCCGCAGGCCAGCCATAAAAGAGCATATGGAGGCTGCGGTGCAGGGAACCTTTAACTTTAGGCCTTATAGGGATCATTTCATCTTCATCTTGCTTAACTATTCACAACAATAGTAATTTTGAGCTGGGGTATCCAAACTTTTAAATGGTCTTCACCCTATATACTGTAAAATGGGGGTGGGAGCTACAGGCTATAGGGAGCTGTGGAGGTCATCACATACTGTATAATGGAGGGGTGGGGCCAAAATACAGGATATAGGGAGCTGTGGGTGCCACTATGCTCTATATAAGGGGCTGTGAGTGCCATCATACTATATAAAACGAGCTCTAGGGGTCATAGTAAAGTATTTATGAGCCATAATACAGGATATAGGGAGTTGAGTGCCATCATACTAGATATAAGGGGCTATGGTGCAAATATATTATATATAATGGAGCCATAACATAGTATATAAGAGGGTATAGGGGCCATAATATACTATATAAGAGGGTGTGGGGACCATAATATGGTATATAAGAGGGTGTGGGGGCCTTAATATAGTATATAAGAGGATGTGGGGCCATAATATAGTGTATAATACATACAGCATATATGGGGTTGTCGTGGCCATCAAAAGGGATCTATTGAGCAGTGGGGGGGCCATCATACAGTATTAGGGAGTTGTAAATCTGGATATTTGTGTTGAATAAATCACCTTTCTTCACAGGATTTTTTTTTATACTTGATTTCATATTATATATATATATATACACTCACTGGCCACTTTATTAGGTACACCTGTCCAACTGTGTGTTAAGACTTAATTTCTAATCAGCCAATCACATGGCGGCAACTCAGTGCATTTAGGCATGTAGACATGGTCAAGACAATCTCCTGCAGTTCAAACCGAGCATCAGTATGGGGAAGAAAGGTGATTTGAGTGCCTTTGAACGTGACATGATTGTTGGTGCCAGAAGGGCTGGTCTGAGAATTTCAGAAACTGCTGATCTACTGGGATTTTCACGCACAACCATCTCTAGGGTTTACAGAGAATGGTCCGAAAAAGAAAAAAAAACCAGTGAGCGGCAGTTCTGTGGCGGGAAATGCCATGTTGATGCCAGAGGTCAGAGGAGAATGGGCAGACTGGTTCGAGCTGATAGAAAGGCAACAGTGACTCAAATTGCCACCCGTTACAACCAAGGTAGGCAGAAGAGCATCTCTGAACGCACAGTGCGTCGAACTTTGAGGCAGATGGGCTACAGCAGCAGAAGACCACACTGGGTACCACTCCTCTCAGCTAAGAACAGGAAACTGAGGCTACAATTTGCACAAGCTCATCGAAATTGGACAGTAGAAGATTGGAAAAACGTTGCCTGGTCTGATGAGTCTCGATTTCTGCTGCGACATTCGGATGGTAGGGTCAGAATTTGGCGTAAACAACATGAAAGCATGGATCCATCCTGCCTTGTATCAACGGTTCAGGCTGGTGGTGGTGGTGTCATGGTGTGGGGAATTTTTTCTGGGCACTCTTTGGGCCCCTTGGTACCAATTGAGCATCGTTGCAACGCCACAGCCTACCTGAGTATTGTTGCTGACCATGTCCATCCCTTTATGACCACAATGTACCCAACATCTGATGGCTACTTTCAGCAGGATAATGCGCCATGTCATAAAGCTCGAATCATCTCAGATTGGTTTCTTGAACATGACAATGAGTTTACTGTACTCAAATGGCCTCCTCAGTCACCAGATCTCAATCCAATAGAGCATCTTTGGGATGTGGTGGAACGGGAGATTCGCATCAGGGATGTGCAGCCGACAAATCTGCGCCAACTGTGTGATGCCATCATGTCAATATGGTCCAAAATCTCTGAGGAATGCTTCCAGCACCTTGTTGAATCTCTGCCACGAAGAATTGAGGCAGTTCTGAAGGCAAAAGGGGGTCCAACCCCTTACTAGCATGGTGTACCTAATAAAGTGGCCAGTGAGTGTATATATATATATATATATCTGGGTCCACTTTATGTGTCAGTTAGTAATTGTTATATAAATTACTTTAGTATAGCAATTTTTATTATGATTTACCGTATATTTTATTCACGTGGTCATATGGTATACACAAGTTATATAATGCCTATACTCGGGTTGTGCTAAAATGAACAGGCGATAATTTGCACACATACACAGCCTCCCCATCACACTGCCAACCTTTCTTTTCCCCATCACATTATCTTAAGTATATTAGAAAACAGGTGAGTGGGCACCAACCGAGTAAATACTCATGCAGGGATCACCACATGCAAGTTAACTAGACAAATGAACAAGGAAAGAGAAAAAGACTATGCATGTAAGTGGGATCACCACGCCAAAAACCAAATATTAATATAAATATAATTTTTATTATAGAAAACACAAAGGCAGCAAAAGAGCAGCAAAAGACAACACACATAAAAACAATTAAAAAATCTAGTCAAATTGTAGACCGCTGGCTGCAGAACGTAGAGGCACCAATATAGAACAATAACATACTCAATGTCATAGCATATAGTACAGACAGTATAGTGGGGACAAAAGAAGCACACAAATGACTGGACAGTATAATAAAATCCTGTACCTTGAGAAAGACACCTAGCAGTGTCGGAACGCGTGGGTCATTGTACTCCGCGGTGGCTGCTGGCACCATACACAGACGCTGGGGCGACCTCTGACTGGACTTACAGACTGTTATGCCTTTGGGTGATGTATTATACTCCAGTTTGGGGTCTCTAACAGACATACATTATCAGCCCTTTTCCTTTTGGTAACTTTGGTTACTTTCTTGGGCTACTGACTTCATCTCATTGGGAGTTATACTATGTATTTATACTCCATCTATTAGGTTTATTTCAAACATCATAGGGCTCCTCCCAGGAGGTATTGATTGTCACTCTCAGTCATGTACTATGCACTTTATATATAGGTACAGGATTTTATTATACTGTCCAGTCATTTGTGTGCTTCTTTTGCCTGGCTGAATCCTGCTCATATAGGTACTATACACATGATCAGGTTTTTAAATACATCAGTTAGGGACTTCTCTGAGATGGGTATACCTTGACGTTTGGTAGAGCGGCTTAGTATACATTTTTTGCAAAAAACGTATCAACCAAATACCCTGTTTTGTTATCTTTTTACTAGCACTTGCTGTGTACTGTTACTTTTTTTATAGCAGAGTATTTTTATACGTTTGTTTACTGTGTTTTTCTGTGTTACATACAAGGAGCTGTGGAGGCCATAGTTCAGTGTATAAGGGGTTGTGAGGGCCATAATATAGTAATAAGGGGCTGTAAGAGCCATAATACAGTAAAAATTGGGTTGTGGGGGAAATCATACAGTATATAGAGAACTGTGGTGACCATCATACTGTAGGGACCATGGCCGACTCCAGGTTTTCGTGGGACCCAGGCAAGAGCATCTCAGTGGGCCCCTTTAACACAGACCACAAATCATGAGATATGGCAGAGAAATATAGGTATAGTACAATGCCAAAGATTTCACTAAGGCTACTTTCACACATCATGTTTTTTCCGACAGGCAGGATCTGGCTATTTTTTAAAAAAAACGGATCTGGCGAAAGCTGCCGCCGGAACCGGTTTTCTCTCATTGAATTGTATTAGCGTTGGATCGCACCACATCGCCTTCCATTTCTTCCAGTTTTCGCCGGATCTGGCTAAATTTTGGATTCTGGCGTCTGGAAAAAATGTCTCTAGTAACGTTTTTTGTCTGCGGTGAAAAACCGGACAGCGCCGGATCCGGCGCTTCCGGCTTTTTGCTATAATGGAAATCTATGGGCGCCGGATCTGGAAAAAGCTGGATCCGGTTTTTAGGTCTGAGCATGCTCAGATCCAATTGGCCAGCCCCCAGGAAACGGATATAAACAATGCCAGTGAGGCCCTCATCCATTACCATGCAACCAGCCACAGAGGAGCCATCCACAGAGGAGCCAGCCGCAGAGCTTCCAGCCGCAGAGCAGGGCCAGCGACAGAGCGTGGCCAGCCGCAGATTAGCCAGCAGCCGCAGAGCAGCCAGCAGCTGCAGAGCCAGGCCAGCCAGCCAGACAGCTACAGCCATTCAGCGGCAGACATGTCTTCTTCTTCTGGGAGCCCTCCCCCGCGTCATCAGCGATTAGAGGTAAATAATTTTTTGTTTTTTATGTATGTATATATCATTTTTTTTATTCTGAACAATAATACAAAAGCCCTTAAATTTTAAAGCCCTTAAATTTTATCACACTACATCTCTGATATGCTATCTCCGAGCATGTTGTCCCTTTTACAGCATCTGCTATTTGGCACAATAACAGTGCTCCATTTGCTGTCCCACATAATCGTGCGCTCTAGATGGTAAAATTGCCCCCTAGAAAATGTTAATGCCCTGTGCAAGTGCCCTAGAAAACAGTACCCACATTTTCCCCCTAGAAAGTAATAATGACCTGTGTATTATTTTGATGTTCACAATACACTAAGTGCTCTTATAACAATAATGCTTCTTAATTGCCCCAATTAATATTTAATAATATCCCCAGAATCCCCCAATGTACAGCGCCCATATACACAGTATGATGGGCTAACAGCTCCCCTATATACAGTATGATTTGTCCACAACTCCCCTTCACTCCCCTTTTAAATCAAGGCAGGTGCTGAAACTGTTTTGCATCACAATTTGCATAGCTTTGAAGTCAGCCCCACGTTTCGACACACAATTTTGCACAAGTCTCTTTGGGTATTTGTTGAAATGCATCTCTGATGTAATTTTTCAAATCACTGACACTTTTTGATTTTCGACTGTAAACTTTGTCCTTGAGTACTCCCAAAAAGAACAAATCCATTGGGGTCAAGTCTGGTGACCGTGCCGGCCAATCAAGTGGGTCTCTGAGGCCAACCCAGTTATTAGGAAATGTTTCACGACCCTATTTTACACATACTATCCACCTACTGTTGGACCCCCCCTGTATATGTATGTATCTATAAATTGATATTTTTTTGTATAACAGGAAGCTGAAGCAGCAGAAGAGGTGCTTCCAGAAGACCGAAGGGGTGGAGAGATACCCGGAGTGGGCTCGCAATTGGTAAGTTACTTGCATGCATTGTAGAAACACATCATCACACTACACACAACACATAAAAAATAATTGATCATTACAGACATCACACTGCACACAACGCCTACATCCAAGCACATAATTTTTGTTTGTTTTGATTTTATAGTCTTCTGATTTTGGTGCTCGATCCAGAGGTCCTCAAAGCGCCTCCCAGGGTCGTCGGCGTGAGCAGCCGGGCGGTCGACAGCGGGTAAACATCTTTGTTTTATTTTTTTTTCCAACGTTATGTTGTTGTTTTGAGTCTAATTGTCACGGCACCGCCAGACTCAGGGCCTGCTGTCCCGGCCTCGGCCAATAGGAGGCGCCGGACTATCACATCACCGTCAGACTCAGGGCCTGCTGTCCCAGCCTCGGCCTGTAGGAGGCGCCGGACTATCACATCACCGTCAGACTCAGGGCCTGCAGTCTTGGCCTTGGTCTCTGGGAGGCGTTGTGCTTCAACCCCGAGTGATGGCGGCGATAGTCATGAGGCTCCTGCGCAGGCGTCCGCAGAACGCAGGCTTCGCTCCTCGGTCAGTCATGAAGGGGCTGGTGCATCACCATCCAGCCTGGTCCAGGGGGCGGTCCGGATGACATCATCAGTCCAGCAGCCTGTGAGGGCTGATCTGATCCCTCAAATACCTTGGGACTGCTCTTGCAGGCCGCCGGATATATTCTTGGTTCCCCTGCGTGTTACTGTGTGAATTGCTGACTCTGACTTTTGCCTGGACTTCTGACTCTGCTTCTGCCTAACGATTCTGTACCTCTGCTGCCCTCCTGGTTTATGACTCTTACTTTGGCCTGGATTCTGACTCTGCTTCTGCCTAACGACTTTGTACCTCTGCTGCCCTCCTGGTTTATGACTCTGGCTTCGGCCTGGAAATCTGACTCTGCTACTGTCTACTGTTTTTTACCATTTCTGCCTGACTGGTTTAGTCTCGGATATCATTGCCTCTGTGTCCTGTATTGGAACACCTTTCTGGCGACCGTCCTGCTCTGGTCATTGCTCCTATTCAGACAGCGCCTCCTGGGCTCTGCTATAAATCCAGATCCCTGTATAGGGGTAAAGGGTATCAGTGTTTCTCGGGGTGCTGTCTGGCTGCAGTCCAGACCGCAGGCAGACGTCACACTAATGTTTTTGTTTTTTGTCTTTTTTTAACAGGCTTCACAGTGTGCTCCTGAATCGGATGGTGAGGATGAGGCCGGGCTAGATATAGACCTCCTCATCGATCTGATCCGAGAGCGGGAGCCACTGAGGAATATGGGGCACCGCAGCCACGCCAATCTCCTTGTGATCCGTCGATTCTGGGAGCAAGTATGCCACCAACTTTTGGCCAACTGGGAGGGCCCCAAAGTTCGGGCCCAGCATCAAGCGCGTAAGTATACACAGTTCAGTTATGTTGCTGGATATAAAGTGTTGTATCCTAACCAATTTGTGCTTTCACTTTTCAGGCGAGAGAATTGTCAAGCGGTGGCGGTCAATCAGGGAACGCTTCAAGAAGGAGTTTAACAAAGAGATGCGGGCCCCGAGTTGATGTGGAGGACGCAGGAGCAAGTACAAAAATGTCAACGCCCTGTCATTCCTCCGGTCAACGAAGGTGAGCAGAAGGTAAATATTATCCACCCCATTTAAGAAAATATGTTTACATGTCTAAGGGTGTGTGCACACGCTGCGGAATCCGCTGCGGATTAATCCGCACGGATTTTGCAAAAACCGCAGATAATCCGCAGGTCAAAAGACCTGCGGATTATCTGCGGTTTGGTCCTGCGGATTCACTATCTCCACAATGGTGGAGATAGGAACCCGCAGCGGTTTCCGCAGAAAGAATTGACATGCAATTCTGCGGATTCAAAACCGCAGCAAATCCGCGCGGATTTTTCCGCAGCGTCGGCACAGCGGTTTTTTTTCCCCATTCATTTGAATGGTACTGTACACTGCAGCTAAAGCTGCTGCGGGTCCGCAGCGGCCAAAATCGCTGCGGAAACGCAGCGGAATCCGCAGCGTGTGCACGTACCCTAATACTTTTTTTTTGTTTCAGCCAGGGCCATGCAATATCAATATATTAATTATATTTTATTCTCTTTATTCCACAGCACCATCTGCAGCACTCGGGAGCCTGCAGAGTTGAACCCTTCTGGGGCGATCCCTTAGGAGTCCGCCACCAAAGGACACTTCGACAGTTCCATCCCATCTGCACCTTCCCAACCTTCCCTCAGATCTGATCCCTCAGTCCCACCCCCTTGCGCTGGAGCGTCGTGGCCCACTGCATTGCATGAATCTGCTGGCGAGGATATAGCTTTTCCTTTACCCCACCCCTCTGCTGCTGCCACCTCTAGTACACCTGTGGGTTCTGGGCGGCAGCGCCAGAGGGGTCATAAAAAGAGCTATGCGCCCGAATTCTTGCATCTGAGTGCATCCTTCCAGAACTGTTTGAAACTGTTGTCTGAGCAAATGACTGCAGGATTTAATTTGCTCAACAACAGTATTCTTGAATTGCGCACACTCCTGGTTAGGATGCAGTCAGATGCAAGTAAAGCTCCCAACCATACATTTTTCCAGTCGGTACTCGAGCGCATGGATAAGCTATCTCCTGACCAGCAGATGCAAGTAATGCAACCGTGCCAGTCTGCTCTAGCGCATGTTAGGTCCACTCACCCCGGTACTTCCTCCCACACCTGCTCCCCCTCTAGCCACAGTCCCTCCTCCCCCTCCTATGCAAAACCAGCATCATGCCCCATACCAGCATCATGCCCCGTACCAACATACCGCCCCGTACCACTTCCCAACCACATTATCCGCACCTCCACTCCCTGCCCACTACAACCAGTCTCCTTCAACACCCATCATGCCCCAAACCCACCCCTCTTCTCCACCATACACCAATTCTGCCTCCCAATCCATCCACTCCACCCCTCAAACCTTCCAAATTCCCAATACTACTCCGGGTTTCATGTCCACCCATTCTATTTCTTTCTCCACCCCTTCACCTATTTTACCTACTGATCGTTCACCACCACTACCATCACTTTCCTCTCTCCACACTCCCAATGTCGAAGTGTTCCAATCTGACAGCCCCTCTAGCATTATCTCCACCCCCCACTATGTCGATTTATAATTTTTTTGGTCTTAATAATTTCTAAATAAAAAAAAGGTTATTGGTTAAATTTTTTGTCTTTTATTGAGTTATAAGGTTTTTAAGGTAAAAAAAAAGGTTAAAGCAAAGTTAAATACTGTGGGTAAAGAAGGTAAAATACTTTGGGTAATACACAACCAGGTACACAACTTGGGTAAAGAAGGTAAAATACTTTGGGTAATGCACAACCAGGTACACAATTTGGATAAAGAAGGTAAAATACTTTGGGTAATACACAACCAGGTACACAACTTGGGTAAAGAAAGTAAAATACTTTGGGTAATGCACAACCAGGTACACAACTTGGGTAAAGAAGGTAAAAGACTTTGGGTAATACACAACCAGGTACACAACTTGGGTAAAGAAGGTAAAAGACTTTGGGTAATACACAACCAGGTACACAACTTGGGTAAAGAAGGTAAAATACTTTGGGTAATGCACAACCAGGTACACAATTTGGATAAAGAAGGTAAAATACTTTGGGTAATACACAACCAGGTACACAACTTGGGTAAAGAAAGTAAAATACTTTGGGTAATGCACAACCAGGTACACAACTTGGCTAAAGAAGGTAAAAGACTTTGGGTAATACACAACCAGGTACAAAACTTTGGTAAAGAAGGTAAAAGACTTTGGGTAAAGAAAGTCAATGACTTTTGGTTACAAGGTCCAAAAGAAATTTTTCAAACTCTCTCATCCTGACAGTCTACTCTTCCTTGAGGTGAAATAAAGTATTCAGCAAATTTGTCCCTCATTCTGGAAACTGACACAGAACTTCTATATGTTATGTTGTGATAATCATGCAACGTGGTTATCAATGCAAATCTGTTCCTTGCATATAACAAAATTGTGGAGAACCACACAAGCTTTCACCACCTCGTCCAGAGTTTCAGTCTTCAGGTTGATAGCGGTCAATAGAACTCGCCATTTGGCTGTCAGAATCCCAAACGTGCACTCCACCATTCTGCATGCTCGTGTGAGGCAGTAATTCAAAATTCTTGTAGTTGGGTCAATCCACTACTGGAGTATGGTTTCAGCAGGTGTTCCGATAGTTGAAAGGCTTCATCGCCAACACAAACAAATGGCATTGTTGGCCCAGAGGTTTCAGGCAGCGGTCTTGGGGTTGGAAATTGGAAGGTGTTTCCATAAAGATGACACCCCATTGCAGACTTTTTGAAAACTTGGGAATCATTGGAGCGGCCATAGGCCCCAATATCAACCACTATAAACTTGTATTCAGCATCAGCGATGGCCATAAGCACAATGGAGATCCAGCATGTTTGACGATGCGGATGTTTCCCAATCACAGCACCCAAGCAAATGGGAAACTGACAGATTTGTTGGAATTTATCTGCACTTTCCAGCCAGTATAATGAGCCCCATATATTACTTTATACAGTATAATAGGCCCCATATATTACTTCATACAGTATAATGGGCCCCATATAATACATTATAATGGGCCCCATATGTTAGGAGTCGGATTTCTGAGTTTACTCCGCAGGGATCCAGATCCTCACATTCTGCAGTCTCCTGCTCTTTATCTACTGCAGGAGAGATTGCAGAGGAGATTGCCTTGCAGCAAATCTCTCCTGAGGCTAAGTCCTTCTGTCCTCCTACTGAGCATGCTCATGGGACGATCTCCCATTGGAGATCGGGAGTCATGTGTTCAGGTCCCGCTCCAGATCTCATTGGTCCATCTCAGAGATCTGGAGGCTTGCAGAAGGTCCCAGCTGCTATAAAAGGCGCACATGGCTATTCTGCCATGCGCTGGTATAGACTTACTTGCTGCTGTGTGTATGAGGACGGATGTATGATTCTGGTGAATGACTCATTATGAAACCCCTTCCCTCTGATATTACGTATGTGGTCAGGGACTGAGTTAGAATCAGCGCCAGCGCTCCTCTGCTGCAACATCCACAGCTGCTAGCGTCCGACATTGCGCTTGCGTCATAGCATTGTCATTTAGCGGCAGTGTCCACACCGCGCTGCAGTAGCAGCACTCCTTAGCATCCGCAGCTGCGACACCGCACACACGGTAGGTCTAGATGGACGTAGTGCCGCCATCTTGGGCTACTCCTGTGACCGGATACCGTGTGTGTATTTTTACTGAGTACTGTGACCTCAACAGGCTCAGTCTTTGTGTTTGTGTTATTTTTGCATCTCTGTGACTTAACTGAGATTGCTCTGCGCACCTGGGTGAAGTTTAACCCTGTGCGCATTACCGCCATATTGCTCCTGCCACCACTTAGCAGCGGTTATATCACCTACTGCACTGTGGACAACGAGCGGCGAACGCACTTTTTTATTATTTTTATTTAGTGCGTTCCGCCGTTCCTAACATTATACTAGCGCCAGTGTCTGGCTAGTGATGGCAGAACAGCAGCAACTGTTACAGTGTATTCGGCAGCTTGAGGGCCGGTTGGCCACTCTGGAGAGGGCTCTCTCAGCTGCACAATCCACCGAAGCTGCTGTAAAGGCAATCAGAGACGAGGTTTCCCGTATGTCCACGTCCTCCCTCGCGCCGACAGTTACCCGCCTCCCATTGCCCGATAAATTTTCTGGCGATGGCGCCTCCTGTAGGGGTTTCATCAGTCAGTGCCCTATTCAGCTGGAGCTACTGGCTGCGCGATTACCTACAGAACGGGCCATGGTGGGGTTTATAGTTTCCCTACTGTTGGGCTACGCCATTATGGGAGCGTGGTGACCCAGAGGTTCGGACTGCTGCTCACTTTCTAACAGCTATTAAGCAGGTCTTCCTCGGTCCACGGGTCACGCATGACACGTCCCTTCAGCTTCTTGCTTTGACTCAGGGTTCCCTCTCAGTTAGTCAGTATGCCGTCCGTTTTCGGACACTGGCTTCCGAGCTGGAGTGGTCCAATAAAGCCCTCATCCCTGTATTTTGGAGAGGTTTGGCAGAGCATGTTAAAGATGCTCTCTTTACCAGAGAGGCTCCTGCAAGTTTGGAAGAGCTGATTGCCATTTCCACCCGCATTGACCTCCGTTTTTCGGAGCGCGGTATGGAGCGTGCTCAATCCAAACGGAAGGTTATCTCGGCTCCCAATTTTTTTGAGCCTCTGGAATTACATGAGCCAGAGGTTCCAACCCAGAGCCCATGGAGGTGTCTCGCACCGTTCTTCAGGCGCGTCCGGCACAAGACTCCAGTTGCGGTTAGAAAGAAGAAAGAAAAAGAACAGAGAAAGAAAGAGTGGACAGAACAAAAGAACAGAGAGAAAAAAAGAGGGGAAAAAAGAACAGAGAGGGAGAGAGAAAGAAAGAGGGGAAAGAAATAAAGAACAGAGAGAAAGAACAGAAAGAGAAAGAAAGAGTGGACAAAGGAAGAAAAAAACAGAGAGAAAGAAAGATAAGAAAGAGAACTTTCTTTCGTTCTCTCTCTCTTTTTCTTTCCTCTTTCTCTCTCTTCTTTCTTTCTTATCTTTCTCTCTCTCTGTTTTTTTTTCCTTTGTCCACTCTTTCTTTCTCTCTCTGTTCTTTCTTTTCCCTCTTTCTTTCTCTCTCGCTCTCTGTTATTTTTTCCTCTCTTTTTTTCTCTCTGTTCTTTTGTTCTGTCCACGCATTTTTTTTCTCTATTCTTTTTCTTTCTTTCTTTCTCCTCTTTCTTTCTCTCTCTGTTTTTTCTTCCCCCTCTTTTTTTTTTCGCTCTCTTTTCTTTCTTTCTTTCCCCTCCTTCTCTCTCTGTTCTTTCTTTCCCCTCTTTCGCTCTGTTTTTTCTTTCCCCTCTTTCTCTCTCTGTTCTTTCTTTTCCCTCTTTCTTTCTCTCTCCCTCTCTGTTCTTTTTTCCTCTCTTTTTTTCTCTCTGTTCTTTTGTTCTGTCCACCCTTTCTTTCTCTGTTCTTTTTCTTTCTTTCTCTCTGTTTTTTCTTCCCCTTTTTTTCTCTCTCTTTTCTTTCTTTCTTTCCCCTCCTTTTCTCTCTGTTCTTTCTTTCCCCTCTTTCGCTCTGTTTTTTCTTTCCCCTCTTTCTCTCTCTGTTCTTTTTTTCTCTCTCTGTTCTCTTTCTTTCCCTCTTTCTTTCTCTGTTCTTTCTTTCTCTCTCTGTTCTTTCTTTCTTTTCCTCAGTACTAGCCACTGTGCCCAAAATGCCAGCCACTGTGCCTATAGCATCAGCCACTGTGCCCTCAGTACCAGTCAGTGTGATCAGCAGTGCTCAATGGGTGTGGTTGGGGCGTGGACCTGGGTGTGACTAGTTCTGAAATAGGTGTGGTCAGGTCGTAGCCTAAAATTTGCCGCGGCGCACGCCACACCCTTTGTCCCTCTTTCCCGTCTTCAAAATTTGGGAGGTATGCCCGGTTATACAGGTGCGCGCAAGCAGTAATCATTGCTTGCAGTGCATGTAGCAGGACCCCTGCTGCAGGGGTTAAGAACGTGCTGACTTTGACATCAGGACGTTCTACGTGAGCGGAGAGAGCGCACTCTGCTCTCCCGCCCCTGGCTGCAGCCTGAAGTATCAAGTACTGGGACACACAGCACAGGAATTGCAGAGCTCCTACCTGCACCTGTAATCTTCTGCCTGTATTCAGTCTGGGTCTGGGTGAGTGTAATCCCAGCCCAAACACGTTTAAATTAAAATACATCAGCCCCGGCAGCACCTGTATATACACCAGTGCCAGCACCTGTATAATACACAGGTGCTGGAACTGATGTATATACAGGTGCTGGAGCTTACGTATATATAGGTGCTGACTCGAGGCTGATGTATATACACTGTACACTGTATATACACCAGCCTCGAGTCAGCACCTATCTATACGTAAGCCTCAGCACCAGTATATACACCAGCACCTGTATAATACACAGGTACTGGGGCTGATGTATATACAGGTGCTGCAAGGGCTGATGTACAGTATATACTGATGCTGACTTGAGGCTAATGTATATACGGGCTTTATGTATATACATCACTGATCAGCCTCTAGTCAGCACCTATATATATGCCAGCCCCAGCACCTGTATATACGTCAGCCCCAGCACCCGTATATACACCAGCCCTAGCACCTGTATATACATCAGCCCCCTGCACCTGTATATACATCAGCCCCCTGCACCTGTATATACATCAGCCCCAGCACCTGTATATACATCAGCTCTAGCACCCATATATACATCAGCCCTGGCACCCGTATATACATCAGCCCCAGCACCGGTATATATATCAGCCCCTGCACCGGTATATACATATTTATATACAGTAGTCTCAATGTGATATATATTCAGCAGTATGTAACATAATATAGTATAATACTGTCAATTATAATGAAGGGTTGTGTGTATATAGTGTAGAGTTTTTCATATAGTATGTTGCTGTGTATATAGCATATAGTGTGGAATCCACACTATATACACTGGCCCATCTCTACACTATATAGTATATGCACAGCTCCACTCTATATTCCTTACCACAGTATATAGTGTAGAGCTGTGTACATTGTGTATACTCCTCCTGTCCTGTATACATGGTGTAAATATAAGTATCTGCTCTAAGTGTGTCTATCTATGAAAATAAAAAGCGCTCTGATGAATTGTGCAAAGTGGCGGACAGTTTTGGATCTATAACAGATCTTTTCTCTGCTATGGAATTGAAATATTACATGGGCTAATAAAGAGTCCGCCACTATTCTCTTATTTAATCGGTGTGCTGATTATTATCTTTTTATAAATCACTTTGATTTAAGGGTGTGTGTCCTAAAACCATTTCACCCACTGGTTAATATTTGGTGGTGCTCAATTATGACATATATCAAGGCTGACATCACCACCTGGCGAAAGCGGGCAAGTGTCGTCGGGGACTTGGCATGCTATGGGGCTCGTAAGTAGTGGGGCTCCGGTGCCAGCGCTGACACAGTTGAAAACAATGATAATAATAATAAATTTTATTTTTATAGCGCCGACATATTCCGCATCACTTTACATTTCAATGATGAGTGAAGGAGCCATCTGCTGATGCTCCCTTTCAAACCATTCCCCCTCTGCGTCTGAGCTCTGTGACGTCTTAGTGCAGAGGGTGCAATGCCATCACTACAGCGCATCCTCTTTGCCAAGCAGTGCAGAGGATCAGAATACACTGAGGAGACCAAAGCAGTGGGGACACGGAGAAGTATTATATGGGGCTCATTATACTGTATGAAGTAATATATGGGGTTCATTATACTGTTTGAAGTAATATACAGTATGAGGGCCCATTATACTGTATGGACCATTATATGAGGCCCATAAAACTGTATGCAGTAATGTATGGGGCCCATAATAGTGTATGGAGCATTATGTGGCCTCATTGTACCGCATGGAGGAATATGTGGGTTCCATTGTACTGTATGGAGCATTATGTGGCCTCATTGTACAGTATGGAGGAATATGTGGGTTCCATTGTACTGTATGGAGCAATATATGGGGCCATTATACTGTATGGAGCATTATGTGTTGCCCATAATACTGTATGGAGGACTATGTGGTGCCCATAATACTGTATGTAGGACTATGTTGTGCCCATAATACTGTATGGAGGACTATGTTGTGCCCATAATACTGTATGTAGGACTGTGTTGTGCCCATAATACTATGAAGTACTATGTCGTGCCCATAATACTGTATGGAGGGTTATCCAAATTCGGAAGTTCTCCCCTTTCTTTTGGATAGGGGATGACTTTCTGTTTGTTGTGGATCTGACCGCTGAGACCCCCATGATCAAGGTAGCTTTGAAGAGCACCATGTAAATGGAGCTGTGGTCAATCATACGCACTGTGACGCCATTAAAGGGAGCCTGTCCCCCCGCCCCCCACCCAGGGTGTTTTTCAGTTAAAGAGCCACCTTCAGCAGCACTAAGGCTGCATTCTATGAAGGTGGCTCTTCTTTTTCTGACCCCTAGTAATGCCGAAATATTGACTTTTATAACTAGCTCCTCATACCTGTAATGTGTCCCATAGGTATGGTGTGTCCCCCTGTATCAGCTGCCTACCATCCGTCCATCATGCCTGTCCGGTGTCTCGGCGCCGCCCACCATCCGTCCATCATGATGCCCCTGTGCGTCGCTGCATCCTCCTGTTTTGAAGGCCGGCGCCTGTGCTGTGACAAGTGTTCCCGGGCATGCGCAGTGCATGCTGCCCGAGAACCGACATCAGGCTATTGCGCCTGCGTGTTGTGGAGGCCCCAGATCCCAGTGTGAATACATCCTAACACACTGTGGGGTGGGATCTGGGGCCTCCACAACACGCAGGCGCAATAGCCTGATGTCGGTTCTCGGGCAGCATGCACTGCGCATGCCCGGGAACACTTGTCACAGCACAGGCGCCGGCATTCAAAACAGGAGGATGCAGCGACGCACAGGGGCATCATGATGGACGGATGGTGGGCGGCGCCGAGACACCGGACAGGCATGATGGATGGATGGTAGGCGGCTGATACAGGGGGACACACCATACCTATGGGACACATTACAGGTATGAGGAGCTGGTTATAAAAGTGGATATTTCAGTGTTACTGGGGGTCAGAAAAAGAAGAGCCACCTTCACTGAATGCAGCCTTAGTGCTGCTGAAGGTGGCTCTTTAACTGAAAAACGCCCTGGGGGGTGACAGGTTCCCTTTAACATGTGGCTTTTCAAATAACTCCTTTAATAAAGTGATGAGGGGACGACAGAGTACAGCAAACAATCTCTGATCAGGGCTGATGAGTGCTATAGTATGTGGGCTGGTGGCGTCTGTGTGGCAGGGCTGCATTTTTGTCCCAGTAGGCCCTGGAATCTGATTGGTCGCAATGAACAACCCCGTGTAATCTCCGCCAGCAGAATGCTGAGTCACGCTGCCTTCTCCTTGTGACGCGGAAGTGCGGTCTCTAGGACCCGGCGGCGGCAGCCGGCTTAGTACACGTGACTTGGTGTTGATGCCCGTGTTGGGTGCACGCGGATGGCCCGTAGCCTGCTGCTGCATGGGAGTGTGCTGGGCACGGGCGGGTGTGTCAGTCCCCCGGACCTCGGGTGCAGTCAGCAGGATGAAGCGGGCAGGGCTCACCTCCTCCGCCGCCGCCTCCCCGGCCTCCAGCCTGCGGGCTCTGCGCTTCGATAACCGAGCGCTGCGCTGTCTGCCCGTGGAGCCCGGGGACGGGCAGGATGAGGACGCTGTACGGTCGCGGCAAGTCCCCGGAGTGTGCTTCTCCCCCGTGCGCCCCAGCCCGGTGCAGCAGCCCAGAGTGGTGGCTCTGTCCCCGCCGGCGCTGGCTCTGCTCGGTCTGCAGCTCGGGGAGGAGGACGAGGAAGACGCGGCCATGTACTTCAGCGGGAACCGCCTGCTGCCCGGCTCCGAGCCCGCCGCGCACTGCTACTGCGGCCACCAGTTCGGGAACTTCGCCGGACAGCTGGGAGACGGGGCGGCCATGTACCTGGGGGAGGTGGTGAGCCCGGCCGGGCAGCGCTGGGAGCTGCAGCTGAAGGGAGCCGGCCTCACCCCGTACTCCAGGTAATGGGGGCTTAGGGGGCGGCAGCGCCTGTGCGGAGGGGGGTGCAGGGAGCAGCGCCTGTGCGGAGGGGGTACGGAGGGCAGCAGCGCCTATGCGGAGGGGGGTGCAGGGAGCAGCGCCTGTGCGGAGGGGGGTGCAGGGTGCAGCGCCTGTGCGGAGGGGGTACGGAGGGCAGCAGCGCCTATGCGGAGGGGGGTGCAGGGAGCAGCGCCTATGCGGAGGGGGGTGCAGGGAGCAGCACCTATGCGGAGGGGGTACAGGGGGCAGCAGCGCCTATGCGGAGGGGGGTGCAGGGAGCAGCGCCTATGCGGAGGGGGGTGCAGGGAGCAGCGCCTATGCGGAGGGGGGTGCAGGGAGCAGCGCCTGTGCGGAGGGGGTACGGAGGGCAGCAGCGCCTATGCGGAGGGGGGTGCAGGGAGCAGCGCCTGTGCGGAGGGGGGTGCAGGGTGCAGCGCCTGTGTGGAAGGGGTACGGAGGGCAGCAGCGCCTATGCGGAGGGGGGTGCAGGGAGTAGCGCCTGTGCGGAGGGGGGTGCAGCGCCTATGCGGAGGGGGGTGCAGGGAGCAGCACCTATGCGGAGGGGGTACAGGGGGCAGCAGCGCCTATGCGGTACAGGGAGCAGCGCCTATGCGGAGGGGGGTGCAGGGAGCAGCGCCTATGCGGAGGGGGGTGCAGGGAGCAGCACCTATGCGGAGGGGGTACAGGGGGCAGCAGCGCCTATGCGGAGGGGGTACAGGGGGCAGCAGCGCCTGTGCGGAGGGGGGTGCAGGGAGCAGCGCCTGTGCGGAGGGGGGTGCAGGGAGCAGCGCCTGTGCGGAGGGGGGTGCAGGGAGCAGCGCCTGTGCGGAGGGGGGTGCAGGGAGCAGCGCCTATGCGGAGGGGGTACAGGGGGCAGCAGCGCCTATGCGGAGGGGGTACAGGGGGCAGCAGCGCCTATGCGGAGGGGGTACAGGGGGCAGCAGCGCCTATGCGGAGTGGGGTACGGAGTGCAGCAGCGCCTATGCGGAGTGGGGTACGGAGTGCAGCAGCGCCTATGCGGAGGGGGGTACAGGGGCAACAGCGCCTATGCGGAGGGGGGTACAGGGGCAACAGCGCCTATGCGGAGGGGGGTACAGGGGCAACAGCGCCTATGCGGAGGGGGGTACAGGGGCAACAGCGCCTATGCGGAGTGGGCTACAGGGGCAACAGCGCCTATGCGGAGGGGGGTACAGGGGCAACAGCGCCTATGCGGAGGGGGGTACAGAGGCAACAGCGCCTATGCGGAGGGGGGTAGAGGGAGCAGCGCCTATGCGGAGGGGGGTAGAGGGAGCAGCGCCTATGCGGAGGGGGGTAGAGGGAGCAGCGCCTATGCGGAGGGGGGTAGAGGGAGCAGCGCCTATGCGGAGGGGGGTAGAGGGAGCAGCGCCTATGCAGAGGGGGGTACGGAGGGCAGCAGCGCCTATGCGGAGGGGGGTACGGAGGGCAGCAGCGCCTATGTGAGGGGGGTGCAGGGAGCAGCGCCTATGTGAGGGGGGTACAGGGAGCAGCGCCTATGCGAGGGGGGTACAGGGAGCAGCGCCTATGCAGAGGGGGTACAGGGGGCAGCAGCGCCTATGCGGAGGGGGGTACGGAGTGCAGCAGCGCCTGTGCGGAGGGGGGTACAGGGAGCAGCGCCTGTGCGGAGGGGGGTACGGGGGCAACAGCGCCTATGCGGAGGGGGGTACAGGGGCAACAGCGCCTATGCGGAGGGGGGTACAGGGGCAACAGCGCCTATGCGGAGGGGGGTACAGGGGCAACAGCGCCTATGCGGAGGGGGGTACAGGGAGCAGCGCCTATGCGGAGGGGGGTAGAGGGAGCAGCGCCTATGCGGAGGGGGGTAGAGGGAGCAGCGCCTATGCGGAGGGAGGTACAGGGAGCAGCGCCTATGCGGAGGGGGGTACAGGGAGCAGCGCCTATGCGGAGGGGGGTACAGGGAGCAGCGCCTATGCGAGGGGGGTACAGGGAGCAGCGCCTATGCGGAGGGGGGTACGGAGGGCAGCAGCGCCTGTGCGGAGGGGGGTGCAGGGAGCAGCGCCTGTGCGGAGGGGGGTGCAGGGTGCAGCGCCTGTGCGGAGGGGGTACGGAGGGCAGCAGCGCCTATGCGGAGGGGGGTGCAGGGAGCAGCGCCTGTGCGGAGGAGGGTGCAGCGCCTATGCGGAGGGGGGTGCAGGGAGCAGCACCTATGCGGAGGGGGTACAGGGGGCAGCAGCGCCTATGCGGTACAGGGAGCAGCGCCTATGCGGAGGGGGGTGCAGGGAGCAGCGCCTATGCGGAGGGGGGTGCAGGGAGCAGCACCTATGCGGAGGGGGTACAGGGGGCAGCAGCGCCAATGCGGAGGGGGGTGCAGGGAGCAGCGCCTGTGCGGAGGGGGGTGCAGGGAGCAGCGCCTATGCGGAGGGGGTACAGGGGGCAGCAGCGCCTATGCGGAGGGGGTACAGGGGGCAGCAGCGCCTATGCGGAGGGGGTACAGGGGGCAGCAGCGCCTATGCGGAGGGGGTACGGAGTGCAGCAGCGCCTATGCGGAGTGGGGTACGGAGTGCAGCAGCGCCTGTGCGGAGGGGGGTACAGGGGCAACAGCGCCTATGCGGAGGGGGGTACGGGGGCAACAGCGCCTATGCGGAGGGGGGTACAGGGGCAACAGCGCCTATGCGGAGGGGGGTACAGGGGCAACAGCGCCTATGCGGAGGGGGGTACAGGGGCAACAGCGCCTATGCGGAGGGGGGTACAGGGGCAACAGCGCCTATGCGGAGGGGGGTACAGGGGCAACAGCGCCTATGCGGAGGGGGGTACAGGGGCAACAGCGCCTATGCGGAGGGGGGTACAGGGGCAACAGCGCCTATGCGGAGGGGGGTACAGAGGGAGCAGCGCCTATGCGGAGGGGGGTAGAGGGAGCAGCGCCTATGCGGAGGGGGGTAGAGGGAGCAGCGCCTATGCGGAGGGGGGTAGAGGGAGCAGCGCCTATGCGGAGGGGGGTAGAGGGAGCAGCGCCTATGCGGAGGGGGGTAGAGGGAGCAGCGCCTATGCGGAGGGGGGTACAGGCAGCAGCGCCTATGCGAGGGGGGTACAGGCAGCAGCGCCTATGCGGAGGGGGGTACGGAGGGCAGCAGCGCCTATGCGGAGGGGGGTACAGGGGCAACAGCGCCTATGCGGAGGGGGGTAGAGGGAGCAGCGCCTATGCGGAGGGGGGTAGAGGGAGCAGCGCCTATGCGGAGGGGGGTAGAGGGAGCAGCGCCTATGCGGAGGGGGGTAGAGGGAGCAGCGCCTATGCGGAGGGAGGTACAGGGAGCAGCGCCTATGCGGAGGGGGGTACAGGGAGCAGCGCCTATGCGGAGGGGGGTACAGGGAGCAGCGCCTATGCGAGGGGGGTACAGGGAGCAGCGCCTATGTGGAGGGGGGTACGGAGGGCAGCAGCGCCTATGCGGAGGGGGGTGCAGGGAGCAGCGCCTGTGCGGAGGGGGGTGCAGGGTGCAGCGCCTGTGCGGAGGGGGTACGGAGGGCAGCAGCGCCTATGCGGAGGGGGGTGCAGGGTGCAGCGCCTATGCGGAGGGGGGTGCAGGGAGCAGCACCTATGCGGAGGGGGTACAGGGGGCAGCAGCGCCTATGCGGTACAGGGAGCAGCGCCTATGCGGAGGGGGGTGCAGGGAGCAGCGCCTATGCGGAGGGGGGTGCAGGGAGCAGTGCCTATGCGGAGGGGGGTGCAGGGAGCAGCACCTATGCGGAGGGGGTACAGGGGGCAGCAGCGCCAATGCGGAGGGGGGTGCAGGGAGCAGCGCCTGTGCGGAGGGGGGTGCAGGGAGCAGCGCCTGTGCGGAGGGGGGTGCAGGGAGCAGCGCCTATGCGGAGGGGGTACAGGGGGCAGCAGCGCCTATGCGGAGGGGGTACAGGGGGCAGCAGCGCCTATGCGGAGGGGGTACAGGGGGCAGCAGCGCCTATGCGGAGGGGGTACGGAGTGCAGCAGCGCCTATGCGGAGGGGGTACGGAGTGCAGCAGCGCCTATGCGGAGGGGGGTACGGAGTGCAGCAGCGCCTGTGCGGAGGGGGGTACAGGGGCAACAGCGCCTATGCAGAGGGGGGTACAGGGGCAACAGCGCCTATGCGGAGGGGGGTACAGGGGCAACAGCGCCTATGCGGAGGGGGGTACAGGGGCAACAGCGCCTATGCGGAGGGGGGTACAGGGGCAACAGCGCCTATGCGGAGGGGGGTACAGGGGCAACAGCGCCTATGCGGAGGGGGGTACAGGGGCAACAGCGCCTATGCGGAGGGGGGTACAGGGGCAACAGCGCCTATGCGGAGGGGGTTACAGGGGCAACAGCGCCTATGCGGAGGGGGTTACAGGGGCAACAGCGCCTATGCGGAGGGGGGTACAGGGGCAACAGCGCCTATGCGGAGGGGGGTACAGGGGCAACAGCGCCTATGCGGAGGGGGGTACAGAGGCAACAGCGCCTATGCGGAGGGGGGTACAGGGGCAACAGCGCCTATGCGGAGGGGGGTGCAGGGAGCAGCGCCTATGCGAGGGGGGTACAGGGAGCAGCGCCTATGCGGAGGGGGGTACGGAGGGCAGCAGCGCCTATGCGGAGGGGGGTACGGAGGGCAGCAGCGCCTATGCGGAGGGGGGTACGGAGGGCAGCAGCGCCTATGCGGAGGGGGTACGGAGGGCAGCAGCGCCTATGCGGAGGGGGGTACGGAGGGCAGCAGCGCCTATGCGGAGGGGGTATGGAGGGCAGCAGCGCCTATGCGGAGGGGGGTGCAGGGAGCAGCGCCTGTGCGGAGGGGGGTGCAGGGAGCAGCGCCTATGCGGAGGGGGGTACAGGGGGCAGCAGCGCCTATGCGCAGGGGGTACAGGGAGCAGCGCCTATGCGGAGGGGGTACGGAGGGCAGCAGCGCCTATGCGGAGGGGGGTACAGGGGGCAGCAGCGCCTATGCGGAGGGGGTACAGGGGGCAGCAGCGCCTATGCGGAGGGGGTACAGGGGGCAGCAGCGCCTGTGCGGAGGGGGGGTGCAGGGAGCAGCGCCTGTGCGGAGGGGGGTGCAGGGAGCAGCGCCTGTGCGGAGGGGGGTGCAGGGAGCAGCGCCTATGCGGAGGGGGTACGGAGGGCAGCAGCGCCTATGCGGAGGGGGGTACAGGGGCAACAGCGCCTATGCGGAGGGGGGTACAGGGGCAACAGCGCCTATGCGGAGGGGGGTACAGAGGCAACAGCGCCTATGCGGAGGGGGGTACAGGGGCAACAGCGCCTATGCGGAGGGGGGTGCAGGGAGCAGCGCCTATGCGAGGGGGGTACAGGGAGCAGCGCCTATGCGGAGGGGGGTACGGAGGGCAGCAGCGCCTATGCGGAGGGGGGTACGGAGGGCAGCAGCGCCTATGCGGAGGGGGGTACGGAGGGCAGCAGCGCCTATGCGGAGGGGGTACGGAGGGCAGCAGCGCCTATGCGGAGGGGGGTACGGAGGGCAGCAGCGCCTATGCGGAGGGGGTATGGAGGGCAGCAGCGCCTATGCGGAGGGGGGTGCAGGGAGCAGCGCCTGTGCGGAGGGGGGTGCAGGGAGCAGCGCCTATGCGGAGGGGGGTACAGGGGGCAGCAGCGCCTATGCGCAGGGGGTACAGGGAGCAGCGCCTATGCGGAGGGGGTACGGAGGGCAGCAGCGCCTATGCGGAGGGGGGTACAGGGGGCAGCAGCGCCTATGCGGAGGGGGTACAGGGGGCAGCAGCGCCTATGCGGAGGGGGTACAGGGGGCAGCAGCGCCTGTGCGGAGGGGGGGTGCAGGGAGCAGCGCCTGTGCGGAGGGGGGTGCAGGGAGCAGCGCCTGTGCGGAGGGGGGTGCAGGGAGCAGCGCCTATGCGGAGGGGGTACGGAGGGCAGCAGCGCCTATGCGGAGGGGGGTGCAGGGGGCAGCAGCGCCTATGCGGAGGGGGGTACAGGGAGCAGCGCCTATGCGGAGGGGGTACGGAGGGCAGCAGCGCCTATGCGAAGGGGGGTGCAGGGAGCAGCGCCTATGCGGAGGGGGTACGGAGGGCAGCAGCGCCTATGCGAAGGGGGGTGCAGGGAGCAGCGCCTATGCGGAGGGGGTACGGAGGGCAGCAGCGCCTATGCGGAGGGGGGTGCAGGGAGCAGCGCCTATGCGGAGGGGGTACGGAGGGCAGCAGCGCCTATGCGGAGGGGGGTACAGGGAGCAGCGCCTATGCGGAGGGGGGTACAGGGGGCATAAGCGCCTATGCGGAGGGTGGTACAGGGAGCAGCGCCTATGCGGAGGGTGGTACAGGGAGCAGCGCCTGTGCGGAGGGGGGTACAGGGAGCAGCGCCTATGCGGAGGGGGTACAGGGAGCAGCGCCTATGCGGAGGGGGTACAGGGAGCAGCGCCTATGCGGAGGGGGGTACAGGGGGCAGCAGCGCCTATGCGGAGGGGTGTACAGGGGGCAGCAGCGCCTATGCGGAGGGGGGTACGGAGGGCAGCAGCGCCTGTGCGGAGGGGAGTACGGAAGGCAGCAGCGCCTGTGCGGAGGGGGGTACGGAGGGCAGCAGCGCCTGTGCGGAGGGGGGTACGGAGGGCAGCAGCGCCTGTGCGGAGGGGAGTATGGAAGGCAGCAGCGCCTGTGCGGAGGGGGGTACAGGGAGCAGCGCCTGTGCGGAGGGGGGTGCAGGGAGCAGCGCCTGTGCGGAGGGGGGTGCAGGGAGCAGCGCCTGTGCGGAGGGGGGTGCAGGGAGCAGCGCCTGTGCGGAGGGGGGTGCAGGGAGCTGCGCCTGTGCGGAGGGTGGTGCAGGGAGCTGCGCCTGTGCGGAGGGGGGTGCAGGGAGCACCGCCTATGCGGAGGGGGGTACGGAGGGCAGCAGCGCCTATGCGGAGGGGGGTACGGAGGGCAGCAGCGCCTATGCGGAGGGGGGTACGGAGGGCAGCAGCGCCTATGCGGAGGGGGGTACGGAGGGCAGCAGCGCCTATGCGGAGGGGGTACGGAGGGCAGCAGCGCCTGTGCGGAGGGGGGTGCAGGGAGCAGCGCCTGTGCGGAGGGGGGTGCAGGGAGCAGCGCCTATGCGGAGGGGGGTACAGGGGGCAGCAGCGCCTATGCGCAGGGGGTACAGGGAGCAGCGCCTATGCGGAGGGGGGTACGGAGGGCAGCAGCGCCTATGCGGAGGGGGGTACAGGGGGCAGCAGCGCCTATGCGGAGGGGGTACAGGGGGCAGCAGCGCCTATGCGGAGGGGGTACAGGGGGCAGCAGCGCCTGTGCGGAGGGGGGGTACAGGGAGCAGCGCCTGTGCGGAGGGGGGTGCAGGGAGCAGCGCCTATGCGGAGGGGGTACGGAGGGCAGCAGCGCCTATGCGGAGGGGGTACAGGGAGCAGCGCCTATGCGGAGGGGGGTGCAGGGGGCAGCAGCGCCTATGCGGAGGGGGGTACAGGGAGCAGCGCCTATGCGGAGGGGGTACGGAGGGCAGCAGCGCCTATGCGAAGGGGGGTGCAGGGAGCAGCGCCTATGCGGAGGGGGTACGGAGGGCAGCAGCGCCTATGCGGAGGGGGGTGCAGGGAGCAGCGCCTGTGCGGAGGGGGGTGCAGGGAGCAGCGCCTATGCGGAGGGGGGTACAGGGGGCAGCAGCGCCTATGCGCAGGGGGTACAGGGAGCAGCGCCTATGCGGAGGGGGGTACGGAGGGCAGCAGCGCCTATGCGGAGGGGGGTACAGGGGGCAGCAGCGCCTATGCGGAGGGGGTACAGGGGGCAGCAGCGCCTATGCGGAGGGGGTACAGGGGGCAGCAGCGCCTGTGCGGAGGGGGGGTACAGGGAGCAGCGCCTGTGCGGAGGGGGGTGCAGGGAGCAGCGCCTATGCGGAGGGGGTACGGAGGGCAGCAGCGCCTATGCGGAGGGGGTACAGGGAGCAGCGCCTATGCGGAGGGAGGTGCAGGGGGCAGCAGCGCCTATGCGGAGGGGGGTACAGGGAGCAGCGCCTATGCGGAGGGGGTACGGAGGGCAGCAGCGCCTATGCGAAGGGGGGTGCAGGGAGCAGCGCCTGTGCGGAGGGGGGTGCAGGGAGCAGCGCCTGTGCGGAGGGGGGTACGGAGGGCAGCAGCGCCTATGCGCAGGGGGGTACAGGGGGCAGCAGCGCCTATGCGGAGGGGGGTGCAGGGAGCAGCGCCTATGCGGAGGGGGTACGGAGGGCAGCAGCGCCTATGCGGAGGGGGGTACAGGGAGCAGCGCCTATGCGGAGGGGGGGGTACAGGGAGCAGCGCCTATGCGGAGGGGGGTGCAGGGAGCAGCGCCTATGCGAGGGGGGTACAGGGAGCAGCGCCTATGCGAGGGGGGTACAGGGAGCAGCGCCTATGCGGAGGGGGTACGGAGGGCAGCAGCGCCTGTGCGGAGGGGGGTGCAGGGAGCAGCGCCTGTGCGGAGGGGGGTGCAGGGAGCAGCGCCTGTGCGGAGGGGGTACGGAGGGGAGCAGCGCCTATGCGGAGGGGGTACAGGGGGCAGCAGCGCCTATGCGGAGGGGGGTACAGGGGGCAGCAGCGCCTATGCGCAGGGGGTACAGGGAGCAGCGCCTATGCGGAGGGGGTACGGAGGGCAGCAGCGCCTATGCGGAGGGGGGTGCAGGGAGCAGCGCCTATGCGGAGGGGGTACAGGGGGCAGCAGCGCCTGTGCGGAGGGGGGTACAGGGAGCAGCGCCTATGCGGAGGGGGTACGGAGGGCAGCAGCGCCTATGCGGAGGGGGTACAGGGAGCAGCGCCTATGCGGAGGGGGGTGCAGGGGGCAGCAGCGCCTATGCGGAGGGGGTACGGAGGGCAGCAGCGCCTATGCGGAGGGGGGTACAGGGAGTAGCGCCTGTGCGGAGGGGGGTGCAGGGAGCAGCGCCTATGCGGAGGGGGTACGGAGGGCAGCAGCGCCTATGCGGAGGGGGTACAGGGAGCAGCGCCTATGCGGAGGGGGGTACGGAGGGCAGCAGCGCCTATGCGGAGGGGGTACAGAGGGCAGCAGCGCCTGTGCGGAGGGGGGTGCAGGGAGCAGCGCCTGTGCGGAGGGTGGTGCAGGGAGCAGCGCCTGTGCGGAGGGGGGTGCAGGGAGCAGCGCCTGTGCGGAGGGGGTACGGAGGGCAGCAGCGCCTATGCGGAGGGGGTACAGGGGGCAGCAGCGCCTATGCGGAGGGGGGTACAGGGGGCAGCAGCGCCTATGCGCAGGGGGTACAGGGAGCAGCGCCTATGCGGAGGGGGGTGCAGGGAGCAGCGCCTATGCGGAGGGGGTACGGAGGGCAGCAGCGCCTATGCGGAGGGGGTACAGGGAGCAGCGCCTATGCGGAGGGGGGTACGGAGGGCAGCAGCGCCAATGCGGAGGGGGTACGGAGGGCAGCAGCGCCTGTGCGGAGGGGGGTGCAGGGAGCAGCGCCTGTGCGGAGGGGGGTGCAGGGAGCAGCGCCTGTGCGGAGGGGGGTGCAGGGAGCAGCGCCTGTGCGGAGGGGGGTGCAGGGAGCAGCGCCTGTGCGGAGGGGGTACGTAGGGCAGCAGCGCCTATGCGGAGGGGGGTACAGGGGGCAGCAGCGCCTATGCGCAGGGGGTACAGGGAGCAGCGCCTATGCGGAGGGGGGTGCAGGGAGCAGCGCTTATGCGGAGGGGGTGCAGGGAGCAGCGCCTATGCGGAGGGGGGTACGGAGGGCAGCAGCGCCTGTGCGGAGGGGAGTACGGAAGGCAGCAGCGCCTGTGCGGAGGGGGGTACAGGGAGCAGCGCCTGTGCGGAGGGGGGTACAGGGAGCAGCGCCTGTGCGGAGGGGGGTACAGGGAGCAGCGCCAATGCGGAGGGGGTACAGGGAGCAGCGCCTATGCGGAGGGGGGTACAGGGGGCAGCAGCGCCTATGCGGAGGGGGGTACAGGGGGCAGCAGCGCCTATGCGGAGGGGGGTACAGGGGGCAGCAGCGCCTATGCGGAGGGGGGTACAGGGGGCAGCAGCGCCTTTGCACAGGGTGGTACAGGGGGCAGCAGCGCCTATGCGGAGGGTGGTACAGGGGGCAGCAGCGCCTATGCAGAGGGTGGTACAGGGGGCAGCTGTGGTGCTGTTGGTCATGTGGGGCTTTGTGGAATGTCCCTGCTCCGGACTATCTGTACTTTTCTGAATAATCTCATAATGAAGTCAGGATGACAGATATATTTGTAACTGCGCTGGCTCATGTTTATGCCGGCGTACAAGTCCTCATTCTCGGCATCACATCGTCCAGTGTAAGCAGGGTATATGCTGCCGATAAGAGGATGCTGTGTGGGGACAGGAGGCTCGTATTAGACATCGTCTTGTTGTCCTGTGTACATGGCCGATCAGAACGCTTATCTTGTGGCTCATTTAGAGAACACTCACTAATACGCTCGTTCTGACCACGTACTTTCCCGTGTTCTCGGCAGCACACCACCTGTTTATATGGGGTCATGAGCTTTTTATGCCTGCATTTAAGCCATTGCACCTGGCAATGGAGCGTTCTGCTTGTATATCGGGTGGCTGCCGTCCTGGTTGGGTTGGCCTGTACGGCAAGTGCTGCTATGTAAACCATTGTCGTAGGTGGGGAGACCCCAGACTCCTCTCTGGGTCCCTGCCACGGACCACTGTGTCCCACATGATGAACATTATAAGACACGTAATAGCCCCCAGTATTACAGTCCTGCAGTGCTAGAGGGGACTGTGGGCACAGGATTGAGGGGATGAAATGCTTTCCACCATCTCGACGTCCCCCATATTGTGACTGCTGATCTCCAGGGAGATAGAAGGGAGCGAGTGAGGGCGATTGTTGTCACAGCCTGGCCGCTGTAACTGCAGCACGTGAATGCCCCCCGAGGCTGCCCGTGGTCTTGTGCACACAGTGTCTGTCTGTGGGTTACGGGTTTCCCAATACTTGTGTTGCAGACAGGCGGATGGTAGAAAAGTGCTGCGTTCCAGCATTCGAGAGTTCCTGTGCAGCGAGGCCATGTCCCACCTTGGAATACCGAGCACCAGAGCTGCGTCCTGTGTCACCTCCGACTCCACCGTGGTCAGAGACATCTTCTATGATGGCCACCCCAAGAATGAAAAGTGCACGATAGTTTTGCGTGTCGCTGCCACGTTTCTGAGGTGACCGTGATTTATTGCTCTTTTATCTCCCACATAAATGTATCCGATAAGTATAGGTAACCCACCTTTTATTTCCTCAGGTTTGGCTCATTTGAGATTTTCAAGCCCACCGATGAATTTACCGGACGCCATGGTCCGAGTGTCGGCAGGAATGATATTCGGATCCAGATGCTGGATTATGTGATCGGCACGTTTTATCCAGACATACAGGAGAAGTATCCCGAGAGAACGCAGCGAAACGCCGAGTTCTTCCGAGAGGTACCTGCTCTTCTACATTGGTGTCTTCTGCTGTCTGTGGCCATATTGGTGCACCACGATCACTACTGAGCTCACTATGTGCCTGATCGCTTCTGCCCGTGGCTGTACACGGTCATACACTTTACATTATTTTTTTCTATTGCTAGAGTAAATTTTGAAACACTTGGAGTATTTTTTTTTTCCTAAGTCAATAGTGTGCACATGGCATAAAGGTAATGCCTTCCCGGCAGCTGTGCGGCTTTACAGCGCTATTAACGTGCAGACTAATCCCATATCGACAGGTCTTCTTTCTTAACCGGTAGGTTCTCCTTAAGCTTTATTTACATATAACCTAACCGTAGATGTATCATGCGCTGTATCCTGTGTATTACGCCACCTCAATTCTTTACACAGCAGTTGTTTTCCTTCTGATTCACAAGGTGCTGTCTTATATCAAAAGGCTGGTCCGAAGGCAAAGTAAATTTCATCTTAACCCCTTCACGATCATGGGAATTTGCATTTTCGTTTTTTTGCTCTTCTTCCCAGAGCCATAACTTTTATTTTTCCTTCAATATGGCCAGGTGAGGGTTTGTTCTTTGTGGGACGAGTTGTACTTTTGAACAACACCATTGATTTTACCATGTAATGTACTGGAAAATGGGAAAAAGTCCAAGTGCTGTGTAATTACGAAAAAAAAGTGCAATTCCACAGTGATTTTTTTTTTTTTTCTTTACCTTGTTCACTAAATGCTAAAACTGACCTGCCATTATGATTCTCCAAGTCATTACGAGTTTGTAGATAGCAAACATGTATAGTGTATGTATAGGTTTGGATCACTGTCATAGATACGTCATAGTCTGGGCTGGTCTCTTTTCTGCCTCAATGCACTGTGCACAATCATAGAATCATAGAATCGTAGAGTTGGAAGGGACCTCCTGGGCCATCTGGTCCAACCCCCTGCTCAAAGCAGGATTCGCTAAATCATCCCAGTCAGATGTCTGTCCAGCCTCTGTTTGAAGACTTCCATTGAAGGAGAACTCACCACTTCTCGTGGCAGCTTGTTCCACTCATTGATCACTCTGTCAAAAAGTTTTTTCTAATATCTAATCTGTGTCTCCTCCCATTCAGTTTCATTCCATTGCTTCTAGTCTTTCCTTGTGCAAATGAGAATAAAGTTGATCCTTCTACAATGTGACAGCCCTTTAGATATTTGTAGACAGCTATTAAGTCTCCTCAGTCTTCTCTTTTGCAAACTAAACATTCCCAAATCCTGCAACCTTTCCTCATAAGACAGGGTTTGCAATCACAGCATGCGCTCAGTTGTCGGCTCAGATAAGTAAGAAAGAGCCGGCAACAGCGGTGTCACAATACATGGAATAAAGTGACAAGTGATGTCACGGGGCATCATGTAGCAATCATGGACTATGCACAGTAAGGCTAGCTTGTTCTGAATTGCACTTAGGTCAAGGCCCCCCCACCCAATCCTTCTCTGATAGGGAGAGTATTATTGTCCTCAACTAACAATGGTGATGAGGAGCATCTCCTGCTTAGTAACTGGGTATATAAAAGGAGATCAACCCCTCAGGTCCCTGGCGCCTTAAAATACTAATCTCCTGTGTCTGGAAACTGGGTATTTAGGGCACGCCTTAGTTGCAGATACCTAAAGAAACTGTGTCTGGGGACTTGATAGATGTTGATAATTCTCAAATAAAACAAAAACACCCTGGATTTATATACCTGTCAGTGTATTGACCCCTAAGTGCAAACAAAACTGAGCATTTAGGGAACGTAGCATTTCAGGATGAGCATTGTTATGCCATAAGGGTGACTCGGCTACCGTGTCCTCTGAATTGGAAAATCTTCAGTTTGAACCATAAGTCTATGAATCCCATAATGTTCAGAATCTATTTCTGCAAGCCTGTTTTTTGGCCGGAGGAGCGGCCAGATTCATTCGTCAGATCCATTACCAAAGGCAGTGTAACTCTAGGACTGGCCATAAACAGGAGTAAACCATCCGCATATAACCCCAAGGAGTCCTCACAGGAACCCGCTTTAGTTACTTGCTGCCTCTTAGGCCTCTTTCACACTTCCGTTTTTTACAATCAGTCACAATCCGCCAGGTTTTGAAAAAAAACGGATCCTCAAATTTTTTTTGAGGATCCGTTTTTTTCCCATTGACTTGCATTAATGGCGGATTGTGACGGATTGCTGTCCGTTGCATCCGTTTTTTGTGAGGATCCGCCAAAAGTTGCTGTCCGTCACCATCCTCAAAAATTTCAAAACGGAGCTTGTAACGTTTTTTTCTCTGGCGGATCCTGCAAACACTGATTTAACCCGAATTTCTTTCTGGGTGCCGGACCAAAAAAATTCTCTCTCTCTCTCTCTCTCTCTCTCTCTCTCTCTTTCTTTCTTTCTTTCTTTCTTTCTTTCTTTCTTTCTTTCTTTCTTTCTTTCTTTCTTTCTTTCTTTCTTTCTTTCTTTTTCTCTCTCTCTCTCTCTCTTTCTCTCTCTCTTTCTCTCTCTCTCTCTTTTCTCTTTTCTCTTTTCTCTTTTCTCTTTTCTCTTTTCTCTTTTCTCTTTTCTCTTTTCTCTTTTCTCTTTTCTCTTTTCTCTTTTCTCTTTTCTCTTTTCTTCCCGGCCAGCGATTCCTTTAAATTTCTTCATTTTCAGGATCCGTCTGAAAACGGATCCTGGGCCATCCGTTCACATCAGTTGAGAACGGATCCACTTGTCCGCCTTTTTGGCGGATTATAACTGATGCAAAAAACTGAAGTGTGAAAGAGGCCTAAGTCTGACAGGGTGGTTCCATGGTGCTGGCAAACAAAAAGGAGAGGGCACCCCTATCTGGTTCCTCTTTCCAAGGAAATCAACAAAGACCTCAAACTGTTAATTGGGACCTTGGCTTTCGGAGATCGATACAAGACTGTAATCCATCTTCTGAAGCCTGGTAATATTCGATTTCTACAGATACATTGGCATTATTAACCTAGGAAACTGGCTATGGTCATGTTCATTTTAAAATGACATGTATAAATGCGAATGTCACATGGATGTAAAATACAAATAATGAGGATGGAAGTCGTCTGGAGTTTTCTGGCTGAAAATCAGAGGATTTTCCATACCCTCGTCTTTCAGTGGTAATTCCATTATTTTTCTTCCAGATAACAAAGCGGACGGCCAGACTGGTTGCTGAATGGCAGTGTGTTGGCTTTTGCCACGGTGTATTAAATACTGATAACATGAGTATTGTAGGAGTCACTATTGACTATGGACCTTATGGTTTCTTGGACAGGTTAGTAATAAAGTCGAGGTAAAATAAAGGGTTTTCCTTGTGTCTGCTAGTGACAATGGCCCTAACTCCTGCGCTTTCTGTCCTCCAGGTATGACCCTGAGCACATCTGTAACGGCTCGGATAATATGGGGCGCTATGCTTACAACAAGCAGCCAGAGATCTGTAAGTGGAATTTAGGGAAACTTGCTGAAGCCTTAGTTCCCGAGCTGCCTGTAGACATTAGTCAGAAAATACTTGAAGAGGAATATGAGGTGGAATTCCAAAGACATTACCTGCAAAAAATGAGGAAGAAGCTGGGTCTTATTCATGTCGAGCTTGACGAGGACAGCAAACTAATCTCTGATTTCTTGGACACCATGAACCTTACAGGTGAAGCTTATCACTTCCTACACCCATTAACCTCAGACTGGTCAATAGTTTCAGACTCACAAACCTGTGTAATAGAACAATTAGTATAGATTTATTGTGAAGTGGGGCGGTGTTCTGGGCTTTTTTTCTTCTAGATTTACTGTCTATCATGTAAAGCATGCTTTTTATCATCTTTTAATGCAAGGACTTAGGGTGTGTACATGGTATCTATTAGATGCTGCCATAACTTCCGAGGCAAAAACACTTCACGTCAGTGTTATTCCTGAAGCTCCTCTGTTGGTCTGGTTTTCTGTTGACTGTTTTTTGTTTAATTTCTGTAATTTTAACTTTTTAAATAGTGAGTGTCCTCCTGGTGGGAGCTGCCTAAAAAGCGACCATGCTACTTATCTAACCAGGCTTTCAAAGCTTGCAGCGGTAAAATGAATTGGCAAAAGACAGAACATAAGCCTTGCAAGCAGTCTTTACATGGATGTGCAGATGCTTATTCTTTGTAACTTTTTCTTGTTTGTTCTTTTGGGGTATTGAAGCATTTATTCACACAGGTTCAAGGTTGAAACTATGTGGTAGACATTTTGTGATCTTTCCCCCCAATCAGCATATGAAAAATGTTTCGAGTTTCATGCAGAAAACACCTTTTTTTCTCTGACTGTCATCCTTGTACCATCCGTGTGTCCGTTTTTTAGGTCCATGTGTTGTCTGTGTTAGATACATTTTCATGCAACTAAATTAAAAAAAAATGTATATAATAGTTTCCAAGGAGGTTTACTATAGAAAGGTGTCCATAAAAATCGGATTCCACTCATATGTCTGTACCATGTGGGATTCGGTTTTGGTTGTTTTTTTTATGCACCCATAGACTTGAATGTGTGAGTCTCATCTGAGACTTGGAAGAAAGTAGTAGAGATGTTTTTTTTACTCATGGATAGTTAGACCAAGAAAAAAATTCATTCATCTGTACAGCCCTATTGACTAGCATGGGTCAGTGTGCTATTCGATTGAAAATGTGCCCTAAGGGTATGTTTCCACGGGCCGTATTGCATCCGGATTAGCTGCGGGTTGAACGCTGCGTACAGCCGCAGTGTTTAAGCCGCAGCGTCCAGATGTTACACCATAGTGGAGGGGATTTTATGAAATCTCGTCTCCACTATGCGTCCGATTACGCGGGTGACACACACACGAAACCAGGCATGTCTTTGTAGAACGCAGATGCTCAGTCTCCTCAAGGTAAGTAACCCGGTCTTTGTATGCAATGCGGTGATTCCGGATGTGTTCAATGAACACATCCGGAATCACCGCGCATACAGAAGGCGTCCAAAGCGCAAGGAATGCGCTACGTGGAAACTCACCCTATGTGAGAGTTTTCTCTATGGCTTCTTTTCTTGTCTTCATCCACAGTTACTGTTTATCCATTGTCAGAAAAAAACACATTGTAAAGTGGGAGGATGTTGTGATGTTATGGCGTCCCAATGTCTTTAGGATGTATTTTAGGCCATGTTTACACGGAGTATTTTTTCAGTATTTTATAACAGTATGTGTAAGCTAAAACCAGGAGTGGATGATAATACAGAAGTGGTGACAAGTTTCTATAAGGGTATGTTTCCACGGGCCGGATTACATCCAGATTAGCTGTGGATTGAATGCTGTGTACAGCCGCAGCCTTCAATCTGCAGTGTCCAGATGTTACAGCATACTGGAGGGGATTTTATGAAATCCTGTGTCCGCTATGCGTGCGAACACGCATCCGGCGGCCCTGCCTTTCCGGACATGCGTCACGTCTTTTTAGACCGCAGCCTGTCAGTTTACCTTGCTGGACGCTCCGTCTCCGCAAGGTAAATAACACAGTCCTATGTATAGGGTGTGGCGATTCCGAATGTGTTCAATGAACACATCCAGAATCACCGCGCGTACAGAAGGGGATGGCGCTTTGGGCGGAGCAAGGTTTGCGCTCCGTCCAAAGCGCCGACAATACGGCCCGTCGAGACTCACCCTTATAGTTTTCCTCTGATTGTTCATCTCCTGGTCTTGGCTTATAAATACTGATGTAAAATACTGACCGTGTGAATGTGGCGTTATAGTTCTGACTTTTCAGCTGTTAATAAATGACTGAGTTCCAATCTAAGGATGGACCTGATGATCGAGTGGTTATTGACCAAATATATTTCCTTTGGAGTTAACAAGTCAGTTGTCAATATGTAGAACGATCTGTAGAACGTACAGTCCCTTTACTTACCCATCTACTTAATACGAGTTGAATAACTATTTAATACATTGTGCATAGATGACTGTATAAAACATAGAGAACCTGTCTTGGCCGCTATAAAATGCGGCCACCGCCTTTCAGGGCTTATCTATAAGTTACCAAAAGAAAAAACAGTCAAAAGTCCATAAAACTATAATGTTTATTGAAAATAGTAATAAAATATTGATAAATATGGACACACAGTATTTGGATAGGGGAAAGGAACAGCATATAGATGAACACAATGGTCATGAAGGGCCAACGAGGCTGCAAACACCCCGTCAAGGCAATAGAACGCAGAGCTGGATAATATAGCCAGTAACGGTCAAGGGGATGTAAAAACTGTATAATATAAATCATATAGCAAGTGCCGCTATCCTTCATAGGAAACATTCCCTGACAAAATGCAAAGTGCATAGATAGAATTAGTGCATAATAAGCATGATGGCGATGGCATGAAAAGACTGCATTGCTATACCTGAAATACGGGGGGAGGCAGCAGGGTCGGTCCTGTCCCCGACGCGCGTTTCGGAGCTAGAGGGCTCCTTCCTCAGGGGGCGTGGAGAGTAGCGTGACCATCGGACATTATATGACGCGCCCGCCAGAAGTCATCATGGCGCGCGCCGCCCGCCATTGGCCGGCTGGTTCAGTGCTGCGGTGGAGCCGGAAACACGCGGGCCCACGTGATCCAGCTCTCCGAGCAAGGAACGCCCACCGGCCGAACGGCGGGCGGAGCGCACGCGCATAGATGACAACAGGCTAAAGCCGCCATATTTAAAAAGGGCAAAGGATGGGGCAAGCAAAATAAATGTAAATAACGACTAAATATTAAATAGAGTATAAGAAAATACAGCGTTAGATGACAGACCAGTAGCCAAATAATATGGATAGATAGAATAGATGTGCATTAAATACATAGCACTGGCCTATGAAAATAACAAATGGCCAAAGCCACAGATAGATGACCGCATATAGGGTGCATAAATACGCACAAATTTGATGTAAATAAACTAATTTGGCTCACAATTCACAGATTCAATGTTAGATTTATAATATACGGAACCTAATCTCCATAAATAAGTACAATTATCAAAATTTACATACAAAAAATTACTGTATGACAAGATATAATGAAACCATCACAGCAGGCCACCCACACACAGAAAGTAAAATGTATGGAGAAATTACCCCAAAAAAAGCAAAAAAGTTGCAAAACACAAAAAAATTATTATCAATATATAATTACCACAAGAAGTACACAAAAAATACAAAGTACATAAAGCTGTAATATAATATAAAAAATAACAAATACATTATCACTATGAAATTAGCAATATGTGCTGCCCCATAAACACATGTTAGATATATAAAATATATATTAGTAGACTGATAGGTAATACAGATATCTCAAATTGTGTCAAATTGAATAAAGCAGCAAGAGTATGGCATCCATTTAGCAGCTTTGTGTTGCCAGCCGATCTACGAACTCTTCCAGATGACATCCAATCATATTCAGAATACTAAAATAATAAAAACAAATGTTAAAAACAAATAATGGAACCACAGTGTTCATAAATCTCGACTCAAAAATACAACTACAAGTATGGGGCATAAGAAATATTTTCATTAAGTCCACGTGGATGAATAATGTCCAAAGTCCAAATCCATCTAGTTTCGGACCTTGCCAGACAATTAGACAATTTGCCACCCCTTATGTTAATATTAAGAGCTTCAATGCCCCTCACTTTAAGGAGTGTAGCATTACACTGATGGAATTGCTTAAAGTGCCTGGGCAGGGTCTTTAAGCTTAATTCATCATCACACGTGGCAGCAGCCTCAATACCCAGGACATGTTCCCTCGTGCGCACCTTCAACTGGCGTGTGGTCATCCCTACATAAATAAGTCCACAAGGGCAAGTAGCGTAATATATCACGCACCGAGTGGTACATGATATACGCTGCTTGATAGAAAATGTCCTGGTACCTTCATGATTGGTAAAAGAAGTACTCCTCTCAATATTAGGGCAAGCTATACATCTGCCACAGGGGAAACATCCATTTCTCATCGGTATATCATCCAGAAAAGTACGTAGTGGACAATCAACATAGTGACTAGCCACCAGCTGATCACGTAAATTCCTTGCCCTTCTAAAAGTAATGGATGGATATTCCGGGAGGAATTTATTCAAAATTGGATCAACCGCAAGGATTGGCCAAGCCTTTCTCATTGCATCACGCATCATCTTATGTTGAGGGTGAAAGGAAGTGATGAAGCGAACAACATCACTCCCCTCCGTCCTATTGCGCCTCCCATATAGCAAATCATTACGACTCATATGTTTGGCACGTTGATAGGCCCTTTTAACGCTCCGTCTACTGTATCCACGAGATAGAAAACGAGCTTTTAGTTCATTAGCACGATATTCAAAATCCATATCAGTGGAACAGATACGACGGAGACGTAAAAACTGCCCCACTGGAATGGCCTTAATAAGATGACGCGGGTGGCAAGATGAGGCGTGAAGTAAGGTATTACTAGATGTTTCCTTATGGTGAATATCCGTCTGGATAATGCCCTCTGTATCTTTTCTAATGGAGACATCCAGAAAATTAATCCTTGACAAATCCCAGGTCAAGGTAAGCTTGATGTTAAGATCATTGTTGTTCAAATCAGATATAAATTGTAGAAGGTCGATGCATTCTATAATGCTGTAGATAAGCCCCCATCTGACCTGAAAGATTGGAAAAATAAGTTTTATACTCAACGGGGGGGGCGGTCCGCTCCGATGGGTGTCACAGGTCCGGGTCTGGCGCCTCCCATCTTCTTGCGCTGCCGCCCTCCTTCATCGCTTTCCGGCATCGCTCTCCTGCGCAGGTGTACTTCTCTGCCCAGATTGGATATTGGTGAAATATTGCTACAATATGCCATTAGCATGGAATAAAAGATCTTGCAGCTGTGAACTCCACCGGATAAAGTTGGATAAAGTTGTTGGCAGCTGTCGGAAAGGACAACTCCCTGAGCGAGCAGAGCTGAAAAGCCGAAGTGCGAGGGGGATTTTCCTAGTGCTTCTTTGTTCTGGTGATCAGTGAGGGTTGCATCGGTGGCATAACCTATATTACTGAATTTTTTTAAAGTTTTTTCTTTTGTTATGCACCAGCTATTATCATTCCTCTTTTGTAGACATTTCATTACATGGATATTTTTTATTTTTTAAAGGCTCTGATTTCACAAATACTTTCCGGGTCCTCAGCCAGTTTTCTGGAAGTGCTGGTGATGTAGATGAATTCGTGAATATCATAACTGAACAATGTGCTAGTTTGGAAGAACTGAAAGTTGCTTTTAAACCAAAAATGGATGCAAGGTATAGTAAATATCAATACTATATGCAAGATGAGTTTATTATTATATAGGAGCAACATGTTATGCAATACTCTTGTTAGTTTGACCAACATTGCTCAATTATACAGCGATGTACAGAGCAGGCTCAAGAGCTGAGCCCGCACTTCCTATATCAGCAGCGATCACAGCTTGTTCTGTCTGATCCGTGCGTGTTTGACAGTGTTGCCATTGTGCAAGCATCGTTTCCAATTGGTCCCCCGCAACACTACCATGGGGTGCTGGTGACTTAGATGAGCAGCGACTTGCACTAACTAACCCTCCTCTCCTGAGCGCAGGCCTAGAAATTTAAAGGGTAGCTAGGATTCAGCTCTAATAAGTCAGCCTTGGACAGGTGAAAGTGCTCAGCCATATGTCGGCAGTAATCAGATTCAGGCGCACTTAGAAAAGAGTTGGATGACCTTGTCCGATGTGCTTTGAAGCTCTACCTACTTTTCCTCAAAATGTCTTCTGTCATAAATATTGCCAAAAATACATTATTTTCTTGGTTCATATCACACGAAAATAAAATGTGTGTTCAGCAGTGTCCATCTTGGATTATCCTTTTCAACTTGGTTGGTATCACCATACTCCAACCTGTACATGAGAGCTCTAAGGCCAGGTACAAGGCTTATGTTTGGTCCTTCCTTATGAGTTGTGGACGGCACGCTGACCAGTGTTAGTGGAAAAGCTCTGCTTCTGCTATTCTCGTCGATTTCACAGTGCATTTACTTAATGACAAGCTGCTCCTGCGACGCACAATTATTTTGTCAATCTTCTGAACCTGGCCTAATGCTGAAGACTAGAGAAAGATGGGTAGTTTTGTGTAGGTGACATTTATTTTTTTTAAATGATAATGCTCATTCACAGATTGTATATACATGGTATGCTGTAAAGTAATATTTCCAGAGGGCAGTGGTGGTGCACAAAATTATCTTCAATTTGGCCTTCTGTGCTCTTTGCACATTTGTATTTTTCCAGGCAACTTACAATGATGCTGATGTTGGCACAAAGCAATCCTCAGTTGTTTGCATTGATTGGATCTAAAGCCAACATAAGTCAGGAGCTGGAACGCATAGAAAAATATCAAAAGCTTGAGCAGACTAGTCCCGAGGACCTAATGAATGAGAACAAGAAGCACTGGGAAGAATGGCTTAGAAAATACTGGTACGTAACCCTACCAGTATCATTTACCCTTCTTATATGGATACTGAATATTGAATGCTTGTGCGTTACCCATCACATTATTATCATCATCACATTAACAAAAATGGGTTCCCATCTAACATGACTTTGTTTGCATTGACTTGTCTATATGGTCATCATGAATTCTTTTGCTTTGCTTACATAGCACCATCATTCCTGTGCCCATTGGGCCTCACAATCTGTATTCCCTATCAATATGTCTTTGGAGTGTGGGAGGAAACCCAAACATGGGTAGAACATACAAACTCCTTGCAGATGTTGTCCTTGGTGGGATTTGAACCCAGGACCCCAGTGCTAACCACTGAGCCACACAATGTTGTTTCAGTTATTAGCTTAATTCTTGCTGAATCCATGGCCAGTTTTAGAAACGTATATGTAGCTTCACATCTTTAGAAATCTACTCCATCTCTTAGGCCTCTTTCACACTTCAGTTTTTGTGGCAGTTAAAATCCGCCAAAAGGACGGATAGCGGATCTGTTTTAGTACTGATGACAACGGATGCCACCCGGCCGTTTTTTTGACGAGAGAGAGAGAATGAGAATATTTCGGGTTAAATCAGTGTCTGGAGCATCTGCTGGCCAAGAAAACGTTGCAAGCTCCATTTGGAAATCTTTGAGGATGTTGACGGACAGCAACATTTTGGCGGATCCACACAAAAACGGATGCAACGGACGGCAATCCGTCAAGATCCGCCAATAATGAAAGTCAATGGGGAAAAAAAAGGATCCACAAAGAAAAATGGCGGATCCGTTTTTTTTCACAATCGACGGATTGACTGATTGTCAAAAACGGAAGTGTGAAAGAGGCCTTACCTGGCATAGGTTTCAGATTGTGGCGCACCAGCAGCCTGAAGCTCAGCCAAATAGCTTATTAGGTGGGTGCTGCTATATAATTTCAGTGCATCTTACTCCAGCTGACTCCCCCAAGACTGGCATAGGAAATGCCCGTGTTCCTAATCTGAAGGTGGGCATCTATAGTGATTGCAGTCTTGCTTGGGGACTGTATTCTTTTGGCGTGTATAAGAACACCAATGTTATTTAAAGACCTGTGCTAATTGGGTGCCCTGTTGGATATTTTACACTGGGGCCCATGAGCCACAAGAGACACCACTGATGATCCGGCTCCTTATTCAATTAATATTCAGGGTTTTCTAGTTGTTTAATTCTGATGGCGTATATTGTATGGAGCTGCGAACCCTATAGGCAGGGATGCAGAGTCAGACCTCACCAATGTAACATTTTTGGCCTATTCTAAGGGCAGGCTATTGGTTTCAAGTAAATTAAACAGTTTAACATTCTGTGTGTCACTGTGGTTGTTGAGCAGAATATATAAGAAAAGTTGTGTTTTGTTTTTTTTTATTTTCTTCCCCTTTCTTAGTGTTCGCTTGGAGAAGGATCAAGAAAATGCTGCTGGTGTTAGTGAGACTTTTTTTGCAGAGAGGAAGGAAATGATGAATGCAAACAACCCAGCGCACATTCTGAGAAATTACATTGCGCAAAATGCCATAGATGCAGCTGAGAAGGGAGATTTCACGGAGGTAACATCTGCTCTCCATGTGTAAATCATTGTTCATGTATCTGGGATAATTGTTTTTTTTTTTTTTTTACGTTTATCATATTAGTTCAGACTTTTGTTTTCTATTATAGAGTTTGCATAGGATAGGCAGATTTATGACTTTTACATATTTATATCGCTTCTTAATAGCACGTCACATGTTGGGTGCTGAAGTATGGAGATCGTGCACGAATGGCAGCAACTGGAGTTGCCTCTGATCGCTGCTGTTTAACCATTCAAATGCTGCTGTCAATCACTTGGCATTTAAACAAGTCCACAAGTTCCCACTTCGCATTTGCTCCTCTTAACATATTCGGTCCCATGAGTTGTTCTAGGAGATGAAAGCCTGTTGAAGCCCATGTTTTTTTATGTATATAGTTCAGATCCCATAACGTGACTAAAATAATCATTTAAATTTTTTTTAAGACATATGAAAAAATATAAAAACTAGAATCACTCCTTTTATTAATACAAAAATAAGCAGTCCATCCAAACTATCAAAATATAAAATTAATTGACCCAACCAGAAAACACTGTAAAGGGGGAAAAAGGTATTAATAATAAAAAGCCCTTGCACTGCTACTTAAAAGTAACATGGGTCTCAGAATATCATGACAAACCACTTAATTTTTTTCTTATCCACTTTTTTTTTTTTTTTTTTTTTAAATTGTTTTATATTGTCAGAGAATTGTTGCCTGGTCATGTTTTCTGCACAACAAACACCGTAAAAACAAAGACAAAAAAAGGAGGTAGAATTTTTATTTTTTTTCCAACTTCACAGCACAATCTTTTTTTCTTTACTTTCTCCTACGCCTCATGGGGGGACACAGAGACCATGGGGTGTTATGCTGCTGGCCACTAGGAGGACACTAAGTAAACCAGAAAAAAAGTTAGCTCCTCCCCTGCAGTATACACCCTCTCGCTGGCTGAGATTCTCCAGTTCTTGCTTAGTGTCTCTAGGAGGCACTTGGGCCTGGTTTCAGACCCCACTGTTTTTATTTTATTTTTGAATTTTCTGTAAATTTTTATTTTTTAATGGAGTGAAGGGGGCGACGGTTCCTTTCTACGGCCCGCTCTCCCCCGAACCAACAACAGGCAAGCACGTGGAGTATACCCTTCACGTACACTTTCCTGCGACGGATGGGGCTGATTCCTCTGACGATGGTTCTCTTATGGTCGGTACTCCACGGATACGAGGGCAAACGCAACAGGACGTAGCACAGGAGTGCATGGAGCAGACCTGAACAGCGCTTTTTCGGATGCCCTGAATCAGCCCCAGAGCTCTCCGTCCCCCTACCACAGGGTGGATCGATTGAGCAATACCCCCCCTGTAAAACCTCCTCCAGCTCTGCTACACCGCCTGGAGGATGAGACTGAAAGACCCTGGACAGCGACGACCTGACTGAGCACAGGAGTGGAGGTATGAGGTCGGGTCTTTGTCCCCCCGGGAGAAGCGCTGACTTAGCGTCAGCGGCGGTACACTGGCGCCCGGTCGCGGCCCCCCTCGCTCGGCGCTTACCGTGGGGAGGCCAGAAATTTAGCCCCTGGCTTTTTTGGCCTGCTAGGCTGCAATTTAAATAGCGCCGCCCTCGATAACGCCGCCCCCAGCACCTACAGTGGGTAGGCCAAAAATTTAGTCCCTGGCTTTTCCGGCCTACTAGGCCGCAAATTGAATAGTGCCGCCCGCTCTATCGTGAGGAGGAAAACAGTGGCCCTGTGGCGTCACCCGGAATTCGGCTGCTCCTGAAAGGGTTAATCGCTGCAGAGGTAACAGACATGGCCCCCAAGATTAGAATTGCGCGCCTCGTTTGGAATGAGAGGCGCCAAGAGGGGGCGGTCACCGCCCCCTCTTGGCGCCTCTCATTCCAAACGAGGCGCGCAATTCTAATCTTGGGGGCCATGTCTGTTACCTCTGCAGCGATTAACCCTTTCAGGAGCAGCCGAATTCCGGGTGACGCCACAGGGCCACTGTTTTCCTCCCGGGGGACATAACACAGGACTGTTGGTAAGCTGCATCTGCCCTCAGATTAAAGCTTAACCCCTTCCCGGCACATTCCCTGCAGCTGCAGTCAGACTGCCGTTAACCCTTTCTGGAGCGCTATGCCTCATTCACAGGAGGCTAAACGGGCCGCTAAGAAGCACACTGCGCTTTTCTACCGTGTGTACTACCTGCAAGTTGGCCTTACCACAGCGAGCATGACTCCAGTGCTCAAGCTAATCCGTTATGTACGGACCGCGACCCAGCCTGCGTCCGAAACGTGCCCCGACCTGTGCTCCAACGCCCCTCGCAGCCGCTGCTGACGGGCCTCCTGCGTCTGTTACCCCTGAGTGGGCTGCATCCCTGTCACGGTCGGTGGAGCCTCTCACCAAGGCTATATTCCCCCTCTGGGAGGACTGTCTCTGCCAAGGCGGGGTCATGGCGCGTCCCCTAGTCGCGTTCGCGCCTCCGCATCAGCGACTCCTGTCTCTCGCTCGCCCTCTCCTGAGGTTCACAGCAAGCATAACTCTGATTTTGTATCTGTCACGTCAGCCCCTCAGAATCCCCCAACTGATCAAGAGTTGTTTGATTCTCTTATAGAATCAGTCAACAGGATTCTGAGGTTGAATGAGGAAAATATTCCCGTTCCAGCACTCCTCATTTAAGGAATAAGCGTTTGCGATGGTTATTTACCAGCAGTCCAGTATCATAGGGATCAGCCATAAGTGGTTCACTGGGCAAAAGTTTACTCTGGCTAAATACCCTTTTGATCCAGACCTAATGAAGGATCGATTACAGATCCCTTCGGTGGACCCTCCTGTACCGTGTCTTGCTTCCACAACGCTCCTATCTGTTTCTGAGGGTTCCTCGGTCAGAAACCCCTCCGATCATCAAATTGACTACCTTGCCTGTTCAATTTTTTGGAAGCTTCAGGAGCGGCGTTTGTTCCATCCTTCGCCGCAGTTTAGGTCACTAAGGCAAGGCCGCTTGGGCAGAAGTCCTGATTACTGCCTTCCAGGGCACCAATCTTCCTCCGGAGACAACCTCTGTCGCCAGCCAGATGATTCACACAGCGAACTTTGTAGTAGACTCTTCTTTTCAGGCCGCCAATTGCTCGGCTCATACTGCCGCTAATGCGATCTCCATTAGAACAGCCCCATGGCTCCGCAGCTGGTGGGCGGATGCCACATCTAAAAGTTTGTTGACTTCTCTCCCCTTTTTCAAGCGGGTCATCTTTTTGGAGAGAGACTGGACCAGCTCATTTCTGATACTACCGGGGAAGAAGACAAGTGAATTTCTTCCTCAACAAAGGGCTGTTCGGCCGTTTTCGCTCCAACAGCCGACGTGTTTCGATTTTCTCACAACAATTCCAGTTGGTCCTCTACCTTCTCTTTTGGATCAGGTCTGTCCACACGCGGAGACAGAGGCTCCCAGATCTCCTACAGATCTAACCGTTCTTGGAAACCCAGGCCTAGGGCTTCTGGATCTAGGGGAGCCAGATCTCATAGATCTACCTAATGACGACAAATGGGTCAGGAAGCTGATATTCTTCGGATATAATATACAATCCCCCCCCCCCTCCAATTTGAGTTTTCCTTTCCTCTTCCTCCAAGAGAAAGACAAGAGCCTTCCTTCGGGCTGTTCAGGCTCTTCTAAGGGACGGAGTCATCATTCCGGTCCCCCTTCACGAAGGGTTCAGAAGATTTTATTCAGTCCTTCTTTTGTGGTTCTAAAAGAGGATGGGTCCATGCGACCCATCTCTGGATCTCAATTGTTAATCGCCTTGTCACGGTACGGCAATTCCAAGTGGAAACTCTCCGTTCAGTTGTCGCTCCCATGGAAAAGGGACAGTTCCCAGCATCCATCGACGTCAAGAATGCTTGCCTTCACGTTCCGATCTGCCCGTCCCTCCAGTAGCTCCTGCATTTTGCAACTCGCGAGGAACACTTCCAGTTCGTGGCCTTGCCCTTCAGACTCGCCACCGCTCCCAGGGTCTTTACCAAGGTCATTGCGGCTGTCATGCCCATTCTTCACCCTCGGGGAGTGGTACTGTTACCGTATCTGGACGAACTGCTCATCAAGGGTCGGTTCCTTCCAGTCTGCAAGGAATCTGTGGATAACAGTAAATACTCTTTCCCGCCTAGGGCGGAAGATAGACTGCAAAAAGTCTCTCCCAGGACCGGCTCACACTTCCCGCGGATTCACCACTCTCCCTCCAGGAGAGACCCAAGCCTTACAACAAGCAGAGCGGCCTGTTTCTCGACCAGTTTCTCTCTCCATTCGTTTTCAGCATGAGAGATCTCGGAAGGATGGTGGCAGCGATGGAAGCGGTTCCATTTGCACAGTTCCACATCCGTCCCTTACAACATGCATTGCTGTTGGCTTGGGACGAGAACCCGTTCTCCCTGGACCGTCGGATTCCTCCGTCCCTGCGGGACAGGCAAGCCCTCAGGTAGTAGACACAGAGGTCCTCCCTGAATCAAGGGAGGTCTTTACCCACAGTAAGATGGTTGGTAGTAACCTCCGACGCAAGTCTCCTCAGTTGGGGTGCGGTCCTTGTCACCTCACGGCACAAGGTCATTGGTCAACCCGAGAGTCACGTCTCCCCATTAGCTTTGGGAGATAAGAACAATCAGATTAGCTCTAAGAAGTTTCCACCATCTCTTCGCAGGTCCTCCCCATCAGGTCTCAATCCGACAACGCCAAGGCTGTAGTGTATATCAACCGTCAGGGAGGTTTTCGGGGCAGGATGGCCATGCACGAAGTGAGTTTCATCTTCCATAGATCCAAGACCAACCATTCGTCCATCTCAGCAAGCCACATCCCGGGCTTGGAAAATTAGAAGATAGATTTTCTCGGTCACCAAGGGGAGGTGGTCTCTTCATCCGGAACTCTTTCAGCAGATTTGCCATCGTTGGAGGACTCCGGATGTGGCTCTCATGGCCTCAAGACTAAACAACAAGGTTCCTCGGTTCATTTTCCGATCGCGCGATCCTTGCGCCATCGGAGCGGACGCTCTAGTTCCGCCATAGCTCTGGTTCCGGCTCCCTCTTCCCTTGTTTCCGAGGGTCATCAAGGGGATCAGAGCGGAGGTAGTGCCAGTGATCCTAGTCGCGCCAGACTGGCCGCGCCGAGCATGGTATGCAGAACTAATACAACTATTCGCCGATGTCTCCTAGCGACTTTCATATCATTTGGATCTACTCTCGCAGGGCCCGATTTACCACCAGAACTCCGGGGTCCTGTCTTTGACGGCGTGGCCGTTGAGTCCTGGTTCATAGCTCAGGCTGGTTTCCCTCATGACGTGATTTCCACAATGATTAGTACCAGGAAGCCTGTGTCCATGTGCATCTATCACCGCACCTAGACAACCTTCCTTTTTTTTTTTTTTTTGTGGTGCAAGGTTCATGGTCGATCACCTCCAATATGGCCAGAATGGAAAATACCGGAATTCCTTCAATCCGGATTAATATCAGGCCTTGCGCTTAGCTTGCTCAACGGCAAAATTTCGGCCTTGTCAGTGCTTTTCCAACACAAATTGCCACCAATCTTCAGCTCAAGACGTTCATTCAGGGAGTTTCCCATGTGGCGTCTCCTTATAGAAGACCATTTGACTCATGGAGCCTTAACCCGGTTCTCGGGGCCTTTCAGGAGGTTCCTTTTTGAACTGCTGCAGGACGTGTCACTGATCGTCCTCTCTTGGAAGGTGGTCTCACTAGTGGCAACTACCTCAATCAGACGAGTTTCGGAATTGACAGCCCTTTCCTGCTGTTCTCCGTTTCTGAATTTTCATCAGGAAATGGTAGTTCTCTGGACGTTCCTGTCCTTCCTGGACAAGGTCCTCTCCTCTTGCCATCTCAACATGGAAATTGTTTTGCTTTCCCTTTGTTCCGGCGCCAGTCCATCGCATTGAGAAGGCCCTCCACACCCTGGATGTGGTTAGGGCGCTGAGACGGTACATCTCGCGGATGGCTCCTTTCCACAAGTCAGATGCCCTGTTCATACTTCCAGACGGGCATAGGAAGGGTCTAGCCAGGTTGATTCGCTTGGCGATTCAGGTATCCTACCGTGTCAGGAACGCGCCTGTCCCAGCGGGGATTAAGGCGCGCTCTACCCGGTCAGTGAGCGCCTCTTCGATCTTTCGTCACTAGGCCTCTGCAGAACAGGTCTGCAAGGCTGCGACTTCGTCCAGTCTGCATACTTTTACAAAAAGTTACCACATTCATTCTCAGGCCTCTCCGCAAGGCTGCGACTTGGTCCAGCTTGCGTACCTTTACAAACATTGCCTAATTCATTCCCAGGCTTCTGCGGATGCAGCTCTCGGCAGATGCTGCTTGCAATCGGCAGTACCACGGTGTTCATTCAGTGGTACATGGGGTATTAGCATATGTATGCTCCCCACCCAGGGACTGCTTTAGGACGTCCCACGGTCTCTGTCCCCCAATGAGGCGTAGGAGAAATAGGGATTTTTGTGTACTCGCCGTAAAATCCTTTTCTCCGAGCCAATCATTGAGGGACACAGCACCCACCCTTTTTAGCCTATTGGCTCACTGTAGCATTCTTAGGCGTTGATATTGTTATGGTTATTGTTAACTGTTTATGCTCCTACTGCTTTTTTCACCGAACTGGAGAATCTCAGCCAGTGAGAGGGTGTATACTGCAGGGGAGGAGCTAACTTTTTTCTGGTTTACTTAGTGTCCTCCTAGCGGCCAGCAGCATAACACCCCACCGTCTCTGTGTCCCCCAATGATTGGCTCGGAGAAAAGGATTTTACGGTGAGTACACAAAAATCCCTATTTTTCCACTTTGTATGGTAAAATTAATGTCAATCAAAACTACAACTTGCCCTGCAAAAAGATAAGCCCTCACATGGCTATGTTGGAGTAATAATAATAAAAAAAAAAGTTTTATGGCTGTTGGAAGAAGGGGAGGAAAAAAAGCTCAAGAAAATGGAAAATTGCCTGGGATATTACATCTGTTCTAACCATATAGGACAGTGGGTAGAATGCAATGTATGTATTTTCCATATGTCTTTAGACTTTTCTCATACATGCACTTATTGGGCATTTGCACAGCTGATAACGTGGCATCTAAACTTTTTTCTTAAACTGTTCACCAGGTTAGGAGAGTGTTGAAGATGTTGGAAAACCCATATGAAGAGGACAAGTCATTTTATAATGTTTCAGAAGCTTCACTGCAAGAAGAAGAACCACTGGAAGGTGCTGGCTCTGCGGTCTGTAGGCCCGCCACAGTGTCCAGGGTCCCCTACAATAGCAAGCCTCCACTTTGGGCTACAGAGCTCTGTGTCACCTGATCTTCATAAAGTCCTTGTTGTTCCTGAATCCGAAGCTAAAGAACAGTATTGCTCTTTGGCACGGAGTAAGACCAACAAGGACAAGCCAGCCACTCTTGGGTTTGTAAAATTGCATTTGGATTTTGAACAGAACTTAATGCAGGACAATATATAGACTTTGGGTATAGTCTCTATTCGATATCCAAATGTATTTTCTTATGATGGCAAAAATATCAATTCAGATTTCTGACGTATTTTGCTTGAAACAAACTGAAGGGTACAACATGTCTAGCATTAATGTGATGAAGCGCAGCTTGCTTTCTGTGACTGTTATAAGGTTTCACTGAAGCCAAAGTAAAATGTTACGTTTTGGATAAAGAAACATTTTAGACATCACTTTAGTGATCCCTGGCTGTTTGGAGGTACCCAGGTTAATATATCGGGGTGGTTGTAATCATTAGTTTATAGAATGTTGGAAGATATAATTAATGTTTAGCTGCCCCGCTCAATCTCGGAATTACGCGCAATGACAATACATTAGCCTGGGCACCTCCAGTCCAAAGGTGCCATGCACTGATTAATTTTCTATGATCAGGGTGAGAGTTGACAGAGGATGATGCCGTATTTGTACAGGTAGAGGGCTGTAGCTGAAAGGTTTTTTTTTTTGTTTATTCTACAATTTTTGTAAATTATTTATATTTTATTTGATAAATCATTTTGCGCAGACTCTAATGCAATCACGCACAAATATTTGGTAATTTGGAGCTATTTATTACTATAATAACTGAATAGGAAGCTATTCTTGGTATGAATACTCGCCAACCATGCCTTTGCACAGATCTTATTGTTACATATTAAGGCTATACGCACAGTGGAAATGATCAGTGTGATACATAATGTAACAATTCGTTGTGAAATAATAATGGGTGGAAGCGTCTCTAGTAATGTAGTATTCAAGCAGGTGTACGTGACTCAGCACTTGCTTTATTATGCAGTATGTTTTATATTATTATGAGGGGTATGGCTGTGGGGGTGTGATTTAATCAAATAGGTGGGGCATAATTTATCCTACTAATAATAATGGAGGGGGAGGCTCCTGCTGCAGCCAAATGTCTAAGGGTATGTACACACGTTGCGGATCAGGCTCTGCGGATCCGCAGCAGTTTTCCATGCGGTGTACAGTACCATGTAAACCTATGGAAAACAAAAACCGCTGTGCACATGCTGCGAAAAATTCAGCGCAGAAACGCAGCGGTTTATTTTCCGTAGCATGTCAATTCTTTGCGTTTTTGCACCTATTTCATTATAGGAATCCGCAGGTGTAAAAGCGCAGGCTAAATCTGCACAAAATCAACAGCAAACCCGCAGGTAAAATGCAGGTCATTTTAACTGCAGATTCTGCGTGCGGAAAAATCCGCAATGGAATCCACAACGTGTGCACGTACCCTTACAGTCAACGCTGCACCAAGTAGAGGAAAGGAGCACACAACCGATCTCTTGGGAAAAATCAAATAAGATTTGTATAGTTCCAAGTTTTAATTGACTGTGTGAGAAAATAAGATCAAAAGGATAAAGGGACATTACAGGAGGAATTTCAAAGATACTATTTTTGTGTGTTAATGTTCTGTTCAGTATTTTTTTTTTTTTTTTTTAAGTCACTTACAAAAATGTGACTATTCCTGGTTAACTTACTCTATAGCTGTTGTAAAACTACAACTCCGATAATGGAGAGCCCACAGGTTGAGGACCGCTGCTTTGGAGGATGAAATATTGCCTAATCGGATTATAAAACGCACCCCAAATTTTGAGGAGAAAAATAGGATATTAATAATGCCTCTTATCCATGCGTCTTATTGCATACCGGGGGTGGTGTCTGCGGTAAAGCGGGGTCCCAGGGTTGCTGATGGAGGAGGCAAGAGTGGAGCGTTGCTGCAGTGGGTGTTCAGATGTGCGGTGCTACTTCATGGGCTCTGCCGACATTTTGTGAAATGCCAGAGCCCCTGCAGTTCCATGGTTTCCTATGCGGTGGACTCCGGGAAAATGGCTACCTGGGGCGGCTGAAGATGAGATCTTTCTGAGAGAGGTTTATTTATTGTTAAGTCTGTCTATAAATCACTGCGGCCAATGCTCAAGGCGTTAATAAATTAGTTAAAATTGTTATTTGTAAATTTCCAAAAACGACCCCCAGTGAGCCTGTCCCAGAAGATGGACCCCAGCAATCAGTAAGTTCTCCTCTATCCTAGTGGGGGGGAGGAAACCTATACATTTGTTCTGTAGAGCATCTATTTTCTGTGATATAAAAGTGTGTAATATAATCAGTTGCTAACACCTGCTACATATTTTATCTACATGAATGTAGGTATGTAATAAATTATATTTTAATAAAACATTTTCGTTTTCATTCTTGGCAGCAGCAATTGGGATAATTACCATACAGAGTGTGAGATCAAAATACAGATGTAAGGGCGCACTTAGGCTGCTTTCACACTTCAGGCTTTCGGTATCCGGCATGGGGCGGTGAAAAACCGGACTGCTGGATCCGGCCGCATACGCAGACACCGGATCCTTCTTTCTGCCGGATATATTCCTGGCAGAGAAGGTTTCCGGGCATGCGCAGTGCGAAAAAACGGTCCGGCGTTGGGAAAAAATGTTGCATGCAACGTTTTTTCCAGACGTTGGACCGGCTATTTTCTCCGGCGCAATGCGGCAGCAATGAAACAGCATGGGGAAAAAGCCGGATCTGGTCGTAACAGGTGCCGGTTCTGGCGGACCGTTTTTTCACCGCACCATGCCAGATCCCGAAAGCCTGAAGTGTGAAAGCGGCCTTAGCGGCCCTGATGTAGTTTTTTTTTTTTTCTGCAGAAGTCTATTTTAACCAGAACAAACTTGTAAGTTAACGCAGAGTTGCCCATTAAAAGCTTGCTATGGGGCCATCTTAGTTATGCCATTGATTTGAGTCTTGGGCCTCTTTCACACATCAGTTTTTTGCCATCAGTCACAATCCGTCGTTTTTTGAAAAAAACAGATCCAGCGCTGGATCCGTTTTTTCTCATAGACTTGTATTAGCGACGGATTGTGATGGATGGCCACACGTTTTGTCCAACGGATCCGTCCGAAAATCTTTGTCCGTCGTCTCTGCCCGATGGACAAAGGAACGTTTTTTGCGAACGTCAAAGTCGGACAGCGACAGATCCAGCACCGTCCGTCATTGGCTATAATAGAAGCCTATGGGCGCAGGATCTGTCACTGTCCGTCAAAAGACGGAATCCAGCGACGGATTCCTTTTTTTTTTGCAACTGAGCATGCCCGGAATATTTTTTTTCCTTGAATTTAACCTGTGCAGCTGCATTTTCCATTCTGGTACATAAAAAATTTTCTCTCTCAATCCTGTTCCTTTAAGTTCTTACAGCTCCAGCTTCGACGGATCCGTAAAAAAAAAACTGGGTCCGGTGCATCAGTTTTTTGCGATCTTCACAGGATGTTTTTTTTTCAACTTTGATGGATTGTGACTGATCGCAAAAAGCTGATGTGTGAAAGTGGCCTAAGTGTTAATATCTCTCCTTATGGAGCGTGACATACCTGTGTAAAATAAAAAAAAAAGACACTACATGTCACTGCTCCTCTGCAAAATTAACCCTTTTGCGCCAGAGCCTGTTTTTGCCACCAGGCCAATTTTCAATTCTAACCAGTGTCACTTTGAGGTAATAACGCGAACGCTTCAATGTTACCCACTGATTGAGATTTGTTTTTCATCACATATCGTACTTCATGATAGTGGTAAAATTTATCCGATATAACTTGCTTTTATTTCTGAAAATATCAGAAACTTGGCGAAAAGTTTGTAATTTTCAAACTCTTATGCCCTTAACCCCTTAGTGACAGAGCCAAATTTTTAAAATCTGACCAGTGTCTCTTATGTGGTAATAACTCTGGAATGCTTCAACCTATCCCACTGATTGAGATTGTTTTTCATGTCACATTGTACTTTATGGTAATGGTAAATTTAGGTCAATATGTTTATGTATAAAATCCAATTTTACAAAAATGTTAAAAGTTAGTCATGTTCAAACTTTGATTATTCCTTTAATCCAGATAGTCATACCACACAAACATTAATAAATAACATTTCCCTCAGGTCTGCTTTCCATCAGCACCATTTGTAAAATGTTTTAATTTGTTAGCGTTTTAGAAGCTTTAGCAATGTGGCAGTAATTTTTCATTTTTCAAGGAAAAGTACACAACCTCTTGTAAGGACCTACTAAGTTTTGAAATGACTGCGGGTCCTGTATATTGGAAATCCCCAAAAGTGATGCCATTTTAAAAACAGCACCCCTCACCATGATAAAATTATTTTCAAGTAGTTTATTAACCCTTTAGGTGCTTTTCAGGAACTAATGCAAAGTGGCATTACAAATGAAGACGTGTATTTACCATCTAAATGCTGATAACTTCTGAACAGGCCGCTATAGTCGGCAGACTTAAGGCCATTATTTTCCATGAATTGCCATGGCAAACATCAGGACCACACAATCAAGATCTCTGTGCCGATGAGGTTAAAAAGGGAGTCCCCACACTCTTTACAGCATCTAGATGGTTTTCATTATGGATAGCAGCATTGAAAGGGTTAAACGGTTATAGTTGGTACCAACATTGATCGTAGGTGATGCAGCAAGTTGTCAGCTATAGAGTATTGCTGCCAGATGCTGTATTGTTACCAGTCGGGGGATGCTAGTCTCTTATATTGCAGGTCAGTAAAAAGACTTATTGGTGGTCATTAAGGGGTTAAATCAGTTGTCACAAAAAATAGTGAACATTTCCCACATATCTACTTTACATCACAATTTTTGAAACAATCTTGTTACGATGTTCGGGTTAAAAGTTGATCAGCAATTTTTAGGGACATCTTTTCGAGTGACTTGGGTATTTTCTATCATATAGACCCCCCTCAAAGTGACGCCATTCTAAAAACTGCCTGCACCCCTCAAGGTCCTCAAAACCACATTAAAGATGTTTATTAACTGTTCATGTGCTTCACATGAATTAATGGAATATGGAAAGAAAAAAGAACATTTAACTTTTAACTCCCAAATTTTTATTTTCACAAGTGTAGCAAAAGATGGACCCCAAAACTTGTGCAATTTCTCCGATATCTCATATATGGGGGAATACTACTGTTTTGGCGCACGGCAGGGCTTGGAAGGAGCACCATTTGACTTTTGGATTAAGTGTCTGGAATTGATAGCCGACACTGTCACATTTTGAGAGCCCCTGATGTGCCTAAACAGTATACACCCCCCACAAATGACCCCATTTTGGAAACTAGATCCCTCAAGGAATTTATCTAGATGTATGGTGAGCACCTTGAACCCTCAAGGGCTTCGCTGAATTTTATAATTTTGAGCTGTGAAATTTAAGCACATTTTTCTCACAAAAATGTTATTTTAGCCCCAAATTTTATTTTCACATGAGTAAACAGGAGAAAATGGATGCTAAAATTTGTTGCGCAATTTTTCCTGAGTATGCAGATAGCCCAGAGTTGTTGGGAAAACGACTGCTTGGGTGCACGACAGGCCTCCAGAAGGGAAGGGGTGCTATTTTGGCTGGAATAGGTTGCGGATACCATGTCACATTTGAAGAGCCCTTGACATGCCAAAACTGCAGAAACGCCCACAGGTGATCCCATTTTGAACTCTACACCTCCGAAGGAATTCATCTAGGGGAGTAGTGAGTATTTTTAACCCTCGGGTGATTCACAAACTTACATAACATTGGGATGAGTAAATTAAATATTACCATTTTTTTCCACTAAAGTTTTGCTGTGACCCAGAGTTTGCAATTTTCTTTTCCAATATTTTTGTTGGGTTTTAACAGGGGCTAAGGAGGGGGGAGGAGAAAGTAAGGGGGGGAGGGGGGGAGAGCGTGAGGGGGGATAGGCAAGGTAAGTAGAGGGGAAGGGCAGGTAACAAACAACACATACAAGATAAATGGCTAGCAACATAATAGCCAAAATAAGAAGGGATGCAACCCTTAAGTACAATGATATTGCAAATAAGCAATTCATATTGCATGATTTAAAGTACAATGAAAGCAGTAACATAGCATACCTAAAAATCAAGAAATAAAAGGCTCCATTAAGAGAATTAAGCAAGAAAGCTGGTGAGACAAATCGCCAATTAGCTCAGAAATCTGTTAACTTATGTCAAGGGAGGCGGGAAAGACTGGTCCCACTTACACCACTTCTTATAAAACTTACCAAATTGATTATTAGACAATGCGAATTTAAGTTCGATTGCTCTATGTTGGGAGATTAATTTGATAACTTCGCTAGAATTAGGTAATGTTCGACTCTTCCAGTGGAAGGCAATCGAATTTTTTGCAACTAAGCCAATATGTAGGATGATTAACTTTGAAGAGTTGTTCAAAAGCTCACTATCTAAAGGTACTGTCACACTTAGCGATGCACCAGCGATATGACGCGGTCAGGATCGCTGGTACATCGCTAAGTGGTCGCTAGTGAGCTGCCACACAGGCAGATCTCGCCAGCGACATCGCTGGGGACGGGGGTCACTACGTACCTGTCACTATGTGATCCTGACGTCCTCCCGCTCGGCTCCACGCTCGTCTCTCCACAGGAAGCTGACGACGAGAAACGGTCCAGGACGTTCTCGCGCAATCAGCGATAACCAGCGGGGGAGCTGGTCGGAGGTAAGTATCAGACATAGCGATATCGCTATAATGTCAAAAGTTATAGCGATATTGCTAGCGATATCGCTTAGTGTGACAGGCCCTTTAGGAGAGCAAAGCTAGTTGCGGGGTGAGAGAAAATTTGGTTCCTGACAATTTGGTAATTATGGAAGTGATCTGAGACCAAAAGGCAACAACTGAGGGGCAATTCCAGAATACATGAAATATATCACATTTTTGTCCACAGTTCCTCCAGCACAGTGGAGAGTTAGAGGTACCCATGTGCGCCAATCTGGCTGGAGTATAGTACCATCTGGAGCATACTTTAAAATGTGACTCCTGTAGGGACATGGATAGTGTAGAGCTATAGGACAGAGAAAAAGCCTCTTCCCAGTTATCTGAAGAGAAAGTATGATTAAGGGCCTTTTCCCAGTTGAGCATATAGGGGCACTTAGAGATTGATGAGTCTTTGCTGAAACTATCATAGAGGAAGCTGTGACTCCAAAAAATGCGATGATTGGGGTTATTTAAAATTTTTAGGGAAGTTTCGGAAAAGTTAGGTTTGCAACTAAGGAACTGTCTAATACTCTCTTTCAAAGACAAAAAATCCAGTAAAAAAGATGAGGGTACGTTGAATTTGTTTTTTAAAAAGCTAAAATTCAAAAGATCTGACCCATCTGAGATGTCACCCAATTTGCAAATCTTCAAATCTGCCCACTGGGGGGAAAGTGATTGACCCATGAATGAAAATACAAAAGCCAAAGGTAATTTGTGTAGCGTGGTTAAGCTTTGTACTCGGCCATCAACTCTCCAGATTTTATACCAAGTAAAGGCAATTGCCTGGAATATCGGGTGAGCTAACTGGCCGGGGAGAGAGCCTGATATAACATTGAACACTAATGCTCTGGGATGTTTACCATTATTAATTGATATTTCAAGGTCCATCCATGCGGGAGCATCTAAATCTGAAAGCCACAGTGCGCTCTGCTTGAGAAGCAGTGTGTGATAGTGAGCGGTAACATTTGGGAAACTCAATCTTCCATGTATTTTTTTTTTTTAAACAGGGATCTAGTGTCAGTTCTAGGTTTCTTATTACCCCAAATAATGGCATTTAACTGAGACTGAATATTGGACAAGAGAATAGTGGCAATAGGGAGAGGGATACACCTCAAGATATAGAGGATCTTAGGTAAGGTAAATGTTTTCACCGCCAGATTTCTCCCCCACCATGTTAGGTCTTTATCCCGAAAAACAATGCTGTCCTTGTGAATTGGATCTGTTAATTTCTTCAGATTGGACTTAACCGTCTTTGAAAGATCTTTATTGATGATGACACCTAGATAAGATATTTCTTCCTCGCACCAATTGAGGGTAGTGAATGACTTAATGTGACCAATTTCCTCTGGTTTGACATGGATTGGAGGAATATTTGACTTCAAATTATTTATTTTAAAATTTGAGAGCAACCTAAACCTATTTAATTCTGTAAAGGCTTCTAAAGCCGAGGTTACGGGATTCGTTAGTCAAAATAATATCAGCAAATAAGCTGAGCCTATGCTGACGGTTTTTTGTGGATAATCTGGTTATTTTCAAATTGCATCTTATGTGTTCTACAAGTGGTTCCAACGCCAAATTAAAAAGCAAGGGAGAGAGGGGGCAACCTTGCCTAGTGCCATTTCTAATACGAAAGGCTTCAGAAACATGGCTGTTGCACACGATCTTTGCCTTGGGGCCTACATATAAGGCCATGAAGGTGGTAATCAATGTTTCATTGAATCCGAATTTACTCAGTGTATGTCTGAGAAAGCACCAATCAATACGCCTTCTCAGCGTCAACGAGCTAAGGACTGTTGGTGTTCTAGTTTAGTTGGCTAATTTGATTGAGTAGAGTACTCTTCAGGTGGTGTCGGCTGGTTGCCTCCCATTTGTGAAACCCATTTGGTCATTGCCTATCAAACTGGGTAATATGTAACTCAACCTGTTGGCGAGAATCTTGGAGAATATTTTTATATCGGTGTTAATGAGTGAAATTGGTCTAGAATTACCTAGCAACTCAGGATTTCCAGTTTGCTTCGGGATCAGGGAAATTCATGCTTCCAGCATCTCTGGGGGGGGGGGGGGGGGGGGAGAATGAACCCTTTGTGGAAGCGTAGTTAAACATCCTAACCAGGTGGGGAGACAAGGTTTTACCATAAACTTTGTAGTGGTTATTAGTAAAACCGTCTGGTCCGGGCGATTTAGCAAGTCAAGATTTTTAATGGTATCCTCTACTTCTTGAGTGGTAAAAGGCAATGATAAGGACATAAAATCGTCGCTAGTGATGGATGGTAAGTTAATGTCTGAAAGATATTTTTTAATATCAAGTTGGTTAGGCGGGGGGATGAAAGATCTGAGTTGAGATTGTAGAGTACTGTAATATTTTGCGAACTCATTTGTGATGTCTTGTGGGTGGGATAGCTTAGTATTACCCGCAATAGTTTATTCTGTGTATTTGGTTATAAATTCTTTTCTTTTTAATCCTGTTGGCCATGTAGCGTGTGGGTTTGTTCAAGGATGTGTAGAATTTATACTTAGAATTGATGGCTGCTTCATATGGGGAATAAAGCAGTGACCTAAGTTCTTGTCTTAGGTGGGTTAGATCAGATTGTTTCTGAGGGGAAGGAGAAGATAGGCCTAGCAGACTCTTTTCCATTGTACGTATTGACGATTGAACCTTGTTTATTTTTTCCCTACTTTCTCTTTTTACTTTAGATGCTATACTCATTATAATGCCCCTGATGACCGCCTTATGGGCGCACCAGTTGAGAGGATTGGTGGAATCTGGGTTGTTTTCAAGGAAAATTATCTAATGCTTTCTGGATTGTCGCCCTATGAATCGGATCGTGCATAATGCTGGCATTACACTTCCACAGTCTGGCATTTTTTAGAGTGGGACCTATTAGTATTTCTCTAATGACCGGGGAGTGATCTGAAATCGTCCTGTTTCCAATAGACACCTTACTGATTTTTGTGAGAGAGAAAATGTCCGTCACAATCAGATCTATTCTAGACGCCGATTGGTGAGCTGTAGAGAAATGAGTGAACTCCTTGGAAGTGGAATTCAGACATCTAAACGTATCATACAGCTCATTTCTGTCCAACCACCAATTTAAGTTGTCCGATGCCGGTCTAGAGGCAGAGGAGCAATCCAAGACGTTGTCAGGAGTGAGATTAAAGTCTCTTAGTATTAGAAGATTACCCTTTCTCACCTCTATTACCTTCTTCATAAGCTTTGAAAGAAACCTGGTTTGATTTTTGTTGGGTGCGTAAACGTTAACCAAAGTATATGTTTGACCATTAATTTCACATACCAAAATGTGAAATCTGGCCCCTTCATTCCCGTATACCTCTAGGGCCTTGAAGGGGGCAGATTTCTTGATCACGGTAATCACTCCAGCCTTTTTACTGGAATTGCAGGCCTCAAAGATGTTGGGGAAACGGCGATGATTAAAATAAGGGTGGTTTCCATCTAAAAACTTTGTTTCTTGTATACGTGCGATATCGACCTGGGATTTAACCAGTTCCCTCCATAAAGTGTCTTTTCTGTGGGCTATTCAAACCTCTAATATTATAGGACAGAATTTTGAAACTCATAGCAGTAGTATTAGTAAGTATAATAGTAAAAATATATGAAGAGTGCTGATCAGTAAACTGACTGGAGACCTGAAAGACAAAAAAGTCCTAAAGGAAAAGATGGCAACAATAACAATTAACCTTTTGGTTAGTAGTCTGAGTCTATAACAGTTTACAATATGGCTAATCAGAAATATGGACTAGCAGTCAATGAAAATTACTATAGGATTAATAAAGAAAACATTGCTCAGGTAGAACACTCAAGCAGAACTACCTCAATAAAGCGGGGGTAATGAATGTGGGTGGGAATAGAGGGAAAACCTCAAAGCAATGGATATAATAGAGGCCCCTGACCCATAGGAAATGTTTCCAGAATGAGGAAATCTCAACCATTGTCGGGTTGAGCAGTATCCAGTGAACTGAGGAAGTTAAATCCTTCGTCTGGAGTGAAGATTGAAATTGTTCTTCCCCCTGTAAAGGATCAAAAGTTTCAGCGGGAAGCCCCACTTGTAAATAATTCCCTTGTCACGAAGGGCTGTAGTAATATTCCTGAAGTTCTTCCGTGCCTCCAATGTGTCCTTGGAGAGATCAGGAAAAACCTTTAGGTCTTTGTGTGGCTCGGGGAATGTTTTTTGGTTTTTCAAATAGTTAAGCATCCTTTCTTTCGTTCGAAAGAAATGAACTCTGAGGATAGTGTCTCTCGGAAGATCGGTAGAAAGTTTAGGAGGTCTCGGCAACCTGTGGGTTCTATCAATTGTTAAGTCCGCCACTGAGAGGTCAGGTAAGGCCTGCTTAAAAATAGTTTTGATATGATTCGATAGATCCTCTTGGATGACACTTTCCGGAATACCTCTGATCTTCAAGTTATTCCGACGGCCTCTGTCCTCAAGGTCTGTCAGTTTGTCTCACAGCTTGCGAACTTCTGATGTAAGATAATCCAGTTCATCATAGGTAACTGAGGATCTATGTTCCAACCTATTTATCCGATCTTCATGTTTAGATAACTGTTTATCATTCTTATCAATTTTTTCACAGTACTTTTGGAAATTAGAATCTAAGTCGGCTTTGATCTTTCTGCTGTGTAGGTCAAGCTTACTGTCCATTATAATGCTCAAATTGCTTACTATGGAATCCATAAAGGCCTCCTGGTTGAGTTGGTCCGTTGTCACAGAGTGTGAAGATATGTGGGAGGTTACCGTGTTTACACCCATATGGGACCCAGAGTCGTCATGCTTGGTTTTGCTTTTTGCAGGAGACTGATTGGGTGAAGTATCGCTAGATTCAGCGTCATCTTCAGCTTCCGAGGCCTCCCTGGAGAATGGAATGAGAAATTTTCTATCCCCGGGGTTCGCCCTTTTTAAATTAAATGAGGAATCCATTTTTACTGGAGATGATTTACTCCCTAGGGGTTTAGAGTTCACCTTGTGGTCCGGAGGATGATAGTTGTCCCTATGTGGTGACCGAGACCTACGTCTGGGTGAACTTAGGGTATAAACCCGATCTCTAGTTTGGTTTCGGTGTCTGAAGAATTTATCCTGTTTTTGACCAACTTGTGGTTTGGATGGTGTTGTAGAGTTAGTTTTCCCCTTAAATTTTTGGTTACTCGTGGTTCTGGTTCAGGCGTGTTTTCCTATAAGGGGAAGCTGGACTACTGTTAGAGCTAATAAGGAGGGTCTATATGGTGTAATAGTCGATGCAGTGTCTGATATAGGGGGGTGAGGCGGGGCTCCCCCTATGAAAAATGATCCCCGAGTGACTTAAGATTATCTGTGTTGTGGATCTGCTTTAATGGCACTATGACTTCTGCACCTAGATTTATTTTTTTTTTGTGCAGCTGTATAATTTTTATGCTGCTTGCGATGTGATGTGAGGTCACACAGGGGGAGAAGGGAGTAGGATTAGTCGGGAGGAAGCGAGTAGGATCTTCTGTGAATCTCCTCAGGCAATCTCTGCCTGTCAGAATGCTACAGCGGAGAGGTGGCCCGCCTCTTGTAGGAGACAGAGCTACTGAAACAAAGTGCTGAAGCTGCAGCACGCCGCAGCTAGTGCAATTGGGCTCTGGTGCCTGCTTTAGTATGTCGCTTCAAAAGAGGACACAAGGCACCGGATTATAAGTCTCGATTGTTTTTTTACATTTTTTTATAGCCCGTCAGTGGTTGCTACCAGCGGCTACTGCAGTGTGTTGTTCGGCCTTCTGGCCACTCTGCTACTGAGAGACCAAATGGTACTATGGAACGGAGCCTCAGCTGTTTGCGGCTAGATTATCTGAGCGCCGCCTCTTACTTTGTGTTGCTGTTACGTTGGCGTGTGGGAGCCGACTGGCAGAACTCAGGGACGTCGCGGGAGCTGCGCCTCTGTTTAGGTAGACCAGGGGAGTCGGCCACTTTGTTACCGCCAAGGATTCAGCGCCGGTGGGAGGGGGGAGCGCGGTACATCTGTAGAAGCGTGCCTCTTACCCTTCGTGTACCAGGCTGTCTCGTCTGCTGAGTGTGCGGCAGCGGTGTGTCACTCCAGCGTCGCTGTCTCCTTCTTGAGTGCCGCCGATGACGCCGCTGCGGCCCTGGATCGCCGCCAGCTGCCTGTCGCTCCTTCCCTCGGTGGGTCAGGCTGTCTCCTCTGTTAATTGTAAGGGGTGGTGTCTCGTTGGTGGTGCCGTGGTGGCTTGGATCCGGTGATAATGCGCCGCTCCTGCGGCGATGTCCTCTGCGCAGACACAGTCGTCGACACCGCTGCTAGGCTGTAAGGTGCGGCCTAGTGGAGTAGGCCTCTGTAGATTCACTTCTGATGAGTCCAGGTTGCTAGTTTTTGCATCAAAATGGGTGCTTGATTTTTGTCGAGATATAAGTAGGATTGGGAGGTTTTCCCTCAGAGCTCCCAAATCCTTTGTCCTACATGTGCCAGGACATAGGCCACGCCCCCAAGTTTGCAATTTTCAAAAGGGGTAGTGGAATAAAATGAACAGTGCAATTTCTCCTGAGTATGCAGATACCCTACACGTGGTCAAAAATTACTTTTGAGGCACAGTGCAAAGCTCAAGGAGGGAGCGCCATATTACAGTGCAGATTTTGCTACACTGGTTTGAAGGTGCCATGTCACATTGGTAGAGCCCGTGGGGTTCCAGAACAGCAAAAAAAAAAACCCATAAGTGAACCCATTTTACAAACTACACCTCTCAATGAATTCATCTATGGGCACAGTGTTCATATTGACACCACAGGTGGGTCACAGAATTTTATATTATTGGGTAGTGAAAAAAAAATTGCTTTTTCATCAAAAGTCTGTTACTTACCGGTTAACGTTATTTTTCGAAGTCCATGACAGCACCACCGAGAGAGGGGATCTACCCTTCAGGAACTGGAAACCTATAGATACAAAAGGGTGGCACCTCTCCCACGCATCATTTGGATTACAGAGAACAAGAGAACCTCCAAGGTTAATGGCAAGATTTATGTACAATACTATTATGACTAACCATTTATCATATGTGGATCATATAAAAGGAAGAAGTGCACACCCAAAGAAAGAAGAGGAGGGAATCTAAGGGTGCTGTCATGGATTTCGAAAAATACCGTTAACCGGTAAGTAACTAAGACTTTATTTGAGGGTCCATGAACAGCACCACCGAGAGAGTTATGGAGCGTAATAATTACTTAGGGAGGGACTACAGCCGGCAGCACCCGTACACCAAAGGAGAGGTCTGAGGAAGCACCCAGGTCTAACCTTTAATGATTGTAAAACGTGCTCGGAGAGGACCAAGTAACCACATTACATATTTGGTCAATGGAGACTTCCGATCTCTGCCCACGAGGTTGCCATGGCTCTAGTGGAATACACCCTGTTTTCCAAGTGCCGACCTGCCCTTTGAGGTGTATGCTAGCGAAATAGCCTCCCTAATCCACCTAGCTAGTGTGCTCTTTGACGCCCTAAGGCCCTTCCTGGCGCCTTGAAAGGAAACAAGGCATTATCCTTTTTCCAGGAGTCAGTAACTGCTAGGTATTCTAAGAGACAGCTAATGTCTAGGGTGTGGAGCTTCTTTTCCTTTTGGTTGACTGGATTAGGGAGGAAGGATGGAAGGACCATTTCCTGTGTCCTATGGAAACTGGAAGCTACTTTAGGTAAGTATACTGCATCCGGCCTAAGTATTACCCTATAATCCTGGAATTGCACATATGGAGGAAGCCTAGATGACGCCTGGATGTCACTCACTCTTCGAGCTGACGTCAGTGCCACCAAGAAGGCTACCTTGAGGGAAAGTTTTTCTACCAAGGCTGATGAGATGGGTTCAAACGGGGCCTCCGTCATGGCTGTGAGAACTAGGTTTAAATCCCACGGCATAAACCGATCTCTAACTGCTGGCCTGGACCTAGTCACCGCCTTAATAACCCTATTAACCCAGTAATTACTGGTGTTGTTGCAGCTAAAAAGGGCCCCCAAGGCTGACACCTGCACTTTTAAGGGTACTGGTGGAAAGCCCCATGTCTAGACCTTTCTGAAGGAATTCTAGGTTCTGAGTTATTGGAACTGATTCTCCAGCTACAACTCCTGAGTTCTGTAGGAACTTCTTCCAGGTACTGACGTAGATTCTGGTTGTAATCTCCTTTCTGCTTTTAAGAAGGGTATTTATTAAGTTTGGGGAAAAGCCTTTATCCTTTAGCAATGACCGTTCAAAATCCACATCAGATGAAGGCCAGCTACTTGAGGATGGTAGACTGGGCCCTGGGATAGATCTGGAATGTCTGGCAGGACCCAAGGATCGGACACAGACATAGTCCTGAGACATGAGAACCATGCCCTCTTGGGCCAAAAAAGGGGCGATCACTATTATTCTTGCTTTGTCTTTCCTGATTTTTCTGAACACTAGGGGTAGTAGAGATAGGGGAGGGCAGGTGTAGGCTAGACTGAAGTCCCATTTTATCAGAAAGCCATCTACTGCCAGAGGGTCATCTCTGGGATTTAGTGAACAGAATTGTCTCACTTTCCTGTTCTCTCTGGTGGAGAAGAGATCCACGTCTGGCTGACCCCACCTTTGTATAATCAGGTTGAAAATGGTAGTTTGTAGAGACCATTCCCCTTGCTTTAGAAGATTGCGACATAAGTAGTCCGCTGTGGTGTTTTCTTTCCCTCATATGCAGAGCTGTTAAAGATAGAAAATGTTGTTCTGCCAGTTGGAACAAGCGTTCTGCTACTTTCATCAGAGATCTGGAATGAGTCCTGCCTTGGTGGTTGATATAAGCCACTGTGACCTGATTGTCGGAAAGCACTCTAACGTGATGACCCTGTAGATACACAAGGAGCCTTTTAGCTGCCTGCTCCACTGCTATCAATTCTTTCAGGTTAGAAGACATCTCTACCTGATGAGGCTCCCATAGGCCCTGGACCCAACCTCACCAATATGAGCCCCCCAGCCAGACGGGCTTGCATCCGTGGTGACTATTCGGGATATAGTATACTCCCAGGGCACCCCTCTGGATAAGTTATTCCCCTCCATCCACCAATCCAGAGAGTTTATAGTGATCCGGGATAAGGTCAGTTGGCCTTCCAGGTAACCCCCAAGACTTTTTTGATGCAACAAAACCTCTCCCTGTAGCTTTCTTGCATGAAACTGCGCCCACTTGACCGCGGGGATACAGGACGAGAGAGCCCAATAGGGACATGGCCTTCTTGAGGGACATGGTGGGGTTGTTGGAGGCGTTTAGGACCAGGTAGCACAGGCGAATCAACTTCGGGTGGAAGACGACACTCCTGATTCTGTGAATCTAAAATTAGACCTAAAAACTGCTGCACTTTCATGGGCTGAAGCCGAGATTTTTTGATAGTTAGCAGCCATCCTAACCGTTCCAGGGCAGCCATTGCTCTTTGCAACTGCTCCAAACAGTGGTCTGCTCTGACGGAGAAGATCTGAGGGGAATTCTAAAATTATTCCGAGGAACACAGGAGAACTCTAACCGCAGTCCTGAAGCAATTAAACCCAGGATCCAATTACTGTTGGAAATCAGGGACCAGGCCAGGTAGAAGGCAGCTAGCCTACCTCCTACCAGTACAGCTAGTCATTGAGATGATTTCTTAGTCTCTCGAGATGAGCCTCCAAACATAAATCCTGTACCTTTTCTTTTCCTTTCATTCCATTTAACTCGTTCTCTGGACAAGCTCCTACGATTAAACCTTTTCCTGGTGAAAGGACGTCTGTAGGAAAGGGTCGGCAAACTGGGAAACTTCTTTTTGTCATCCCCAGCTTTTTCTAAAAGTTCATCCAGGACCGGGCCAAACAAGTACTCTCCTTCACATGGGATGGAGCAGAGACGGGATCTGGCCAGGATATCCCCAGGCCAACATTTCAACCACAGAGCCCTTCGTGCAGCATTAGATAATCCTGTGGCCATCCTTGCTGAATTTGCCGAAGCATCGGCTAAAAAGGCTGCAGTATTTTGAATCATTGGCATGGCCGTCAAGATGGATTCTCTCGAGGCTCAGTCTTCTAACTGGGATTCTAACTGGTCCAGCCAGACCATCATGAATCTGGCTGTGCAAGTAGCAGCTACTGCTGGTCTCAAAGTGCCAGCTGACATTTCCCATGTCCCTTTTAGGAATGAATCTGCGTTTTCTTGGATCCAAACCAAACATTAGGTCCTGAACTGAACGTTCCGGTCTCCTGTCGGCTACCCCATGATGGACCTCACCACCTTGACTACCACCCCCCTTTTTGAACCCTACCGTCTGTCGCACACAAGGCTGACAAAACTTTTTAGGGTCGGCGTCTGGTAAGGGACAACTGCAGAGGACACATCCCGTTTCAATTTCCCAGAACTTCTTTCCCTAGTAGACAGAAAATTATAAGGGAAATACTGCATCACCGGGTGTACTTTCACGATGATCTCTTACCCAAGCAGTAGTAGTCGGTACCGGATCACGGGGGGGGAGCTGAATCCTTTAGCCTGGAGGAACTTTTGCGGCTAGACTGGCCACTTGTGTGTCCTCGGTTTTTCAGCTGTGGGTCCATATGAGGTCTTTCTGAGGCATGCTGGTGCAGGTGCTCCTACTTGTCTACGGGAGCTTCTGCCACATCCATTGCTTTCATGGATTACAAACACCCCTGCAGCGTCCTAGCACACTTTTATGTCCCCTTCCCCGGAAATCCGGGTCAGCAGGTCTGTGGCCAGGGGTCCACCCCCCCCATCCAGGGCCCATCACGTCTCCCCTCCCCCACATTCGGCGCTCGCGTGGCCCAGCGGTACACGCGAAAAAAGCTGACCGGCATCCAGTCTCGGCATCCCAAGCCCCGCCGCGTCACTTCCACGACTCCAATGAGGCTGCAGGGACACGCGAGAGGACGCCAGAGTGGTGCCACTGCCCGGCATGCCCCAGCCTCTGCGCCATGCCGCAGGATGACCGAGCACCGGGGGAGAGAGAGCAGGACGGCACTAGCTGTCTGGAGCAGTAATCCTCCGGACCCCGCTCCACATACTGCCGTGGAATCCTACCCGGACCCACCGTGGTGCTTCCAGGGACCCTGCACTGATCGAGATAGAACCCCCCCCACTACCTGAATCGACCAGCCGGCCTGGGATTCCTGACGATCTTGGTAGGATATCTGTAGGGAACACTGTCCTCCAGGAACAGGAAACCAACTGATGCGTGGGAGAGGTGCCATCCTTTTGTATCTGTAGATTTCCAGTTCCTGAAGGGCGGATCTCTCTCGGTGGTGCTGTCATGGACGCTCAAATAAAAAATTGCTTTAGCCCCAGATTTTATATTTTAACATGCTGAAATTGGTAAAATTATTTATTTATATTGTGATTTTGTAATAGTTTTAAAGCATTAACTTTTTTTATTTAGTCCCTGTATGAGACTTAAATTTTTATTTTTCAATTACTGGTCTCATGCATTGTAATACACATGTATTGTAATGCATGAGACCTGTCAGTTTTACACTGGCAGATCGCCTGTTAAGACTCGGCTGCTGCCTAAGTCTAACAGGCCATTGTAGCAGGCAGACGCAGAGGTCATGTGACCTCCGGCTGCATGACAACGCTCAGCAGCGCTCACCCTCTCACTTGTCTTGTAAATCGGGATCTTGGAGATAGCAAGCAAAGGGTTAACATCATTGGGACCTGATCCATTCAGGTCCCGATGTCACCTGTCAGAGCTGCTGCTCTGCAGCAGAATCGCAATGCTTGCAGGACCCTAGAGGTCCTGAGCGCTGTGAGACTGACCGCAGAGAAACGTCAGCGCTGACAAAGCCCAGCAAGTGCCGACGTTTACCTAAGTGGGCGGTTGGGAATCGGTTTACTCCTGCTGATATGCCTTTTAACGGCGGTAGTTAAGGGTACTTAAACCACAGCGCTGTAAATTCACAGCGCTGTGGAAAAAGTGTATAGCGCCACCCCCCCCCCCCCAGTGTCTCATTTTCTCCAGGGTCTCAATTGCCGGGGGTAGCAGAGACCCCAGAGAACATGATTCGGGTCTGTTTTTACCGACCCCACTTTTGCGTTCGCCGTTATTAACCGTATAACGGCGACCGCCAAAAAAAGGGCGATTTTGCTTTCACTTTCTCTTTCCTCTGATGTGATCGCACCTCAGAGGAGAGAGAAATAGGGTCCCCAATCCCCTCCCGGTGGTCCTCGGGCCCTCCTGCCTCCTCCGGTGGGCACCACCATCTTAGTCCGGGAAGCAAATGGCGGGCACATGCGCAGTGCGCCCGCCGAATCTACTGGCCAGCAGATTCCATTCAATGTACATTTTGATCACTGTGATAAACCCTATCACAGTGATCAAAATAAAAAAAAATAGTAAATATCCCCCCCTTTATCACCCCCTTAGTTAGGGAAATATAATGAAATAAAGAAAATATATTTTCATTTTTCCATTAGGGTTAGAACTAGGGTTAGGACTGGAGCTAGAATTGAGGGGTTTCCAATATTTAGGCCCATCAGGGGGTCACCAAACGCGACATGGCGCCACCATTGATTCCAGCCAATTTTGCGTTCAAAAAGTTAAATGGTGCTCCCTCCCTTCCGAGCCCAGACGTGTGCCTAAACAGTGGTTTATCCCAACATATGGGGCATCAGCGTACTCAGGACAAATTGCACACCAACTTTGGGGGTCTAATTTCTCCTGTCACCCTTGGGAAAGTAAAAAAAAAATTGAGGGCTAAAAAAATCACTTTTGTGGGGAAAAGAGTTTATTTTCACAGCTCTGCGTTATAAACTTCTGTGAAGCACTTGGGGGTTCCAAGTGCTCACCACACATCTAGCTAAGCTCCTTGGGGGGTCTAGTTTTCAAAATGGGGTCACTTGTGTGGGGTTTCTTCTGTTTAGACACATCAGGGGCTCTGCAAATGGAACATGACGTCCGCAGAACATTCCATCAAAGTCTGCATTCCAAAATTCCCTTCAGAGCTCTCCCATGTGCCCAGTGGTTCCCCCCCACATATCGGGGTATCAGCGTACTCAGGACAAATTGCATAACAACTTTTGTGGTCCAATTTCTCCTGTTACCCTTGTAAAAATAAAAATTTGGGGGCGAAAATATCATTTTTTGTGGAAAAAAAATTATTTTCACGGCTCTACGTTATAAACTTCTGTGAAGCACTTGGGGGATCAAAGTGCGTACCACACATCTAGATAAGTTCCTTAAGGGGTATAGTTTCCAAAATAGGGTCACTTGTTGGGGGTTTCCACTGTTTAGGCACATCAGGGGCTCTCCAAACGCAACATGGCATCCGATCAACATTCCAGCCAATTCTGCTGAAAAAGTCAAACAGCGCTCCTTCCCTTGCGAGCTCTGCCGTGCGCCCAAAAAGTGGTTTACTCCCACATATGGGGTATCGGTGTATTCAGGAGAAATTGCACAACAAATTTGATGGTTCAATTTCTCTTTTAACACTTGTGAAAATAAAAAAAAAATTGGTTCTGAATTAAATTTTTTGCAAAAAAAATTTAAATGTTAATTTTTTCCTTCCACATTGCTTCAGTTCCTGTGAAGCACGTAAAGGGTTAATAAACTTCTTGAATGTGGTTTTGAGCACCTTAAGGTGTCCAGTTTTTAGAATGGTGTCACTTTTGGGTATTTTCGGTCATGTACACCCTTTAAAAATGACTAAAGGGGGTTTTACACTAAGCAATATCGCTAGCAATATCGCTAAAACGTCACTGGTTTTGTGACGTTATAGCAATATTGCTAGCGATATCGCTATGTGTGATACTTACCAGCGACCGGCTCCCCCGCTGTCCATTGCTGATCGCGCGAGAATGTCCGGCTCCATTTCTCGTCGGGCGCTTCCTGCTGAGACTTCCTGCTGTGACGTCCAGCGACGCGTGGAGGCGGGCGGGAGGACGCAGGATCGCTGTGTGTGAATGGTAAGTATCGTGCGCTGCGTCGCTGCTGCATCGCTGTGAGATCTTTCTGTATGAAAGCTCACTAGCGATCATTTAGCGATGCACCAGCGATCCTGACCGGGTCGGATCGCTGGTTGGATCGCTGGTGCATCGCTAAATGTAAAAGGGCCTTAAGGCTCTGTGCACACGTGCGGAATTGCCGCGGAAATATAGTGTTTGACAAGTGTGACCAACCTTTTACTATTGATGCTGTCTATGCGGCATCATTAGTAAAAAGATGTTAAAAATATTTTTTTAAAAATAAAAACGTGATATTCTCACCTTCCGGCGGCCCCCGCAGCCCTCCCAATCCTCGCGATGTTCCCGGCAACTCCCGCTCCCAGCGATGCCTTGCGACAATGACCTCTGATGATGTAGCATCACGCGAGACCGCTACGTCATCAGAGGTCATTGTCGCAAGGCATTGCTGGGAGCGGAAGATGCTGGCAATGTGGTGAGAGGCAGGAAGGCTCCGGGGTACGCCGGAAGGTGAGAATATCACGATTTTTTATTTTAATTTTTTTTAACAGGGATATGGTACCCAGGGCTTGGAGGAGAGTCTCCTCTCCTTCAGACCCTGGGTACCATCCACACATGATCTGCTTACTTTGCGCATGGTGGGCATAGCGATTCCGCACAAAGAATGAGCATGCTGCGTATTTTTCCGCAATGCGATTCTGCTGCGGAAAAATGCGCAGCATTAGCACAGCATGTGGGGAATGCCATTGAATACAATGGGTTGCGTTTTGTATGCAAAAAAAGCGGCAAAAACGCTTACAATCCGCAATGTGAGCACACAGCCTAAATATGATGTGGTCCCTAAAAATATGGTTTTGTAAATTTTGTCGTAAAAATGAGAAATCGCTGGTCAACTTTTAACCCTTAGAACTTCCTAACAAAAAAAAAATTTGTTTCCGAAGTTGTGCTGTTGTAAAGTAGACATGTGTTATTTATTAAGAAATTTGTGTGACATATCTCTCTGATTTAAAGGCATAAAAATTTAAAGTTTGAAAATTGCAAAATTTTTGCCATATTTCCGTTTTTTTCATAAACACAAGTCATATAGAAGAAATTTTACCACTAACATGAAGTAAAATGTCACGAAAAAACAAACTCAGAATCAGCAGGATCCGTTAAAGTGTTCCAGAGTTATAACCTCATAAAGTGACAGTGGTCAGAATTGTAAAAATTGGCCTGGTCATTAACCCCTTAACTCCCAAGGGTGGTTTGCACGTTCATGACCAGGCCAATTTTTACAATTCTGACCACTGTCCCTTTATGAGGTAATAACTCAAACGCTTCCATGGATCCTGGTGATTCTGACATTGTTTTCTCGTGACATCATGTTAGTGGTAAAATTTAATCCAAATAACTTGCGTTTATTTGTGAAAAAAATTTTTTGCGAAATTTGGCGAAAATTTTTAAAATTTCGCAATTTTCCAACTTTGAATTTTTATGCCCTTAAATCACAGAGATACGGCACACAAAAAACTTAATAAGTAACATTTCCCACATGTTTACTTTACATCAGCACAATTTTGGAACCAAAATTTTTTTTGTTAGGAAGTTATAAGGGCTAAAAGTTGACCAGCGATTTTCTCATTTTTGCAACACCATTTTATTTTTACGGACCACATCACATTTGAAGCCACTTTGAGGGGTCTATATTATAGAAAATACCCAAAAGTGACACCATTCTAAAAACTGCACCCCTTAAGGTGCTCAAAACCACATTCAAGAAGTTTATTAACCCTTTAGGTGCGTCACAGGAATTTTTTGAATATTTAAAAAAAAAAATGAACATTTAACTTTTTTTCACAAAAAAATACTTCAGATTCAATTTTTTTTATTTTACCAAGGGTAACAGGAGAAATTGGACTGCAAAAGTTATTGTGCAATTTGTCCTGAGTACACTGATACCTGATATGTGGGGGGAAACCACTGTTTCGGCGCATGGCAGAGCTCAGAAGGGAAGGAGCTCAGTTTGACTTTTTCAATGCAAAATTGGCTGGAATTCAGATCGGACGCCATGTCACGTTTGGAGAGCCCCTGATGTACCTAAACAGTGGAAACCCCCCACAAGTGACCCCATTTTGGAAACTAGACCCCCTAAGGAACTTATCTAGATGTGTGGTGAGCACTTTGAACCCCCCAGTGCTTCACAGAAGTTTATAACAACCGGGCGTGAAAATAAAAAAATCGTATTTTTTCAACAAACATGATCTTTTAGTCCCCATTTTTTTATTTTCCCAAGGGTAACAGGAGAAATTGGACCCCAGAAGTTGTTGTCCAATTTGTCCTGAGTACGCCGATACCCCATATGTGGGAGAAAACTACTGTATGGGCACACATCAGGGCTCGGAAGGGAAGTAGTGACGTTTTGGAATGCAGACTTTGATGGAATGCTCTGCGGGTGTCATGTTGCATTTGGAGAGCCCCTAATGTACCTAAACAGTGGAAAACCCCCCCACAAATGACACCATTTTGGAAACTAGACTCCCTAAGGAACTTATCTAGATGTGTGGTGAGCACTTTGAACCCCCAAGGGCTTTACAGAAGTTTATAATGCCCGGGCGTGAAAATAAAAAAAATCATTTTTTTTCCACAAAAATGATATTTTTGCCCCCAATTTTTTATTTTCCTAAGGGTAACAGGAGAAATTGGACCCCAAAAGTTGTTTTGCAATTTGTCCTGAGTAGGCTGATGCCCCATATGTGGGGGTAAAACACTGTTTGGGCGCATGGCAGAGCTTGGAAGGGAAGGAGCGCCGTTTGACTTTTTCAACGCAGAATTGGCTGGAATTAAGATAAGACGCCATGTTGCGCTTGGAGAGCACCTGATGTGCCCAAACAGTGGAAAACCCCAATTATAACTCCAACCCGAACCCCAACACACCCCCTAGCCCTAACCCTAATGGGAAAATGGAAATAAATACATTTTCTTTTAATTTTATTATTTTTCCCTGAGGGGGTGATAACGGGTGGTTTGATTTACTATTTATAGCGGTTTTTATTTTTGGCAGCTGTCATACGCTAAAAGATGCTTTTTATTGTAAAAATAATTTTTGCATCACCATATATTGATTGAGAGCTATATTTTTTCCATATTTTGACCCACCGAGTCATGTGAGGTCTTATTTTTTGCGGGACGAGTTGACGTTTTTATTAGTTTCATTTTCGGGCATGTGACATCTTTTGATCGCTTTTTATTCCGATTTTTGGGACGCAGAATGAACAAAAACCAGCGTTTCATGAATTTCTTTTGGGGGGTGCATTTACACCGTTCCGCCTGCGGTAAAATTGATAAAGCGGTTTTATTCTTTGGGTCAGTACGGTTACAGCGATACCTAATTTAGGTCTTTTTTTATGTTTTGGCGCTTTTATGCAATGAAAACAATTTTATATAAAAAATAATTATTTTTGCATCGCTTTATTCTGCGAGCTATAACTTTTTTATTTTTTTGCTGATAATGCTGTATGGCGGCTCGTTTTTTGCGGGACAAGATGACTTTTTCAGCGGTACCATGGATATTTATATGCGTCTTTTTGATCGCACGTTATTGCACTTTTTGTTTGGCGGTATGATAATCATTATTTTTTGCTTAGTTTTTTATTATTTTTTAAGGGGTTCGCTAAAGAGGTTAACTAGTGGGAAAGTTTTATAGGGCGGGTCGCTACGGATGCGGCGATACCAAATATGTGTACTTTTCTTGTTTTTTTTTTTATTTCCAAAAAATGAATTTATTAGGGAATTTTTTTTTTTTTTTTAAATTTATGTAGCGATTTTTTTAAAAAATTATTTTTACACTTTTTTTTTACTTTATTACATTGTCCCAGGAGGGACATCACTGATCTGTCACATCACAGATCAGCGCTCTGTCACAGGCACTAGACAAGGCTTCCTCGCCTGCGCTTTGCAGGCATGAGGAAGCCAGCTCCCTGCAGGCCCCTGTTGCCATCTTGGATTTGGGGACCTGCAGGGATGGAGCCCCCCGCAGCAGCGCTGCACATTGCGCTGCTGTGGGGGGCTCAGGGAAGCACGGAGGGAGCCCTGTTATGAATGGGTCACCGAGGAGAAAAAAACAAAACAAGCTAAGTCAAAGAAAACCAGAGAGGTTGGTAACTATGCAGATTGCAGATCCCTGATCATAACCACACAACTAGCAGCAGCCGTGGAGCGCACCTACGATGGTCCTAGACACTTTGTCACAGCCGGAGGACTAAATAAGCCTGAAGCAAGAAAAGGGGAAAACTAACTGCCCCAGAGCAGACCACAAAGGAAAGACAGCCCCCACACATGTATTGATGGTGAAACAAGATGAAAGCACAAACACAGGCAGGAAAATAGGTTTGAGCAAACGATGGGGCCCAAACTAAATAGAAAGGATAGGAAAGGAAAGACACTGTCTGCAATCTGCCAAAAACCCTACAAAAATGAAGTCCAACCCTTCTGATAGCAAAATTAACCCTGAAGTCACTACACTTCTCCCACTGTATCAGTACTCTGAAATATTCTGAGACAGAGCAAAAAGAGGCCAAACTAATAAGGGACAAAAAGCAAATTGGCAAATACAGATAAATAAGAGTGGAAATTTAGCGCAGCCCCAGCCGGGGCTGGCTGACCACACAAAAAACTGAATAGACCAACAAAATCACGTGTGAACATTAGCAGAAAAACTTAGCTTTAGATGACTGGAACAGAGCTGAAAACCAAGACCTGACAAGCCAGAAGGAATCACCAGCACCAGAATAGGGTGTCGGCTGTCTTAAATCCAGTCTGAGATTCCTGAGGTCCAATCGTCATCCTCATTATCAGGTGGCAGATCTCTACTGATTAAATCAGCCTCACTACCTCCTGTTACCACCAGAGGGAGCCTGGAAGGAGAACTCACAACTGGTGGACCAGAAAATGAACTCACAACAGAGCCCCCTCCCTGCCGATGCTTCCCTTTAACCCCCGGTACACCGCGATAGTGTTTGATCGCGGTGTGCAAGGTGTTAACGTGTCGGGGGCGGTCCGTGACCACCCGACACATTGTGCCGGGTGTCAGCTGTGATAATCAGCTGACACCCGGCCGCGATCAGCGGCGCTCACCACGTGGGCGCCGCTGATTGATGTGACGTACTACCCCTTCCCTGGGAATTAAGTCCCAGGGCACATGGACGGGATAGTACGTCACATGACAGAAAGGGGTTAAGATGCAAAATGGCTCTGTCACTAAGAGTTTAAATATGCAAATGGCCTCTTCAGAGAGTAAGAGGACTTGAACTCTATCGCCACCTATTGGATGTAGCAATCCTAAGTCAATATCGACCCTTTAATGAACCTTGTCACATGACAGGAGAAAAACAAAACCACACCCTATTTTAAGCTAGTGCAATGCAAGAGACCTGATTGGACTTTATGATAAACTAGCTGAAGAGCCCGGGCATAGTAACCAACTGTGGTTAGTTATAATAAATTATAATGGTTATATTGTACATAAAAACATTTCACATCATATACTCAACACTACAATAACTAAACGTTTACCTAAATATTGATAGTATTTTTTTTTAACTCCTTCAAGAGCCTTTTGATAAACAACATTTTTGGGTTTGCCTTTCGGTGCAAAGATGAACAGATTTTTGGCAGTTCCAACTCTTGAACAGGCCATGTAAAGTTGACCATGAGAAAAACATGGAGATTGCAAATCGATCCCTACTACTTTCAAGGACTGTCCCTGAGCATTGTTAATGGACATTGCAAATGCAAGTCAAAGTGGAAACTGGAAATCTTGGAATGAAAATGACCTCTCCTTAGGCACATCCTGTTGCTGAGCTGTGTATCTAATCCTATCCTGTGATACTGGGCTGTGTATCTAATCCTATCCTGTGTGATACTGGGCTGTGTATCTAATCCTATCCTGTGTGATACTGTATACTGATTCGTGTATCTAATCCTATCCTGTGTGATACAGTCTACTGAGCCATGTATCTAATCCTATCCTGTGTGATACTGGGCTATGTATCTAACCCTATCCTGTGTGTTACTGGGCTCCCCCTGCAGTCTGTGTCAGAGGGTGCAGGATAAAAGCCAAACCAGAATCTGAGGCCATGTCCAGTAGTCATCCATTGGAACTGATCCAGCAGCAATATGTTGGCAAAATAGTAGTACTGACAAAACTTTAGTCCATTTTTAAATAACAGATCTCGGCTGAATTAGTTTTTTTTTTTTTTTTTAGCATGGAAGCCTATGGAAAACTGATCGGTTAGCAGTCCGTTTTTTGCCTATTAGATCCCGACACCACTCTGTTGTCGGCTGGTTACTACTGCTCTGAGCTGGCAACAGGTCATGCACGGAGATTGTGCTCACACAGTTCACATTGTGCATGGACTAGTCCGATCCCTGAAATGAGTGTCACTGATGACAATGTTCCAAGTAGGGGGTAGGAGCTGTGATAGTGAAGGCAGCCTCTGATCTCTGATGAAGCTTTGAGTAAACCAGCATGCACTGGGACACTCAAATAGTCATCACACAGGAAGCGAAGAAAAAAAATATAGAATATCTATTAATGTAGGGAACGGAAGGGAAATTTAATGCAAGTCTAATAGAAATGAGTTTCGATTACAGCATTAAATACATAAGGATTTAGGATGACATTTACTGTGACTTTGGACCACCCTTTTATATATTCTATGGTCCTTCTCCAAAAGCGCCCAAGTGGGACACCTGCCAAAGCACATGTATATTAGCAGGACAAGTGTCATCAGTCGCTTCATTGATACAGTTGTGTGGATTACATGTATTTTCAGTGTGTTTCCGCATCTAATACAATTCTCTGAAGACAATCTGCCTATGAAACTCGGCATAAATGCAAGCAAAAACAAATAGGTTGGAGATTTAAAACTGGCACCGCATGTAAATTTATGCTCCATTAAAAAAATGACAGCGCAGAAGGTGTGAGATTTCTATGGGCCCAATCCACATTGCTGGAACTAAGTAACGGCGTTATTTGTGCAGCCAGCATTAGAACTTCACCTAACGGCATTTCAGAAACACAGCGAGGATACTCTTACCATTACCCTTAATTGCACTTTTGAAGCTGAAATAAAAATGAAAAAAGTATAACTTGTAGCATAAAGTGGAACAATTGTCCTGTCCTGATAAGAGATTCAGCAAAACATTGGATTTTATGAAAATCTTAAATCTTTATTTTACATTTATATATTGCACATATTACAGGGAAGCGTCCGGGTTCTACTCAGTTCTCCTTATAATAACTATTAAAATTAATCCGCAGTAAGAAGTCTTCCAGATGTGGTTGATAGCCTCGATTTACAAGCTTGGTCACCACTGGAACACAAAAAGCAAGTTAGAATTGTGCCACAGGAACACAAACATTTGCAACAGTTTTTTTCGGTGTGAATAACCCTCAATTAGTGACTGATTTGGCTTTTTTTTAACCCCTTCACACTCAATTTTTGCACAAATGTACTCCATTCCTACCCTTGAAGGTTTTTTTTGCTTGTACACCAGAATTTTTGGTGTATATCTTTGCAGAAGATGCAACTTTTTGCTCTAACAAAGAGCAAAATAAACTGAGTGCGTCATCTTGAAAGATTTGGCACAAACACAGCAATGAAAAAAGTGGCCAAAAATGGAAATAATAAATCAGGGCGGCACAATGTGTTTTGTTTTTTTTGTTTTGGTGAAAAAACAAAACCTGAGATGGATCCCCCCCCCCCCAAAAAAAAAAAAAAAAGAAATACGAGTCTTAGCTATAGGAATCTTCAGAGTAGATGCTGTATGAAACAAGGAAGTCAAACTGCTTGTCAAAGCAAAAAAGACAATGGGGAAGAACTACTAAGACTTACCTTCAAACAGAAAATCGGAGTAATACTTGAAGGTGTCATAGGATTGCTGCATAAGTCCATAGTTGGGATGACAGGCCATCTGCTTTTCCTTGTCACATGTCCACGACTGAGAAATTAACTGTGTGCGAAATTTCAGAATAAGACTGAAGATGCTGTGGATGACGTTCATCAATGGGGCAGCTTTCTCTGTCAGCAATCCCCTGCAAGACGAGCAGATTACCAGAATAAATCATCTACTGTAATTTGTTGCAGATTTTGCACAGAAAAAGCCGCCATAATGTAAGTAAATTTAAAAGAAAGATTCCAGAGAAGTTTACAAATGCTATTTTGGAAACAAAAAAGTAATAATTTTTTTCAAATTAGTATTTATGGGCACCGCTATATCTTATTAAATAGCTTTATTAACTAGGCAGCAGATATATATATAGCAAATTTATAATTCAGCTGTACTCTAGGTTTATATACATCTTTCTGTATGTTTACATGCACATCCCCCAATATGGAGAATTACAAGAGCAAATTTATGTTTTCTATAAGTAATTTTCCAATGGAAAAGCTTTTAGTATGAATATGTAGAACTTACTAATATTCTTGAATTATCACAGGCATCTTGATCTCATCAGGACAGTCCTAGAATCTCCACTTCTGGCTTCTGCTTGACATAGGGCAGCATGTAAATAAGACAAACATTCCTATGTCAAGCAGAAGCCAGAAGTAAAGCTTCTAGGACAGTGCTGATAACACCAAAAAAGCAAACTTGTGAAGTGGGAATGGCAGAAAAAGAATAGTTAACTATGTAAATTGGCCAGCCCCCTTCACACCCAACTCTTTAAGTCAGTACAATTAAGAAGTGAAGTGGCTTAATTGATGGCTGGAGATTGGAGCACATTTAATAATACAAGTCGCTTTGACCTTTTATAAATTTGAAAGGATATGGGGACCATGGCCTGACACCCCTTGTATACCAAATCCAATACTTGTATTTGAAATATTGTTTGATGTGATAAAAATTGTTCATCCCAAATTTAACATATTATAGATCTTAGACATTAATGATCATAGAGTTCACCAGTCACATTTTATATGTATTAGTGTGTCTGAGGGTTTGAGCTATGGGTGCAGAGCATAACTGAATACCATTACCTGGAGACTATGAAGAAGTTATTTCATTATACAATATTAGGTACGTGTTGGGCTGGATTTTGATTAAATGTCCTTTATCTGTTACAGGTAAATTTTGTACGTTCTCACTAGTGATTTTTTTTTTTTAAAAAAAAAAAAAAAAAAGCTTTTTCCAACTGGACAATCTCTGAAGTTTTCTACTGCTGTGATGCACGTAAATCTGACAGATTATGAGAAGGCAGATATCACTGTAACCAAATTGTCCTTCAGGACAGAAGACTGTTTATGATTATTTACAGTAATTAGTCTACACGTAACCCTTTTAATGGAGCACATTGGCTACTACCTGAAGAGTGCCTTATTGAGGTATTCTGTGTGCGTCTTGCGAATTTCCTCCAGGTTACTGACGGTGTGAAGTTTGTTCTTGAATTCACTCCAAGTGACATGCAGAATCTGGTTAGCGATGTAACCTTGGATAACCTTCACAAAGTGCTGCATTTCATGGCGGTAAAGCTGAAGCTGCCGATACTGGGAAGAATTAGAAGCTTGGTTCACTAGAGCTGGAGACAAAACATAAACAGTATAGATTAGGAGTCTGCTTACCCATCTCTCACATATAAAGAGTAACTATTGATTTATGGAAAAAAATAGGACAGTACACATGAAAATATAGCGATACGGGTCCTTAATATGCAAATCTGTGGTTAATTTGCCTCTCTGATCTTTCCGTACATATGTGTCAAGAAAATTAATATGAAGTTTATTCCAACCCTTTAGCAGAATGTATAAGACTGGTGTTACTGGATTATTTTTAAAGAGGTAGTCAAGTCTTTTGGTCAATGGTCCCGTCATCATAACGATATTACCCGGTCAGGATCGCTGGTGCATCGCTAAAAGGTCGCTAGTAAGCTGCCAAACAGGCAGAGCTCACCAGTGACGCAGCAGCGGTCGTTACGTACCTGTCAGACGCGGCGATGAAGACGTCTTCCCACCCACGTCCACGCGTCGCTCGTCAGCGCCAGCAGAAAGCCGCCGACGAGAAATGGCCCAGGACGTTCTCGCGCGATCAGCGATAGCCAGTGGGGGAGCCGGTCGGAGGCAAGTGTCACACATAGCGATATCGCTAGCAATATCGCTGCTGCGTCACAAAATCGGCGACGCTTTAGCGATATTGCTAGCGATATCGCTATGTGTGACGCCCCCTTTAGTGTCGTTCCAAGGTGATAATTTTCTTAGATAGACCATAGGTTGGTCAATAGGCCACTATCACTCAATTGTCAGTAAACTCCTTAAAGATAATCAGTTCTATCTATCTATGACAACAATTGCACCCTCTTTGCCAGCAGCTTTGTCCTCTGTGAGGGATCCTAAGGCCTGTTGTTCAAGGGATGCAAGGTAGTTATGGATATACAAGCAGCCCCGCTCTATACTGGATCTCAAATAATGGCACTCCTGACCATGAAAGTTGCTAAACATTTGAGTGGAGGAGCTCCTAGTGGGGGCCGAAAAGAGTTCTTGGTTCGGAGACCTAGGCTGGTAGAGGTAAACAGTGCCGATTGTGTGGTAGTGAGTGAAGTAAGGGGGACAGCATTAGAGAAATGAGCCTTTAAGTGCAAGTTCCTATAAAACCGCTGTACATCCATCTCAAGATTGAAAATGCTAAATGTATACACTGGGCAGAAGGACAAACCTTTCTGTAGCAGAGACAACTGTGAACTACTGATACTATTTACATATATATTGACAATTAGATTATTTACATGGGAATGAGTAATTTTCATAGTCTCCAAGCCCCCTTTAGATTGGCTTCCTCATTGGGTCTTCTCTGTTGTCTTCTTGGTGGTCTCTTTCCTATTGAATTACGGACCAGGGTTCTACTTGTGCATCTATCCCCAGAAGTGCCGTGGTTTTTATTATGACCCGACTCTGAGGTGGGCTCCGGCACTGAGCCCGCATCTTTCCCCACATATGACAGCTGATATGACCACCTGTCATGTGCCTTTAACAGGCATGGGAGGAGCAGTGCTCAGCCTGTAGCTATTAACCTGTTAACTTCTGCTGTCAACCTCTGACAGCAGCACGTAACATGTGTTAGCTGGGCAAGCATCATTCCACTCCTCCATCAGCGCACATGTGACGTGATCACAAGGCGCTGATTGGTTGTCATGACAATCAGATGCATGTTGAAGACCCCCGTGTCTGTTATTATGATACTCCTGCGAATGCCGGCTCATGGCCAGCATTCATAGGTGATTGTTATTTCTGCTATACATAGCAGTGCGGATCCCCTTCTATGAACTATTTAGTTCAAAAAGGGGTTGTCCTAATAGTGGACAACCCCGTTAAGGCTTCATACTTGGTTAAAAAAAAGTGAGTACACCAGCACAACTGGTGGGTAAACTAGAGCAATTCATGTGAAAAGGAAAATTGGTCCCAGTATACACTCGAGCATACAACCGATTTTTTCGTATGAGTGGCATCTGTGGATTTTATGCATAGTATTTGTACCTATGATATTCTATAAAGATGTGCACATATTTGGGCCCTTGAAAAAAAATCAGACCACGGTTGTGCAACATCAAAGATTTTCACGGACTGACAGAATGGAGAAGGAAGAGTGCTCTAGGACTAATACACACTCACTCCACAGGGATGGCTCACCCTCCAGACCGGACATGGATATGAAATTAGTGTACTCACGTTTTGTTTTTTTTAACCAAGTACGAAGTCTTAACATTTCTTGTGATAATATTTGTCTTTTACGATTACTTATGTGCCCGTGCACTTCTCTCTGCTTAGGTACAATGACTATAATGAGTCGGTATAAAATTTGTGTTAAATTCTAATGTGTACATATGGTATTTCCATGAAAACGTGTTATAGTGTTCTCTTCCTGTAGAAAATCTTTCTACTCTACATGAATATGCTAAAATATGAATAGAAACCAAAACAGAGTCCCAGAGTTAGACCATGTTCACATGGTCAGCATTTGAAGTCAGATTTTGTAAGCCAACACCAGGAGGGGAACAATCAGGAAAAGTATAATGAAGACACGTCACCACTTATGTATTTATCACCTGCTCCTGGTTTGGCTTACAAATACTGATGTAGAAAACTGACCAAACACTCTTACTCACAGCTAGCGGGCATCCACTACATACAATATAAGCGATCGCAGTGGGGGAGATAATCAGAATAAAGTGCAACTGTAGCAATAGTAGTAAATTAAATGATCAAATTATGGCGTGTAATACAAAGTTAAAAAGCACAGGTTATCTTTCCTGGGCTGTGAACAGAGCCTTCAACATTGTGAAGCATAAGAATACAATGGATCGACGGTAATTAAATCTTCCCCGTTCAAAAGGAATAAATCATTACTCTCATTATAATTCAGTCCTCAATTCTATAAAATAAAAACGGTTCTGAAATATCTACCGATCTTGTATGAGGATGCGATCATTTCCAACATATTAAGCCCAGGTTGTCTAGTGGTTGCTAAAAAAGCCCAGACATTGGGAAACCTCTCATCTCCTAGGATGCATAAATCAATCGAATAGACACATCGGGCTGAATTGTAAAGGTCTTTATGAATCGCTGCGGTATATGCTGGTAGGTGCTTGTCACAATGAATTTTTCCAATATAGATGTTCTCAACAATTAAGTATTCGTCTAAACATAAACTGCAACAGTGATCATGTAATATATGCAATGAAATGCACTATTTGTAACATGTTATATGTAGGCTGTACTATCTGCCAGCATAAGAAGCGCACCTCGCAGCATATATCAGATAGTAACACTCTGACACTAGCTGCAATATCTCCCATGTATCCCGGCACTTTATCCAGCACCATCGTGATACCTCTTCCCTGCAGGTGTATGGCATAGAGACTAACCCAAGAGGAGGAGACATCAAACGGCGTTGACTCAATCGGGAAGCTTTCTGGATTCATGTCATCCAAATGGACTAAATATGCATTGCGAGTTAATGTGTCGTCATTATCCTATGCCTTCTACCTGGTTATATGTTTCTCACATATGTTCTTTTATGCTCACCTGTTTTTCTATCGTTATATACACTGTTTCTATATTTGTGGTTTTAGTTGCTGCATCATGTGACTCTGTTCAGCATTTTCATTCTGCCATGTAAATGAACCTGCCGCCAGCAGTCTTGCAGCTCTGAGAAAGAACGCAGGTTGTGCGTTCGAAACGCGTAGCCATGTCTATCCTGATTATGGAATCTTTTAAATGTTCAAATAAATGTTTTTCATATCGAAGAAGCTGGAACCCTTTTTCTTTTTCTATAGCGGCTATGTACGGCCACATTACCCGTGTACTATATATACAGTCATATGTTAAAGTTTGGGCACCCCTATTAATGTTAACCTTTTTTCTTTATAACAATTTTGGTTTTTGCAACAGCTATTTCAGTTTCATATATCTAATAACTGATGGACTCAGTTATATTTCTGGATTCAAATGAGGTTTATTGTACTAACAGAAAATGTGCAATCTGCATTTAAACAAAATTTGACCGGTGCAAAAGTATGGGCACCTCAACATAAAGGTGACATTAATATTTCATAGATCCTCCTTTTGCAAAAATAACAGCCTCTAGTCGCTTCCTGTAGCTATTAATGAATTCCTGGATGAAGGTATTTTTGACCATTCCTGTTTACAAAACAATTCCAGTTCAGTTAAGTTTGATGGTCGCCGAGCATGGACAGCCCGCTTCAAATCATCCCACAGATGTTCAATGATATTCAGGTCTGGGGACTGGGATGGCCATTCCAGAACATTGTAATTGTTCATCTGCATGAATGCCTGAGTAGATTTGGAGCGGTGTTTTGGATCATTGTCTTGCTGAAATATCCATCCCCTGCGTAACTTCAACTTCGTCACTGATTCCTGCACATTATTGTCGAGAATCTGCTGATACTGAGTTGAATCCATGTGACCCTCAACTTTAACAAGATTCCCGGTGCCGGCATTGGCCACACAGCCCCAAAGCATGATGGAACCTCCACCAAATTTTACGGTGGGTAGCAAGTGTTTTTCTTGGAATGCTGTGTTTTTTAGCCTCCATGCATAACGCCTTTTTGTATGACCAAACAACTCAATCTTTGTTTCATCAGTCCACAGGACCTTCTTCCAAAATGTAACTGGCTTGTCCAAATGTGCTTTTGCATACCTCAGGCGACTCTGTTTGTGGCGTGCTTGCAGAAACGGCTTCTTTCGCATCACTCTCCCATACAGCTTCTCCTTGTGCAAAGTGCGCTGTATTGTTGACCGATGCACAGTGACACCATCTGCAGCAAGATGATGCTGCAGGTCTTTGGAGGTGGTCTGTGGATTGTCCTTGACTGTTCTCACCATTCTTCTTCTCTGCCTTTCTGATATTTTTCTTGGCCTGCCACTTCTGGGCTTAACAAGAACTGTACCTGTGTTCTTCCATTTCGTTACTATGTTCCTCACAGTGGAAACTGACAGGTTAAATCTCTGAGACAACTTTTTGTATCCTTCCCCTGAAAAGCTATGTTGAATAATCTTTATTTTCAGATCATTTGAGAGTTGTTTTGAGGAGCCCATGATGCCACTCTTCTTAGGAGAATCAAACAGGAGAACTACTTGCAAGTGGCCACCTTAAATACCTTTTCTCATGATTTGATACACCTGGCTATGAAGTTCAAAGCTCAATGAGGTTGCAAAACCAATTTACTGCCTCAGGAAGTCAGTAAAAACTAGTTAGGAGTGTTCAAATCAAGAAAATGATAAGGGTGCCCATACTTTTGCACTGGTCAAATTTTGTTTAAATGCAGATTGCACATTTTCTGTTAGTACAATAAACCTCATTTGAATCCAGAAATTTAACTGAGTCCATCAGTTATTAGATATATGAAACTGAAAAGTCTTAGTTACTCACCGGTTAACGGTGTTTTTCGGAGTCCACGACAGCACCACCTGAGAGAGGGGATCCGCCCTTCAGGAACAGGAAACCTACAGATACAAAAGGGCGGCACCTCTCCCACGCATCAGTTGGATTACAGAGCACAAGAGGACCACAATGGTTAATAGCATAATTTATATACAATACTTTTACACAACTATTCCTTACCAGTGTACATACAAGAGGAAGAAGTGCACACCCAAATTAAACTAAAGGGAGGGAATATACGGGTGCTGTCATGGACTCCGAAAAACACCGTTAACCGGTGAGTAACTAAGACTTTATCGGTCGTTCATGACAGCACCACTTGAGAGAATTACAGAGAGTAAACCTATTTAGGGAGGGACTACAGCATGCAGCACCCTTATACCAAAGGAGAGGTCTGTGGAAGCACCCAAGTCTAGCCTATAATGACTAAAAAAGGTGCTCAGAGAGGACCAAGTAGCCGCCTTACATATCTGGTCAATGGAAAATTCTGATCTCTCGGCCCACGAGGTCGCCATGGCTCTGGTGGAATGCGCCCTCAGCTTCCGGGGTGGCGACCTGCCCTTTGAGGTGTATGCTATTGAGATCGCTTCTCTAATCCACCTGGCTAGTGTATTTTTTGACGCTCTACAACCTTTCCTAGGGCCTTGATGGGAGACAAACAGGGCATTATCTTTTTTCCAGGGATCGGTAATTGCCAGATACTCTGAGGCATTTCCTAACATCTAAGGTGTGAAGTTTCTCCTCCTTCTCATTAGCTGGATTAGGGAGGAAAGATGGAAGGACTAGCTCCTGTGTCCTATGAAAGCTGGAAACTACCTTAGGTAAATACGCCGGATCAGGTCTGAGTATTACCCTATCGTCCTTGAACTGTAAATAAGGAGGATGTCTAGATAATGCCTGGATGTCGCTTACCCTACGAGCTGAGGTTAGAGCTACCAGGAAGGCTACTTTGAGGGACAGGTTCTTTTTGGAAGCTGAAGAGATAGGTTCGAATGGGGCTTCTGTCATAGCCGTGAGGACTAGGTTCAAGTCCCACGGCATGAATCTATCTTTCGCTATTGGCCTGGATCTACCTGCTGCCTTAATGAATCTACTGATCCAGTAATTACCCGCGATGTTGCAGCTAAAGAGGGCCCCCAAGGCTGATACTTGTACTTTAAGGGTACTAGTGGAGAGCACCATATCCAGACCTTTCTGAAGAAACTCTAAGATTTGGTTTACAGGTGCCGAACCGCCAGCGACCACTCCAGAGTTCTGCAGGAATTTTTTCCAAATTCTGACAGATTTTGGTAGTGATGACTTTTCTACTTTTAAGTAGGGTGTTAATTAGGTCTGGGGAGAAGCCTTTTTCTCTCAGCAGTGTCCGTTCAAACTCCACGCCGTCAGATGTAGGCCAGCCACCTGAGGATGGAACACTGGGCCCTGGGATAGGAGATCCGGGATGTCCGGAAGGACCCAAGGGTCGGACACCGACATGGTCCTGAGGCAAGAAAACCAAGCCCTCCTGGGCCAAAATGGAGCGATAACTATCACCCTTGCTCTGTCTCTCCTGATTTTCTTCATCACCAGGGGTAGTAGCGATAGGGGAGGGAAGGCGTATGCTAGCCCGAAGTCCCACTTTATCAGAAAGGCATCTACCGCCAAGGGGTTCTCTCTGGGATTTAGGGAGCAAAATTGTTTTAATTTTCTGTTTTCCCTGGTAGCGAAGAGGTCTACCTCTGGTTGTCCCCACTTTTGTATAATCAGGTCGAAGATGGAGGTGTTTAGGGACCATTCTCCTTGTTTTAGTGGATTGCGGCTTAGGAAATCTGCTGTGATATTTTCCTTCCCTTTTATATGTAGAGCTGTTAAAGATTGAAAATGCTGCTCTGCTAGCCGGAACAATCGTTCTACCACATTCATCAGGGGTTTGGAACGAGTCCGACCTTGGTGGTTGATATAAGCCACTGTGACCTGATTGTTGGAGAACACTCGCACATGATGGCCCTGTAGATACACAAGTAGCTCCTTAGCTGCCTGCTCTACTGCTGTCAACTCTTTCAGGTTAGATGACATTTCTATCTGATGATGCTCCCATAGGCCCTGGACTAGGATCTCCCCCATATGAGCCCCCCAACCGGTAGGGCTAGCATCCGTGGTGATTATGCGGGATATGTCATACTCCCAGGGGACCCCTTTGGATAAATTATCCTTGTCTAGCCACCACTCTAGGGACTCCCTTGTGTTTCGGGACAAGGTTAGCTGACCCTCTAAGTAACCCTCAAGGATTCTTTGATGCCTTAAGACCTCGCCCTGCAGTTTTCTTGTATGAAACTGTGCCCACTGGACTGCCGGGATACAGGACGAGAGGGAACCCAGAAGGGACATGGCTTTCCTGAGGGACATGGTGGGGTTATTGCAAGCGTTCAGGACCTGATAGTGTAGGCGAACAAGCTTCTCAGGGGGGCAGACGGCATTCCTGTTTCTCAGAATCTAGGATCAGGCCCAAGAATTGTTGGACTCTCACCGGCTGTAACCGAAACTTTTTAATGTTAAGCAGCCATCCTAACCCCTCTAGGGCAGACATTGCCCTTTGTAGCTGCTCCAAACAATGTTTTGCTGTTTTCCCTACGATCAGGAAGTCATCTAAGTAGGGGATCACAAGAATGTCTGATTCACGTAGATGAGCCATAACTTCCGCTACTACTTTGGTAAACACACGGGGAGCGACTGCCACCCCAAAGGGGAGGGCCGCATATTGGAAATGTTGGACTGACCCATCCAGCTGAACTGCCACTCTGAGAAACCGCTGATGAGCTGCATGAATGGGAATATGGTAGTAAGCGTCCTTTAAATCTAACACCACCATAAAACAGTTTTGAAACAGCAATTTTATTGTTGATTTAATTGTCTCCATCTTAAACGGGCGTATGACCAGGAATTCGTTGAGGGATTTAAGATATAGTCCTAAAGGACCCGTCTGGTTTACGGACCAGGAACAGGGGGGAGTAAAACCCTTTCCCCGTTTCTCCCTCTGGGACCACCGTTAGGACCCTCTTGCGGCAGAGATCATGCACCTCGGCCTCCAGGGCAGCTTGTTCTGATGTGGAAGACCTGAGTTGGTGACCTTAAATTGATCTTGGGGAACCCGGGCGAATTCTAGGCGTAGACCCGCAGCTATCACCCCCAGTATCCATTTGCTATTGGAAATCATGGACCAGGCTGGGTAGAAGGCAGCTAGTCTACCCCCTACCGGAGCAACTAGTCATTGGGGCGGTTTTTTAGTGTCACGTGCTGGACCTTCTTGACGCCCCCCTCCTCCGAACATGAAACCTGTACCTCTCCTTCTTTTGTCATCCCATCTGCCCTGATCTCTGGACGGCCTTCTACGGAAATAGCCTTTCCTGGTAAAGGGACGTCTGTAAGAAGGATTCGGTAGACTGGGGAACTTCTTTTTATCATCCACGGCTTTTTCTAAGAGTTCATCCAAGACTGGGCCAAACAGATATTCACCCTCACATGGAATGGAGCAGAGTCGTGATCTGGCCTGGATATCCCCCGGCCAGCATTTTAACCAAAGGGCCCTTCGAGCTGCGTTAGATAAACTCGCAGTTATAGCTGCCATCCTCGCAGAGTCCGCTGAAGCATCAGCCAAAAAAGCTGCCGCACTTTGGATGATTGGCAGCGTTTTCCGGATAGATGCTCTTGAGACTCCGTCCTTTAGTTGGGAATCCAATTGGTCTAGCCAGACCATCATGGTCTCCCATGTTCCCTTCAAAATAGAATACGCTTTCTTATCTAGCGGGTCTTTTAAGGAGGCCATGTCATCGAAGGTTATGAAGGATTTTTTGGAGGCTTTGGCTACTGCCGCGTCCAGCTTAGGGGCCTTATCCCATCTGTTTACCACTGGGTCGTCAAACGGGTACCTCCGTTTGAAGGCAGGAGGTAAGGAGCCCCTTTTCTCAGGTCTCTTCCATTCCCTATCTATTAGGCTCTGGACCTTATCATTTAATGGGAAGGCCTTCCGCTTCCTGAGATCTAGACCTCCGAACATCACGTCCTGAGCTGAAAGTTCCGGTTTTGTCTCTGCAACCCCCATGGTGGACCTTATTGCTTTAACTAGCTTATCCATCTGGTCTAAGGGGAAGCAGAATCGACTCGAGTCTTCCTCCGAAGAAGACGAAGTGGAGGCTGGGGAATCTGAAGAGTTATCGATCTTTAGGGCGGTCGAGGACTCCGAACCTGAGAAACTAAATTCTCTTCCCCTAGAAGAATCCTTTTTAGATAGGGCCTTTATCTCTGTCCTGATTATGTCCCTCAGGCTTGTGGAGAAGTCCGGCGTTTCTTCCGCTACCTGTATGGACGGGGGAGAGTGTAAGGGCCTGTCAATCTACCCCTGGGCCAACGTCCCCTTCCACCCCTACCGTTTGTCTCACGCATGGCTGACACAACTTTTAGGGTGGCCGTCCGGCAAGGGGCAACTACAGAGAGCACATTCCCTGTGCTTCTGTTTTCCCGTAGCTTTCTTCCCCTGCGAAAGAAACATAAGTGAATACTGCATCAGGGTACATTCACGGAGATCTCTTACCCATGCAGATGAGGCAGGTACCGGATCACGGAGGGAGGCAGGAGGGTCCTTTAGCCTGGAGGAACTTCTGTGGCTTTGTTCGCCCGTCCGTTTCTTCTTCTGCTGGCCACTCGCATGCGGTTTTACTGTGGCCTGTTTCTGTGGGTGCTCCTGCACCTCGTCCAGCTGCTCTATGGGGGCTTCTGTCGTATCCATCGCTGGGCCTTCAGAAGCACCCCAGCAGCGTCACCTCCTGCCTTTTAAGGCCTCCTTGTCCGGGTCAGCAGGGTTCTGGCGCGGCATCTCCCACCCGGGACCCCCCCGCGACCTCCCCCCCCCGCATGCTCCGGCCATCCCCCCCCCCCCCCCACCCCACCCCGGGCACCGCGCGCCGCCTAGTACCGTCGCGCACACGCGGCGCACGCAGGAAGCCGGCCGGCACCCGACTTCCGGTTTCGGCGTCCCCGGGCCCGCCCCCTCAGCCACGTCACTTCCGCCACCCGTCTGAGGCCTGCGGGGAGCGCGCAGAGGGAGCCGGCACGGCGCCACCGGCTCAGGCAAGGCCACAGCCCCCACGCGCACCGGCATGCGCCCGCCGACCGGGCGCCACTGCCGGCCCGGAGAGGGAGAGAGACCGGACCACGGGGAGAGCGCACCAGGAGGGGCCTGGGACATACATACCTCCTGGTGCCGGCATTATGGAGGCGGCTGTCCACCGGACCCTTGCTCCACCTGCTCTTACCACCGTCGTGGCGACCTACCCGGCCCCACCGTGGCGCTTCCAGGGACCCGAGCTTGACCGAGGTAGGAGACCACCTCGCTACCTGGGTCGGTCAGCCGGCCTGTGAATCCCTCGGCGACTCCATGATGGACGATCTGAAGGAAGTCCCGTCCTCTAGGAACAGGAAACCAACTGATGCGTGGGAGAGGTGCCGCCTTTTTGTATCTGTAGGTTTCCTGTTCCTGAAGGGCAGATCCCCTCTCTCAGGTGGTGCTGTCATGGACGACCGATAAATAGCTGTTGCAAAAACCAAAACTGTTATAAAGAAAAAAGGTTAACATTAATAGGGGTGCCCAAACTTTAACATATGACTGTAGATCATCTGAGGCATTATGGCCTGCAATCTGGTGACAAGAAACCAGCAGGAAAGTCATTTTCGGTGAATTGCAGGATCAGCTGTTTTGTGGTCCATTTCTGTCCATTTTACCAATTGTATTCTGAATTTTTCGTTTTCCCCCTTTGCAGGCTCAACTCTAATCCTTTAGTTATCTTGGGTGATAACTTATGTCAAAAAATAGCGACAGAGATGCCGTTTTCAGTAGCATTCACTTACTGGGCTTCCTGCTGTAGTTTTGATTACACCGCTGTTTTATTTGCTGCAGATCTGCTAGTCTTCTCATAAATGAGCTGGGTCTAACCCCGTCAGTGTCAATGACTGACAGCTTTCTGCCTCCATGCACGGAGCACCCAGACATGAGGGATTCATACTCCCCTGTCTCTGTGTAGCACAATCGGTCTCTGTTTTCTTCTGCCTATGATGGTGCAGAGGATAAACCTGCTTTTCCTCCTTCTCTACATAGACTTCAATAGGCAGCTGTGGTCTGATACTTCAGTCAAGACAGATTACCTGTTACTCAGAGTCATGCGGTCAGGAAGCAGAGGGAGGAAATGTGTATCAATATTTGCTAGTAAAATGATGGTGACTATAAATTATTCAAAAGTGGAATTTCTTTGATTTAATGTAATAAGGCAGAGTTTTACCTGTCCGTTTTAAGTGGAACCAAATATCCCTCAGAGTCCAAACCATGTGTTTCAGTTGTAGGAGAAAAGAGAAAATCTTATTGTACTTGTTGATGCAGTTATCCGTGATGACGATGTTGAGCGGCCAATCAACCTGCAGAAGATGGAAAACATCATTTAATCACTTTATACAAGTTGTAGCAGATCATTTCTCTCTAAAGTATCTATAATAATAAATGCCCTAAGCAGCTTCCGGTTGTAACAACTTCCGTCCAGTTGTAACCGGTGACGTCACCACACACACGCACATGTTAACCCTCAACACACCACACCGCCTCAACACACACTCCTCTCACCTTTCACCTCCACTCACGTCCACTCACTCTTTCACTCCACATACGTTCCTTTCTTTCACTCCGTTTCTCATACTCACACCGTCATCGTCGCTGCCCCGACATCTTCCTCCGCCGCCGCGATCCTGGATCCAGACGTTCTCCAGGCCGCCGACATGTTCTTGCGGCGACGCCATCTTGGATTTCGTGAAATCCCGCGATATTCAAGATGGCGTCGCCGCAAGAACATGTCGCTGGCGTGGACGACTCGAGATCCAAAAAGATGGCGTCGGCGAAATCTCGCGAGATTACGCCGACGCCATTTTGGATCCCGATGTCGTCCACGCCGGCGACATGTTCTTGCAGCGACGCCATTTTGGATCGGCGAAATCCAGCGATAGTCAAGATGGCGTCGCCGCAAGAACATGTCGCCGGCGAGGACGACGTCGGGATCCAAAATGGCGTCGGCAAAAACTCGCGAGATTTCGCCGACGCCATTTTGGATCCCGACGTCGTCCTCGCCGGCGACATGTTCTTCCGGCGACGCCATCTTGACTATCGCAGGATTTCACGATACTCAAGATGGCGTCGCCGCAAGAACATGTCGCCGGCGTGGACAACGTCTGGATCCAGGATGGCGCCGGCGGAAGAAGATGTCGGGGATCGTGGAGCAGCGGCGATGACGGCGTGAGTATGAGAGACGGAGTGAGAGAAAGGGTCGTATGTGGAGTGAAAGAGTGAGTGGAGATGGTGAAAGGTGAGAGGAGTGTGTGTGTTGAGGGTTAACATGGCAAGAGGTGTGATGCTATCGCATCCTCCCGATGCGTTAGCATCGGGCCATAATCTAGTCTATAATAATAAATGCGCTAAGCAGCTTCCGGGTTGTAACAACTTCCGTCCAGTTGTAACTGGTGATGTCACAGCACACCTCTTGCCATGTTAACCCTCAACAAACCACTCCTCCTCAACACACACCTCCTCAACACACACTCCTCTCACCTTTCACCATCTCCACTCACGTCCACTCACTCTTTGACTCCACATACGACCCTTTCTCTCACTCCGTCTCTCATACTCACGCCGTCATCTCCGCTGCTCCACGATCCCTGACATCTTCTTCCACCGGCGCCATCCTGGATCCAGACGTTGTCCACGCCGGCGACATGTTCTTGCGGTGACGCCATCTTGAGTATCGTGAAATCCCGCGATACTCAAGATGGTGTCGCCGCAAGAACATGTCGCTGGCGTGGACGACGTCGGGATCCAAAATGGCGTCGGCGAAATCTCGCGATAAAGGTGAGAGGAGTGTGTGTTGAGGAGGTGTGTGTGTTGAGGGTTAACATGGCAAGAGGTGTGTCACTATCCTCTCGATGCGATAGCATCGGGCCTTAATCTAGTATATAATAATAATAAATTTTATTTCTATAGCGCCGACATATTCCACAGCACTTTACATTTCAGAGGGGACTTGTACAGACAATAGACATATATATTATCACACCAGGTACAGTATATAGATTATTACCTTATATCTTAATTCCAAGCAACTTAACGTATCAGGAGCTGTAGCTGAGAACACTTCTGGGATGTACTTTATTGCAAAAGAAAGATTGGATGCCAGATGAGAGTCGCCATGTAGGCTGTACTGCAGAGCTTTGTTCAATATGGAGTTCAGAACCAAGGGAGTGAACAGCTCACGGAGGGCCTGACCTGACACAAGCTGGGAAACAAATGGGGCAAGGTCAACAGACGATACACACAGGCAGAAGGCAGGTAACAACGTACATACATTTCTTATTGGTTTGGCCATGTTACACTGTGGTACATGGAAATGTGTATAATAGTGTGAAATACAGTATAGTCACACTGCAGGATCTTTAGGGTATGTTAAAATCATGGCATACTAAACTATACGTAAAAAAAACCCCAAAACATAATTTTTCTATGCAGTACCTTAAATGGAATCTGTCACCAGGTTTCTGCTACCTCATCTGAGAGCGGCCTAATGTAGAGAAAGAGACCCTGAATCCAACAATGTATCATTTAAATTACTGGGTGCAGCGGTTCCTCACATAGAGTTCTTAGATTTAGCATGCTGTCCTCAGATTGCATAGCAAAACCTGCTGACAGATTTCCCTTAATGCAGTTTTCCATTGAAGAAAAAGCAATTCTAGGAATATTTTCTAGAACAGCTTCTGAAGCCACAAAAAAGCATCTGGAAAGCAGTGGCAAAACTGAACGTTAAAGAGAGTACATCATCAGGTCTCTGGGGGCAGCATAAAAATCAGAGAAGGGAAAGAGACCGTGATTCCAGTGGTATGTCACTTACTGGCATTCTTGCTGTAGTCTTGATAAAGTCATGGTTTTATCTGCTGCAGATCTGCTAGTTACTTCAATAATGAACTGTCTAGCGCCCCCCCCCCCCCCGTGTCACTGATGGACAGTTTCCTCCTAGACTCTGCATAGGCATAAAACTTCCAATTAATGGTGGAGGCGGAGTAAGACACAGCTCACAAATATTGAGAACTCAAAAAAGAGGACTAGCAGAGCTGCTGCAGATATAACACTGTTTTCTCAAAACTACAGCAAGAAGCCCAGTATGTGATATCACTAGAATCAGGGTATCTGTCCCTTGCCTATTTTATGCTGTCCTCAAATTGGGGTGCATGAAACCTAGATATAGATTCTAACAGTTTTGCCACCATTTTCCCAATGCAGTTCTGGAATATTGTTTTTAGCACCCCAAAACTTTTAGGTCAGGGTGTAATTGTGGCTTCTGCTGTAAGACTTCACCCAGAGATAATTGGAACTGTAGTGTATTAATTGTTGTACAATTTGCCTTGAAGAATTTTCCTGTCTTATTCCATTATTAGTACATGGAAAAAGTTGCAGAACATATCTAAATGCAATCCTCTGAATGTACCTATTGCCCAACTCAGACTTAGCCCTCAGATTCATATATTTTCCATTGAACATGCAATTAAGAAAAATAGTAGAAAACATATTTAAGTCCTGTACTACATTGAATTGAGACGTCCGAGGACGAAACGTGATTTCCAGATTGGTTGCAGGATTCCTGACGCTTTAAATAAGCCTATGAGGAATGCTGACTTTGCATCAAAAGACCTCAAGGCGGCTGGAAATCATGGTCCGTAGCCAGATCGTGATACTTGGACGTCTGAATTCAGCCTTAGAAAACTAAAAAAAAAAAACATGGCTTTTCTCAATTTCACAGAAAAAAACCCTGCACCTTAAGGCTATGTGCCCACGTTGCAGAAATGCTGCGGAAATGTCCGCAGCATTTCTGCAACTCCCTGCCGCGCGTAAAACACTTGCGGAATTCACATGCGTTTTCCCACAAAACACAAGGGTTTTGCAAGCGTTTTTAGCTTGCAGAATGCTAGCGCTTTCCAAGCATCTCTTGGAAAAATGATTGACAGGTTGGTCACACTTGTCAAGCATAGTGCTTGACAAGTGTGACCACCTTTTTACTATTGATGCAGCCTATGCAGCATCAAAAGTAAAACATAGAATGTAAAAATTTTTTAAAAAAGAAAGAATATTGTTATTCTCACCTTCCAACGGCCCCTGATCTCCTCAGCAATGCTTCCAGTATGTTCCGTTCCCAGGGATGCTTTGCACGAAGGACCTGAGATGACGTCACGCTCGCGAGACCTCGACGTCATCTTAGGTGATTCGCACAATGCATCCCTGGGACCGGAAGATGCTGGCGAGGGCGGGGGACATCAGAAGGTGAGTATAGCCCTATTTTTTATTTTAATTCTATTTTTTACAGGATTATGGTACCTAGGACAGGGAGGACAGTCTCCTCTCCTCCAGACCCTGGGTACCATCCGCACATGAAGCGCTCACTTCACGCATGGTGGGCATAGCCACATGTGTAAAGTGAGCGTTTCAATGCATTCCTATGGCTGCAGAATCGCCGCGATTCCGCAAAAATAATGAACATGCTGCAGCGATTCCGCAGCGGTAAAATCCCCAGCATGGACACTGCAACTGCGGAATCCCATAGGAATGCATGGGGATGCGTTTTTTAAGTGTTTAAGCTGCAGGAAAAACACGGCGGAAACGCTTAAAAAATGCAACGTGGGCACATAGCCTAAGTGTGCGGAATGGCAGAAAATCTATGACAAATTATTCACCTTTTCAAATAGCAGATCGCTGAGTGACTGGGCAAATTCTCCATCTTCCATTAGCAAGAAATGTCGGATTGCTTCAAAATGTTTTTCCATATTCAGCTCCACAAAATAGTAATCCACCACAGCTTTGTTCACTAGAGAAACACTAGGAAACCAATGCAGATTCAGTGAGCAGTGATCTAGAAACCATCAATGCACCAACAGATATTACAGAACTAGTAAAGCGGCTGGCCACCCAGGACACCATTTCTTGGAGCATTTTGTTAATGTGCTTCAGGAGAACATTTTAGCACATTTTTAAGCCCAACAATACATCACTGCAACAGGAATCATTTTGACAATGAAGCATAAAAGATAAGATGGGACTGAAGCACGAGCAGAACTGACCTGGATACAATCGGAGAAGTTACAGAATATTTCATCAGCACTGGTAGGGAGAGAAGCTCAATGAGTTGGACGGCAGTCTCGTCAGTAGCGGACTCTATGTCGGGGTCCACAGGAAAGGAGAACTCTCGTGGCATCACGTGGCTGAGCATGTGGGGAACTGGAGGCTTTGCTGTAAGCCAAAAACAAAAGATAAAGTGCATCATGTAAGTAGAAACATTTTATGGAACTTGTATCAAGAGAGCGTTATACAAAGGTAAGTTAAGAACGGAGAAGAGAGGAGGAGGGAAAGTAATAGTGGAGAAAAGAGGAAAGGAATAGGAAGAATAACAAGAAGAGAATCGGTAGGTAAATGTTTTACAAATATGTGGGAAGCATTAATATTAGAGTTGAGCAAAAAAGACTTGCAGGACCCTTGTAGAGCGTTGCTGCTGAACAAGAGCCCTACCAACCTCCTCGGCACTTTTGATTAGCAGGTGGCAATGATGACATTATCAAGTCTTTTAATCAGAATAGGCAATCCCGTAGGAGGAAAATATGCATGACCGATGGACCAGGGTCCTTTGAATCTTTGTTGCTTAACCCTAATTCATATAGCTTTGTAATATACGGTGGGTATGGAAAGTATTCAGACCCCTTTAAATTTTTCACTCTTTGTTTCATTGCAGCCATTTGGTAAATTCAAAAAAAGTTCATTTTTTTCTTATTAATATACACTCTGCACCCCATCTTGACTGAAAAAAAAAACCAGAAATGTAGAGATTTTTTTCAAATTGCTCAGTACTGACTAGAAGCACCCTTTTGAGTTAGTACAGCCATGAGTCTTCTTGGGAATGATGCAACAAGTTTTTCACACCTGCATTTGGGGATCCTCTGCCATGATTCCTTGCAGATCATCTCCAGTTCCGTCAGGTTGGATGGTGAACGTTGGTGGACAGCCATTTCCAGGTCTCTCCAGAGATGCTCAATTGGGTCTAGGTCAGGGCTCTGGCTGGGCCAGTCAACAATGGTCATAGAGTTGTTTTGAAACCACTCCTTTGTTATTTTAGCTGTGTGCTTAGGGTCATTGTCTTGTTGGAAGGTGAACTTTCGGCCAAGTCCGAGGTCCAGAGCACTCTGGAAGAGGTTTTCATCCAGGATATCGCTGTACTTGGCTACATTCATGTTTCCTTCAATTGCAACCAGTTGTACAGCCTCAGCTGAAAATCACCCCCATAGCATGATGCTGCCACCACCATGTTTCACTGTTGGGATTGTGTTAGGTAGGTGATGAGCAGTGCCAGGTTTTCTTCAAAAATACCACTTGGAATTATCACCAAAAAGTTCTATCTGCGTCTCATCAGACCAAATACATGGATTTTTGTGAGTACTCACCATAAAATTCCTTTCTCCGAGACGCTCATTGGGGGACACAGGTACTGTGGGTGTATGCTACTGCCCTCTGGAGGCTGACACTAAGTAAACAACACAAGGTTAGCTCCTCCGCCGCCGCATACACCCTCACCCTGATTGCGGGCGGAAACCAGTTTAGTGCAAAAGCAGTCGGAGAATAACGAAAAGAACAGCCTTAACGCAGATAACAATATGTCTGGAAAAGATCCACCCTGACATCAACAACAAAAAATGCACATTATTTAAGAAAACTAGAGCCAACTTGGCTAACAGGGTGGGTGCTGTGTCCCCCAATGAGCGTCTCGGAGAAAAGGATTTTACGGTGAGTACTCACAAAAATCCATGTTTCTCCTTCGTCTCATTGGGGGACACAGGTACTGTGGGACGTCCTAAAGCAGTCCCCGGGTGGGAAGTTGACTCACCAATCCAAGCTACATGCACCTCCTGTCTAAAGGGCAGCATGGTGGCTCAGTGGATAGCACTGCGGCCTTGCAGCGCTGGAGTCCTGGGTTTGAATCCCACCAAGGACAACATCTGCAAGGAGTTTGTATGTTCTCCCCGTGTTTGCGTAGGTTTCCTCCGGGTGCTCCGGTTTCCTCCCACATTCCAAAGACATACTGATAGGGAATTTAGATTGTGAGCCCCGTTAGGGACAGTGATGATAATGTGTGCAAACTGTAAAGCGCTACGGAATATGTTAGCACTATATAAAAATAAAGATTATTATTATTAAAGGTGCGCCACTGCTGCTCGGAGAATCCTTATACCTAGGCTCGCATCTGACGAAGCCTGAGTATGAACATTGTAATGTTTAGTAAACGTGTGCAAGCTGGACCAGGTCGCTGCCTTGCACGCTTGTTCCGTCGAAGCCTGGTGTCGAAGTGCCCAGGAGGCGCCCACTGCCCGAGTAGAGTGTGCTCTGATCCCTGCTGGAACCGGCGCACCCCTTATGCGGTAGGCCTCCTGAATAGTTAGACGGATCCATCTGGCTAAGGTTGATTTTGAGGCTGCGAGTCCCTTCCTGCGCCCTTCGGGGAGCACGAACAACGTGTCCGTCTGACGAAAGGGTGCCGTCCACGCCACGTACCTTCCGAGTTCTCTCACCAAGTCTGAAGAGCCTTTTCCAAGCGATGTACTGGTGTTGGACAGAATGAGGGCAAGACAATATCCTCATTAACGTGAAATGAGGACACGACCTTTGGCAGAAAGGGGGGAGCTGGTCTGAGCACCACCTAAGGTGCTCGGCAGGACAAGGCCGCCAATTCAGAGACTCGCCTAATGGAAGTTATGGCTACCAAGAATACTACTTTCTGGGAAAGGTACGACAAAGGAACATCCTGAAGTGTTTCAAAAGGAGCTTCCTGCAGAACACTCAGGACCAGATTAAGGTCCCAGGAGTCCAGGGGTGCCCTATAGGGAGGTACCAAGTGGGCGACTCCCTGGATGAAAGTCCTCACCTGCATATTGGTAGCAATTCTTCGCTGGAACAGGATGGACAACGCCGATATCTGTCTCCTAAGGGAGCTCGGGGTCAGACCTGAGTCTAGGCCTGACTGAAGAAAGGCTAGGATGTTGGGAATCGAAAATGTCAGTGGAGAAAAACCACGGTCTCGACACCAAGTGAAGAAGACCTTCCAGGTATGATGGTAAATTCTCTCCGAGGTAGCCTTCCGGGCGCCAATCATTGTAGCTACCACATTGCGGTTTAACCCAGCCTGGGTCAGAATCCAAGATTCAACGACCATGCCGTGAAACACAGGGCCCCTGAGTTCGGGTGGAAGATCGGGCCCTTGGACAGTAGATCTGGGCGCTCTGGCAGTCGCCAAGGGACGTCGGCGAGCAGCTGCACTAGATCTGCGTACCATGCTCGGCGGGGCCAGTCTGCAGTCAGTAGAATCGCTGGAACCCCTTCTGTTTAGATCTTCTTAGATCTTCTTGATGACCCCCGGGAGCAGCGGCAGCGGGGGAATTAAGTACGGAAGGCGAAACTGGTTCCATGGCAGAACCAACGCATCCACTGCGATCGCTCGCAGGTCCCGAGCTCGAGTGATGGACATGGGCAACTTGGTGTTCACCCTGGAGGCCATCAAATCCACATCTGGTGTTCCCCACCGTTGGCAAATCTGCTGGAAGACCTCGGGGTGCAGAGACCATTCCCCCGACGCGACACCTTGCCGGCTGAGGAAGTCCGCCGACCAATTTTCCACGCCCGTGATATGGACCGCCGATATTACCCAATGGTTCCTCTCGGCCCAGCGAAGCACGTGTCCTACCTCGCGCATGGTTGATGATTTACGTAAGCCAACGCCGTGGCACTGTCCGACTGAATTCGGACGGGACGTCCTGCTAGAAGGTGCTGAAAACGTTGCAGTGCCAGCCGGACTGCTCGTATTTCCAACAAGTTGATCGGGAGGCATGCCTCCTGCGGCGACCATCGTCCCTGGGTGGTGTGGTGGCGAAAAACTGCTCCCCATCCGAGGAGGCTGGCGTCGGTTGAGACCACTAGCCAGTGATCTGGGGGAAAGGGTTTCCCCTGCAGGAGGGAGGACCTGCTCGTCCACCACTCCAGAGACTGTTTGACCTGCGAGGAAAGCCGGCACTGATGATCGAGTGTGAACGGGTTCTTGTTCCAGGCTGACAAGAGAGTGTGCTGTAAGGGGCGAAGATAAAATTGGGCAAACGGAATCGCTTCCATTGCTGCCACCATCCTCCCTAGAACTCTCATCCCAAACCGAATGGTGTGCGGGACTGGCTGTAGAAGCTTCTGGACTCCTTGCCGAAACGCTAGGGATTTGTCCTGAGGGAGAATTACCAACCCTCGGGAGGTATCGAAAATCATCCCTAAAAAAGAAATCCTCTGAGCTGGGACAAGGGAAAAAAAAAAAAAGAAGTCTGGAGAGACCCAGACAAGTGTGCCTCCAAAGACACTAAGCATAAAACTGGTTTCCACCCGCTATCAGGGCGAGGTAGTATGCGGCGGAGGAGGAGCTAACCTTGTGTTGTTTACTTAGTGTCAGCCTCCAGAGGGCGGTAGCATACACCCACAGTACCTGTGTTCCCCAATGAGACGAAGGAGAAAATCTTATTTCTAAGTCTGGGAGTCCTTCATGTGCTTTTTAGCAAACTCTATGTGGGCTTTTATATGTCTTGCTTCCTTCGGCCCACTCTGCATAAAGACCCAACTGGTGGAGGGATGCAGTGATGGTTGACATAAGGTCAATGTCATGGCTTGCAAATAGTCCGGATCTCAATCCAATTGAAAATCTTTGGTGGAAGTTGAAGAAAATGGTCCATGACAAGGCTCCAACCTGCAAAGCTGATCTGGCAACAGCAGCAATCAGAGAAAGTTGGAGCCAGATTGATGATGAGTACTGTGTGACACTCATTAAAGTCCATGCCTCAGAGACTGCAAGTTGTTATAAAAGCCAGAGGTGGTGCAACAAAATACTAGTCATGTGTTGGAGTGTTTTGTTGTTTGTTTTTCATGATTCCATAATTTTTTCACATTTTTTGATCTTGATTTCTTTTAGTTTTCTTAAAGCAAGAAAGTTGCCATTTTAAATGACTTTAGTTTTGTGCCATGTCTGTGATCTGCTTTTATTCTACAAAATTAAACAACTGAATGAACATCCTCCAAGGCCGGTGATTCCATAATTTTTGCCAGGGGTTGTAGGGTTATATACTGTCATCTGTGCTTGCACAGTTCCAGGTCATCCAAGCATCTTGTACAGTGTTTCAATGGAGGTTGTTAATCAACTTTTTACAACACATTACACCAATCTCCGGTTAGCGGCATGATGTCAGGGGGCTTCTTACGGACTGTAAGGGTGCAGTAAGATGGCTGTATAAATCAGAGAAATTGGAACACAGTGCACGGACTGGCTGGCGGCTCTCCCGACCCGAGCGTGACAGCTACATAGAAATGCATGTATCAGACACGCTTGGGTCGGGAGAGCGGGCGGCCAGTCTGTGCAGTGAATTCCGATCTCCGTCTGATTTATATGGCCATCTAACTGCGCCCTAAAACAGTATGTATTAGTCAGTTGACTGGGTTAAGGTTTTCCACACTTGTAAAGATTCTACCTAAAGCTGTCCACATCATTAAATAGGACCTGTCAGCTGTACATACCTGTATTCTCCATGAAATAGCAATGCTGGAGCGTGTTTTTTACAATTCTACACTGTGCATTTCCTCTGATATTCCCCCAGAAATGGAAATGTTTGCATAAATTGGGGTGTTACCAGCTGACAGGTGTTGTCCCTACAGTGTCCAAATGGCGAGCGATGGAAGTGGGGACTAGGGATAGCGCTGCCAAAGGTACGGAACAAATATTCCCCCAGTGGTACCTACCATATGTGTGCGCTTTATTAATGCTACGCTTTTCAGAGCTGATCTATCTCATTCAGGCATGAGACACGCCTGAAGAAGGAACTAGATCAGCTCTGAAACATGTAGCATTTTTAAGAGGAGACACTGACGAACACAATTCAGACTTATATAACAAAAAAAAAAGCTACCAACATTGGTAGTTCATGAGGTATATCGGCATGTAGTGAGAGGAAAAGCCAAGAGCTGGCAGGAAATCCGGTAAGTTTGTAAACGTTTTACACCTTTTCTGAAGTAGCTTACACATGATCTCATAGGTATCTTGATATTTTTCAAGGCAATAGCTGTCTGCCAGTGTCTGTAGATAAATCTGCTGTTTTTTCCAGGCATCATCATTGATGATGTCCTCTCCTTCAGGATGATCAACACTTGCGCCCTCTGTGGTTTCCGTCTCGTCACTGGATATTGCTTGCATACACTGTAGTGTGCCGCTCTGAAGAAAACCAAAAAAAAAAAAAATTTTGTTTATCTGCAAATTTTGCTGCATGATCCAATTTTTTAGACTTCACACACATTTCAGCATAAAAAAGGACATGCAAAAACTGCATGAAAAACAGCAACTTGTAAACTGAACTTACAGAGCACAGGTCCAGAAAAAAGCTATGAAAGATTATGCCCTTGAGAACTACAATGACTTTATATTGTGATTTTTTTTTTTAAATTACAAAATTCCATGAGATAAGTGATTTAGTGGATTATTTCTATTTATTTATTTATTATAGACTTCAACTGGGCAAATTATAAGTACCATTTTCTACAAAAAGCAATTGATTGGTAACCTCCCCATACAAACCTCATGTTAAAGGGGATGTCCACTGCTTTGACATCGCTTTCTCAATCCCTATTTCTTCCAGTAGCATAATACCACTTATGCTCACCTCGGTACTGGCAGTGTCGGTTCTCACTCTCCCCGGACTCGCGTGACATTTTTATGTCACACAATCCCTGCGGCCAATTACAGACGCAGGTTTCACTAACCACTCCTTTGGACAAATCAGACATTTTGAGGAAGTGAGAGCTCTGGCCTCACTTCCTCGGAAAGTCTGATTTGTCAGAAAGAGGAGGTCAGTGAAGCCAGCTCTAATTGGCCACAGGGATCGTATGACATAAAATGACACGAGTACGGGGAGAATGATAGTCGACACTGCCAAAATGGTTCCAGCACAGGAGGAGAGTATAAGTGTTATAATTCTACTGGAACAAACAGGGATTGAGAAGGGGTTGTCCGAGCAGTGGACAAACCCTTTAATCTACAGAAACCGCTACAATATTTATTTCACTTTTTTGAGGACGTAGATGATCTTTATTTTCTTTGTGTGGTTTTGTTCTTTTCTCACTGAAATTCAGTATGTTCCAACCTTAAATCCTGAAGGTACAGGCCTAATATTGCCGTAAAGGATACTCATCTTCATAGTTGGATATTGTGGGATAGTGTTTGTAAAAACAAGCACTTTTGCAATTTGCTGCTTATTAAAATGTATAGATGTTCCTGAAATATTAACCCCTTCCCGCAAATTATGTAACTATATGCCAAGATTGCATATGACTTACTGCAATCTGACATACAGTTACATCTGATGGGTGGAATGAGCACATCTCCTAAACTATTAGGTGCAAATTATGACAGAAATGTAAGCCAGCCCCAGACTTACCTACATATGATTCAATAAGGCACAGCAGTTGATCAATGCACCAACTTGATTAAAGCGGTATATATATGCCTCTTAATGAATTTAGCGCACATTACTTCAATAGCAGTACATGAACACATGGCAAAGCAGATGAACCAACTGCTAGAAGCAGGCCACCACCCAGCTTGGCTAACACAAGGAAGAACAGTGCTGATCATGAAGGATTCTCACAAAGGAATGGTTCCATCTAACTACCGCCCAATAATCTGCCTTACAACAACATGGAAACTCCTGTCAGGCATCATAGCCACCAAGCTACAGAGCCATATGAACCAGTATATGAATCCAGCCCAGAGAGGCATCGGGACCGACACCAGAGGCTCTAAGCACCAGCTCCTAGAAGATAGAGCAGTCGCTCAAGACTCAAGATCCAGACAGACCAATCTCAGCACAGCCTGGTTTGACAACAGGAAAGCCTATGACTTAATGCCACACACAAGGCACTTGGCTATCTACAATGTCAACAGGAAATTAAAGAACCTTCCTCCGAATCTCAGTGGGGCAATGGAGAACAACACTGGAAGTCAACTAAAAACAACTAAACAACTAGCAAAAGTGACCATCAAATGCAGCATATACCAAGGTGATGCACTGTCCCCATTGCTGTTCTGCATAGGTTTGAACTGCCTCAGTCAGATAATTACAGAGTCTGGCTACGGATACAAGTTCAAGAGTGGAAGCACCAACATACATGGATGACATCAAGCTGTATGCAAAAAACGAACAAGATATCAATTCACTGATCCACCTGACAAGGATCTACAGAGAAGACATCGGGATGTCCTTTGGACTGGAGAAGTGAGGTCAGTTGGCAGTAAAGAGAGGCAAGGTAGTCAAGACTGATGGAGTGGAATTACCAGCAGGGCACATAGCAGATGTACAGACATGCCATGATGAGGAGGCAAGGAAAGTAGCAACAAAGGGTAAGACAGGTCCTGAAGAGCCAGCTCAATGGGAAGAATAAAATCTGCATCATCAATACATATGCCCTGCCACTTATCAGATACCCTGCTGGCACCGTGAGCTGGACAAAAGTAGAGATGGAAACTGCAGATGCGAAGACACGAAAGCTCCTCACCATGCATTGAGGTCTCCACCCTAAGTCTAGCACCCAAAGATTGTATACCAACAGAAAGGAGGGTGGTCGAGGCTTGATAAGCATCCAAGCCACCATCAGGGATGAAATAAACAGTATCCAGGAATACATCAGAAAAATGGCACTAAAAGATGAGATGCTGAGAGAAAGCCTAAGGCAGCAACAACAGATCTGGAAGGAAGAACAGGAAGATAAAGCACCATGGAAAGACAAGCCGCTGCATGGGATGTACCATCGACAGATAATAGAGGTGGCTGACATGGAGAAATCCTACCAATGGCTGGAGAAAGCTGGACTCTGAGACAGCAGCGAGACACTAATTCTAGCGGCACGAGAGCAAGCACTAAGTACCAGATCCATAGAAGCAAGAATCTACCACCCAAGACAAGACTCAAGATGCAAAGAAACTATGCAAAGAAACCTCAGAAACAGTCCAACACATAGTGGCAGGATGAAAACACAGTAAAACAAACGTATAAAAATACTCTGTTGTAAAAAAGTAACAGTAAACAGCAAGTGCTAGTAAAAAGACTATTACAAAATAGGGTATTTAGTTGATACATTTTTTGCAAAAAAATGTATACTAAGCCGCTCTACCAAAAGTCAAGGTATACCCATCTCAGAGCAGTCCTAACCAATGAATTTAAAAACCTGATCATGTCTATAGTACCTGCACAAGCAGGATTCAGGCAGGTAAGGTCCGATGTGGACACGCTTTGGAAGACGGCTTTAGTGTGCACAGCCCATAAGGAAGGGGTGGAAAACTCTCCATCTTGCATGAACAAGAAACCAATTGGACAAAAACACATGCGCCATGCACACAGTGAATAAGTCTGTATGACAGTATTCACACCAGCAAAAGACTGAAAACACAGTAAAACAAACGTATAAAAATACTCTGCTGTAAAAAAGTAACAGTAAACAGCAAGTGCTGGTAAAAAGACGATTACAAAACAAGGTGTTTAGTTGATACGTTTTTTTTTGCAAAAAATGTATACTAAGCCGCTCTACCAAACGTTAAGGTATACCCATCTCAGAGCAGTCCCTAAGTGATGTATTTAAAAACCTGATCACGTGTATAGTACCTGCATAAGCAGGATTCAGGCAGGTACAGTGCTGTGCAAATTAACTGGGACAAAGCATTTTTTTTTTTAAGTATAATCGTAAGTTGGTTACCAGTCAGTGATGCAAACCAGTTTTAACTGCTTTGAACAGGTGTGAGTGCCTGTTCAAAGCAGTTAAAACTGGTTTGAATCACTGACTGGTAACCAACTTACGATTTTACTTAAAAAAAACACGGATTTTTGTGATAACTCACTGTAAAATCCTTTTCTCCGATACGCTCATTGGGGGACACAGATACTGTGGGTGTATGCTTCTGCCGCTAGGAGGCTGACATTAAGTGAAAAAAAGAGATTAGCTCCTCCTCCGCTGTATACACCCTCGCCCCTATTGCGGGCGGAAATCAGTTTGGTGCCAAAGCAGTAGGAGGACAACAAAATCAGCCTTAATACAGGTACACCATGTCCAAACCACCACCCTTATATCAAATTAGTAAATGCATATAAATTTAAACAAAACAAGAGCCAACTGGCTAATAGGGTGAGTGCTGTGTCCCCCAATGAGCGTCTCGGAGAAAAGGATTTTACGGTGAGTTATCACAAAAATCTATGTTTCTCCTTCGCCTCATTGGGGGACACAGATACTGTGGGACGTCCTAAAGCAGTCCCTGGGTGGGAGATTGACTCACCGATCCCAGCTACATGCACCTCTTGTTTAACAGGTGCACCACTGCTGCTTGGAGAATCCTTCTACCCAGGCTCGCATACGCCGAGGCCTGAGTATGGATCTTATAATGTTTGGCAAATGTGTGCACGCTGGACCAGGTTGCTACCTTGCAAACCTGTTGCGTCGAAGCCTGGTGCCGAAGCGCCCAAGAGGCGCCCACTGCCCGAGTAGAGTGCGCTCTGATCCCTGCTGGAATCGGCGTGCCTCTAATGCGGTAGGACTCCTGAATAGTCAAACGAATCCAACTGGCTGTGGTCGATTTTGAGACAGCGAGTCCCTTCCTGCACCCTTAGATGGACACGCTGTTAGTGCTCCCCGAACGAAAGGGTGCCGTCCTTGACATGTACCTCCGGAGGGCTCTTACCAGGTCTAACGTGTGAAGAGCCTTTTCCACACGGTGCACCGGTGCTGGACAAAATGAAGGCAAGACAACATCTTCATTAATGTGAAAAGAGGACACGACTTTTGGCAGAAAAGGAACGGCTGGTCTGAGCACCACCTTATCCTTATGGAAAGTGAGAAACGGAGCTTGGCAGGACAGGGCTGCCAGCTCTGAAACCCGCCTGACAGAAGTGATGGCCACTAGGAGCACCACTTTCCAGGAAAGGTACCTCAAGGAGATATCCTGAAGCGGTTCAAATGGACGGATAAGGCCGATATCTGTCTCCTGAGGGAACTTGGGGCTAAGCCAGAGTCTAGACCTGACTGGAGAAAAGTCAAGATGTTGGGGATCGAGAATCTCAGCAGAGAAACACCGCGGCCTCGACACCAAGCAAAGAACACCTTCCAGGTGTGGTGGAAAATTCGTGCTGAAGCAGGCTTCCGGGCGCTAATCATTGTGGCGACCACCTTGCTCCCGAATCCTGCCTGGGTTAGAATCCAAGATTCAACGGCCATGCCGTCAAACACAAGGCCCCTGAGTTCGGGTGGCAAATCAGCACTTGAGAAAGTAGATCTGGGCGCTCTGGCAGGCGCCAAGGAACATCGGCGAGCAGCTGCATTAGATCTGCGTACCACGCTCGACGGGGCCAGTCTAGGGCCAGCAGAATTGCCGGAACCCCTTCTGTCTTGATCTTCTTGATGACCCTCGGAAGTAGTGGAAGCGGGGGAAATAGATATGGGAGGCGGAACTGGTTCCATGGCAGAACCAACGCGTCCACAGCGATTGCCTGCGGGTCCCTGGCCCGAGCGACATATGTGAGCACCTTGGCGTTCACTCTGGACACCATCAGATCCACATCTGGAGTTCCCCACAGCTGACAAATCTGCTGGAAGATTTGGGGATGTAGAGACCACTCTCCGGCTGCAAGACCCTGCCGGCCGAGAATGTCTGCAGCCCAATTTTCCACGCCCGGGATGTGGACAGTCGAAATCACCGAGTGGTTTGCTTCAGCCCACTGCATCACGTGCCCCACCTCGCGCATGGTTGCTCTGCTGAGGGTGCAATCTTGGTGATTTATGTAACCCACCGCCGTGGCGTTGTCCGACTGAATCCGGACAGGGCAGCCTGCTGGAAAGTGATGAAACTTTTGCAGAGCCAGCCAAATTGCTCGTATCTCCAGTAAGTTGATCGGGAGGCGTGCCTCCTGTGGCGACCACCGTCCTTGGGTCGTGTGGTAGCAAAACACCGCTCCCCAGCCGAGGAGACTGGCATCGGTTGTCATCACCAACCAATGGTCTGGGGGGAAAGGTTTCCCCTGGGTCAGAGAGGAACTGGTTAACCACCATCCGAGCAACTGCCTGACTTGAACGGACAGTCGGCACTGCCGATCGAGCGTGAAGAGATTCTTGTCCCAAGCTGACAAAAGGGCGTGCTGCAGGGGGCGAACATGGAACTGGGCAAACGGTACCGCTTCCATTGCTGCCACCATTTTCCCTAGACTCCTCCTCCCGAATCGGATGGTATGAGAGACTGGTTGCCGAAGTGTCCGGACTCCCTGCCGGAGCGCTAGCACCTTTTCCTGAGGGAGAATTACCAACCCTCGGCGAGTGTCGAGAATCATTCCTAGAAAGGAGATCTTTTGAGCTGGCACAAGGGATGACTTCTTCGCATTGATCAGCCACCCTAAGCGGGCAAGAGTATCTAGCGTGATGTTGACATTTTCCTCGCATGCCCGCATTGAAGGGCCTTTGACCAAGAGGTCGTCCAGATAAGGCAAGACGACTATGCCTCGAGAATGCAGTATGGTCATGACAACTGCCACAACCTTTGTGAACACTCTAGGAGCCGTGGCTAGCCCGAAGGGTAGTGCTACGAACTGAAAATGTAGATTGCTGATGGCAAAGCGGAGAAACCTCTGATGAGGAGGAAAAATGGGAATATGCAGATATGCATCCTGGATATCTATTGAGGCCAAGTATTCTCCCTGCTCCATGGCAGATATGACTGACCGGAGAGACTCCATCCGGAAATATCTGATCCTGATGAATTTGTTCAGAAGCTTCAGGTCCAAAACAGACCTGACCGACCCGTCCTATTTGGGGACCGCAAAAAGGTTGGAATAGAATCCCTGATTTTTTTTGTGTTCCGGCACTGGAACAATGACTCCGTTGTGCTGGAGCGATTTGATGGCTCCCAATAGAGCCCCTGCCTGGGCATCCACTCTGGGAAGCCGGGAAAAAAAAAACCGTCTTGGCGGGTATCTGACAAACTATTTTGTAACCTGAGGCCACCAATTCCTTTACCCATGCGTCGTGAGCGACATTGGCCCAGACGTGGAAAAATCAGAGTAGGCGGCCGCCCACCTTGCCAGTGTTCTCTGGTAAAGGCCTCAAGTCATTTGGCCGACGATCTTTGGGATCTGGATCCCCTCGATCGGGGCTGCTGAGTACGCAATCTCCCCAATAGGTTGGCTCTATATGAGACCTGCCGCTCCCTATCCTGGTTGGGGCGGCCTGAGGCGGCGGAATTGGCCGCTGTAGTCCACCTGGTGTTGCAAAAGGCCCGAAAACGTGCCTGAAACGGGTGACGAAAAAGCGGTTTGACCCTTTGTTGAGGGAGAAACCCACTCTTCCCTCCTGTGGAGTCGGAGATAAGTTGATCCAACTTCTCCCCAAATAGGCGGCCGCACTGATAAGGCAGGGAAGTCAAGGACTTCTTAGAAGAAGAATCGGCTCGCCATGTCCTTAACCATAGGGCCCTTCTGATCGAAATTGCATTAGCGGCAGCAAATGCCGAGCAATTGGCCGCATCCAAAGACGCATTGATTACATAGTCTCCGGCCATCGCCATCTGACCTGCGACCTCCGAAATCTCTGCAGGTAGCTCCTGCTCCACCTTGTTTAATGTTTCTGACCATGATATCATAGCCTTGGCTACCCAAGTTGCTGCGAACGAGGGAGCGAGTGCTGACCCTGACGCCTCATATACTGAGCGAGCTAAGCTCTCTATAAGGCGATACGTGGGATCCTTAATCGAGGAACCACTAGGGACGGATAGCAGGGTCTTAGTGGCTAGGCGCGAAACCGGATGATCCACCATTGGGGATTCCATCCATCTTTTACGGAGGTCCGGAGCAAACGGATACCTTGGTTCAAGTGCCTTTTGACCCGAGAAACACCTGTCTGGACGTTCTCTGTGCCGCTGCACTATGTCCTCAAACTCTGGGTGAGAGGAAAAAACTCTGTGCGGGCGCTTCACTCGCTTAAATGCCACTTTATGCCCTGTAGCCGCTGCGGGATCATCCTCAATCCCCAGGGTCTGATTGACGGCTTCTATGAGGCTGTCCACTTTCACGTGACCCTGGAGTGTCCAGGTCAAGGGGCTCGTCTGAGTCGCAATCTGAGGTCTGCTCGCTATCAACCACTGGTGACGGGGAGCGAGAAGCAGAGCTTACGGATGCCAAGGCACCGGATGGACTGGGCGACACCGTGTGGATTCGTTTCCTCCGGGTCTGCCTGGAGTGATAGCGGCCCCTGCAGGCCGGAGGCTTTTGTGAGGTGGAGGTTCCCTCTAAGGCCATTGTCCCTGCCCCTACCTGGGGCTTGAAGGGACTCTATTGCTCTCGTAAGCGACGCCATGGACTGTGACAGTGATTGGGCCCACTCCGGGGGATTTGATACATTGGTCACGGTCACAGGGGAGGGTTCCTGGGTGCGTTCGGATTTGCAGGCTTCCCATAATCGCTTGCTTTGTGCCCGCGGAAACGCAGCCCGACAAGAGATGCATGCAGCGTAAGGCTGTTATCACAAAGCGTTTTTTACCGCGGTTTTCACTATAAAACCGCTATAAAACCGCTAAAAATAAGCTGCACAGTCTTTTCTATGCATTTTTCACTTTTTGTGCACATTGATGCGTTTTTTACCGCGAAAAAAACGCATCGCAGTAAAAAACGCAGCATGCACATTAATTTTTCCGCGGTTTTGGCTTTCCATGCGTTTAGAAACCGCTGCGGTAAAAAACGCATCAAAACTGCGCAAAAAACGCGCAAAAAACGCCGTGGAAAAATAGATGCGGTTTCTGGGAAGGGATTCAGGTTTTTGTGCAGCAATTTTCTGCAACATGTGCACTTAGCCTAAAAGAACGTGTGCGTCTTTGCCTTTTCGGACATGCTGTATCTGTCCGCTGCTGGGGATGTGGGGAGGAGGTAGCACCTCATTTTCCCTGTAGCGTGGCCTCTCGGGCAGCACTTACCCCAGTCCTATGCCCCCCCGTCCTGGCTGCTTCCTTCAAATCGGGAGCCACCAGCTGGGAGTGAACCAGCATGTAAAACTGCCCTAGGGGCGGTGTTTCCGTTCTGCGGCCTAGCCGCGCTCTGAAGCCGGGGCCTAAATTTCTTCGCCGACGCCCAAAATTCTTCGCCGAAAGTGACGCGAGGCTCCAGGGGCGGGACTTCCGGCCGCGGCCTAGCTCCAGCCTCAATTTTTCCCCTAGCCGACCGGGGGGGGGGGGGCGCGGTACACAAAAAAACAGGGTCCAGCCACTCTCAGCCTTGCATGGCCAGTGGCTTCCGCTGGCTGGGGGCTCCAGCCCTGAGATCTTCGCAGGAGCCCTCCCAGACCCTCTCCTCACCGATGATCCTCTTCAGCCTGAGCGCAGGTATGTGAGGGGGTCTTGATAAAATAGGACGGTGCAGGCACCCTAGATCCATCTAACCCCTTCAGGGGGTGAGGAGAGGTACCGTCCGCCACCTTGCAGCACCGCAGTCTAAGCATTGGTGGAGCAGTGGGGGACGCACGGACTAGTCTTGTGCCTCTGTACAGCCCATGGTTTCAATACCTAGGGGTGGTCAGGGCTAAGTCCGGCATTGTGTCCCACGTCGCGGGAGAGGATACGTGGAGGCGACACTCTCACGTGCTCGCCCGTTGTTGGTTTGGGGAAATCAGACCCTTTCAGTCGGATCCGTTGCCCCTGTCACATCTTCATGGAAAAAGATGAGAAAAAGTCTGGAGAAAAAAAAAGAGAAGTGTGCCTCCATGGACACTAAGCAAAAAACTGATTTCTGCCCGCAATAGGGGTGAGGGTGTATACGGCGGAGGAGGAGCTAACCTCTTTTTATCACTTAGTGTCAGCCTCCTAGCCGCAGAAGCATACACCCACAGTATCTGTGTCCCCCAATGAGGCGAAGGAGAAATAAGCTTTGCCCCAATTAATTTGCACAGAACTGTAAGGTCCGATGTGGACACGCTATGGAAGATGGCTTTTGTGTGCAGCATATGGGCTAAGCCCCCCTAAATCCAGGTGGGAGACCCCAGAAAAAGTGGTGGAGAAAGAAAGGGCTAAAATCCTGTGGGACTTCAAGATCCAGACAGATAAGCAGGTGTTGGCTAACCAACCAGACATTGTGATAGTAGACAAGGATCAGAAGACAGCAATGGCAATAGATGTGGCAGTGCCAAGCGACAGCAATATCAGAAAGAAGGAATATGAGAAGCTGGATAAATACCAGGACCTCAAAGAAAAACTGGAGAAGATGTGGAAGGTGAAGGCAACAGTGATTCCAGTGGTGATGGGAGCACTTGGAGCAGTGACCCCTAAGTTGGGAAAATGGCTACAACAGATCCCAGGAGCAACATCTGAGCTCTCTGTCCAGAATAGCGCAATGCTGGGAACAGCCAAGATCCTGTGGAGAACCCTCAAACTCCCATATATACATACACCTGTGTGTATATGTGTATATATGTATGTATATATATATATATATATATATATATATATATATTAGTCTTTGATCTATTGCAACCATCGAGTCCCAGCGAGATCTCACTGCAGTGAGCCGATCGATGGATAGAGGGAGTGATCTCTCTCTGTCAATCTTCTTACATGCCATGGTCGCTATTAACTACGGCATGTAGATGGTTAATTTAGCAGCTGCAGATTGCTGACATCGCTCGTTCCCCATTGCTATGTCTGTGCTATTAGAAGAGAAAATTCCCAGTCTTTTCATGTCCTTATGGAAATCCATTCATTCTATTAAGATGTGAAAAGGCAGCAGTGTGACAGGAGGTGGTTAGTCTAGCTAATAAACCATCTCACACAAAATGAGTAAAGAAACCACATTATCTTGTTCTTAGAGGAGGAGCTCTTACCTGTACATCAGCTTTGGTTTCTGGAGAAGACGGCTTCGTGTCTTCAGGTACGTTTTCTGCTACGAGAAATAAATCTGAAATTATTACTATAGAGTACTGAATTTTCCTCTACATTGTCATGCAGAAACAATGCAGGTTGGGACCCTTCGGTTACTTGGTCCCATGGAGACATTCAGAGAAGTCAGGTTGTGCCTCAATGGACTGTCAGCTTCCTAAGTTTGTAGTTACCTCCTCACTGTGGGTGCCCACCAGAAGCAGGGGGGCCAATGGTGGAAGCCCCGAAGTCGCAGGTGCCCTAATCCCGGCGAGTCAGTGGAAGGTTGAGACTCTGTAATTTTGCATCATCTTGGTTATTTTGCTGGGACTGTTCTATAGGTTAATGTCTGTTGGTGGTTCAATAAAGTATTGCCACACTGTTTAACCCTGACCCTGTGTTGTCTGAGTAGTAAAAAAAAGAAGAAAGGAGGGAAAGGAGAGCGGGCATTCAATGGGATGAGCCCTCCACCATGCGGTCTCGGGCCAGCGGACTAGAGCACCTACTAACCCCCGTGTCTCCACATATGGGCGTACAGTTGATACAGTTAGGTCCATATATATTTGGACAGAGACAACATTTTCCTAATTTTGGTTCTAGACATTACCACAATGAATTTTAAACAAAACAAATCAGATGCAGTTGAAGTTCAGACTTTCAGCTTTCATTTGAGGGTATCCACATTAAAATTGGATGAAGGGTTTAGGACTTTCAGCTCCTTAACATGTGCCACCCTGTTTTTAAAGGGACCAAAAGTAATTGGACAATTGACTCCAAGGCTATTTCATGGACAGGTGTGGGCAATCCCTTCGTTATGTCATAATCAATTAAGCAGATAAAAGGCCTGGAGTTGATTTGAGGTGTGGTGCTTGCATTTGGAAGGTTTTACTGTGAAGAAAACATGGCGGTCAAAGGAGCTCCCCATGCAGGTGAAACAAGCCATCCTTAAGCTGCAAAAACAGGAAAAACCAATCTGAGAAATTGCTACAACATTAGGAGTGGCAAAATCTACAGTTTGGTACATCCTGAGAAAGAAAGAAAGCACTGGTGAACTCATCAATGCAAAAAGACCTGGGCGCCCACGAAAGACAACAGTGGTGGATGATCGCAGAATAATCTCCATGGTGAAGAGAAACCCCTTCACAACAGCCAACCAAGTGAACAACACTCTCCAGGAGGTAGGCGTATCAATATCCAAATCTACCATAAAGAGAAGACTGCATGAAAGTAAACACAGAGGGTTCACTGCACAGTGCAAGCCACTCATAAGCATCAAGAATCAAAAGGCTAGACTTGACTTTGCTAAAAAAACATCTAAAAAAAGCCAGCACAGTTCTGGAAGAACATTCTTTGGACAGATGAAACCAAGATCAACCTCTACTAGAATGATGGAAAGAGAAAAGTATGGCGAAGTCAAAGGCATGGTACAGCTCATGATCCAAAGCATACCACATCATCTGTAAAACACGGCGGAGGCTGTGTGATGGCTTGGGCATACATGGCTGCCAGTGGCACTGGGTCACTAGTGTTTATTGATGATGTGACACAGGACAGAAGCAGCTGAATGAATTCGGAGGTATTCAGAGCCATACAGTGTGCTCAGATCCAGCCAAACTGATTGGTCGTTGTTTCATAATACAGATGGACAATGACCCAAAACATAAGGCCAAAGCAACCCAGGAGTTTATTAAAGCAAAGAAGTGGAATATTCTTGAATGGCCAAGTCAGTCACCTGATCTCAACCCAATTGAGCATGCATTTCACTTGTTAAAGACTAAACTACAGACAGAAAAGCCCACAAACAAACAGCAACTGAAAACCACCGCAGTGAAGGCCTGGCAGAGCATCAAAAAGGAGGAAACAGCGTCTGGTGATGTCCATGAGTTCAAGACTTCAGGCAGTCATTGCCAACAAAAAGTTTTCAACCAAGTACTAGAAATGAATATTTTATTTACAATTATTTAATCTGTCCAATTACTTTTGGTCCCTTTAAAAACAGGGTGGCACATGTTAAGGAGCTGAAACTCCTAAACCCTTCATCCAATTTTAATGTGGATACCATTGTGGTAATGTCTAGAACCAAATTTAGAAAAATATTGTCTCTGTCCAAATATATATGGACCTAACTGTATCATTGTTAAAATAGTCCTACCTGTATGCTTCATAGCTGCTGTCTTGTTGCTGAGAAATAAACTTTTAATCTTTTATGTTAATTAGTTCTTCCAGAGTCCGAAGCATGCTGTGCCTGGAAGAAAACTCTACCAATGGTGTTAAATTTATGTACCTCCTCCCTCTCACGCACGTGACAGTGCTATAAGACGTGCAGTTGTGGCACCGGAAACTTGCATGATTATGGGCATTGGCTTCATTGTTCTTCTGCGCAGGCAAGTCACTGCTACTGAAATAAGTAGCAGTGACACACCGGCGCCTGCCGACTTAAGACACTGCCCATAGAAGGACATAAAAGGTACACATAATTGCGCAGGTACAGGATTTTGGCACAACTGCACGTCACTGTGAAGTGCATGGGTGGGGAGTGTTACGGCAAATTAACCCCAGAGGCAGAGTTTCCTATAGCGTATTGCACACCCCGGAGCCTGGAAGAACTAATTAACATAAAAGAGTAAAAAATTTTCAGCAACATGACAGCAGTTATGAGGCACACAGGTAGGACTATTTTAACAATTCTATCCCCTGTATGCCCATAGCAATAGGTTATATACATTCTAGGAGGTGACCGATTCCCTTTAAGTGAGCCGACGCCATTTTGGATCCGACGTCGTCCACGCCGGCGACATGTTCTTGCGGCGACGCCATCTTGAGTATCGCGAAATCCCGCGATACTCAAGATGGCGTCGCCGCAAGAACATGTCACCGGCGTGGACGACGTCGGGATCCAGGATGGCGCAGGCGGAAGATGATGTCGGGGACCGTGGAGCAGCGGCGATGACGGCGTGAGTATGAGAGACGGAGTGAGAGAAAGGGTCGTATGTGGAGTGAAAGAGTGAGTGGAGATGGTGAAAGGTGAGAGGAGTGTGTGTTGAGGAGGAGTGGTGTGTTGAGGGTTAACATGACAAGAAGTGTGCTGTGACGTCACCAGTTACAACTGGACGGAAGTTGTTACAACCCGGAAGCTGCTTAGCGCATTTATTATTATAGATGATTGTTTTACCACATATCTTATCATATACCATAACACCAAATGTGCAGAAAGCTCCTTGTATGTTAATATTTCAGATGGAGAAGCTCAACATACCTATATGGTTTTGTTATATAATTAGTTCTAGATGTAATAGCCAAGTAAGGTATTTAATAATTACCTTTCATGTTTTCTTCATTTTCTTTACCACTTGGTGGTGTCAATATAGCAGCAGTGTCAGAGGAAACTGTGTTTTTAGAAGGAAGACCTTCTATTTCAGAGGTTTCAGAAGTCAATCTTTCACCATACAACACATTCTGAACTGTAGAATCAGAGGAATGGCCGAGTCCTGATTTCAGATGTGGAGACACACTGGTTTGCATGGTGGGAGACCATTCTCCAATTTTAATGCTTGACTGTGAGGCATGACCAAAAGGACTCCAGCGAGGTTTTGTCTGCTCAGTGTCAGACACGTGTTCTCCAAGCTGTATATGGGATTGTGAAGCATGTCCATGTATATTCAACCTAGGTCGGGAGGATAAAACATCATGCACATTCTCTCCAATCCTAATATTCATATCAGATACATGGCGATTCCACCGGGGTCTAGAAAGTGTGACATCAGATACATTTTCACCAATCTTGATATTGGCCTGAGATGCATGGCCATGGACACTGTGCCTTGGTTTTGAATCCTCTATATCAGAAGCATACTCTCCTATCTTTATATGGCCTTCTGAGACATGGCCATGAATATTCCATCGAGGTCGAGCAGTCTTGATTTCAGACATGTATTCACCAATATTTATGTGGGAATCAGAAGCATGGCCATGTTGGCTAGCTTGCGGTTTGGGCAGAACAGTATCAGGAACATATTCTCCAACTTTGATACTGGCATCTGATGCATGTCCATGGATATTCCAACGCGGCCTTCTAGGTTGTTCATTAGATACATACTCTCCAATCTGTAAGTGTCCCTGAGAGACCTGTGTAAATGCCTCTGGCTTCAAAACAGTGTTAAAGTCATACTCACTAACAGGAATAATACTTGATGTATTTGTAGAGTCCATGTTTTCTGCAGATTTTGGCAGATCATAGCCTATATCTTGTAAAGCATTGTCAATGTGACCGTGATCTACAGTTAGCTGTGTGTTCTGGCTCACCGTGGACGGCACAGGAAGGAAATCTTCAAATTCCAGAGCAGGTGTGTCCATATTTGTGCCATCTACTGCTTGGTATGGAGCATTTATGGAGTCGGTTTTCTTTTCAGTGGTTGTAATTACAGTCTTTTGCACAGATCTAAAACTCTCATGTCTCAGTTTTTCAGTTTTCATATTGCCCAAAGACATATTTTTTGATGCAAGTGTCTATGGAACAGAATATATGGATAATTAAAGAAAATACTGTTATTACACGTACACAGTAATACATGAACTGATTCAAGTTGTCATAAATTACATGACTGGCTATTATATGACAATTGAAACAAAGGAAAAATGAAGGTAATCCATTAAAACATGAACCACTGGAAGATCTTCATTTTTTTTTTCTCAGGGATCGGAGAACCTCAGCTTCTATTATACAACACATCACATATTAAATGTGGAAAAAGGGCTGTCTCATCAAGTCAGTTCCTCTCCCCATTGGGGTATATGCATGCCACAGAGCAGCACTGTAGATGTACATTTACCATTAAATCGTTCTAAATGAAAAAAAAAACCCTGACATATAAAACTGCATGTCATACCATAAGTAATTGATCTTCTGATGGGTTATATGATTCAGGTGCAGGATCAGAGGTTTTGGGAAGTATCTGTTGTGTAGATGAATCCACTGGATTCTGTTCAAGCAAATCCTAAGTGAAGGAGCACATTGAGCATCAAGACACTTCAGAAAAAGACTCCTCAGTAGTATACTAATCCGCAGTGACAGCAGGAACCAAATACCTGTAAGTGGTTTTCATCATCTATGAAAAATTTCAGGCGAGCAGTCTCTAATTTATGACGCTGCAGCTTCCATAACGCTCTCTGTTCTTTGCGAGTGGCCTCTTCAGATAATTGACTGTAATGCTGAACCAGTTCTTCTCTATTATCAAATGAGTACGAGAACATTTTTTTAAAAATTAAGGAATTATTAAAATCCATTACAACAGATTCCTTGCACATCTCCTATTTTTCTTCCTACTTTCTGCTATGAGCTAGAAAAATTATATACGTAAAAAAAAAAAATAAAAATGATGCAGCTATAGCAAATGAAAAAAAAAAACGTAAAAGAAATTAACTGTGATTAAAGCTGGTATGCATGAAACATGTAGGCGCCTGTTCACATTGGCAACTACACTGACAAAACCCAATATGAAAACAAAATAAGGAAATACCCAGCAGTAAATAAATAAATAGCAATTAGTTTATGAAAACAACACAGGGTACTTAGTTAACATTTTTTTTTTAAATAAAAATTAAGGTAAAAGCCATCCCACCGCGTCAAGGTGACCTTATTCAGGACGTACACCATGAAACCTGTCATAATAAAGCCTGGGAGACACAAGAAGGATTTACTAGATAATGCTTCTTGTCAGAAATTAAAGCAATCCTGTTCAACTGATCACACGCATACAAGACATGAAGACGGGTCAGACTGATCGCAACTGCCCTAAACCAAGACAGCAGGAGGTTACTCATTGACTGACAGCTATCTTTGTATGCATGATCATGGAGGTCAGACGTTCATTCACTTTGTGAAATCGCAAAAAAAAACCTCATAAACCAGCATTTAAAAGGCATAACTTGCTGCTCACTGGGAGTCTGACTGCTGGGACTCCCAGCAATCAGCAAAGTATTCATTAATACTTTGCAGAAGGGATAACCCCTTAAACGCCAGACAAATTTTCAGAATTTAATTAAAATGGATGTCAATAGGTATTTCTAACATTCCAGATACTATTTTTTCTTTTTAAATATTTCTTAGGTACTTTGTACACTACAGACAACAGAGACTTCTCAAAGCTCCTAGGCTATGCTATACTGGAAGTTTCCAAAATCATAGCTAGTGGCTGAAACCAGGCCATGCAAGCTTCCAGATTTCTTCTCCATTGAAGCTTCTTATTCCTGTATTTACACCAGAAAGGCAGCAGATCCCTCAGTATATGAACACTGTGCATGCAGAGGGTGGAGAGGCTCTGCGAATTATAGGTTTATTCCCAAAATCACAACTTATACACATTTATTCAGTTATGCCAGTATAACCCATTTTAAAATCTGCCCCATTTTGCTGTAGTCCCAGTGTTCCTAGCCAATCATGCGCAGTACAAGCTCTTTCAGTGGCCTTCCTGTCAGCATAGCTCAGCTCTGCCTCTACAGTGCCTTGTGAAAGTATTCGGCTACCTGGAACTTTTCAACCTTTTCCCACATATCATGCTTAAAACATAAAGATACCAAATGTACATTTTTGGTGAAGAATCAACAACAAGTGGGACACAATTGTGAAGTTGAACGAAAGTTATTGGTTATTTTAAATTTTTGTGGAAATTCAAAAACTGAAAAGTGGGGCGTGCAATATTATTCGGCCCCCTTTAACTTAATATTTTGTTGCGCCACCTTTTGCTGTGATTACAGCTGCAAGTCGCTTGGGGTATGTCTCTATCAGTTTTGTACATCGAAAGACTGAAATTCTTGCCCATTCTTCCTTGGCAAACAGCTTGCGCTCAGTGAGCTTTGATGGAGATCGTTTGTGAACAGCAGATTTCAGCTCTTTCCACAGATTCTCGATTGGATTCAGGTCTGGACTTTGACTTGGCCATTCTAACACCTGGATACCTTTATTTGTGAACCATTCCATTATAGATTTTGCTTTATGTTTGGGACATTGTCTTGTTGGAAGACAAATCTCCGTCCCAGTCTCAGGTCTTTTGCAGACTCCAACAGGTTTTCTTCAAGAATGGTCTTGTATTTGGCTCCATCCATCTTCCCATCAATTTTAACCATTTTCCCTGTCCCTGCTGAAGAAAAGCAGGCCCAAACCATGGTGCTGCCACCACCATGTTTGACAGTGGGGATGGTGTGTTCAGGGTGTTGAGCTGTGTTGCCTTTACACCAAACATATCGTTTTGCATTGTTGCCAAAAAGTTCGATTTTGGTTTCATCTGAACAGAGCACCTTCTTCCACATATTTGGTGTGTCTCCCAGGTGGCTTGTTGCCAACTTTTAAACAACACTTTTTATGGATATCTTTGAGAAATGGCTTTCTTCTTGCCACTCTTCCATAAAGGCCAGATTTGTGCAGTGCACGACTGATTGTTGTCCTATGGACAGACTGTCCCACCTCAGCTGTAGATCTCTGCAGTTCATCCAGAGTGATCATGGGCCTCTTTGCTGCATCTCTGATCAGTCTTCTCCTTGTTTGAGATGAAAGTTTAGAGGGACGGCCGGGTCTTGGTAGATTTGCAGTGGTATGATACTCCTTCCATTTCAATATGATCACTTGCACAGTGCTGCCTGGGATTTTAAAGTTTTGGAAGTCATTTTGTATCCAAATCTGGCTTTAAACTTCTCCACAACAGTATCACGGAACTGCCTTTGTGTTCCTTGGTCTTCATGATGCTCTCTGTGCATCAAACAGAACCCTGAGACTACCACAGAGAAGATGCATTTATACGGAGACTTGATTACACACAGGTGAATTATATTTATCATCATTAGTCATTTAGGACAACATTGGATCATTCAGAGATCCACAATAAACTTCTGGAGTGAGTTTGCTGCACTGAAAGTTAAGAGGCAAATCTAGGCCTTTTATCTGCTGAATTGAGAATGACATAGCGAAGGGATTGCCCACATCTGTCCATGAAATAGCCTTGGAGTCAATTGTCCAATTACTTTTGGTCCCTTTAAAAACCAATTACTTTAGGTCCCTTTAAAAACAGGGTGGCACATGTTAAGGAGCTGTAACTCCTAAACCCTTCATCCAATTTTAATGTGGATACCCTCAAATGAAAGCTGAAAGTCTGAACTTCAACTGCATCTGAATTGTTTTGTTTAAAATTCATTGTGGTAATGTCTAGAACCAAAATTAGAAAAATGTTGTCTCTGTCCAAATATATATGGACCTAACTGTATATTGCTTATATTTAAGTAAAAAATTTATTGTAGTACAATGTGAGCATCAGACATTTAATCATTTTTATGATACAATAAACAAGATATTTAGATCATAATATATATTTATTGGAATACAACTTTAGAACACAAAAAACTGTAATGAACTGTAAAAATGTAATACACTATACAATATCGATTACATATATATACACACACATATATATATATATATATATATATATATATATATATATATATATATATATATGTATGTATATATATATATATATATATATATATATATATTATTTATTGTTATAGCGCCATTTATTCCATGGCGCTTTACATGTAAGGAGGGGTATACATAAAAACAAGTACAATAATGTTAAACAATACAAGTCGTAACTGGTACAGGAGGAGAGAGGACCCTGCCCGCGAAGGCTCACAATCTACAACATATATAGTGGCGTAGTGACCCTTTGTCCGCTAGGGGGCGCTGCGTGGGTGTCCCAGGACGGACTGACGGATAGCCATGTCCATAGTGGTAACAGGAGCAGGGTGCTAAAGGATCGTTATGTATCCCAAGGTAGGTGGCCTTGGGATGAAGGCTTGATTATGTGCTGAACAGCAGAGCTGGTCTTTCGTGCCAATGTGTTAGGGAGAAGCCTTCAGGTGATTGATGAGACAGGTGGGATCAATCACCTACAAGCCCACATAGGGGCGGGTGTCTAGAGTGCCATAGTAAAGTATATGTGCGTGAATGATTGAAGGACCTGTGATGAGGTCATAGCCATGTGATCCGGTGGGCGTGGCTACGGACCATATAAGGTGGCCAGAGTAGGTCACATGAGTGAATGCTTGGACCCGGTTGGTCCATATGGAAGGTCTAGCCTGGCTGACATGCTGAGTGCACGTGGAGACGCTGTAATGGCTGCAAGTGTCTGACAGCTCCCAGGGAGAGGGAGTGAACGTCTGAAGTATGAAGCAGCTATGAGGTAACCTGGCCACGGGATGAGCTAACTGTGGTTAGGCGAGAGCCTACGTACTGGACATTGTATAAGTTGTGACCACAGGGTTAACAGAGGGAAGCTCTGTCATGGACGCTATGCTGTTTAATATGAACTTTCTGTTGCATATGCCTTTGGTTTAAGATGCCTGAATAAACCGCAAGGACTGTTATTGTTTTATGGAAAACCCGTGCCGGACCTGGTTTTCTGCAGCAAAGCGAGTGTCCCCAGCACGTATAACAAGCACTACCTTACAATTGGTGGAGAATGCAAAGGGCAGTGTTGTAGCCTTGTTGCTAGGGGCAATGGACGAGGACTGCAAAATTCGGCTGCTAAGGGCAACGGTTCAAACAGCACATGTTGCAGTGCTGGCAACGCTGAGCCAGGAGGGCTGACGGTCTTGAAAGCTGTGTGATATGCTGACCGGGATCAGTGGAAGAGATTTATAGGACACCTCTGCGGTAGAGGGGTCCGAGAACCTGCATGGCCTGCAGGTGACGGTTGTGAAAGCCGTGTGATGTGCTGACAGGGGTCAGTGAAAGAAACTGTTGATTGCTATAGGGTGCCTCTGGGGATAAGAGGTATCCGAGAACCTGTGTGTGGCCGACACAGGTAATGGACAGGTGTCCGTGTTGTACTGACCGGGGTCAGTGAGAAAGACGGTGTACCTGGAGGGTTCAGTGTGCGAGGTCCTGGAAGGTCAGTGTTGGGAGATTCTAGGAGACGAATCGGATCCCTGGGGCACGTGCTGTGACCTTGGATCTGGTGAGGCGTGAGTGTTGGACAGTCTCAGGCGGAGACAGATGTCCTGAAGAGCACCTGTTGAGCCCCTGGACCTGGTGAGGCCGGTGTGTTGGAAAACACTGGGAGGAGGGTCGGCTCCCTGAATAGCACCGGTGCACCCTGTGTGTTGGACGGTCTCAGGAGGACACAGACATCCTGAATAGCACAGACAGGACACGTGAGTTTTGTGTTGTGTGGGTTTTTTTCTTTTTCCTTTCAAGTCAGCTTGCTGTGGCTCAGTGGGGTCAAGAAGGTGACAAGCGGCTTGCTGTAACACGACGGGGTTACGAAGTTGACAAGCGACTTGCTGTAACTCGGCGGGGTTACGAAGGTGACACCAGCAGCTGTGTGTGAACGGCAGCCGGAGGTGTCGGAGGTCGGTGACAGCAGGAGCTGTGGTGGTGCCAACAACAACTTGTGTGGTATCGTTAAAGACAAACTGCTTTGGGTGTGAACTGTGGTCTAAGGAGACCTGTAGAAAGGACATGGGGAAATCCCGAAAGGGGGCGGTGACCCAAATTGGGGTGGTAACCCAAAAAGGGGTGGAGTCTCAGAGGGAGGCGATGACCCAATTGGGGTGGTAACCCAAAAAGGGGTGGAGTCCCAAAAGGGGATAGTCGCCCAAAAGGGGGTCGAGTCCCGGGGAATGGGAGCGGAGCATCCCAATGTGAAAAAGCTGGTACAGATGAACTGTTGCCAGGAGCAAATGTCCTATGTCTGTCCTATCTGCCTGGTGAACTACCCAGCTGGCATGATGCCAAGGGGGTGTGGCCTCCAAATAGATAATGAAGATATAGTTGGTCTGGTCGACCCTGGGAGCCCGGTGACTCTAGTGCGGGCTGCTCCCGAGATACCCGGCAGAAAGATGGGGGTTACTTGCAACACGGGCGCACTGAGAGGTGCCTGGTCACCAGGGCAGTCTTTGAGACAGGTTGGGACATTGAGGGACAGGATGTAGCGATTGTCCCAAATCTGTCCTGTCCAGTGGTTATAGGCCGCGACTCTAGACTGTTCTCTGGCTTGTGGGAGAGGGGAGTTCCTCTACAGCAAGGAGTTGGAGACATTTCTACTGTTGGGCTAGCAGACAGTGACACGGTGACACTTGCTAAAGTGGACAAGTCAGTTGAAGGAGTGACCGGAAGAAGGGGTACATCTGCCCAACTTACGGACCTGACGTCTCGTGACATGACGGATGGTGGGCTGGGAGATGAGACGACTGGAGCGGACACACGGTCAGAGGGTAACTGGAGGGTTCACTCGGATGATCGGGGTGACTGGCTCTCAGAGAGAAAGGGAGCACAGACTAGAAGAGCTAGAGAAGGAAGTCTCCGAGTTCAAAGATCACCTGGCAACGTGGCAAGGTCTGAATAAGTCCCTCAGAGAGGAGGTACGAGTACTAACAGAAACGGTAAGAGGTCTTCTGTGGGAGAAGAACTGGGACGAAGACTTACAGAGGCCAGACCCAAGTGATGAACAGAGTAAAGAAAAGAAGAAACTGGAGAGTATGGAAGCAGAGATGATCCATATGCAGGAGGAGCTTGCTGCTGCAGAGCGTGCTAAAAGGCAAGCACAGCAGGAAAGAGATGAACTGGCTGATGTAATTGCCAACAACAGTGGTAAAGATGCTCTGGCTTTGGAAGAAAAGAGGCATCTAGAGTCTCGCATTGCACAGCTTGAAGAAGAATTGAAGGAAGAACACGGCAACGTTGAATTAGCCAATGACAGGATGAGAAAGGCCACACTTCAGGTTGACCAGATGAATACTGATCTGAATGCAGAATGCAGTAATGCTTAGAAGAACGAGACTGCCCGTCAACAATTAGATTGCCAGAATAAGGAGTTAAGAGCAAAGGTTGCACAACTGGAGGAACAGCTGGAGGCTGAAACTAAAGAGCGACAATCTGCAAGCAAACAAGTATGTCGTGCGGAGAAAAAACTGAAGGATGTACTAATGCAAATGAATGATGAAAGGCGTAATTCTGAGCAGTACAAAGGCCAGGCGGAGAAAAATAATGTTCGGCTGAAACAGCTGAAGCGCCAGGTGGAAAAGCGGAGAAAGAGGCTCAACGTGCCAATGCGTTGCATCGTAGATTACAGCATGAACTGGAGGATGCTACAGAAACAGCAGATGCAATGAACCGTGAGGTTAATGCACTGAAAAGCAAACTTAGACGTAGTGATGTGCCATTTGTTACCAGACACATAGACAGAAAACGAGGTGACGGAGCGCACTGGAGGAGTGTGACGACTAAACAGTGTCTGATGACGCAGACAGACTGTGACTGAAGGGCCAAAGATCAAGGCCGATATTCCGACCGCTGGGGGCGGGGGAGGCCTAACGTAGGGATGAGGCCGTATGACAGATGGAGACGGTTCTCTCGACCTATTGGGCAAGGTGTAATGAGTGCCCGCTCTCGAGATCCCGGGGTGATGTTGTGTGTTCAACCCCACAAGCTTGAATAGAGGGGGGGGAGGTATGTGGTGTAGTGACCACTGTGTCCGCTAGGGGGCGCTGTGTGGGTGTCCCAGGACGGACTGACGGATAGCCATGTCCAGAGTGGTAACAGGAGCAGGGTGCTAAAGGATCGTTATGTATCCCAAGGTAGGTGGCCTTGGGATGAAGGCTTGATTATGTGCTGATCAGCAGAGCTAATCTTTCATGCCAATGTGTTAGGGAGAAGCCTTCAGGTGATTGATGAGACAGGTGGGATCAATCACCTACAAGCTCACCTAGGGGTGGGTGTCTAGAGTGCCATAGTAAAGTATATGGGCGTGAATGATTGAAGGACCTGTGATGAGGTCATAGCCATGTGATCCACTGAGCGTGGCTACGGACAATATAAGGTGGCCAGAGTAGGTCACATGAGTGAATGCTTGGACCCGGTTGGTCCATATGGAAGGTCTCACCTGGCTGATGTGCTGAGTGCACGTAGAGACGCTGTGAGTAATGGCTGCAAGTGTCTGACAGTTCCCAGGGAGAGGGAATGAATGTCTGAAGTATGAAGCAGCTATGAGGTAACCCGGCCACGGGGTGAGCTAACTGTGGTTAGGCGAGAGCCTGCATACTGGACATTGTATAACCTATGTGATCACAGGGTTAACAGAGGGAAGCTCTGTCATGGACGCTATGCTGTTTAATATGAACTTTCTGTCGCATATGGCTTTGGTTTATGATGCCTGAATAAACCGCTTGGACTCTTATTGTTTTATGGAAAACCCGTGCCGGACCTGGTTTTCTGCAGCAAAGCGAGTGTCCCCAACAAGTATAACAAGCGCTACCTTACTATATATATATATATATATATATATATATATACATATATATATATATAAAACACTATGTAATAAACTATGTAAGTGGCTAAAAACAGTTTTCAACAAAAACATACTAAATAACATTTGTGCAGTCTAGGAATTTGGTCTAAGAAATAGAATTGCCTCCATCAGATCCTCCTTCATAGATGACCTATGGCCAGAGAACAACCTCTCTACACTAACTTGGGTTGCAGGCAAAGCCGTAACCACATGGGCAACATCTCTAACAATTTCCAGGTATAAATTAATTGCCTCATGCACAGTCAGTTTTGATGAACGGTTGAATTTTTCTATTTCTTTGAGAGCAAGTGAAACATTTTGCTGAAATATGGTCAATCTGCTTGCTATAGGAGACAAAGTGAAATCTTTTTCCTTGCGGCAACGCTTTGCCTGCTCCAATGCCATCCAAACACTTGTCAAAGTCAAACGCCTCATCTGATGAGGATGAAGATATGGCAGCAGTAGCACTGTCAGGACCAAAGTCCTCTTGCGCCTGTCAGTCCTGTAGGCCACTCATCCTAACTGCTACCTCAGTCAGAGCTTCTTTCCTTTAGTAAGCTGTTGATCATCAAGCAGTATATGATGACTTGGGTCCACATAAACAGCTGACAAAAATTTTTATTTTCCAATAGCTATGTCTCTCTCCGTTTCATTGAAGCAGAAATGCCATCTGCGATTAAACCTCCTCTTTGGGACAGGCAAAATAGCAAGTTCTTCCACTCCCTTATGAAAATGCCAGGAGTTAAATCCTCAGCTTGTAATTTTTTAGTCACTGTAAATGGGTGATTAAGCAATTCCTTCAATTCAGCCACCTGTGTCCATTGACCTTCAATTAGGGTTACCTGAGGGTTCGCCCTATCTATAAGAAACGGTTTTAGTTCAAGCAATCGCTCAATCATTAAATAAGTGCTGCCCCACCGAGTGGCTTGATCGACAATTGCCCCTTTCCCAGCACGTCTCGTCAAGATGGAATCAATTCTATGGGTTCTGGCGGCAATAACCAATTTCCTCACTTTTCCAATCAGATTTCGAGCATGTCCCTCTTGCAGACTTTCACTTATTGCCAGCTGCAGCGTGTGCACAACACAACGCATGTGATGAATATAAAAGTGTTTTGAAGCACCTTCAACAAGATCATCTATTTCTAAAGTATAATTTTGCTGTTCTTCTGTTGTAATATCTGTTTGTTCCTCAGTTACATGAACAGCACTGTGGCCTTCCATCTCAAACATACTGAATCCTAAATTTTCTTCTAGCTGTTGTTCATTACTCTTATTCATCAGTTTAATTGTACTTATCATGTTTGAAGCATTGTCCGTTACAATAGCAAGAACAAGAACCTGTTCTTGTGTGAATGTAGCCTTAGATCAAGAATAGAACAGCCACTTATAAGACACTTCATAACTTTCCCAAATTCCTATGAAAAAATATTCTGCACATTCTGCATTGAACTACTGTACCCAATTTACTATATATTTTAGGAGTCGGAGTCGGTCCATTTTATACCGACTCCACCAAAATGGGCACCGACTCTGACTCCACAGCCCTGGTTTTAAGGGCAAAAAAAATAAGTTTGAAAACTGCAAAATTTTTATCAAATTTCTGATATTCATATTCTGAATTTTAGCACCATAATGAAGTACAATATGTCCCGAGAAAACAATCTTCGAATCAGTGAGATCCGTTGAAGCGTTCCAGAGTTTTTACCTCATAAAGGGATCGTGGTCAGAACTGAAAAAATTGGCCTGGTTAAGAAGGTGAAAACAGACTTCAGGGTGAATGGGGTTAAAGGTCGTCTCTTTTTCCAATTGGACAAATTATATATTAAAACTCAAACCCATTTAAGTTCATGGACATTAATAATTGCTTATTGCATTTTCTAACGGAAAGAAGCTTTCTTGTTAACACATCTCAGAATTGCAAGTAGTGTAACGCGTCTCCTGTTCTAGAAATGGGTGGGGGACAAAGGTGGAAGACGACACTGATCCCATATTTTAAGCATATCCCATCAATATCAATATATTATACGTGCAACAAACCTTGAAAAGAAAAAAAACAGGCAAAAAACAGCATTCTGGTGGGAGATAAAAATGACTTGCAAGATGACAGAATTTATACAAAAGATAAGTATGCACATCAATGGTACAATGAAATAGTCTACCTTGCTTTCAATTCTAGTTCCTCTTCCAATGCCTTTAATCTTTTCTCACGATCACGTAGCTCCCGAGCATAGCTGAAGTCATCATCAGTTTCTTCCTGTTTGGCTGCAAGTCGTCTCTTTGTTCAAAATTGAAAGGTTGCAATAAATTTTACAAATAATAATGGTATCATTACCACTCTCTACTTTATGCAGTACTTCTTGGACAAGTGCTAAAATCTCTTCATTTTAGTGATCGCTGGTGGTCACAAGGATGGAAGACCAAAGCAACTGGTAACAAATCTATTTAAGTGGTGACAGAACCATGTTAATCTGCTAGGGAGAAAAATGAGGCATGGTATATCATCCTTTCTACAAGGAGCACTCCCATAATTTAATCTTACCTTTTTATCTTTCTCAAATTGTTCCTTCAGCTTCTGAAACAATTCCCTCTTTCTAGAGTCTGAAGATATTCTCACTGCTATCTGCTGATCTAAAATAAAATAAATAATAATAATAATAATTATAAATAATAAATTTTATTTCTATAGCGCTGACATATTCCGCAGCACTTTACATTTCAGAGGGGATTTGTACAGACAATAGACATTACAGCATAACAATAATCACATAGATTATAACAAATACCAAGAGGAATGAGGGCCCTGCTCACAAGCTTACAATCTATGAGGAAAGAGGTAGACACGAAAGGTGGGTGGTAACAATTGCCCTCATTGTATGGACCAGCCATAATGTTAAGTGTGTAACAGTACAAACACAGAGGGCTAATGGATGCATAAAGCATGTGGGAACATGATGCGGGGAACCTGGTTATGGTAAAACTTTTGACTGTGCCACCCAGGGATAGATTAGGTTAATGTGTTGAGGCGGTAGGCCAGTCTGAATAACTGCATTTTCGGGGCACGCTTAAAATTGTGGAGATTGGGGACTAATCGTTTTAACCTGGGAAGTGCATTCCAAACAATTGGCGCAGCACGTGTAAAGTCTTGGAGACGGGAGTGGGAGGTTCTGATTATTGAGGATGCTAACCTCAGGTCATCAACAGAACGGAGGGCGCGGGTAGGGTGGTATGCTGAAACAAGGGAGGAGATGTAGGGTGGTGCTAAGCCATGGAGGGCTTTGTGGGTGAGGGTAATAAGTTTATACTGAATTCTGGAGTGGATGGGTAGCCAGTGTAATGACTGGCACAAGGTAGAGGCATTGGTGTAACGATTGGTGAGGAATATGATCCTGGCTGCAGCATTCAAGACAGATTGGAGAGGGGAGAGTTTGGTAAGAGGGAGACCGATTAGAAGAGAGATACAATAGTCGAGACGAGAATTAATAAGAGAAACAGCAAGAGTTTTTGCGGAGTCAAAAGTAAGAAAAGGTCGAATTCTAGAAATGTTTTTCAGGTGCAGATGACAAGAGTGAGCCAGTGATCGAATGTGGGGGGCAAAGGAAAGCTCGGAGTCAAGTATGACCCCAAGAAAGCGGGCATGTTGCTGGGGAGTAATAGTGGAACCACACACGGAAATGGCAATGTCGGGTATAGGTACATTAGTAGCGGGAAGAAACACAAGGAGTTCAGTCTTTGACAGGTTCAGTTTCAGATATAGTGAGGACATGATGTTAGACACAGCGTTTAGACAAATAAATAAAAGAAGCAAAGTTAAAGAAACGAAAAAATAAAAAATACTAAAAAAAATGGCTTTGATAGGTTCAAGTATCAAACCTCTATATTCTTCTAGAAGTTTTTCTGATGTTTCACGAGCCTGAATAATTAAGTCCTGCTTTGCAATTTCCACTTGTAACTCCTAAAACACAGCAACACAATAACTACAATTACGGTATGTATTTTAAATAAAAGCTAATTTTTATGGTACAAAATCACTCTACAGTTTACCACCTTTTAGCTTTTTGGCGTAACGTTTACAGTACAAACGGAAAACAGTAAGAAACATACAGGTTCCTATTCTATGACCAGTGCTAAGCCACAAAATGCCCATGTGTAAATTGACATGCCAAAGATTAATAAATCCGAAGAGTCCACTCAGGGCTGATCACCGATTGTCTGTTGCGTTTATGACATGATGTCAGCTTTGAAGCCAATTTATTTCCTTCTTCTTTTATACATCATTTTTCATTGCATTTTTTCATTTTTATGCAGGAAGCAGCCAGACCCTTTTTTGTTGGTTGGGTTTACTACGGTGCCTCTCCACTTGTACAGTGCTGGGCAACCCGCCTGATGTAATAGTATGGACGTCATCAATAGGCTGTAAGCCAGATACTGTGCATCTTACGTACCCTTGTGACTGGCACCTTATGCCTCATCTGTGTGCTTTTTTAATACTACACAGACACTCCCACTCCATGAATTGGTAGGTTTGTGAGTGGTTGCTCCATCAGTATTTTGCACCTTTGCTGCCCTGGCCTTTATTAGAGGGGTCTGCTGCATCCTGCAAGTGCATTTGCAATCTGACCTGGTGTTGGTAAGGCAGTTTCTTTTATGTGTTGTTTTTTCCAAAGCTGGACTAGGGTAAGGCAAGCACAGCGTGGTTTGTTTCTTTAGAAAAATAACCTATACCTGGGAAAATGGTACTTACTGGTATTTGGATTTTCCAGACCCTCAACAGCACCATGGAGAGAGGATCCAACCCCAACGACAGGAAACCTATAGCTTTAAAAGACGGAGCCTCTCTATATGATTCAGTGGTTTACAGCGCATGAGAAGTTTTCAGGTTAGTTTAATAGACACATAAATATATACATGTTTGGCAATATAAATATGCTCTTGTATTTTTACCACCACTTTTCTATATATAGAAACTGTGAGTCAACCTCTAACACGCCACCACAGAAAATAGGAAGACTAAGGCCCCTTTCATACATCAGTTTTTGCCATCAGTCTCAGATGACACACGGCCGGAGGTTTATCTCCGGTCAGTGTGTCATTGAAGGCCTATAGAGTGGTCACATCTGCTGATGTGACCTCTTTATAGGGGAGATCGTCGTGGGACAATCGTTATTAATGGGATTACGTCAGACAGGGAGTATATTGTTGGTTTGTTTTTTTATTTTTTTGCAGGTGATCGATGGCTTCGAATGGATAGGCGTAAAATAAAAATTCTGAAAAAAATGTGTCGTGTTTTATTTCATTAAAATACTTATTTCTTATATGTGTGTTTTTTTAACTCTTTATGAATGTAAGATTAATAATGGATAGGCATTTTATTGACGCCTCTCCATTATTAACGGGGCTTAATGTCATCTTACAATAGCAAGGTGACATTAACCACTTATTACCCCATATGCCACCGCTACACGGCAGTGGGAAGAGAGAGGCCAAGTGCCAGAATTGGCGCATCTTATAGATGCACCATTTCTGGGGCGACTTCGGGCTGGTATTTGTAGCCGGGGAGGGGGCCAATATCCATGGGCCCTTCCCAGGCTATGAATATCAGCCCGCAGCTGTCTGCGTAGCCTTTCTAGTTATAAAATATAGGGGGACCCTACGTCATTTTTTTTAGGGTCCTCCTATTTTAATAACCAGTAAAGGCTATGCAGACAGCTGCGGGCTGATATTCATAGCCTGGGAAGGGGCCATGGGTATTATCCCCCTTCCCAGGCTACAAATATTGACCCCCAGCTGTCGGCTTTCCCCCTATAGCGCAGAAAATTGCGCGGGAGCCCACGCCATTTTTTTTTTTAATAAAAAATATTGTTCATTAATAAACATCGGTCTTGCTATTATTTATCTATCTATAGATATATCAAGAGACAGATATATCTATAGATATAGCCAGAGATATATCTATGGATATCTATAGATCTATCCATAAATACATCCATAGATATATCTCTGGATATATCCATAGATATATCTATCTTTTGATATATCTATGGATATAGATAGATAAGTAATATCAAGGCTGATGTTTATTAATGAATAATATTTTTTATTTATAGATATCTATGGATATATCCATAGATATATCTATGTATTCTATCTATCCCATATCTATCTATTGATCAGTCTGTCTGTGGGCGTTTTTAAAAAACGGATCCGTCAAAAAACGGAAGAAAAAACGGATGTGACGCATCAGTTTAACACAATCTTCGACGGATCCGTCGAGCCAACGGACTGTGACTAATGGCAAAAAACTGATATGTGAAAGCAGCCTTAGGAAGGAGGGAAAAATAAAGGGTGCTATCATGGGTCTGGAAAATCCAATTACTGGTAAGTAATCATTTTTCCCTTCCCACGAAAGCACCATGGAGAGATTACAGTGGAATCCCATAAGGAGGGACCACCTTGGAAAGGACTTTCCTCCCAAAAGAAAGGTCAATAAAGCCCAAGTCCAACCTATAGTGCCTAAAAAGGGTAGAAGGTGAACACCACATAAAAGGGTGGAAGGTGAGCACCACGTAGCAGCCCTACAAATCTGCTAGAGAGAGGCATTAGCCTACGCTGTCCAAGATGTGGATGGAGCCCTGATGGAGTCTGCTCCCAAGTTTTTAGGCCCCTGCCGTGTATGCCAGTGAAAATCCCGTTTTGACATTTTTTTTTATCCTGCCTGTCACCTGCAATGACCCTGAAACAGAATCAAAAAGAAAGGTAGAATTTCTGAAATTTCCGGTAGATTTAATATTTTGAAGAAGATACCTCCTAACGTCTTAGGTGTGAAATTCTCTATCCATTTCATTCTTGGGGTTATTGCAGAATGAAGGTAGTACCATCTCTTGGGACCTATGAAAAATTTAGGCCACTTTAGCTAGGAAGGCTGATTCAAGTCCGAGTATGACATTCTAGAAGGAAATGCATAAAGGGTTTGTTTGCTGACAGCCTGCAATTCTCCAATCCTTCTGGCTGATGTAAGGGCGACTAAAAGGATACAGTCTTAATGGTTAGTATCCTTGTTTGTGCATTCAGATAATGGTTCGAATGGGGCTCTGGTCAAGGCTTTCAGGACTAGGTTGAAACCCCAAAGGAGAAAGTTTGTGGCTGAGGCAGTATACTGGACCGACCCACTACTTTAATAAACTTTATTATCAAAGGGTGATCTGCTAAATCACCAGGGCCAAAATCTGGACTTTAAGGGTATTCAATTTAAGATCCTTTTCCAGCCCTTTTTGTAGGAATTCCAGAATGACGGACCAGGGAACAGGATTATTTTTAAAATGAATTAACCATGAAAAATTTAGGAATTTCCTAAATTTCCTCTCATCTAGTCAAATCGGTTCTTATACTTTGCAGTGACGAGGGGCAATAGCCCAAAACACCGTCTCTGCAAATTGAGATTCTGATTTGGCTTTTATCCCAAGTCATTTTGCAAGACTCGTTAAAGGGGTTGTCCACTACTTTAAATTAACCCCCAAATGTATCCCCCCGGGGCCCCTAATGAATTTTGTAAATACCTCATGTTGCCTATACTGCCTGTTAGCGGCGCTATCGCTGGCTGCTCAAAGGCAGCACGTGACACCTGGTTGCAGCTGGCTCTTGCTTCCGCTGACGTTCCATCAAGTGCTGGCAGCAGCCGGGGGTCCCTCTTCCTCCTTCCGCGCTGGCTGCCAGGCTGTGGGCGGGGTTATCCCCCCACATCACACCCGGCATCCACCGCGCGCCCATTCATTGAGAAAGCGCGCGGTGAATGCTGGGTGTGACGCGGGGGGTAACCCCGCTCACAACCCAGCAGTCATCGCGGGGACCCAGCGCTGAGTCACGCATCACTTGACGTGACTTCAGTGCTGGGTCACGTGCTGCCAGTGAGCGGCCACGGATAGCGCCGCTCACAGGCAGTATATGCAACATAAGGTATTTACAAAATTCATTAGGGGACCCGGGGGGATACATTGGGGGGTTTAATTAAAGTAGTGGACAACCCCTTTAAAGGGTCGATAGTGACTTGTAGGAATGCTGCATCCAACAGGTGGCACTACAAAGTTCAAGTCCTCTTCCTCTCTGAAGAGGCTATTTGCATATAGGAATTTCCTCCAAACTCTAGCATATATATTAGAAGTGATCTTCTTCCTAGAGTTCATGAGGATAGATATTACGTTTTTTGAGAATTCCCTGGTCGCTTAAAACTGTCGCTCAAACACATTGTCAGATGTAGACCGCTCATGTTGGGATGCAGGATTGGCCAATGAGAAAGTAGGTTTGAGTCCTCTGGAAGAACCACATGGGTCCCTCACTGCCATCAGTGTAGCCACATAAACCAGAGTCTTTTTGGGCAATAAAGGTGAAATTAGTTCTACTTCCACTATATCTGTCCGAATTTTCCTCAGCACTATTAGGATCAGTGAATCAGTGAAATGGGAGAGAAGGAATAGACTAAACCCCTGGGCCACTTTTGGAGGAGGGCAAGCATGGGGGAAATTCACTTGAATTAAGGGGAAAAAAAAGGGAAAAAAAAAACTTCCAACCTTTTTGTTTGTTCGGTTTGCAAACAGGCCTATTAATGGTTCCCCTCATCTGCGAGTGATTTACTGGAATTTTACTGGGTTTAGTTCCACTCACCCTGGGGTTTTTTTTTTTTTGTGTCAGCTGAGGTAGTCCGCTTCTAAGTTTTCTTTCCCTTTTAGGTAACTTAGTGACAGCAAACAAAAATTTCCTTTGACCAAGGCAATTATCTCTCTTACCTCTCATGAGTGTTTTAGACCTTGTGCCCCCTTGTTTTTTCACATAAGCCATGGCTGTCCTGTTGTCTGACAACACTTTTACATGGTGGCCCCTTGATCCTGGCAGAGCTTCTAGTAGAGCTAGCTTTATGGCACATTGTTCTTTCATGTTTTCATTTTGAAATGTTTTGTTATTAAAAATTTGTTTACATTTTTCAGGTTTATTAATCACCCTGAAGGATAGGTTTCCGTCTTAAAAAAGAGAGGACTGTAAAAACCTTTTCCCATGTCTCCTTCTGGGACCGAGGTAAGTACTCCCTTCCCTATTAGCGATAAGACTTCCCCCTTCTAGGGCCTGTTGACCAATACTTTGAGCACTGGTCTTGTGTGACCATGAACCTGTCTGCGGCAAGGGTACCAAACTCTAGTTTTAACCCTTCACCTATGGTCTCCAAAACACAGACTACAAGATATATTTTCCCAGGCAGGAAGAAATACTTTTAGTCTTCCCCTACCTAGGTTCTGGCGTCATTGTCTCCCAAATCTCATGGGGGAAGCACCGATTTAAAAAAAAAAAAACATAAAACCATCCCCTATGGAGTTCTTTCCTCTGTTCCTGGACCCCTTCCATTTTAGGGTCCTTTGTCTCGTGCACATGACTTCTGTTCTTTCTCGATGGTCGAAAGGATGTTTTCAACTTAGGAATGCTGGGTAGTGCGAAATCCTTTTTTGCACCTGTGGTCTTGTCCAAGATTTCAACCAGTGTTGAACTGAAAAGGAATTCACCGTCACATGGGATACCACAGAGCCTGTATTTAGACTGAAAATCTGCTATTCAGTTCTTAAGTTAAAAAGCCCTTCCGGTCAAGTTAAAAAATGAGCATGTGGAAGCCGTAAGCCTAACTGCATCCACAGACGTGTCTGCCAGGAAATCTACCGACTTCACGATAGTTGAGAGGCTTGCAACCAATTGGTTCCTCGGACACTTGTTTCTAATCAGGGATTCTAGTTGATTAAGGCACATGTTGGGCTATGTTGGGCTTAAGAGGCTGTCGGCCCCGATTCCCAGGCCTTCTTTAGAAAACTTTGTGCTTTCCTATCTAAAGGGTCCTTCAAAAGACCTGCAAAATCAAAAGGGAGTGCAGCATTGCGGGATACTTAGAGGCTACAACATTAATTTTAGGGACCTTATACCAGATCTCTAAGACCTCCTGCTCGAAGGGATATTTCCTTTTAATTTCTCTTGAGATAAAAACGGTATCTGTTTATTTCCATTTAATCAGAGAAGCTATGTTTTTTGTGGACGAGAAAACATTTATGCTTACAAACGTCTAGGCCCCCAAACATTATGTCTTGCATGGAATTTGTCTTTTATCTTTTCTACTCTCATTGTTGCTCTACCTGCTTTCAACAGTTTATCTGTTTTTCTGTGGGAAAGCAAGGCTTTTTTCTGAGTAGGAGGATGAGATCCCCACTAGTACCCAGTTTTCAACCTCATCTTCTGGGCTAGAGTCTAATATGTTTTTTTCCTTCCATGAAGATGTGTTGGGCCCATTGAACCCCTCTAATGAATTTTTAATTTCCAGCTTGATCAACAATTTCATACTTTGCATAAGGGAAGGAGATTCCCTCATTCAATCTTGGCATAATCTTTTACAATATGCAGATGACAATTTACTTTTATAGAATTCACATTCTGTATTAGGTTTTCTTTTGGTCTGTGCCTTCCCAGGCTTGTCCTATAAAACATATGAGTAAACATACAGGCATTAGGATAAGCTGTTGCATGGGAACCCCTGGACTCACTCCACCTGGCCCGGAAACTACCAAGGTCGGCGATGTTGCTTCTTCCATAGGCTCTCCTGGCTGGTTGCTGTAATCCATTTTGGAATATTCCTCCAGCTAGGATGATTTTGCCAAGAGGACATGAATTTATACTCCTCCTGCCGAAATTACACCACCTAGACCCTGGAAGTGATCTCTCCACTTCCTCCTTTCATAGAGGGCTGCAGGGAGTACCGCGCCATCCCAGGCCTTGTTCTCCCCCCCCCCGGACTGCCACCAGGTATATTCCCCCCCTGCGTCATTTCAGGCCATGCTCCCTCCCTCTGGAGATGCTACACTGGTTTTCTGCCTCCAGTGGAAACACTGTACCAAACCAGGCCGTTACCCCTTAAGTGACGTCCACCACCTCTACACCGAGCCCCTCCGAGCTCCCGCTTCTCGCGAATCTTCTGCTGGGACCAGATGCCCCAGTTAAGAGTTCTCTTTCCCACCTGGCAGACGCTGGGGAACTGTAGGTCTCTCTCTAGGACAGGAAACCAATGAAGCACATAGAGAGGCACCGTCTTTTAAAGCTGTAGGTTTCCTGCTCTTGGGAGCAGATCTCTCTCTCTCCTTGGGAGCAGCTCTCTCTCTCTACTTGGGAGCAGATCTCTCTCTCCTTGTTGCTGTGGTTGGGAAGGGAAAATAACATTTACAGAGAGACAACAACCCTTTTAAAAGGGAATTTTACAGGTTCCCCATGTCTTTATCCCACTCTTTATACCGCTTCCACAAAGCATATTTTTTTGTGTTTTATGTTTAATTAATGTCCACAAAATAATTTATTCAATTTGGTCAGAGATATGCAAAACAGAAACTAATTAAGGGGACGTTTCCTTCTACTGGGCTAATTGTTTTACAAATCAAGTTATGTTACTGTGGGCCTGAGTTACAATTTTCAAGAGAAGGCCCACCGCCAGCTGTTTGTATATCTCGAGCATGCGTGCGACTATCATTCTCTCGGGCATATGTGTATATATACAAATATAAAAAGTGGTGCTGTAAAACAGATATCCTTACATTGCTCTCCTGATTGGTGTGGACTTTGGCTCCTCCATAGACAGCAGATTTCATCATCACTGTGCCCTCCTTGGGCATGTGCAGTGCGCAGATGAAGTCTGGGGACAGTACTCCCTCCTGGCTCCATTTTGCCATGCTAGAGAGGATGGCAATCGCAAGTGGGGCGAGATTTGCAAAGAGCCGGCGGCGATGCACAAAGGCCCAATATCATTAGTAGGATTAGATTGGGGGAGAACAACCCCCTTGGCTATTAGCCCACTGATTTGCATATCCTTGGCTAAACTAAATAAATGATTTTAAAGAGGTGAATTTAAACAGAAAATAAAAGAGAGGGGCTTACTGGAATTATATAAAAAATGGAAGAAAGACATGGGGCGCATATGATTTCACACGCGCTACTGTTGACCATTTGCCATTGAGTATACATTGCTCATAATTACTTTACTAAAAGCCATTCATGGGAAACAACTAAATCTGGTCTGAAAATCTGAAACTAAAAGCAAAAAAAAAAATTTAAAATTAAGAAATTTCCGTTGAATGGTTACCTTCTCCTCTTTACTGATGCTGCTTTGCCGCGCAATTCTTTCCATTCTGGCTATATAGACTGCACAGTCTTTTCTGATTTCCTTTAATTCCTCTAAGGAGAAGGTAACCGATATGCGAGGCACAGGAATATCAGACCAGCAAATGTAATGCTGAAAGAAAAAGCATAATGATCAAATGCTTCACTTTTTATTTACCTACATCATAAATAAAAAGCCAGCTAATAATGTAGGCATTGGTACCCACCTTGGGGCAGCACACTTTCAATAAATTTATAGTTTTCCCACACATGTATATTTCATTAGCTAGATGCTTCAAAAAGACTGGAACACAATCTTCTACATCTTTTGAGACCAAAACATATCCATGGGTCCAATAACGTTTGTCTAAAAGAAATGAAAAAAAAAAATAAAAATAACGAGGAGGAAAAAAAACGGACCAGAAATTAGAACGATAAAAGCAATTACCAGTGGATACAGAATACGATACCTCTAAACCCGAGGAAGTCTTCATTCACCTGGATCATAAATTCTTTACAAGCATCTCTTAAGACACCAGTGTAGACCCAATCATAGACGAATCTGAAAATGGCCACACATTTCTATTTTACCGCACCTTATACATACAAGATAGCAACTTTAATGAAGAGGATAAATGTAGAACACTGACACAAGTACAGTTATGTGTACACAAACAGTTTATTGCAATATTTCACTGGCACTGTCTTCTGCAGTTACCAATTCTGCTCCGGTGTAACATCACCACATTTGTAACTTGCTGAATCGCACAGTGTCTACTGTGTGGATTGGAGGTCACTTTTTAAATGTTTAAGTGCAAGTCTATGCGACTCAGAACACGATTCTAGGCGTGCTAATATAGCCTGAAGCATTTTGGTACTTGTCACACATCGCGTACATCTGAGATGTCATTGCAAATGCAAAGGAAGCTGCCAGAAGCAGATCTTGACGATTTACCCAAGTGCATTCAGTGTGCATTAGTAATCTCATTTATTGAGTGTACTTCTGCATATGGTGCTCATACTCGATACTGAGTAGATTGAGGTAATTTGAAAATTTAGTTTCCATTTTTTTGTCATTTACATATAATTAATATGTCTAATTCATCCTATGATTTCCAACATTTCAAGACTTTTCGTTTTCAATACTGCAATGCCAATATTGAGGAGTGTATAGATGCAATTATATGACCAATGTAAATGTCATTGGCTAGGAAGAATGACAAACAAAAAGGAATTATGTGAAAATGGACAAGAAAAAATATAAATTACATAGGATGGAATTACTAACATTTTTTACTCTAGATTTTGGCTTCCATATATCAGAGTTGCACAAAAGTTTTGTGACTTTCGCCATTTTTACATTGGTCCTGCCCCTATTCTTGAAAGTGAGCGGGACTTAAAGGGGCTGTCAGGTCTTGAAGTACAAGTCTGCAGGCACTCTATGTGACTGCAAACTTGTGAATCCTCACACAGTGTGACCGAAACACCAAGGTTACTTACCGGTAGCCGGTTTTTCCGGAGCCCATGACGGCACACATGAGAGAGGGGATCCGCCCAGTCAGGACAGGAACCCTACTGAAGATAAAAGGGAGGTACCTCTCCCTCGCTTCAGTTGGTTTACAGAGCATGAGAGGCCCCCCGGGTTAGTACACATGGTAAAACTATCACCACATTATATCTAACTAAAGAAACACCCAAACTATAGTGCACACCAAAGGAGTGAAAAGGGGGGGGAATATACAGGTGCCGTCATGGGCTCCGGAAAAACCGGCTACCGGTAAGTAACCTTGGTGTTTTCCCGTCTCCCATGACGGCACACATGAGAGACTTTTGTAGAATAAGACACCTTAGGGAGGGACCACCGCTTGCAGCACCCTTCTACCAAAGGTTAGGTCAGTAGAGGAAGACAGATCAAAGCTGAGACTTGGACTTTGAGTGTGTTAGTGGCTAACCCTAGTTGCAGCCCCGACTGTAAGAACTCTAGGATAGGTCCCACTGGAGCAACATCCCCTAAAGGTTCCCCCAGGAAGTCTAGGAACTTTTTCCACGTTCTACCGTAGATTTGGGATGTTATTGGTTTCCTAGGATACCTTTTTTGAGGATCTGGCTACAGCCCCATCAATTTTTGGGACTTTTTCCCAGGTTTCTGAGTCCTTCTGGTCAAAGGGGTACCTCCTCTTTGATGTGGAAGGTAAGCCCCCTGACCGCTCTGTCTTTTTCCATTCCCTGTCAATTAGCGCTTTTATTTTATCATTTACAGGGAAGGTACGCTTTCGCCTTTCCTCCAGTCCTCCAAACATTACATCCTCTAATGATTTGGGAGTTTTTTCTTCTTTAAGGCCCATTGTAGCTCTAATGGCCTTGACCAGTTTTTCTACGTCCTCCGTTGGAAAACATGGACGGCCGCCTATATCGCTGTCCGAGGAGGATTCTGAGGACTGCGTGGAGGAAGAGGAGGTGGAGGGGGACAAAGATCTATCCCGCCCCTTCTGCTTTGGCGAGGCCTCTGAATCGGAGCTCCTTTTACGGTTTCTTTTCTTTTTAAGGGCCGCCTTTAGGGAACCTTTCACCTCCTGATGTATTAACTCCTTCAGACTAGTCACCAAATCAGGGGTCTCCTCCTGTATAGTCCTGTTAATACAGTCAGCGCAGAGATCTTTCTGCCACTGATCTGCCAGCGGGTTTTTACATAGGGCGCATTCTCTATTTTTGGTTTTGCTGCTGGCCTTCCTCGCCCCCTAGTGATCAAACAGAAAAAATGGAACCCCATTACCATAAGGGTGACATTCACGTAGATCACTCACCACCGCTGTCAATCAGGGGTACCGATCTCGGAGGCTCCTCAGATGCACTCGTGACGTTTCTCCTGGACGTCCCAGAGTCATGCCGATTGCGCTTATGACTGCCGCTCCCACCACTTGAGCCTTCTGGTATGTTGGCGGCTCGGCCTGGCATCTGGCGAGAGGTCTTGCTGCTGACGCTGCTGCTGTTGCTGCTGCTGACGCTGCTGCTGACGCTGCTCGTCTTGCCCCACTTCCATTGTGAAGCCTTGGGCATGAGTGCGTCTTCTGTGGTCATCCCCCTGATTCACTGCACTCTCCGCCTCCTCCGGTTACCCCCACAGCCCCTCCCCCCCCTGCCATACCGCCGGGATCTCTCTCCACCGATCGGCGTTCTTCACCATGGGCGCCGCCATCTTGGATTGTCGGCGCCGCCTCCGACGTCACACGGGCACGCCCCTTCCCCAGCGTGCCCTGCGCGTGACGTCAGAGGAGCGCGACCCGGAAGCGGCCGCTCCCTCAGCGCTCGGGATCACCGGCAGAGGGGGAGAGGGCAGCGCGGCAGCCACGGCAGAGCCCCAGGACCCCCGCCGTGCTGTTCCTGCGCCCGCTCGGACGCTGAGCCCCGGAGGACCCGCGGACGGCGCTTCCTCCATCCCGACGCCCAGCGCTCAGGAGCCCAGCCTGATCTTCTATGCCGGCACGGGAGAGGGGCAGGTAAGTGTGACCTGCTGTCTTCAGCACGGGTCCCTGTCAGGACAGGAAACCCAACTGAAGCGAGGGAGAGGTACCGCCCTTTTATCTTCAGTAGGGTTCCTGTCCTGACTGGGCGGATCCCCTCTCTCATGTGTGCCGTCATGGGAGACGGGAAAAGTATGATTTGCCAACTAGATGAGCACAGCTTCACCGAATGCAAGTGTATTTAGCAAGGTCAAATACAGTCTAGTCGGAATGTGGCCGGAAGTATGCAAATTGCTCCCGGCGCCGCCATCAGAGAAAATCCTCACAGCACAAAAGATTCTCTCAAGGACAACCCCTTTAACAGAAGAGAAGAGGTAAAGCACAGCCAATATATTTGCTATAATCTCAGAGAGTAGTATACATTATAGCAGAAATATACACCAGCTCATAGCTTTCGTAGTTTTCTGATTCTAACACAGATAGTTTGAAATATAATCCGAATCAATAAAAAAAAAAAAGAATAAATTCTTAAAGGAGCACTGCCATCAAAATTTGTATGCTCTTAATATAGTGTAATCATCATATCATACAGCACTGTGTACTTACAATGGTTCATTTGGCCCTTTACCCACCTAATTCTTGTCTTTTCCATTAGGTCTATGACGTCACATGATTAAAAACTGACCGGCTGAAACCTTCTAAGCGCTATATAGAATCAGGAGGTCAATTTTCCCTGTAAGAGTCACTGCAAAAGTCCCTGACGGGAAGGAGGAGAGCAGCTGGATCAGGAGTTGCAGAGGTGGATGATAAATGCAGGAACAAGAGACCGTATCAAAACCAGAGTAAGGCTAGTTTCACACTAGCGTTCTTGGGCGCAGCGCAGGGCTGCCGCTAAGCCCCGCGCCCCCTCCGGTCAGTTCCTCCTCTGATCGCATGAGGCTGCATGCGATCAGTGTATCCTTTATTTAGCGTTGGATACGCTGATCGTGCGCTGACCATGCACTGGTCTGATTTTGCTGGCACTGCGCCCTTTTGGCGCTGGGCCAGAGCACAGAAATGCAACACAGTGCGTTTTTGTGCGCTGCGCGAAGCGCCAAAAGGGCGCAGCGCCAGCAAAATCAGACCAGCGCACGATCAGAGTATCCAACGCTAAATATAGGATACGCTGATCGCATGTAGCCTCATGCGATCAGAGGAGGAACTGACAGGAGGGGGCGCGGCCAGGGCCGGGACTTAGCGGCGGCCTGCGCTGCGCCCAAGAACGCTAGTGTGAAACTAGCCTAAGAGAGAAATGTGGATATTATCCGCGCTGCTGAATGAGGCATTGATCACATGTATGCAGAACACAATGAACTATATTCACATTTCTGTCTTACTCTGGTTTACATAAAGCAAAGAAAAGACAAATTAGCTAGGAAAAAGAGGAAAAACTAGCAATTGTAAGTACACAATACATATATAGTAACTGCTATATAATATGATGACTGCAATATATTAAAGCAAACCTGTCAACAAGATTTTGCTAACTAAACTACAGGCATTGTCAGATTGGAGCTATAACACTGATTAAAATTATACCTGGGTTGAAGAAATTAGTCTTGTGGTTCTTGTTTAATCTGTGTTTGTAGTTTTCAGTTAATGAGATGCTCGTTGCTCCAGGGCGGCCTGTGGGAGGGTCTTTTTTTGGTGTTCTGGCCTCATTGTCATCGTTCTGGGTTTAAATGACAGGTCACTGAACCCTATTTTAAATACTGCACCTGCGCATTTAATATTCTGGTCTTCAAAAAAACTAATGAAAAATGTTGCTTCAACAAACTGGTGCAGACAGTGGCGTATGCTCAGTAGCATCTATCAGCAAGCGATGCGCTCAATCTGTGCATGCACCACCCACTGTGTTTCGAGAACCAATGCAGGAGCGACATTTTGCTGAAGCAGCATTTTTTTTTTTTTGAAGACCGGCATATTATATGTGCAGGGGCAGTATTTAGATTAGGAGGCAGGTCACTGAAGGTTCAGTGACCTGTCATTTAAACCCAGGATGATGATGATGTTGAGGCCAGAGCACCAAAAAAAATGCCCGCCCACGAGCATCTCATTAACTCAAAACAGAAAACATAGATTAAACAAGAACTACAAGACAGATTTTTACAATTCAGCACCCTACTTTCAATGAGAGGACTTTGGACCCTCAACACCAGACCTCACCAGAAAATGACATATGCTGAGGACGCCTCGATCCACCAGAGTTCACCTCTGCCGTCACCTGATCCTCACGTTTACAGCGAACGCAGCCCGATGGTGATGACAATAACGTAGGCTCTGGAGGCGCCACAAATCTCCAGAGCGCCGACATGTGGAAGGAGTTGTGTATGTGCATTACTGGGGGTAACTCCAGCTGAAAAGTCCCCAGGCCAAGAATGGCTAACACCCGATACGGCCCAATCACCCTAGAACCCCAGGTCCCAGAAGCACAATTCCACCTGATGTTTTTGGGGAATACCCACACGTACTCGTTCAAACACAGGTCCGGACTTGAACGTTTATTTCCACACACACGTTTGCCACAAGATGGTGAACTCTTTAAGGAACCAACAACATAGGCGACCCTCCTGTGTCACCAAACTCATACCTCCACTGTGCACAAGAGGACTCCAACAATTCAGGGTTAACTTGTGGTAAGGGATGACTCTTGCCCCTACTCCCTGGCAGCAGAGAGAAGGGGTAGGTTGTAGAAGGACAGCAGAGATCGTACCTCCCGGGCAGCAGTCCCTACATGACTGGTCCCAGCTGACTATTTCGCTGGACTGCCAATCTATGACCGAGTTGTGTCTTTTCAACCAAGGGAGGCCTAAAAGGATGGGAGTTGGCATTCCCTCCAAGACATAGCATGACACGGACTCTTCATGACGAATTTCTATATGCAGGTGTATATCATCTACGACTTGGGTCGCTCTTCCCTGGCTGAGTGGGACAGAGTCAATGGCCTGAACGCTTAGGGGTTTCACCAGTGTCCTACTCATCAGGCCATGGGTCTGGACAAAGTGAGAATCCACTAAACTGACTCCAGCTCCACTATCCACCAGCACCGGTATATTCTCAGTTACCCCACCAACCAACACTTCCGCGGGTAAGGAACACTGAAGCAAAAATGGAAGAAATATACACACCCTGGTCGCCTCCCTCCACACGACCAGGGGGATGCGGCTTCTGAGATGGCGTAGGTAGCTTGGCGCGATCTGGGCAGACATTGATGAAATGACCAGTGTGCCCACAGTAGAAACATACCCCCATACCACGGCAAACCGCAGGCAACCCCGTTTGATATGCAACTCCTCCCACCTGCATGAGTTCGTCCGTCTGCACCGGTGTACCCTCATCTCTAGAAAGGACAATAGGTGGCAGATTTGGTGTAAGCCTCTCTCTGAGACATCTATCCAACTGGATAGCAAGGGACATGGTGGCTACCAACGACCTAGGGGCAGCGTACTGCACCAGAGTATCGTGCAGGCTAGGTGACAGACCCTGACAAAAATAGCTCCTAAGGGCAGGGTCGTTCCACTGCGTGTCAGTGGCCCACCTCCAGAACTCTGAGCAGTACTCCTCAGCCGGCCGGCCCCCCTGCTTGATTTTATGAAGACGAGATTCCGCCAGGGAGACACCATCAGGATCCCCATATACCAGTACCAATGCCGCAAAAAACTCATCTACCAACCGTAAAGATGGTGAACCGGTCACCGGGGAGAAGGCCCAGAATTGGGGATGTCCCTTGAGAAGGGAGACTATAATCCCCACATGATGTTCCTCACTCCCTGAAGAACGAGGGTGACGCCTGAAATACAGCTTGCAGGCTTCTTTAAATACTACAAACTTATCTCTCCCTCCAGAGAAATGGTCAGGGAGATATTTTGAGTTTTGGTTAAGCCTGCAACTGAGCCAAGGACCAGGTCACCGTCAACTGCTGAAGCTGCTGCATCACCTGACCCCGCAGCTCCTTAAGCTCATTAGTGAGGGTCTGGATCAGTTGGGCAAAGGCCTGCATTTGAGAAATGGCTCACCAGAAAAAATGTGACGGTTGGTGACAATGTCACAAAGTGACACGACCCAACGGGTGGTCAGTCAAAGGACGGCACAACACACTCACAATGGGATGGAATAGGGGAGAGGAAGTCCCTACCGATATGGAATGAGGGACGGTCACCAGCTGCTCTCAAACTTGAGCCTGTTCCTGCATTCACCTAACACCCTAAGTAGTCACTTATTACTGCCCTGGCCCGCAAGGAGCACTAGCCTCACCCCTGCAGAATAATACACACAGGGGGAAGTGACACTGAAGAATAATACACACAGGAGGAAAGGACAAACACCAAAGGGACAAGATATCCAAAACACCAAACTTAGCTTATGTACACCTCTGCAAAGCTCCACACCGCAGACAACAGCAACTGGACTCCAAATACCAGACGTGGTTGACACCAGAGAGCTGCTCCTACTAGGCTGGTCTCCAGAAAGGAACTGTATCATCAACAGTCAGCTGATGCATCAGGTGACCCTTCAAAGGATGGTGGCAGTGATCACCGCCAAAATCAGCTGACCCAGCAGCAATGCAACTACACCAGATTGCCAGCAGGGGAAAAACTAACATAACCCCCAATGGTCCAAAGGAAAAATAGGGATTTTTGTGTACTCACCGTAAAATCCCTTTCTCTGAGCCAATCATTGGGGGACACAGAGACAGTGGGTGTTATGCTGCTGGCCACTAGGAGGACACTAAGTAAACCAGAAAAAAGTTAGCTCCTCCCCTACAGTATACAACCTCTCGCTGGCTGAGATTTCTTCAGTTCGGTGAAAAAAGCAGGAGCATAAATAGTCAATAATAACCATAACTAAGTCAAAGCCTAAGAATGCTACAGTGAGCCAATAGGCTAAACAGGGTGGGTGCTGTGTCCCCCAATGATTGGCTCGGAGAAAAGGATTTTACGGTGAGTACACAAAAATCCCTATTTCTCCTACGCCTCATTGGGGGACACAGAGACAGTTGGACGTCCTAAAGCAGTCCCTGGGTGGGGAGCATACATCTGCTAATACCCCATGTACCACTGAGTCAACAGTGAGGTACTGCCAATTGCAGGCTGCATCCGCAGAGGCCTGAGAATGAATTAGGCAATGTTTGTAAAGGTATGCAGGCTGGATCAAGTCGCAGCCTTGCGGACAGGCCTGAGAATGAAATTAGTAATATTTTGTAAAAAGTATTCAGACTGGACAAAGTCGAAGCTTTGCAGACCCGTTCTGCCGAGGCCTGGTGCCGAATGGCCGAAGAGGCGCCCACTGACCAGGTAGAGTGCGCCTTAATCCCCAGTGGGACAGGCGCGTTCCTAATACCGTAGAACTACTGAATCGCAAGGGGAATCCACCTGGCTAGCGTTGTTTTGACAAGGCTAGACCCCTCCTATGCCCCTCTGGAAGCATGAACAGGGCATCTGACTTGTGGAAGGGAGCCGTCCGCAAGATGTACCGTCTCAGCACCCTAACCACATCCAGGGTGTTGAGGGCCTTCTCAATGCGATGGACAGGCGCTGGACCAAAGGAAAGGCAAAACAATTTCCTCGTTGAGATGGAAAGAGGAGACGAAATTGGGCAGGATGGACGGGGACGTCCTGAGAACTACCTTTTCCTGATAAAAAAAATTCAGGAACAGAGAACGGCAGGACAGAGCTGCCAATTCCAAAACTCGTCTGATTGACGTAATTGCCACTAGAAAAACCACCTTCCAAGATAGGACGGACAGTGACACGTCCTGCGGCGGTTCGAAAGGAGCCTCTTGTAAGGCCCCGAGAACCAGGTTAAGGTCCCATGATTCCAATGGCCTTCTATAAGGAGGCGCCACATGGGAAACTCTCTGAATGAATGTCTTGACCTGAAGTTGGTGGCAATTTTGCGTCGGAAAAGCACTGACAAGGGCGAAATTTGGCCCTTGAGCGAGCTAAGCACGAGGCCTGATTTTAAACCAGAGCGAAGGAATTCCAATATGGCCGGAATAGAAAAAACACCAGAGGTGATCGACCATGATCCTTCCACCACGAAAAGAAGGTTGCCCAGGTGCGGTGATAGATGCACATGGACACAGGCGCCATGGCAGAACTAGGGCGTCCACTCCGATGGCACATGGATCACGTGATCGGGCAATGAACCGAGGAACCATTTTGTTTAGTCTTGAGGCCATGAGATCCACATCCGGAGTCCCCCAACAATGACAAATCTGTTGAAAGACTTCCGGATGAAGAGACCACTTCCCCGAGGCAATGCCTTGGCGACAGAAAATATGCCGTCCAATTTTCTACGCTCGGCCCAGTGGAGGATGTGACTCGTTTCGTGCACGGCCATCCTGCTCCGGGTACCTCCCTGGCGGTTGATATATGCTACAGCCGTGGCGTTGTCGGATTGGATCCTGATGAGACCTGCGAAGAGACGGTGGAAACTCCGTAGAGCTAATCTGATCGCTTGCATCTCCAAAATGTTGATGGGGAGGCTGACTCTCGGTTTGACCAATGACCCTGTGCCGTGTGGCGACGAAAGACCGCTCCCCAGCCGAGGAGACTTGTGTCGGTGGTTACTACCAACCATCTTACTGGGAGAAAAGACCTCCCTTGATTCAGGGAGGACCTCAGTGTCCACCACCTGAGGGACTGCCTGACCCGCAGGGACAGAGGGATCCAACGTTCCAGGGAGAACGGGTACTTGTCCTAAGCTAACAGCAATGCGTGTTGTAAGGGACAGAGGCAGAACTGTGCAAATGGAACTGCTTCCATCGCTGACACCAACTTTCCTAGAACTCTCATGCCGAAACGAATGGAGTGAGAAAACAGTCTCACTGCCTGTTGTAAGGCTTGGGTCTCTCCTGGAGGGAGAATGACCAACCCGCGGGAAGTGTCCAAGATCATCCCTAAAAGGGAAATCTGCTGAGTCGGTTTTGGGAAAGACTTTTCAAAGTTTACCTTCCACCCCAGGCGAGAAAGTGTATTTACTGTTATCCATGGATTCCTCGCAGGCTGGAAGGGACGGACCCTTGATGAGCAGGTCATCCGGATACGGTAACACCACCACTCCTCGAGAGTGGAGACTGGCCATGACAGCCGCCATGACCTTGGTAAAGACACTGGGGGCGGTGGCGAGTCCGAAGGGCAAGACAACGAACTGGCAGTGTTCCTTGTGAATTGCACAACGCAGGAACTGCTGGAAGGACGAGCAGATCGGAATGTGAAGGTAAGCGTCCTTGATGTCGATGGATGCTAGGAACTCTCCTTTTTCCATGAAAGCGACAACTGATCGGAGAAATTCCAATCGCCGTACCCTGACAAACTGATTTAACAGTTTGAGATCCAGAATGGGTCACATCGTCCAGTCCTTTTTTAGAAACACAAAAAGGTTTGAATATAATCCTCTGAACCTTTTGTGATGAGGGACCGGAATGATGACTCCGACCCTTAACAGAGCCTGAACAGCCCGAAGGAAGGCTCTTTGTCTTTCTCTTGGGGGGAGAGGAAAGGAAAAACAGAGTTGGAGGGGGAGAAGAAAATTCTATCTTGTATCCGGAGGACACCAGCTCCCTGACCCACTTGTCATCATTGGGTAGGTCTATGAGATCTGGTTCCCCTAGATCCAGAAGCCCTAGGCCTGGGTTTCCAAGAGCGGTTAGGTCTGTATGAGACCTAGGAGCCTCTGTCTCCGCGTGGGGACCGACCTGATCCGGAAGAGAAGGTAGAAGAGGACCAACCGGAATTGTTGCGAGAAGATCGAAAACTCGTCGGCTGTTGATTGCAAAACGGCCAAACAGCCCCTATTGTTGAGGAAGGAATTTACTTTTTCCCCTGGTAGTATCAGAAATAGTTGGTCCAGTTTCTCTCCAAAACAACAACCCGTTTGAAAGGGGAGAGAAGACAACGATCTTTTAGGTGTGGCATCCGCCCGCCCGCCAGCCGCGGAGCCATAGGGCTCTTCTAATGGAGATCGCATTAGCGGCAGTTTGAGCCGCGCAATTGGCGGCATCAAAAGAAGCGTCTACTACAAAGTCAGCTGCGTGAACTATCTGCCTGGCGACAGTGGTTGCCTCTGGAGGAAGATTGGTGCTTTGGAAGGAAGTAATCACAACTTCTGCCCAAGCGGCCATTGCCTTAGTGACCCAAAATGCCGCGAAAGATGGAAAAAACTCTGCTCCTGAAGCTTCAAAAACTGAAAGGGCAAGGTAGACAATTTGACAAAACGGAGGGATTTCTGACTGAGGAACCCTCAGAAACAGATAGGAGCGTTTTAGAAGAAAGATGTGAAACAGGAGGGTCCACCAGAGGGGACTGTAACCAATCGTACATTAGGTCTGGATGAAAAGGATATTTAGCCTGAGTAGACTTTTGCCCTGTGAACCGCTCATGTGGCCGATCCCTATGTTTCAGGATGGCTGGTAAATAATGTGCGCACCCGCTAGGGTTTTCTTAAATGAGCTGGGGTGTGCTGGAGCGGGAATATTTTCCTCATCCAACCTCAGAATCCTGTTGACTGATTCTATAAGAGAATCAAGCGACTCTTGATCAGTTGGGGGATTCTGAGGGACTGACGTGTGAGATTCGAATTCAGAGGCGTGCTTGCTGTGAACCTCAGGAGAGGGCGAGCGAGAGACAGGATTCGCCGATGCTGAGGCGCTGACCATCCCTTGGAGGAGTATGGCCCCTGCTGGGGGACGGTTCCTGGCTAACGCCAGAGCCCTCCTCGGGAGGAAAGGACGCTGTCTGCCTGGGTCAGAGACTCCACCGACCGTGACAGGGACACAGCCCACTCAGGGTTACTAAACGCAGGAGGCCCGTCAGCAGCGGCGGGGAGGGACATTGAAGCGCAGGTCAGGGCGCAGTCCGTGTATAACGGATTAGTCTGTGCACTGGGTAAGGCAGACTTGCAGGTGGTACACACAGTAAAAAACGCAGTGTGCTTTTTAACAGCCCGTTTAGCCTCCTTAGATTGAGGCATAGCGCTCCTGAAAGGGTTAACGGCAGAGTCTGTCTGCAGCTGCAGGGAATGTGCCGTGAAGGGGTTAAGCTTTAATCTGAGGGCAGATGCAGCTTACCCAGTCCTGTGCTGGGTTCCCCCCCCAGGAAAGTGTATGGGGAGGTATACTCCGCGTGCTTGCCTGTTGTTGGTTCGGGGGAGAGCGGGTCGTAGAAAGGAACCGTCGCCCCCTTCACTCCGTTAATTAAAAAATAAAAATTTACAGAAAATTCAAAAATAAAATAAAAACAGTGGGGTCTGAAACCAGGCCCAAGTGCCTCCTACAGACACTAAGCAAAGAACTAGAGAAATCTCAGCCAGCGAGAGGGTGTATACTGCAGGGGGGGAGCTAACTTTTTTTCTGGTTTACTTAGTGTCCTCCTAGTGGCCAGCAGCATAACACCCACTGTCTCTGTGTCCCCCAATGAGGCGTAGGAGAAAAAGGTTTTAACTGAGAGGAACCAGAGCTGACACAAATCCAAAAATGAATCACGACAATTTTAATCAGTGTAACAATATCTGTAGTTTACTTAGCAAAATCCTATTGACAGGTTCACTTTTATAAGATAAAAACTTTGATGGGAGTGCTTCTTTAATGAACTGGAGTATCTTCAAGTCAGGAAATGTAGCATGAGCACTGTAACGTAAGTAACCCCAATGTAATGTGCAACATCTCTCTACAGGTCCAGCAGAAATTATGGACACGGAAGCCTAGAATCAATGACTTCGTAATATTGAAAAGCTCTTTACCTTGTGTATGGTTCACAACTGGATTTTAAGAGCGATAACAAGACAGGATAATTTTCATTGCTGCTGTTTTCAAGAGCTTCTTTGTAAAGGTAGGATAGCAATTTAACACCCTAAAAAATAAAAAAACATATGCAATATTTACCATATGTAAAACTAAACCAAGTGCCATGAAAAGGTCTCAAAATCACAATCTGTATTAATATAAAAGACATATAAAAGAGGATTTTCAGTGATCACCATATAATCTCTTTCCTAGAGCCTTCATTGGGGGACACAGGAGACCATGGGGTGTATGCTGCTGCCACTATGAGGCTGACATTAGGTAAAAAAATTAGTTCCTCCTCAGCAAGGTACAACCACCAACTAGCACGACGCTAATCAGTTAGTGAGAAATCAGTAGGAGAAGCAAAAAGAAACAACTAAAACAAGCCTAATATAGGCACAAGGCGAATACTGTGTCCCCCAATGAAGGCTCCGAGAAAGAGATTTTACAGCGAGTACCCCAAATCATCTTTTCTCTATTGCTTCATTAGGAGACACAGGAGATTTCCTAAAGCAGTTCCAAGGGTTTGAAAGAAGAACAGAAGAAATGCCCAGGACAGGTCTAAGCCAAGGCGACTGCCACAAGCAGAACCTTCCTACCTAAGCTCGTATCAGCCGAGGCATAGGAATGCTTTCTGCAAAAAGGTAGAGCGGATCCAATGGACGATTGTGGCCTAGGAGCCCAGAAGACCTCCGCAGTGACCCTCAGGAATCACAAACAAAGAGTTAGAGCATCTGAAAGATGCTGTTCTGGAAAGATAGAGACGTAGAGCTCTGACGAGATCCAACTTGTGAAGAGACTGCTTCTGAGGGCAAGTTGAAGAAGGAGAGAAAGAGGTCCTTGTTAAGGATAATCAGCAGGATAAGGCCACCGGCTCAGAGACTCGCCAGATGGAGAGGATCGCCACCAGGAAGGCAACCTTCCAGGAAAATCATTAGACAGAAACGTCTCGAATAGGCTCAAAGATGGGAACCTCAGCATTCAGTACTAGGTTGAGGTCCCAGAGGTCAACAGAAGATCGGGAGGAATGGAATGAGTGACTCCCTGAAAGATTTCTGACTTGAAAGGGCACAGACATGACCCTTTAGGGAGTTGAGACCTGATTGAAAGAAGGCCAGGAGGGAAGCGAGAGGGAAGAATATACTGACTGCCTGGTTGGCTTCGCACCAGCAAAAGAAGGCCTTCCAAAAGCGATGGTAGATGTTAGAGGAAAAGGACTTCCTTGTTTTGATCATGGTCTGGATAACCTGGTCAGAGAAGCCTACGTCTTTCAGGACTGCGGCTTCAACAGCCATGTGTTAAACTGAGAGACTGAATTCTGGTGGAAGAGGGGTACCTGTGAAAGGAGGTTAGAAAGATCTGGAAGATTACATGGGACGTCTGCAATGAGGTTGACCACTTCTGCATACCAAGCTCTTCTGGGTCAGTCAGGAGCTATGAGGATGACTGGTATTCTCTCCACCTTGATGTTCTTGAGGAACCGGGTTAATCAGGGGTATAGGTGAAAAGAGATTTGGAAAGTGAAACTGCGACCACAGGAGAATCAGTGCATCTGAGCCAACCTCGATGGGGTCATGAAACCTGGACACGAAGCTAGTAACTTTTTTGTTCATCCTGGATACCATCAGGTTGACATGGGGTATGCCTCACCTTTGACAGGTCTGGCTGAAGACAGATGGTTCAGGGACCACTCGCCTGAGGTCAGAGGACCAGTTGTCCACTTCAGGAATGTGGACAGCCAATATCATGGGAACCCTCCATTCAGCTCATGCCAGGATTCAAGAGACTTTTGACACAACAGATCTGCTTTGAGTCCCGCCCTGGTGATTGATGTATGGGACAGCAGTGGCATTGTTGGACTGAATGTGCACTGGATGGCTCACTAAGAGGTCCTGCCAGTGCCGGAGAGCGAGATAGATGGCACTAAAGTTCCAAGATGTTGATTGGGAGTGAGAGACTCTCGAGCTCTCCAGCGGTCCTGGACCGTGAACTAATGAAACACTGCCCGCATTTGAGACGGCTGATGTCCGAAGTCACGATATGCGAGTGGAGCGGGAGGAAGAATCTCAGCGGCAAACGAGAGGAGGACGAGGGGAGAGAGAAGCCACTGTCTTACTTGCAGATTAAGAAGGATGTGGCGATCCAGGGAGATCTATTTGTCCCAGCGTGATAGAGTAACAAATTGAAGGGGGCGAGTGCGAAACTGTGCGAATGGAACAGCTTCCATAGTGGCTAACATCTTGTTCAGCATGCTCATGCAGATCCAAAGCAGGCAGGGCAATGGGTGTCAGAGACTGAGAATCACGAGAAGAACGGAGAAGGCCTTTTCTTCGTGGAGAAATACTCTTGAGGGCGCAGCATTAAAAAACGTACATAGAAAAATTAGGGCCAGAATCAAAAATGACTTTGCCCTATTGATGAGCCAGACCAGGCGAGACACTGTTGAGAGTCCGATGCAAACTCTTGCACCAATCCCAGTCGAGGATGACTAGAATTATCCTGGTGCAAAGGAAAACCATGATGGTTGCTATGACCTTCGTGAAGACCCTGGGGGCAGGAGCTAGACCGCATTGGAGGAGTCGAACTCGCTTGTTCAGAAGTTTAAATTTCAAGAAAGGGAGAATAGAACCATCCTTTTTTGGGACCATAAAAAGGTTTGAGTAGAAAACTCAAACGCGTTCCCTGAGAGGTAACAGGAACAATGACACCTGACTGAAGGAAGGAGGTAATTGCTTGCAAAAAAAAAAAAAAAATGGGACCCAGACAGGAATCCCTTGGAGGCCAAGACTCGAAAAAGCGATAGCGAAGGAGAGATGAAAATTCTATTTTGTAACAGATGGAGATGACTAGGGTTGATCGAACAGCTTCGGGTAAGTGCTTATCCGAATAGCTATAGTGCTTACCGAATAGCTGCATCGGGAACCTGGATCGCTTCCGATAATCAGCTGTTCGGTGCCGCAGCTGTGTGAAAGTTACAACAAACATTAGAGTCAGTAATGAGCGCTTAGGAAGCAACCCAGGGGCAGATTAGAATGTCAGGTCTCCACCTCAGCTCCAGCCGAAACCTCCGATGGAGGATAGGAGCAATGAGAAAATGGAAAACAGTCTTAGGAGCGCAGGAAAGAGACTCAGACGAGAGATGGGGTTAAACCACTACGCGTTTCGACGGAGGATCCATCTTCATCAACAAACAGACTCTCCATGCATGTGTTTTGACTGTCACACAGCCTTGACACCTGCAGCTGTGGCGCTGAACAGATGATTATCAGGAGCGATCCAGGTATCCAGGTTCCCGAGGCAGCTATTCGGTAAAAGCTATAGCTATTCGGATAAGCACTTCTCCGAAGCTATTCGATCAACCCTAGAGATGACCTCTCTGACCAAGGCATTATTGGCTAAGAGACACTTGATCAGAATCAACGTCCGAGTCTCCAACTCTGAGAGGAGGTTGAACCCCTGAGCTGTATAGAGCTCAGGTGAGGAGTGGGAGGCAAAAGCCATCCTTGAGGACAGGGAGGGTGAGGGAGACCAAGAGGAGGAAAAATGCGATGTGCCATGATGGAGGGAATAAAAGGTCCGTCCCGGGGAATGATCGGAGCCCCAGCGTTAGCTGCTGTGTTAAGAAGACACTCAATGACAGACAACGGTCTGAAAAACCTTTTTTAGGTCGGAAACAGATTTTGATCACTCTGGGTGAGGGGTGCACTCTCTTCTCAGGCAGTGGGGGGACTCCTGGGAGTTCTTTATCATGCTGTACCCACGCAAAAAAGACAGGGGGCTTGACCAAGGGTAAACCAGACCCTGGATTTGAAAACCCAGCAGGTGGGAAAACGTGGGAGTGGAGCTGCCACCATGACCTTGCCCTTGGGAACTGACTGCCTTGAGAACGATGATCTCCGCATGCTGACTTACTGGTGAGCCTGCTGCCAGCAGTCCGTTCCAAAGTAGTTGAGCTCAGATGGCCCTATATAGACGCTCCTGGCATTAGATAGTCTGGGGATGGAAGAAGTACCTGTCCAGTTGCGGTCCCGACTCCTCCTTCACATAATGGAAGACTGTCTTCAGGAGCCCATTCAGTGGGCTCCTGAAGACAGTGTCAGTCCCCCCCACTACCACTATCTCATTCTGGTGGACAATTGGGTTGGGGTTAGGTGGCAAGGGCGGTCCTCCAGGACGCCCTGAGACACTCTTGAGGTGTTAGGGAGTTATGGTCCTGCCATGTAGACACAAGAGGGTACTATGTGGATCAGACCACATTGTTTTTTCGGTTTCTATGTGGGAAACCAGAGTGAACTGTTGCACTCTGTTGCCTGTAGTCACAAACGGAATCTGAAAAAAAGGGAAATGAGTAATAAAAACACAATATGTCCTAAAGGTTGTAACGGTTCTGGAAGCAGACCGTGCCTGACTCCTACTGACATTAAGCTAAAACTGATTAGCTTCATGCCAGTTGGTGGGTGTACCCTGTTGAGCAGAAGCTAACTTTTTTTTCCTAGAGGCAGCAGCATATAGCCCATGGTCTCTTGTGCCCCCAATGAAGCAACAGAGAAAAATCAGTAACTAAAAGGGTTATTTCACTCACTGCAGGAAAGGAAGTGCTGCTCCCTCTAGAGGATCCTGGGCCCACTGATCCTATGCAGCAAAGTTCTGCTAAATACCTGGGAAAATATAAAACACACATAATTGGTTGACCAGATAACAAATAAAAAGTGTATATAAAATGTCCGAGACCACCGGAAATTCCTACGTTCATCTCCATTCCAAATCCATGGAAATATATACCCACAGAGGGAGGATTCTATTTGTCCCAAAGTAAACATCGTGAAAATGAAAAACCTTCTGCCAACCTGAAGAACTCTAACAGAGCATACACACAACACCATTTCATCGATTACACTAACTTTAAAATATAAAATAAAAAAGTGACCTATAGCCATGAGATTTCCATACAATGTGCCGTTCAGGAGCCTTTGCTTGATCACTCTCATTCCATGTTCCTGTCTATCCCCTCAAAATTTGTATTTGGTCATTACTCTGTATATTTTTTTTTTAAATTGAATGTTCCTGTACTTTTTTTTATTATATAAAACTTGTTAGTGAAACCAATATTGGGTTTAGACTACAGGCATCAACATATGTTATCAGTTTACTGTATTGTTGTAATCCGTCTGGTGCTGGTTCTGCTCTTTAACAAATAAAAAAAAGTAGTAAAAGGGATTCTGTAGAATATGTCTACCTTGTCAGTCTGATCTAATACTAGCGATTTCAGCGTGCTGAGGTAAGAAGAGGCAGCTCATACTGCTGTACGCCATGTCTTTCTGATCGAATACTAGATACCAGAGGTGCTGAAGTAAGAAGAGACTGCTCACACTGAAGTCCATCCGGTCTTTCAGGTCTAATACTGAAGATACCAGGGGTGCAGAGGTGAGGCCACTCACACTGATGTCCATCATGTCTTTCTGATCGAATACTGGAGATACTAGGGTACTGAGGTAAGAAGTGGCTGCTCACATTGATGACCACCCTGTCTTTCTGATCTAATACTGGAGATACCAGGGAAGCTGAACTAAGAATAAGCTCTTCATACTGCTGTCCACCCTGTTTTTCTGGTCTAATACTGGAGAAACCAAGGGTGTTGAGGTGATAAGAAGCCACTCACACTGCTGTCCACCCTGTGTTTATGATCCAATACCAGAGAACAAAGGTTGGCCAAGTAAGTAGAGCTTGCTTACACTGCTCTACACCCGTTTCTTCTGACCCAATACTGAAGATACCAGGGGTGACGAGATAAGAAGAGGCTGCTCGCATTGCCATCCCCCCTATGTTACTAATCTATTACTGGAGATGCCAGGGATGCTAAGGTAAGAAGCAGCTATTCACCCTGCTGTCCTCCATGTCTTTCATATCTAATACTGGAAATACTATGGGTGCTGAGGTACAAAGACGCTGCTCGCACTGCTGTTACCCATGTATTTATACTTAATACTTCTAATACCAGGGGTGTTGATGCAAAAAGGAAAAAAAAAAAAAAAAAAAAAAAAAGACTGTCCGTCCTTGTCTTTCTAATTGCTAAGTGGCTCCTGTGACCTGCAGATAGCTTGACAGTATGTGGTATAGGTTATCTCCAGGTAAGAGCAGCAGAGCTTCTTACTGCATAGGCTCACAGGCACTTACAAAGCGAGTATTCTAGGACAGGTATCTGACAAACGTAACAAAACGTCGGCCATTTCAATTTACTATAGTGATTATTTCCCTATTGTGCTATATTTTTCTCTATTCCTAAACCTCTGTGCTACAAGAACTCATGTGGTTGGAATATTTTTTATCAGTCCTGCTGTAGATTTATTAAACAGATCAATTATCACCTTAACTGGCGTCCAAGCTTTCTGAATAGGAAGCTGATGGTAAGAAGAGACAGCGTACTTGGGGTGGATAAAACACATGCCCGGTAATACTGCAAATATTTTCTAAGGCCACTTTTAAAAGCCTGTAAAATAATAGAAATATATAATTTCAATGCATACATAAAATAACAAAGATGGTAAAAGTATCTCAGAGTTGCTAAACTTTGCATCACTTGATGATTAAGCTAAAAAAAAAAAGAGTTCCAGCTATAGTAGCATATGCTACTATTAAATACTATTAAAGAATGCAGACACCGAAACGTACGTTGAGGTTTCTTTAGTTTTGGCACCACAGCCCTGCACAGATATTTTGCCTTATCTTGCTTTTAACCTGCTTTAATTTGTCTATGATTTTTTATGTAATGGACTAACTGCAAACAAATTTTGTGATGGGAAGCACTTAATTCGAGAAATGGGTAATTCAGATAATGCTATGTCTGCATCTACCTGTTTAGTGTATTTTTGTATGTAGGGTTGTGGTGTCACCTAGTGGTTTCCCACTTTTACTTGTTTTTTAATCAGTTTTTGTGATTTTTCTATCTAAAATAACATTTTGATATTATTGTTTACAACATTCATTCTCTATATGATCTATATTAAAGAGTAATGTAGAGGCTCTTGTGTATACCTGATTTAGTCTATGTGGCATGCCTGTGTCATCTGCCATGTTGGTTCCTTGTTCCCCTCTGATATGTTTCCACCTATTTATGACTACATTTTCCATGATGCCAGAGTCTTATATAGTTAGTGCCTCATTTAATAGCATTCTGTGATAGATCAAGGACATAAAACTACTGTCCCTTGATGAATACAGCACTCTCAGTGAATCGTACGTAATGTAAACAGACAGCAATGTCTTAGTGAATCCTATTTAATATATAATTAGCAGTTTTAATGTATGTAATGTATTCAGTGTGATGTACTGTACACAGCAGTCATTATATTATATGTAATGTACGCGCAGAGTCTCAGTGTCTCCTATGTGATGAATATTCAGAAGTTACAGTGAAACCTATATGTACATAGCAGTATCAGTGAATCCTATGTGATGCATATTCCACAGTCTCATCTAGGTGAAAATATATAACACACACAAATATAATATATATATATATATATTATATACACACATACACATATACATACACTGCTCAAAAAAACAAGGGGAATTCTTAAACAAAACTCCAAGTCAATCACACTTCTGTGAAGCAATTTCTTCTGCAATTAGCAAGACAATCCCAGTAAAGAAGTGGTTCTGCAGGTGGTGACTAGTGGCATAAGGCAGTGTCTACAGTACAGCCCACAGAAGTTGCTCAGTACACCAGGAGACGTGGAGGCGGCCGTAGGAGAACAACAACCCAGCAGCAGGACTTCTACCTCCTCCTTGTGCAAGGAGGAACAGGAGGAGCAGTGTCAGAGCCATGCAAAATGACCTCCAGCAAGCCACTAACATCCATGTTTCTGCTCAAACTGTCAGAAACAAACTGCATGAGAGTGGTATGAGGGATCGACCTCCCACAAGTGGGTGCTGAGCTTACTGCCCAACACCGGGCAGGGCAATTAGCATTTGCCAGAGAACACCAAGCTTGGCAGATTCGACATTGGCACCCTGTCCTCTCCACGGATGAGAGCAGGTTCACACTGAGCACATGACCGAGTCTGGAGACGCCATGGAGAAAGCTCTGGCACCTGCAACATCCTCCAGCATGAGCGGTTTGGCAGTGGGTCAGTAGTGGTGTGGGGAGACATTTCTTTGGAGGGCTGCAAAGCCGTCCATGTGATAGCCAGAGGTACCCTGACTGCCATTAGGTGCTGGGATGAGATCCTCAGACCCATTGTGAGACCATATGCAGGTACAATGGGCCCTGGGTTACTTCTGATGCATGACAATGCTAGGCCTTATGTGGCTGAAGGGTGCCAGCAGTTCCTGCATGATGAAGGCATTGATGCTATGAACTGGCCTGCCCATTCCCCAGACTCGAATCCAATCAAGCACATCTGGAATGTCATGTCTCATGTCTATTGCACCACAGACTGTCCAGTAGTTGGCGGATGCTTTAGTCCAGGTTTGGGAAGAGATCCCGCAGAAGAACATCCACCACCTCATCAGTAGCAAGCCCAGGCGTTGTAGGGAGGTCATACAGGCCACAAACACCACTTAGCATCTTTCCTTGACATGAGGCATTTCCACTGGAGTTGGATCAGCCTGTAATTTGATTGTCCACTTTGATTTTGAATATCATTCCAAATCCAGACCTCCATGCAGGGGTGAACCTAGCCTCTCTGCTGCCTGAGGCGAACAGCAAAATGACGCGCCCCCCCCCCCCCCCGCACACAAAGTTCATTTTTATATCTATATGTAAAACTGAGTACAATAGTGGACATTTTGATTTAGATAAATAGAAAAAAAAGGTGTCCAAACACAAGGATGTCAGCGCCATGACACGCACATACAAGTACAAAACAGAAGTATCCAGAACAAGGGTCATTAATGGCAATGGTAGGCCTGGCACAGGGCCGGACTGGGACAAAAATGCAGCTCTGCCACACAAATCCCACCAGCCCACAAACTATAACACTCATCAGCCCCGATCAGTGAATTTTTGCTATACTTTGTCGTCCCCTCATCACTCTCTTAAAGGAGTTACTTGAAGAGCCACATGTGAATGGCACCACAGTGCATATGATTGACCACAGCTCCATTTACATGGTGCTCTTCAAAGCTATGTTTCCCAGGATCATGGGGGTCCCAGCGGTCAGATCCACAACAAACAGAAAGTCATCCTCTATCCCCACATAATGCTCCATACAGTATTATGGGCCTCATATATTACTGCTTTCAGTATTATGGGCCCCATATAATGCTCCATACAGTATATTGGGCCCCATATAATGCTCCATACAGTATATTGGGCCCCATATATTACTTCATACAGCATAATGGGCCCCATATATTACTTCATACAGCACAGTGGGCCCCATATATTACTTCATACAGTATAATGGGCCCAATATATTACTTCATACAGTATAATGGGCCCCATATATTACTTCATATAGCATAATGGGCCCCATATATTACTTCATATAGCATAATGGGCCCCATATAATTCTTCTCACTATACCCCGCTGCTCTGGTCTCCTCAGTGTATTCTGATCCTCCGCACTGCTTGGCACAGGGACATCATTAACTTTACGCATATAATTGTCCACTTGGACTGATAGTAATAGTGATTTGTTTGTACCCTGTTGTCTGGGGCTGGCCCACTTTATGGGGGTGCTCAGGGCATATTATTATACACCAGTAAAAAGTATGAAAGGCTCAATGTGACCAGTGCCACCTAGTTTCCTACCCCTCTTATTCTACCGGTACTGTGGGCACACTGACTGGTACTGAGGAAAAGAAAGAAAGAACAGAGAGAGAGAGAAAAAAGAAAACAGAGAGAAAGAAAGAATGGAGAGAGAAAGAGGGGAAAGAAAGAACACAGAGAGAAATAAAGAAAGAAACGGAGAGAGAAAGAAAGAACAGAGAGAAAGAAAGAGGGGACAGAAAAAAAGAACAGAGAGGAAAAAAAGAAAGGGGGAAAGAAAGAACAGAGAGGGAGAGAGAAAGAAAGAGGGGAAAGAAAGAACAGAGAGAGAAAGAAAAAGAAAGAAAGAGGGGAAAGAAAGAACAGAGAGAGAAAGAAAGAATGAAAGAGAGGGGAAAGAAAAAACAACAGAGAGAGAAAGAAAGAAAGACAGAGAGAGAGAAGGAAAGAGGGGACAGAAAAAAAAAAAAAAAAAAAAAAAAAAAAAAAAAAGAACAGAGAGGGCAGAGGGGCAGACTCTCTCTCAAAATTGGGACTGTCCCGCTGGGAGGTATGGATGCTCCCCACCATACAACTTGTACACGTATGGCTCCGCACACCTCATACACACACGGTTCCGTGTTGTGAATTCACTTTCTGGCCTACCTCTGGTTGCTGGTGAAGGTAGTGGAGATGGTTGTATTGACAGAGGGGTCGCGAGTTCTCTTTCCGGGCTCCCTCTGGTGGTTACAGGAGGTAATGGAGCTGATCTAATTAACAGAGGCCTGCCACCTGATAATGAGGAGGACGATTGGACATTGGTGATTTTTTCCTGCCTCCTGAGGTCTTAGTTTCCAGCTCAGTCCCTGCATGCTCAAGCTAAGTGTTCTTATGCTATTGTTCACATTTGATTTGGTTTTGTCCATTTCAGTTTTGTGTGGTCAGCCAGCCCCGGCTGGGGCTGTGCTGAATTTCCATCCTTATGTTACTATTTGTGCCAGTTTGTTTTTGTCCCTTATTAGATTGGCCTCTCTTTGCTCTGTTTTCAGAATATACCAGAGTGCTGATATAGTGGGCGAAGTCTAGTGACTTCAGTATTTTTTCTATCAGACGTGTTGGGCATTTTTTGCAGGGTTTTTTGCATGATTGCAGACAGTGTCTTTCCTTTCCTGTCTAGTTAGTTTGGGCCCCATCGTTTGCTCAGCCTATTTTCCTACCTGCATTTGTGTTTTCATCTTGTCTCACCGACAATATATATTTGGGTGCTATCTATTCCTTTGGGGTCTGCTCTGGACAGTTTAGATTTCCCCTTTCTTGCTTTAGGCTTATTTAGTTCTCCGGCTGTGTCGAGGCGTCTACAATCATCGTAGGTACGCTCCACGGCTACTGCTAGTTGTGTGAATAGGATCAGGGGTCTGCAATCCGCTTAGTTACCAACCTCTCTGGTTTTCTGGGGCTTAGCTTGGTCTTTCCTCCTTGGTGACCCAATCATAACAGAATCACCAGCCTAAACCGCAGATTCTAGGGTACTCAAAAGCAGGAGAGAATTGTAAAAAAAAAAGTGTCAAGTATTTTTTTTTTTTTTTTATATATAGATATTTTTTCCTCTTTTTCTCTGGGGCCGGAGGAGGATTTTTTTCTTTAATGGAGATTAAGCAATTGTCTGATCATGTTGAGCTCGCTGCTGAAGTGCGGGAAATTTCCGCCTGTCTCGCTCAATCACCTGCTGGTGAACCAAAAATCCCTACTCCTGATGTGTTTTCTGGGGATCGGTTTAAATTTTTGAATTTTAGAATTGTAAACTATTTCTTGCCTTGAAGCCTAACTCATCGGGGAGCTCTGTGCAGCAGGTTAAAATTGTCATCTCCTTGCTGCGCAGCGGTCCCCAGGATTGGGCTTTTTCTCTGACACCTGGAAATCCTATTCTGACTAATCTGGTGCATTTTTTCCAAGCCTTGGGGTTGTTGTATGATGAACCTAATGCTATTGATCAAGCTGAGAAAACCCTATTGGCATTGAACCAGGGTCAGGATTCTGCAAAGTTATACTGTCAAAAATTCCGAAAGTGGGCGGTCCTTACTACATGGAATGACAGTGCCTTAGCAGCTCTCTTTCGGAAGGGTTTATCAGAAACCGTAAAAGATGTTATGGTGGGATTTCCTGTTCCCTCTGGTCTTGATGATTCTATGTCATTATCCATTCGGCGTCTACGTGAACGTAAAACTACACGAGAGGCGTTGCCGCCTTTTGAACAAACGTCTGAACCCATGCAATGTGATAGGTTTTTGTCTAGGGCGCAACGTCAGGAGTTTAGAAGGTGTAATAAGCTGTGTTTTTTTTGTGGAGACGCCTCTCATACTATTTCTGTCTACCCTAAACGAGAGAAACGTTTTGCACACACATTTGCTGTGGGCAGTGTACAACCTAAGTTCCTTTTGGCAATTACTCGGACCTGCTCCTTATCTACATTTTCCGCTAAAGGCCCAGTCACACATAGCGATCTCGCTAGCGAGATCGCTGCTGAGTCACAAGTTTTGTGACATAACAGCGCTCTCACCAGCGAGATCGCTGTGTGTGACAGCGATCAGCGACCGGCCCCCCTGCCGGTATCGCTGAAGGAAAGCCCTGTACTTTTTTTGGTCGCTGGTCTGCCGCTGGCCAGCACGCATCACTGCGTGACAGGCGGGAGACCAGCGATCAGCTGGTAACTAAGGTAAACGCAGGGTTTCTAAGCACTGCGCTGTGCTTAGAAACCCTCTGTGTACCTTAGTTACCAGCACGCTGATGCAGGGAGCTGGTAACTAAGGTACACATCGGGTTTCTAAGTGACGCACGTCCCTTAGAAACCTGATGTGTACCTTAGTTACCAGCTCCCTGCATCAGCGCGCTGGTAACTAAAGTACACAGCAACGCCGCGCGCTCGGCGTCGCTGTTCCTGATAGATGGTGAAGCTGTATGTTTGACAGCTCACCAGCGATCATGTAGCGACTCACCAGCTATCCTGACACGTTGATATCGTTGTGGGGATCGCTGGTGAGTCGCTATGTGTGACGGGGCCCTAAGGCTTTTGTGGATTCAGGAGCAGCTTTGAATCTGATGGATTTGGACTTTGCTAAACGTTGTGGTTTCCCATGATACCCCTGCGGACTCCTATCCCTTTGAGGGGTATTGATGCTACTCCATTGGTGGGGAATAAAATCCCAGTTTTGGACCCAGGTGATAATGCGGGTCGCCCCGGACCACTAAGAAAATTGTCAAATTTGGTGCTGCACAATTTGCATGATACTGTTGTTCTGGGTTTTCCCTGGTTGCAAACTCATAATCCTGTTTTGGATTGTAAATCTGTGTCTGTGGTGAGTTGGGGTTGTCAGTGTGTTCTTAGAGACACTCCTGTTTTCTCCACCTCTCCCCAGTCTCATGATATTCCTGATTATTTGGCTGATTTTTCTAATGTATTCAGTGAAAGTAAGTCTGTGTCTTTGCCTCCTCATAGGAGTTATGACTGTGCAATTGAGTTGATGCCAAGGTGTAAATTTCCCAAGGGTCGGCTTTTCAACTTATCGGTACCCGAACATGATGCTATGCGATCTTATATCAAGGAGTCGTTGGAGAAGAGTCATATTAGACCATCCTCTTCACCCTTAGGTGCTGTTTTGTTTTTTTTTGTGACCAAGAAAGATGGTTCATTAAGGCCTTGTATTGACTATCGTTCCCTTAACAAAATCACTGTTAAAAATATCAGTACCCGTTACCCCTGATTTCTGATTTATTTTCCAGAGTTAAAAGTGCCTGCTGGTTTACCAAGCTTGACCTCAGGGGGGGCATATAATCTTATTCGCATCAAGCACGGGGATGAATGGAAGACGGCGTTTAATAATCCGGAGGGACATTTTGAGTACCTGGTGATGCCTTTTGGGATCACTAATGCCCCTTCTGTCTTCCAATCTTTTAAGAACGATATTTTCCGGGACTTTGTGGATAAGTTTTTGATCATTTATCTGGATGATATTTTGATCTTTTCCAGTGATTGGGATTCTCATGTGGAACATGTGTAAAGTATAGCGTGGCACTACTACAAGGTGCACAAGTAGGTTACCCAGACCCAAGTGAATAATAAAGTAACTTGGCACTCAACTGAATGATCCTTTTTGAAAATAAGTTTTTATTGTGGCAGTCACAAAGGACGTTTCGGTCTACAATTGGCCTTCGTCAGTCTGCTGTAATTCATACAAAACAACATACAGAAGACAAAATAAAAATTATATCCTCAAATTGGTACCATAGAGTAACATATGTGTTTACAATTCATATATACAGACTTAAAAAATAGTGAAACACAATAACCTGTGGAGGCATACACAGAAAACCAGGTGGGGGGAGAAAGAAAAAATAGAAAATGGCGGCCTACCCGACTGCTGCAGATGATGAAGTTAAAAGTGGAGAATTATATAACTTCATCATCTGCAGCAGTCGGGTAGGCCGCCATTTTCTATTTTTTCTTTCTCCTCCCACCTGGTTTTCTGTGTATGCCTCCACAGGTTATTGTGTTTCACTATTTTTTAAGTCTGTATATATGAATTGTAAACACATATGTTACTCTATGGTACCAATTTGAGGATATAATTTTTATTTTGTCTTCTGTATGTTGTTTTGTATGAATTACAGTAGACTGACGAAGGCCAATTGTAGGCCGAAACGTCCTTTGTGACTGCCACAATAAAAACTTTCAAAAAGGATCATTCAGTTGAGTGCCAAGTTACTTTATTATTCTCATGTGGAACATGTCCGGACTGTGTTCTGGATTCATTTTTGGGATTTATTTTGTCTCCGTTGGCTATTGAAATGGACCCAGCCAAGGTACAGGCCATTTATGATTGGGTTCAGCCCACTTCATTGAAGGCTCTCCAGAAGTTTTTGGGTTTTGCTAATTTCTATCGTAAATTTATAGGTAATTTTTCTGGTATTGTCAAACCACTGACTGATCTGACCAAAAAGGGCACGGATGTGGTGAATTGGTCTCCAGAGGCAGTCTCGGCATTTCAGGAGCTTAAGCGGAGATTCGCTTCTGCTCCGGTTCTATGGCAACCTGATGTCTCACTTCCATTTCAGGTGGAGGTAGATGCTTCTGAGATTGCTGCAGGAGCTGTTTTGTCCAAAAAAGATCCGGTGACTTCTAAAATGAATCCCTGTGTCTTCTTTTCTCAAAAATTCTCCCCATCTGAACGTAATTATGATGTGGGGAATCGGGAATTGTTGGCCATGAAATGGGCATTTGAAGAGTGGAGACATTGGTTGGAGGGAGCTAGACATCAAGTTGTGGTCCTCACCGACCACAAGAATTTGATTTATCTTTAATCAGCCAAATGCTTGAATCCTAGACAGGCTAGGTGGGCCTTGTGTTTCACGCGTTTTAATTTTGTGGTCTCTTTTCTTCCGGGCACTAAGAATGTTAAGGCGGACGCCCTTTCTAGGAGTTTCTTTGCGGATTCTCTAATTGTGACCGAGCCTACTGCCATTCTAGGTGAGGGGGTAGTTCTTTCCGCCATCTCGCCCGATTTGAGACGTGCCCTGGAGGAATTTCAGGAGGACAAACCTGAGCGTTGCCCTATGGGAAAATTGTATGTTCCTCACCAGTGGAGAAAGAGTAATGTCTGAAATTCATTGCTCCGTGTTGGCTGGTCATCCAGGTATTTTTGGTACCAGAGATTTGGTGAGTCGGTCTTTTTGGTGGCCTGCCTTATCTCGTGATGTCAGGAATTTTGTGCAATCCTGTGGGACTTCTTCTCGGTCTAAACCCTGTTCTCGTTCTAGTGGGTTGTTGATGCCCCTGCCGGTGCCCAAGAGGCCATGGACCCATATCTCAATGGATTTTATTTCTGATCTTCCTGTCTCTCAGAGAATGACTGTTATCTGGGTGATTTGTGATAGATTTTCTAAGATGAGCCATCTTGTACCACTCCCAAAGTTGCCATCTTCTTCAGAGTTGGTGCCCTTGTTTTTACAACAGGTGGTTCGGATACATGGGATTCCTGAGAACATTGTGTCGGACAGAGGAGTCCAGTTTGTTTACAGATTTTGGAGAATTTTTTGTTCCAATCTGGGAATTCAGTTATCTTTCTCCTCTGCGTTTCATCCTCAGACCAATGGGCAGATTGAGAGAACAAACCAGACTTTGGAGTCCTATTTGAGATGTTTTATATCTGCTGATCAGGATGACTGGGTCTCATTTTTGCCCTTGGCCGAATTCGCGCTAAACAATAGAGCTAGTTCTGCCACTTTGATGTCGTCCTTTTTCTGTAACTTTGGGTTTCATCCTCGATTTTCTTCAGGGCAAGTGGAATCTTCGACCTGCTCAAGTGTGGACACTGTGGTAGAGAGAATGCAGCAGATTTGGAACCAAGTGGTGGATAAGTTGTCCCTCTCTCAGGTAAAAGCCCAACGGTTTTCCAACCGGCATAGGACCATTGGTCCCCGGTTTAAAGTGGGTGATATGGTTGGGTTGTCGTCAATGAATATTCCCATGAAGGTTGCGTCTCCAAAGTTCAAGCCAAGATTCATTGGACCTTATAAGATTTTGGAGATTCTTAATCCTGTTTCGTTTCGATTGGCTCTTCCAGTTACGTTTAAGATCCATAACGTGTTTCATAAATCTCTATTGAAGAGGTTTGTGGAGCCAGTAGTTCCTATGGCGGCACCTCCAGACCCTGTATTGGTTAAAGGCAATGTGGAATATGAGGTAGAGAAAATATTGGATTCTCGTTTGGCTAGACGGAGACTCCAGTACTTGGTCAAATGGAAGGGTTATGGCCAGGAGGATAACTCTTGGATCTCTGCTTCTGACATTCATGCCGATAGATTGGTTTGTGCTTTTCACCGGGCCCATCCTGATCGGCCTGGTGGCGTGGATGAGGGTTCGGTGACCCCTCAAGGGGGGGTACTATTGGGAATTCACTTTCTGGCCTACCTCTGGTTGCTGGTGAAGGTAGTGGAGATGATTGTATTGACAGAGGGGTCGCGAGTTCTCTTTCTGGGCTCCCTCTGGTGGTTACAGGAGGTAATGGAGCTGATCTAACAGAGGCCTGCCACCTGATAATGAGGAGGACGATTGGACATTGGGATTTTCTGACTGGATTTAAGACAGCCGACTCCCTCTATCCCTGCTGGTGATTTTTTCCTGCCTCCTGAGGTCTTAGTTTGCAGCTCAGTTCCTGCATGCTCAAGCTAAGTGTTCTTTTGCTATTGTTCACATTTGATTTGGTTTTGTCTATTTCAGTTTTGTGTGGTCAGCCAGCCCCGGCTGGGGCTGTGCTGAATTTCTATCCTTATGTTACTATTTGTGCCAGTTTGTTTTTGTCCCTTATTAGACTGGCCTCTCTTTGCTCTGTTTTCAGAATATACCAGAGTGCTGATACAGTGGGCGAAGTCTAGTGACTTCAGTATTTTTTCTATCAGACGTGTTGGGCATTTTTTGCAGGGTTTTTTGCGTGATTGCAGACAGTGTCTTTCCTTTCCTGTCTAGTTAGTTTGGGCCCCATCGTGTGCTCAGCCTATTTTCCTACCTGCATTTGTGTTTTCATCTTGTCTCACCGACAATATATTTTTGGGTTCTATCTATTCCTTTGGGGTCTGCTCTGGGGCAGTTTAGATTTCCCCTTTCTTGCTTTATGCTTATTTAGTACTCCGGCTGTGTCGAGGCGTCTAGAATTATCGTAGGTACGCTACACGGCTACTGCTAGTTGTGTGGATAGGATCAGGGGTTTGCAATCCACTTAGTTACCAACCTCTCTGGTTTTCTGTGGCTTAGCTTGGTCTTGCTTTCCTTCTCGGTGACCCAATCATAACAATGACGCTTTTTATGCCTCGTACACACACGGCTCCGCTCTGGACACCTTGCACACACACGGCTCCACTCAGTATACACATGGTTCCGCTCCGTAAACCTCGTACACATGCGGCCATGCTCTGTACACCTTGTACACACATGGCTCCACTCCGTAAACCTCGTACACACGCGGTTCCACTCCGTAAACCTCGTACACACGCGGTTCCACTCCGTACACACATGGTTCTGCTCCGCACACTTCGTACACACAGGGCTCCGTTTTGTACACCCGGTACACACGCGACTCCGCTCTGTACACCACACACGCGCGCGCACACACACACACACACACACACACACACACACACACACACACAGCTCCGCTCCGTACACCGCGTGCACACACACGGCTCCGCTCCGTACACCTCGCGCACACACACACGGCTCCGCTCCGTACACCTCGCGCACACACACACACGGCTCCGCTCCGTACACCTCGCGCGCACACACGCGGCTCCGCTCCGGACACCTCGCGCACACACGCGGCTCCGCTCCGGACACCTCGCGCACACACGCGGCTCCGCTCCGGACACCTCGCGCACACACGCGGCTCCGCTCCGGACACCTCGCGCACACACGCGGCTCCGCTCCGGACACCTCGCGCACACACGCGGCTCCGCTCCGGACACCTCGCGCACACACGCGGCTCCGCTCCGGACACCTCGCGCACACACGCGGCTCCGCTCCGGACACCTCGCGCACACACGCGGCTCCGCTCCGGACACCTCGCGCACACACGCGGCTCCGCTCCGGACACCTCGCGCACACACGCGGCTCCGCTCCGTACACCTCGCGCACACGTGCGGCTCCGCTCCGTACACCTCGCGCACACGTGCGGCTCTGCTCCGTACACCCTGTAAACCCCCCCCGACCCCACACATAAAACTTCCCTTATTCAGCACACAGCAGTCTTGAATACACTGAGGCTCCTGATCATGTGACTTCGACTCCTCCCCTCCTGTGACCTCATCACAGGTCCTGTGCCAGAGAAGAGGATAGCAGTGATGGAGATGATTGATAGACCAACGGCTGATAAGCACAGGACCTGTGATGATGTCACAGGAGGGGAGGAGTCAGAGGTCACATGATCAGGGAGCCCTGACTCCTTCCCTCCTGTGACCTCATCAATTACAAGGCTCTATACGCTACCGCAGCACCAGCATGAAGAGGGCAAGGCTAAATTGTAGGTGCTGGCTGCATGGCACGTTATCTGACTGACTGCAGGGGTCGGCGCCGCGCTGCCGCCCCCTCTGTTCAGGGACTTGATGCCACCTGAGCCGACGGCTCAAATTGCCCCATTATAGATGCGGCCCTGCCTCCATGGAATATTAATTTCGATTTACATTGATCATTTTTATGTTTTATTGTTCTCAACGCATTCCTCTATGTAATGAAGATTTGCAAGTGGAATACTTCACTCATTGATATCTAGGATATGGTATTTTAGTGTTTCCTTTATTTTTTTTGAGCAGTGTGTATATACACACAGCAGACTCAGTGTCTTATATGTGATACAATTACAGCAGTCTCATTTGTCCTATGTGATATACATACAGCTGTCTCTTCTGTGATGTGCACACAGCTGTCTCAGTGTATCCTATGTAATATATACATTGGTCTCACGTCTCCTATGTGATATACATACAGCAGTCTCATGTCTCTTCTGTGATGTGCACACTGCTGTCTCAGTGTATCCTATGTAATATATACATTGGTCTCACGTCTCCTATGTGATGTACATACAGCAGACTCTCAGTGTATCCTATGTGATGTATACTGCAGAAGGGAAGAAGGACAGCTGCCTGGAGTAAAGTCATTGATGATAATGTCATCCTGTAGTTTACAAGAAGTCAGAGTGAGGCCGGAGTCACATTACAATACAACACGGCCAAGTGCTATTTGATAAAACATTGCATAGCACACAGCCCAATGTTACCCTATGGGGCAGCTCAGATCTGCGATTATTTTCTCATGCCAAATCAGCATGTGAGAACAATTACAGCGTGCTGCAATTGGCACCGAGACTTGACCGAGTCTCGGCTCATTCGCACCCATATAAGTCTATTGGCGCGAGTAACACAACGTACTGCACTCAGATATCACCAGAGTGCAGTGCGATATACGCTGACGCCGGCAGCAGAGGAGATGGAGAAATTAATTTCTCTGCCTCCTCCGCAGCTGTGCGAGACTATAGGTGTACAGTACCATGACACTCGGCTCACGATCGCAGCAGAGCAGGAGCCGAGGGTCATTAGCGTATCGCATCGGATGCCATACGCTGGAGTGACTCTTGCTTCACATCCTGTCTACACATTAGCACATTTACTTGACTAGAGTCAGATTGGAGATGACACGACTGTAAAAGAGCAGGGAATATGTATAGATGTAACTGAGGGGAGATGAAATAATAATTGCTGACGTGCTTCTTTAATTTCAAAGCGGTTGTCCGGTTCAAATCGATAAGTATGCAAGTCAATCTGTGTGACTGCAGACTTATCAATCCCCCCCCACGCAAGCACTGGGCACTGCGAGGACTCACCATATTCAGACCCGGAACTGGAGGGTATGTATGAATTATACACACTCCTGGCCAGTGCGCGCAGCCATGCTTCCATACACTTGTTGGAGCAAAGCTGCGCCCTCTAGTCGGCTGTCACTCGATGGGGCACTGACTTACTCAATACAAGTGTATGGAAGCGGTGGCGCTCCCACTGGCCAGGAGTATGCAAAACAAATACATACCTTCGGGTCCTGGGTCTGAAACTGTTGAATCCCCGCAGAGCGCAGTGTGTGCTCTGGGGGGATTTATAAGTCTGCAGTCACACAGAGTGACTGCAGCCTTATTGCTTTGGACCGGACAACCCCTTTATTAAAACCTTTTCAATTATACAAATATTGCTCTTAAAAGTCTGGTAGCCAGAAATACCTGAAAGTGACTGCATTACCTGAAACACAAGGCCTTTATTGTGGAAGGAATCAAGACCCCTTTGCAGAGAGAAATTGCTCAGTCTGGTATAGTAAGTGCCGTAGTCTCCCACTTGTACCAACAGGTTGCCTATGTTTTCAGGGGACGTCCCAGAGATATAGATGCCCTGCTTAACCATGAAGGTCTGGGTAGACTGCAAACAAAAAACATATGCTGGAAAACTGCACCAATTCTGACAAGTCATTGCATGGACCTTGCATCTTACAGCATAATGAAGGCGAGCGCAGAAAAAGCCTTTTATCGTAATCATCATGGATTTTTCCATTGTATATTGTATTGTTGCGAGTTTCCTTGCAAATTGAGGACTAAATATCCACAACAAACCTGCCAGAAAGCAGTAGTAGCATGTGAAACACTGATCTACCTGGCTGAAGGAGAATGTCGCAGACACAACTCCAATGAGAACATTCAGCACATCCTTGACCACCTCCGATTCCTTAAGCATCACATGCACTGGAGATTGCAAAATTGTATTGCTGAGCATCTGTAGATTCCCCTCATAAATTTTATACATCTTGTCAAAAGCTTCTCGGCCTGCTTCCGTGACGTAGGGGTCTTCTTTTTTACCTGGAGGACTGAAGCATAAATCGCATTAAGCTATTGTAATGCCGCATAGTTTATTACAGCATTTGGGTGCAAGGTAAAGGGACGCTTAGCCATAAATATCAATTTCAAGAACCGTCACCTCTCCTAACATGATATTTTTAGTGAGTCATTGCATCTGTCATTAAAGCCACTACTTTTTTTTTTAATCGATGGCTTAGCCTTATGATAGGCCATCAGAGACTGATCGATGTTGGTGTGACACCCAGCATCCCCGCCCATCAGCTATTACTGGCAGTGGCTGGATACTGCAGTACGTGGCCGTGGCCACTATAGAAATGGCGGAGCTGTTGTGTTCCCGCAGTTACCGGCTGGCGATGGTGACCACTAATGTCTCACCACCATTGATCAGATTCTGATGGCTTATCATAAGGATAGGCTATTGATAAGAATGTCATGACGAGTCCCATTGTAATAACAATTCTGGAGTATCTCCACTCATAACGTCCATTCTACAATTATTCCTATTAGAAAATTGTAAAAACACGAATAACTGGATGTTACAATTCTCCTTGTCAAAAGGGTGTGTCCCATTGCCTGGCACTGCCAGCACTGATTGGACAGTGGCATGATGTGCAGGGACACACCCCCTTGACTGGGTAGCAAAATGGGAAATCTGATGTTGACGCTATGGAATGCTCAGTGGGGTTTTAGACATCTAAATCACAAAGAAAGAAGCTTCTAAAATATAAACAGCTTACAATCCTATTCTTTCCCAGCAGCGGCGTTTACTTGGCCCATATGTGAGGATGGCATCCCACACGTCAATATCAGGTGTCATGCTTGGCTCCGACTGAGAATCAGGAGTCATATTTGATGCAGACTGGAAGCCTTCATCTTCAGACTGATCAATGCTCTGCGGGACCTAGAGGCAACAACATTGGCACACCACAGATAAGAAATGGATCAAGACAACAGATTTCATGTTACACAGCTGGGGGTGGAAAGATCATGTTTCTGATGTACCTAAACTATTGAAACTCCCCACAAGTGACCCCATTTTGGACACTAGACCCCCCACGGAACTTATCTAGATGTGTGGTGAGCACTTTGAACCCCCAAGTGCTTCACAGAAGTTTATAACACTCGGACGTGAAAATAAAAAAATCATTTTTTTCCACAAAAATGATATTTTTGCCCCCAATTTTTTATTTTCCTAAGGGTAACAGGAGAAATTGGACCCCAAAAATTGTTTTGCAATTTGTCCTGAGTAAAATGATACCCTACATGTGGGGGTAAAACACTGTTTGGGCGCATGGCAGAGCTTGGAAGGGAAGGAGCACCATTTGACTTTTTCAACTCAGAATTGGCTGGAATTGAGATCAGACGCCATGTTGCATTTGGAGAGCCCCTGATGTGCCCAAACAGTGGAAACCCCCCAATTATAACTCCAACCCTAACCCCAACACACCCCTAACCCTAATCTGAGCCCTAACCCTAGCCCTAACCCTAACCCTAGCCCTAGCCCTAACCCTAAGGCTGTGTGCACACGCTGCGGATTTGCCATTTGCCATCTCCTCTATTGAGGAGATGAAAAACCGCAGGACAAAACCGCAGAGCAATCCACAGGTAAAACCGCAGGTCTTTTGACCTGCGGTTTCACCTGCGGATTTTACAAAATCCGCGCGGATGAATCCGCACCTAATCCGCAGCGTGTGCACACAGCCTTACCCTAACCCTAATGGGAAAATGGAGATAAATACTTTTTTTTTTAATTTTATTATTTTTCCCTAACTAAGGGGGTGATAACGGGGGGTTTGATTTACTATTTATAAACATAAGGATGAGTGACCTCATGGAGATCAGTGATCGCAGTGATCTAGAGCAATGCCCCCATTCCCGTGGTTGTTCCTTCCCGGGGAAAGACCTGGCTAGTCATTGCTTGCGTTGAGAAACATGTGATGGTGTCTCCGCGGCTGTTGATTTACATGCTTTTGCATATTTCCCATAAGGGATGGGGGCATTGCTCTAGATCACTGCGTTGAGAAACATGTGATGGTGTCTCCGCAGTGTTGGATGTTGATCTCCATGAGGTCACTCATCCTTATGTTTATAGCCTTTCACTAGGCATTGCTCCTACTAGCCAGTTTCCTACTCCACACTGATGAGGGGCAATACCCCGAAACAGCTGTCTGTGGATGGATACCATGTTTTGGCATAGGTGGTTTCCTTCATTGGAGACTGCCCTTCCCGTGGTTGTTCCTTCCCGGGGAAAGACCTGGCTAGTCATTGCTTGCGTTGAGAAACATGTGATGGTGTCTCCGCGGCTGTTGATTTACTATTTATGGCGGTTTTTATGTTAGGCAACTGTCGCACGCTAAAAGACGCTTTTTATTGTAAAAATAGTTTTTGCATCACCACATATTGAGAGCTATAATTTTTCCGAATTTTGACCCACCGAGTCATGTGAGGTCTTGTTTTTTGCGAGACGAGTTGACGTTTTTATTGGTACCATTTTCGGGCACGTGACATTTTTTGATCGCTTTTTATTCCTATTTTTGGGACGCAGAATGAACAAAAACCAGCGTTTCATGAATTTCTTTTGGGGGGGGTGCGTTTACACCGTTCCGCGTGCGGTAAAATTGATAAAGCGGTTTTATTCTTCGGGTCAGTACGGTTACAGCGATACCTCATTTAGGTCGGTTTTATGTTTTTGTCCGTTTTATGCAATGAAAACTATTTTATATAAAAAATAATTATTTTTGCATCGCTTTATTCTGCGAGCTATAACTTTTTTATTTTTTCGCTGATGATGCTGTGTGGCAGCTTGTTTTTTGCGGGACAAGATGACGTTTTCAGCGGTACCATGGATATTTATATGCGTCTTTTTGATCGCGCGTTATTACACTTTTTGTTTGGCGGTATGATAATAAATCATTATTTTTTGCTTCGTTTTTTATTTTTTAAGGGGTTCGCTAAAGGGGTTAACTAATGGGACAGTTTTATAGGGCGGGTCATTACGGACGCGGCGATACCTAATATGTGTACTTTTATTGTTTTTTTTTTATTATTTCCAAAAAATGGATTTATTGGGGGAATATTTTTTTTTTTTTTTCTAATTTATTTGGCGATTTTTTTTAATTATTTTAACACTTTTTTTTTTTTTTTTTTTTTTTACTTTATTAAATAGTCCCAGGTGGGACATCACTGTCCTGTGACAGATCGCTGATCTGTCACATCACAGATCACTGTGACAGATCAGCGATCTGACACAGGCACTGCAGAAGGCTTCCTCATGCCTGCGCTTTGCAGGCACTGAGGAAGCCAGCTTCCTCAGGCCCCCGAAGGCCCCCGTCGCCATCTTGGATTCGGGGGCCTGGAGGAAAGGAGCCCCCCGCAGCAGCGCTGCACATTGCGCTGCCGTGGGGGGCTCAGGGAAGCACGGAGGGAGCCCCCTCCCTGCCGATGCTTCCCTTTAACCCCCGGTACACCGCGATCATGTTTGATCGCGGTGTGCAAGGGGTTAACGTGTCGGGGGCGGTCCGTGACCGCCCCTGACACATTGTGCCGGGTGTCAGCTGTGATAATCAGCTGACACCCGGCCGCGATCAGCGGCGCTCACCACGTGGGCGCCGCTGATCGCGGTAGACGTACTATCCCGTCCACGGTCATACGGGCCCGGGTACCGTGGACGGGATAGTACGTCGGATGTCAGGAAGGGGTTAAAGTGAGTATTCCACAAAAAACAAATACTTATAAATCCATTCATAATAAAGCACTAGAACCTAATAATATGCTAGGCAGTGTGAAAAATTAGCCAGCCCCTTTCCCCATAACTGTTATAGACAGAGAAGGGGCCTGGCTTAGCTGCTGAAATTAACAGTCAACCATTCACACAAAGGTTTGATGACGCATTAGCTGCCAGAGCTGAAAGGACAAGATCGTGGCACCTTTGAAAATATACAATGTATTAAAATACATTAAAAAGCATTTCTTTTTGCAAAAGAACAACCTCATCAGTTTCATTATTTTTTTTTTTTACTTTTTATTGAAAGATTCCATAGATTAATACAACAAGCATATGACATTGCAGTATAAATTACAGATCATCATATCGTTATCATCCAAAGTGAATATAAAACCATACCTTCAATAATAGAGTGAATAAGCACTACAAACAAAGTATAACATTCCTACAAAGCATTGCATCATCAAAACAACAGGTTCTTTATCAGTTTGAGTCTGTATTTATTCAGGCTGTAATTGACATTCATTCTCCCCCACTGCATCTAGCTCACTCTCTGATTTTGAACCAGTCACAGAAGAAGAAGTAAGCAGGCTCCTTGCATCTTCTCGCCCAACCACTTGCATCAGTGACCCATTTCCGTCACATCTCCTCCAGTCCCTTTCCCCTGCTGTCACCCCTCACCTAACTAAAATATTTAACCTCTCTCTCTCTCTCTTCTGGTATCTTTCCCTCCTCATTTAAGCATGCCATCATACATCCACTAGTTAAAAAACCATCCCTCGACCAAAACTGTGTCACTAACTATAGACCTGTCTCTAATTTTCCCTTCATCTCTAAACTCCTGGCACGCCTGGTCCACTCCCGTCTGATCCGCTATCTCTCGGATAACTCTCTTCTTGACCCTCTCCAATCCGGTTTCCGCTCTTTACACTCTACTGAAACTGCCCTCACTAAAGTCTCTAATGATCTACTAACAGCTAAATCAAATGGTCATTACTCCATGCTAATTCTCTTGGATCTCTCAGCAGCATTCGACACGGTGGATCATCAGCTCCTCCTCACTATGCTCCGTTCCATTGGCCTCAAGGACACCGTTCTCTCCTGGCTCTCCTCCTATCTCTCTGACCGCTCCTTTACTGTATCTTTTGCTGGCTCCTCCTCCTCTCATCTTCCCCTTACTGTTGGGGTTCCTCAAGGATCGGTTCTAGGCCCCCTCCTCGTCTCCTTGTACACTGCCCCTATTGGTCAAACAATCAGTAGATTTGGTTTCCAGTACCATCTCTATGCTGATGACACCCAATTATACGCTTCTCCTGACATCACGCCAGCCTTTCTAGAAAACACTGAGAAATTGATGAGGTTATAACATCAGGGGCCAGATGTGTCAAGGGTGAGTTGCACCATTTTTCCCAAATCCTGTGAAATTTTTGGGGGCATCCTCTATGCCTATATATTTTCGTATGGAATCACAATCGTTCACTAACTTTTTCCACTGCCGAATTGAAGGAGATTCCCCCCCATCCATCTCAATGCTATCGCCTTTCTGGCCATGAATATAACTTCCTGGAGAAATATTTTATCATAATGTGTCCATCTTTCCTCATCCACTACACCCAAAATACAGAGCTCTGGGCAACATTCCATCGGTATTCCAATTATCCGTTCCAAAGTAGCCACCACATAATTCCAATATCTCTTTATCATTCTACAATTCCAAATAAGATGCCAGAAATCCGCACCTCCATCCCCACATCTGTGACATTCATCAGTTGCTCTTCTGCCAAATTTATATCATCTACTTGGGGTTAAATAGGATTGATGAAGAATATATAATTGAATTAATTTATTGTTTGCAGCTGGAGACACCACTATATGCGCCTCCATTGCATCATCCTATTGATCACCTGTAATAGAGGGGATCAAATGCTTCCATCTACCCTCTACAGCTAGTTGAGTGGATGCAATCCTGGAATTTAACAGTAAAGTATACAAGGAGTATATCACACCTGTGGGCCCCTGAGTTGATAATACTCCTATCAATGGGTATTTAGAAATTCGCCTTCTAGGGAGCGGGAATTGATACTGTATGGTGTGTCTTAGCTGCAGGTATCTATAGAAATCGCTATGGGGAATCCCAAACTTCACATGAAATTGTTCAAATGATAATAAGATTTGGTTCTCAAAAATCTGATTAAGCGACACTACTCCATATTGCTCCCAGAAATTTGGATCTTGCAAATTCTGAAGTTGCGAAAATTCAGGATTATCCCATATTTGAGTCTCCCCCACTTGATCAGTAAACTGTACGATATGCTTACTCTCTTGCCAGACCTGTATTGCTAAATTATGTGCAAACAGCAAGCCCCGAGATGGTCTGTATGAACCTTCTAATATCACCCATGGCGCATGTCCCTCCAAAATACATAAGATGAGATTCTGCGTTATTGAGTCTATCCTGAACTAACCAACACCTTAGGTAACGCAGCTGACCCGCTAGATAATATAAGAAAAGGTCAGGCACTGCGTATCCACCCTGTTGTTTAGGTCTTTGTAGGGAGCTAATGCTTAGTTTAGGTCTAGATGAGCCCCATATAAACGTTGCCATCAGGCTATGCAGCCTCCCAAAGAAACCCTTAGGGATCCGAAGTGATGTATGTTCCAACATATATAAACACTTTGGGAGAAGTATCATTTTGATTAATCCAATCCTACCTGCCACAGATAGGGGGAGCCGGGACCATATCTCAAACTTCTTCCTCATCATATCCTCCAGAGGGTATATATTGTCTCTAAGGTCATTAATCGGGTTTTGATTATGATGCCTAAGTATTTAAATTTGGAAACTACCTGTAGGTCGGATAGTGTATCTACAGTTATATTATTAAGCAGTGGCATAACTACAGATTTACTCCAATTAATTTTAAGGCCTGACAATTCTCCGAAACTATCAGATCAATGGCTCTGGGAAGTGACCGCTCAATTTCTCCTAGGAAGAGCACCAGATCATCAGCATACAATCCGACCTTGTCTACCTTAGAATTAATGTTAATTCCCTCAACCAAAATATCCTGTCTAATTCTAAGTGCAATTGGCTCAATTGCCAGAACAAAGAGCATTGGAGATAACGGGCATCCCTGTCTAGTTCCTCTACCCAGATCAAAATACGGAACTCCGACAAAATGCCATTTACCAGAATATTCGCTCTCGGCATACGATAAAGTAATTCAATCCATCCACAAAAATCAGTGAAACAGTATCACTAGTTTTAGTGATTGAGGTTGGTGTGCTGGCAACATCTCCCTTATTAATTTATTGATCCTGTCTTTTCGTTTCTACTTATTAACCATGGGAACATCAGGATACACACATACAAATACATACCTTTATGGCCAATCCGGACAAGTCAGCACTGTCTGGTACTGGAGGCAGATCCAATTTAATGTCCATGTCATTTGTTCGAGTGTGGGCAAGGGCTCCGAACAGCGAAACACGAGTTTCCTTCTCAAATTTGTCAGCAGTTGAAAAGTTCTGGGAAAATAGGCCCATGGCAGGAAGACCAGTGCCTGGCACAGCCTCCATGATCTGCAGGGTATTGCTGATGGTGTTGACTATGTCACTCTCTTGGTAAGCCAGAAATGTCCCAATGTCAGCCTCAAATACACTCACGTCGTAATAGTCATAGCCCTGATACTGAGGCTTTCTGCCCACATATTTGTTGTTCCGAAAGAGGTCTCGTTTTGGTGGAAGAATCTGTGGTGGCCCAGTTCCTGCGAGGTCCGCCAAGAGCTCTAGTATGGCACACAGGTTTGAGAAATGTTCAGGACTAGACTTTTCCACTTGTTCCAGCAGCTCCTCCAGACGTTCTGCCTCTGGAGTCATGCCACCAATGCGCAGATTAAAAGACAGCATTAGCATTTTATTCTTCACAGGCAATTTGGACGTCTTTGACTGCAGCTTAAGAGTCTCTTCTTGGTACAAGTGGATAAAGAGCGTGTCGTAGGCCAACCTCTTAAACCGTTGTTTGGTTTTCTTCTTGCTTTGGCTTCTAATACCCGGGCCAGTTTTCCATGGGAATCCTGTCAAGTGCGACTCACACAGGTCACCAAAGAGCTGAGTGATGCTACTCATCGTGCTGGATCCACGGTTATTGCTCAGGAAATGAGTCTCCTAATCTTCATGGTAATGGACAGTAAGAATAGTGACATCTGAAACACAAAGCACAATGATGTATATATAAGTTATTTATATTATTCCTCCCTACTTTAAATCAGAGCAATACGTGAGGTCAACAAGGACTCTGTAACCATGTAAAACAACAAAGCTACTAGATACAGTGAGTTAAACGGTTAGTCCTCGGTCCTGAAAAGGGGAAAAAACCCTGCTTAGGCTGGTTTCACATTAGCGTTTTTTTGCGCAGCGCATCGTGCGCGTCCATGCATCATGCGTACCTATGTTTAACATGGGGGGGTGCATGGTCTTTCGTTTGCACGCATTCGTATGCGTTTTCGTGCACATGCGTTTTTTCAAGGTGTGCGCCTAGGCGCGCCAGACGCAACCTGTTGCATTTTTGGGTCCACTGAAAGGCGTCAAAAAAACGCATGCGCACGCTTGCGCACGGAATGCGACAAAATAACACATTACAGTCTATGGGAACGCAAGCATGCGCATGGACATGCGTTCGTCTACGTTTTCGTGTGCATGCGTTTTTGGCGTAAAAATGTGTAGACACTGGTTTTAACCCCTAGAGAACGAATGCACATAAAAAACGCAAACGCATGATGCGTTTTTTGCATGTGTCTCTATTGCGCACGATGCGCTGCACAAAAAAACGCTAATGTGAAAGTAGCCTTAATCACGGCAGGGTCCGATTCCAGCGACACCGCCACTGCTATTCCCAGTGGGTCATGTGACACTTGTATAACAGGATTGCTGCAGCCAATCATCTCCTACTAGTTGGCTCCAGCCTTTATTATTTTGCCAGAGAAGACATCTCTGATGGAATATTGATGATTTACAGCCAGTCCCGTGACCCATTGGGAATAGCGATGCGGGGGGCTGATCTGCAGTATCCGGCAGAGTCCACTACGGATCGGTGGTATTCTGCTCTTTACACAACACTCATCTGATATTACCTATCCTCACTGAGGTTTAGCTCCCCAATAGCAGAGTAGTATAAAAAAAACTTTTTTAACTTTTAGTTAGTTATAGTAAACAGAATTTTATTACATATAATAAGGACTTGACATCCTTATGATAGAAAAATGTAAAATAAAAGGCCACAGAGTGATTTACTGACAAGGCTTCTCCGGTAAATGACAGATACCCTGAGATCACCCAGCAGACACCAGGTAGAGTAAGGCCTCATTCACACATTCCATTTTTTCTATGTAAGAGGAAAACAGACTGATAATTCTAATCAGAGTGTCATCTGAAAATAAAGAAATTTAAAAAATTGTTTCTCCACCTTCTGCATTCTGACAGTCGGTGATAGGCGGATCACCCTCAGTTATTATCCAAGTGCAGACTCATTTCTTTCACTGACCCATTCACCTAAAATGTCGATTTTGATCCAACCCTCAGATCAAAAATTGGACACATCTCTGATATTTTCCGTGGACCGCTTGGTCTGAGGAAAAAGTCGGACAAGTGCACTGCCCTATAGACTATCATAGTTACAAGTGCTATCCGTGAAAACCAACGATCACACTTAGTGGCCAGTGATTGCCATTATACTGCCTGCTATGCAATTGCTGTGGTCACTGGGTGTGATCGCCATCACTCTGCCTCCTGTGTGCTCACTGGGTGTGATCACCATTACTCTGCCCCCTGTGCGATCACTGTTGTGTGATCACCAGTACTCTACCTGGTGGTCACTGGGAGTGACTGTCATTACGCTGCCTCCTATGCGATCACTCCCAGTGACCACCAGGTAGAGTAATGGCGACCACACCCAGCGACCACAGTGATCACACAGGGGGCAGAGTAATGGCGACCACACCCAGCGACCACAGTGATCACACAGGGGGCAGAGTAATGGCGACCACACCCAGCGACCACAGTGATCACACAGGGGGCAGAGTAATGGCGACCACACCCAGCGACCACAGTGATCACACAGGGGGCAGAGTAATGGCGACCACACCCAGCGACCACAGTGATCACACAGGGGGCAGAGTAATGGCGACCACACCCAGCGACCACAGTGATCACACAGGGGGCAGAGTAATGGCGATCACACCCAGCGACCACAGTGATCACACAGGGGCAGAGTAATGGTGATCCACCCTGGGACCACAGTGATCACACAGGGGGGCAGAGTAATGGCGACCACACCCAGCGACCACAGTGATCACACAGGGGGCAGAGTAATGGCGACCACACCCAGCGACCACAGTGATCACACAGGGGGCAGAGTAATGGAGACCACACCCAGCGACCACAGTGATCACACAGGGGGCAGAGTAATGGCGATCACACCCAGTGACCACAGTGATCACACAGGGGCAGAGTAATGGTGATCCACCCTGGCACCACAGTGATCAAACAGGGGGGCAGAGTAATGGCGATCACACACAGTGACCACAGTGATCACACAGGGGGCAGAGTAATGGTGATCACACAGGGGGCAGAGTAATGGCGACCACACCCAGCGACCACAGTGATCACACAGGGGGCAGAGTAATGGCGACCACACCCAGCGACCACAGTGATCACACAGGGGGCAGAGTAATGGCGACCACACCCAGCGACCACAGTGATCACACAGGGGGCAGAGTAATGGCGATCACACCCAGTGACCACAGTGATCACACAGGGGCAGAGTAATGGTGATCCACCCTGGGACCACAGTGATCACACAGGGGGGCAGAGTAATGGCGATCACACCCAGTGACCACAGTGATCACACAGGGGGCAGAGTAATGGCGACCACACCCAGTGACCACAGTGATCACACAGGGTCAGAGTAATGACGCGATCACACCCAGTGACCACAGTGATCACACAGGGGGCAGAGTAATGGTGATCACACAGGGGGCAGAGTAATGGTGATCCACCCTGGGACCACAGTGATCACACAGGGGGGCAGAGTAATGACGCGATCACACCCAGTGACCACAGTGATCACACAGGGGGCAGAGTAATGACGCGATCACACCCAGTGACCACAGTGATCACACAGGGGGCAGAGTAATGACGCGATCACACCCAGCGACCACAGTGATCACACAGGGGGCAGAGTAATGGCGACCACACCCAGCGACCACAGTGATCACACAGGGGGCAGAGTAATGGCGACCACACCCAGCGACCACAGTGATCACACAGGGGGCAGAGTAATGGCGACCACACCCAGCGACCACAGTGATCACACAGGGGGCAGAGTAATGGCGATCACACCCAGTGACCACAGTGATCACACAGGGGCAGAGTAATGGTGATCCACCCTGGGACCACAGTGATCACACAGGGGGGCAGAGTAATGGCGACCACACCCAGCGACCACAGTGATCACACAGGGGGCAGAGTAATGGCGACCACACCCAGCGACCACAGTGATCACACAGGGGGCAGAGTAATGGAGACCACACCCAGCGACCACAGTGATCACACAGGGGGCAGAGTAATGGCGATCACACCCAGTGACCACAGTGATCACACAGGGGCAGAGTAATGGTGATCCACCCTGGCACCACAGTGATCAAACAGGGGGGCAGAGTAATGGCGATCACACACAGTGACCACAGTGATCACACAGGGGGCAGAGTAATGGTGATCACACAGGGGGCAGAGTAATGGCGACCACACCCAGCGACCACAGTGATCACACAGGGGGCAGAGTAATGGCGACCACACCCAGCGACCACAGTGATCACACAGGGGGCAGAGTAATGGCGACCACAGTGATCACACAGGGGGCAGAGTAATGGCGACCACACCCAGCGACCACAGTGATCACACAGGGGGCAGAGTAATGGCGATCACACCCAGTGACCACAGTGATCACACAGGGGCAGAGTAATGGTGATCCACCCTGGGACCACAGTGATCACACAGGGGGGCAGAGTAATGGCGATCACACCCAGTGACCACAGTGATCACACAGGGGGCAGAGTAATGGCGACCACACCCAGTGACCACAGTGATCACACAGGGTCAGAGTAATGACGCGATCACACCCAGTGACCACAGTGATCACACAGGGGGCAGAGTAATGGTGATCACACAGGGGGCAGAGTAATGGTGATCCACCCTGGGACCACAGTGATCACACAGGGGGGCAGAGTAATGACGCGATCACACCCAGTGACCACAGTGATCACACAGGGGGCAGAGTAATGACGCGATCACACCCAGTGACCACAGTGATCACACAGGGGGCAGAGTAATGACGCGATCACACCCAGTGACCACAGTGATCACACAGGGGGCAGAGTAATGGTGATCACACCCAGTGACCACAGTGATCACACAGGGGGCAGAGTAATGGCGATCACACCCAGTGATCACACAGGGGGCAGAGTAATGGCGATCACACCCAGTGACCACAGTGATCACACAGGGGGCAGAGTAATGGTGATCACACCCAGTGACCACAGTGATCACACAGGGGGCAGAGTAATGGCGATCACACCCAGTGATCACAGTGATCACACAGGGGGCAGAGTAATGGTGATCCACCCAGTGACCACAGTGATCACACAGGGGGCAGAGTAATGGCGATCACACCCAGTGATCACACAGGGGGCAGACTAATGGCGATCACACCCAGTGACCACAGTGATCACACAGGGGGCAGAGTAATGGCGATCACACCCAGTGATCACACAGGGGGCAGAGTAATGGTGATCCACCCAGTGACCACAGTGATCACACAGGGGGCAGAGTAATGGCGATCACACCCAGTGATCACACAGGGGGCAGACTAATGGCGATCACACCCAGTGACCACAGTGATCACACAGGGGGCTGAGTAATGGCGATCACACCCAGTGATCACACAGGGGGCAGAGTAATTGCGATCACACCCAGTGACCACAGTGATCACACAGGAGGCAGAGTAATGGCGATCACACCAGTGTCCAGGCAGGAGCTACAGCCCTCCATTACAAAGTCCTGAGGCTGACAGCAGCTCCAGCACTTCTGCATACTGACAGTGATATTATCCTGTGACCAGTGACGGACACCATACACTGCAGTCCATGTATGCAGCAGCCGGTGCCATCATAGAGAACGCGAAGAGTCCTGATGGAGCATTCGCTCACTCCCCACTCACCAGCACACTGCTCCGGCATCGCCGCTTCCACTGGTTGGGCAACCGCGCTCTATGTCATTCTACTTCCGGTACCTGTCAGGGAACATCCGGGAGCAGCAGCTGGTTGCTCGGTAACAGAAGCGCCGCTGCTTCTCAGCCAATAGCGCTGTGTTAATCATCTGCAATGTTTTGAATATCACCGGGCGGGAACAGTGATCGCACACAACGTTCCGGCTCCCACCGACAGCTGGACGCACTCACCCCTATAGTGACGGTAAGGCTAAATCCAAGTGGCCAGAAGGACCTCTCCTTACGTCATGCCCATGTGACCAGAAGGGGCGGCGCCTCTTCCTCTAGAGCAGAGCAGACATGAGGAAGCTGTGGATGTCATGACGGGATTTGGAGTGTTCTTCTGCGGTCATGGCGGGATTTGGGGTCACGGATAAGGTAAGTGGATGTTCATGCAGTAGTTGGGAGTCTGCCTGGGGAGAAGAGGGTGATGCTTGTATGGGACTGCTTGCTGGATGGAGGGTATGTCTGGGGAGAAGGGGGTGATGTTGCTTGCATGGGGCTGCACGTGCATGCTGGGGGGGTCTGCTTGGGGAGAAGAGGGCGATGTTGCTTGTATGGGGCTGCATGTGCATGCTGGAGGAGGCCCTGCCTGGGGTGAAGGGGTGATGTTTGCATGGGCTGTGCATGCATGCATGCTGGAGGGTGGGTCCTGCCTGGGGTGAAGGGGGTGATGTTGCTTGCATGGGGCTGTACGTGCATGCTGGGGGTGGTCTGCCTGGGGAGAAGGGGGCGATGTTGCTTGTATGGGGCTGCATGTGCATGCTGGAGGAGGGGGCCCTGCCTGGGGTGATGTTGCTTGCATGGGGCTGTACGTGCATGCCGGAGGGGGGGGTCCTGCCTGGGGTGAAGGGGGTGATGTTGCTTGCATGGGGCTGTACGTGCATGCTGGGGGGGGGGGGGGGTCTGCCTGGGGAGAAGGGGGCGATGTTGCTTGTATGGGGCTGCATGTGCATGCTGGAGGGGGGGGTCCTGCCTGGGGTGAAGGGGGTGATGTTGCTTGCATGGGGCTGTACGTGCATGCTGGGGGGGGGGGGGTCTGCCTGGGGAGAAGGGGGCGATGTTGCTTGTATGGGGCTGCATGTGCATGCTGGAGGAGGGGGCCCTGCCTGGGGTGAAGGGGGTGATGTTGCTTGCATGGGGCTGTACGTGCATGCTGGGGGGGTCTGCCTGGGGAGAAGGGGGCGATGTTGCTTGTATGGGGATGCATGTGCATGCTGGAGGAGGGGGTTCTACCTGGGGAGAAGGGGGTGATGTTGCTTGCATGGGGCTGTACGTGCATGCTGGAGGGGGGGTCCTGCCTGGGGTGATGTTGCTTACATGGGGCTGCACGTGCATGCTGGGGGGGGTCTGCCTGGGGAGAAGGGGGTGATGTTGTCTGTATGGGGCTGCATGTACATGCTGGAGGAGGGGGTCCTGCCTGGGGTGAAGGGGTGATGTTTGCATGGGCTGTGCATGCATGCTGGAGGGGGGGGTCCTGCCTGGGGTGAAGGGGGTGATGTTGCTTGCATGGGGCTGTACGTGCATGCTGGAGGGGGGGGGTCCTGCCTGGGGTGAAGGGGTGATGTTGCTTGCATGGGGCTGCACGTGCATGCTGGAGGGGGGTCCTGCCTGAGGAAAAGGGGGTGATGTTGCTTGTATGGGGCTGCACGTGCATGCTGGAGGGGGGTCTGCCTGTGGAGAAGGGGGATGCTTGCATGGGACTGCGTGCTGGGAGTCTACCTGGGAAAGTGGGTGTCGGTTGCATGGGACTGCATGCTCAGGGTTTGCCTAGGGATGGAAGTGCGCTGCCGCTCGCCCTTTGTTTTATTCTAGACGTCACCTCTCTGCTGTCCAGAATCCCGGAGTGTCTATCAGCCATATCCTCCTTCTCTCGCTTCCTCAAGCTCAATGTGGACAAATCTGAGCTCCTCATCTTTCCTCCATCTCACAGATCTTCCTTATCTGACATATCACAATTAACAACATCACATTTTCCCCCATACCGGAAGTCCGCTGCCTCGGAGTAACCTTTGACCCTGCCCTGTCCTTCAAACCGCACATCCAAGATCTTTCTACCTCCTGTCGTATCCAGCTCAAAAATATTTCCAGAATCCGTCCCTTCCTCAATCTACTAAAAAGATTGTGCATGCCCTCATCATCTCCCACCTCGACTACTGCAACATCCTTTTCTGTGGTCTCCCTGCTAACACCCTCGCACCTCTCCAGTCCATCCTTAACTCTGCTGCCCGACTAATTCATCTCTCCCCTCGCTACTCCTCCACTTCTCCCCTCTGCAAATCTCTTCACTTGCTCCCATTTCCTCAGCGTATCCAGTTCAAATTACTAATACTGTTCAAATTACTAATACTGACCTACAAGGCCATCTATAACCTTTCTCCCCCATATGTCTGAACTAATATATCTTCCATCACGTAATCTCCGGTCCTCCCAAGACCTCCTTCTCTCCTCCACACTTATACGCTCCTCACCCAACCACCTCCAAGACTTTTCCCGAATATTCCCCATCCTCTGGAGTTCTTTGCCCTAACATGTCCGACTATCAACCACATTCAGATCCTTCAGACGGAACCTGAAAACCCACCTCTTCAAGAAATCTTACAGCCTGCAATGAACCAGCTACCTCCTCACCACTACCGGAGATATCGCCTCAACCAACGCTGGAACTGATGCAACCCCCCAACCTACTGTCTCCTTCCCCACCATCCTGTAGCATGTAAGCCCGAAAGGGCAGGGTCCTGTCTCCCCTCTATATAAGTCTGTCATTGTTAGTTTGTTTACTGTAAGTGATATCTAATTTGTATGTAACCCCTTCTCATGTACAGCACCATGAAATCCATGGTGCTATATAAATAATAATAATAATTCTAGATGTTGTAGATTTCCGCCATCTTTTTTCACCGTGCCCTTCACAGTAGTGACCTCTTTGGATGCCAAATCATCATTTGTCATCTCTCCACCAAGTGGCGTGCTGGTGCCTCCGCCATCCGTGTTCTGCCAAAATAGGTGTGACCCAGCGCACCTCTGATGTCAGACAGATGAGTCTAAGATCTCTGAAATTCCCCTCCCCTCTTTCCAGTTCTCATGGCTTGCTAGGTTTGGTCCTGAGGGGGTCTACCACCTTTTCATTTCCTTTGTCCAATATTTATTTCTCACCTTTACCGTATTTGCTTTACATACTCTCTGTAGTGTCATGCTTCTGTCTTTTTTTGGGGCTTTGTTTTATGCTTTTTTTTTTTTTTGGGGGGGGGGGGGGTCATCCCTAGGACGTGTTATCTATGGCACAGGGCCCACCTAGGTCCCCTTCCCTTTACTCACGCTCGTGTCCTATAGTGTATTCAAGAAGAAAGGAATTTTGTGTTAATTCCCGCATTACAATTTTTGCAGCGAAAGCACAGGGGACTTTGGTACAAAATGTTTTTTGTTTTTTTTTCAATAATCTCTAATGTGCCTTAATTGTTTTGATTTTTTATGCATATATTTTAGTTCTAACTATTTGACTTGTAATAAAATAGATTGACAGATGAGTTGAATTTTCATTTCTAGAATGAAAAGCTCGGTGTGACATTAGTGGAGTACCATATTTTTCTCTTTATAAGACGTACTTTTTTTCCCCAAAGTTGGGGGGGGGGAATGGGTGCACGTCTTACAAAGCGTACATGCCTTACCAATACTGTGGGTGTAGGCAGCAGGCTGGGTTAAGGAGGGGGTGTCCGGCAGTTGCTGGCCGCTGCTGCGGATGTCTCCGGTGCCTAGCGGTGCTGTGTGGGTGTCCGGCGTTGCCCTGGGCTCTGCTGATATTTTGTGACATGCCAGAGCCCCAGTACTTCCATGGTTCCCTGTGCGTGTGCTGTGTACTCCGGGAATATGGCCGACACCGGGGGCGGTGCATTCGCAGACAGTGATCTCAGGACCATGATCTCAAGAGATGAGATCTCAGCGCTGAAATCTCATCTCTCGAGATATTGGTCCTGAGATCCCCGTCTGCGAATGCGCCGCCATTGGCGGCGGACAGATTACCGGAGTCCACTGCACACACAAAAAAAACACAAACTGTTGGATACCTCATCCCCTGCTTCCACGTTCATTGCCACGTCCACCTCAAGCTTATCCACCTACTATACCTCCTCCTACATTTGGACCTACACCTCTTCTTTTTTTTTTTTTTTTTTTTTTTCTAAATTATAATTTTTTTTCTATTCTGTTATTTTAAGTAATCTCAATATCCACATTTGTTTTCAGGGCTATTGTCCTGATTACCCCCATTTTGTTCCCTTTTTCAACTTTACCACTTAATACCCCCATTTTACAATCCGAAAGTTCGAGACCACGTTGACTTCTATTGGCAGTGATCTGGTCTCATTATGCTGGGAATGGCCCATTAAATATGAACCTTTTCAGCCTATTAATTAGTCAACAGCTGCCTGCTTTTTATTTGCTGGTTATTAAAAAGTGGGTAGACTCCCCCAAAAAAATTAATTAGGATCCCCTCTATTTTTAATAAACAACTAAGGCAAAACAGACAGCTATGGGCTGATATTAAAAAGCTGTGACTGGCTATGGATATTGGCCCCTTCCCACACTAATAAAACTAGTCCTCAGCTGCACGATAAATGGATCATCTATTAGATGTGCTAATTCTTGCACTTCGCCTCAGCTCTCCGTGATTGCTTTTGTGCAGTGACAATTGGGGTAATCTTTAAGTATAATTCCAGCTGTTATTTGTAAAAAATCACAGCTGACATCAAGCCCAGGGTTAGTAAGAGAGGTGTCTATGAAAGACCCCGATTAAGAACACTAAATAAAAATAAAGAAACACACAGATTAAAAACATGTATTTTAAATATAAAAACAGACACCATCTTTCACCCATTTATTTACCAAAAAAAACACCTGCAGGTCCAATGTAATGCACAAGGTCTTGCGTAATCCACCCCAATGTCCCAAGATGATTCCCGGCTCCAATACATACAGAGACATTATAAAACGTGACCTCTACCCATGTCTGCCGTACACACACTAAGGGTGGCATGGAAGCTGCCCGATCCGTCTGGCCACTTGAATTTAGCTTTCTCATTGTGACCCGGCTATTTCCAAGTGGACAGAAGGACCAGATCCCTCTGGCCACTTGGATTTAGTTTTCTCACGGTGAGCAAGCTAAATCCAAGTGGGCAGAAGGACCTGGTCTTTTTTTTATCGCTTCATTGGGGGACACAGGTAACCACGGGTGTATGCTGCTGTCGCAAGGAGGCTAACTCTATGCAAATAGAGCAAAACTGGCTCCTCCTTAGCATACACCCACTGACAGGCACAAAGTACCTCAGTTTAAGGTTAGTGTCTGTAGGAGGCGGACCTGGATCTAACACCAGACCCACAGTGTTTTTTCTTTCACAGATTTCTGTGTGAATTTATTAATCCTTTTCCCTTTGTTTTTCAGATACAGCTCGTTGGGTAACAGATGAAGATTTCTCACCCTGTTTTCCCACATTTAAGCGACCGAGAGAGCAGTGTGGTATCGCCCACTCTCGGGCCTGCTGGCAGGACTTTGTCCCCTGTCACCCTTTTGGGGTGTTTTAGGGTGACTCTTGGTGGTCAGGCCTTGCCCTATCCCCTCCTCAACCCTCTCCTCGGAGAGGGCTGAGAGGAAGACGGTGGTCACCGGTGGTGGCCTTCCCCTTCTGGTAAGGGGTTGACGCCGTCTTCTGCACCGTCCGGAGACGGTGAGGGAAGGAGGATCTTCATTCCCAGGACCCTCTTGCTTCTGAAGGCTCCTGATGTGATCCTCTATCAAGAGGAGCCGGATTCAAGCAGATGGTAAGCCAGCGGGTCCCTTCTTCCCCCCCCCCCCCCCTTTCCTGCAGCAGCTCCCCCGTTTCCGGGTGTATAGGTCCCTGCTGTAGATAGGCCACTTTCCTCCCGGCTCCAGCTCTCATTCAGGTTCGATTTTCGCGCTTTTTTTTTCTCATAGCGCGCAGCCCCAGCATTTTTCAGGCTTTCTTCTTCCCTTCGGCCAATTTAAGTCAGGAGCACTTCTTCTCCCCCCCCCCCCCCCCCCCCCCCCCCCACCCACCCGGCATGTCTCCTATTCGGCCGGCCGGCACATTAACCTGAGACGGCGCGGCTTATCTGGATCCTTCTGCTAATTAAGCCCCCGGCTTTGGGCCTTCTCTCTTGGTCTCCACGTAGCCACGCCCTCTTACCGGCCTCAGGCCAGTCAGTGACCCTCAGCCAATTAGTGCGCGCCCTGTGCGTTACCAGGCCAATTGGGGTGCGCCTTAGGCTTAGCCGTGCCCCCTCCCGATGGCCGCGTTTTTTTGACTAATCGGTGAGTGTGCCTCTCTAGCCTTCTCTCCCTGTCACCCGAGACACGACCCCAGTATAGCGTCTCAATGCCTGCAAGTTTGTGATGGTGCACAAATCTACAGATAGTGCATGGTCTGTCACCATCTGGTCAGATGTAGCTTCTCAGTAAGGCCGGGGTCACACTAACCTGCGCAAAATACGGTCCGTAGTTTACAGGCGTAATACGGATGAATGACCTCTAAATAGTGGTCCGTAGGTCATCTGTAAGCAAGGTGCGGTCGCGTATTTTGCGCATGTGAGCATCCGTATGGCATCCGTATGCAATCCGTATGGCGAGATTTTCTCGCATCCTTGCAAAATGGACATTTAATGGTTTTGAGGCCTGCTAACAATTTAAATCATTAGCCTCCACCCTATTTATTGGCTCAGGAACAGGTGGCTGCCTCCATTCTGTCCATTTGTGACCTTGCCTTCACTAGGTGTGTTTGGTGTTGTATGTGCGACATGGCAGAGGGTCTGAGTTTCGATACAACTGAGCAGGTTCTCTTCAACTGGCTTTTGTCACGGCGCTTTGGGCAACCATACCCAGTGATAGTGGATCCGCGGTGGAGGAGACGCATGTGGGTACATCCACTTTTGAGGCATCGACTCACAAGAGGTCATTTTCACCGCCTCTATTCTCTGCGGGAGCATCCACTGAAATTTTACCAATACTGTCGCATGAGCATTTCCACATTTGATCGACTCTTGGAGACAGTGCGCCCTGGGATAACCTTTCAGGACACAAGGATGCGCAAAGCTATATCTGCAGAGGAGCGACTTCTACTCACAATACGGTATGTACTACACAACCACATTCTCTATGTTCATAATGTGTGGGCTAAAGTATGTGTTTTTTTTTTTTGTTTTTTTTTTTTTGCCTTCTTGGACTAAGTTTAATGCTGTCACCTTACTCAAAATATGGTTCAACTTACACACCGGAATGTTAGCTCTAATATGTACTGCATATCACTTAGTCATTGTGCAACCAAATATGTGTGTGTTATTCTATCTCAATTCCTACCAAGTTTGGTCGGCATGTAACTGATGTTTTTGGACTTTATGCATTCTAAAATAATCATTTCTGTTGTTCTACAGCTTCCTGTCCACTGGCCTGTCTTATGCCGCCCTCCACCATGAGTTTCTCATTGGAAGATCAACCATTTCAGGCATAGTGAGGTCTACATGTACAGAAATCTGGACAAGACTCCATCAAGTGGTCATGCCCGAGCCCAGGATGGAAGACGTTGAGGATATCAAGGGACTTTGAGGAGGACTGCCAGTTTCCTAATTGTATTGGGGCCCTGGATGGCAAACATATCCGGGTGCGTAAGCCGCCGAACTCTGGCTCCCAATTCTTCAATTATAAACAATACTTTTCTGTTGTATTGTTGGCTCTGGTAGACCCTCAATACAAGTTTATAATTGTTGACATTGGGGCCTATGGAAGGACGGGAGACTCTAGAGTCTTCAATACTTCCATAATGGCTCGGCGGCTACGCACCAACCAGTTGGATCTACCAACACCACGCCAGCTACCAGGCTCCACTGAAGAATCGGTCCCTTATATCCTTGTGGCAGATGAGGCGTTACAGTTGACGCGCAATGTCATGAGGCCATATCCCCGGCGCAACCTTGACCACAGGCGCAGAATTTTTAACTTGCGCCTATCACGTGCTAGGCGACTGGTGGAGTGTTCCTTTGGCATTCTTTGTGCCAAATGGCGGGTACTCCAGTCTGCCATTCAGTTGAGTGAACAGAATGTTAATGAAGTTGTGAAAGCCTGTGTGGTTCTTCATAACTTCACCAGGATACATGATTGTTCCTCCTCTGCTGGTGTTGTGCGTAGGCCAGACTATGTGCGCAGGGTGAGACCACCTATGAACCCTCAACGTAGACCGCTCTCTGGCCTCAAAGTGCGTGATATTTTCACTTATTACTTTATCTCACCTGAGGGGGCAACTTCTTGGCAAGACCATGCTGTGTCTATGTTATAATTTGTTTCTTTAAGTGTGTCTAAATATATATTACTCAACCCATTATGATTCTATGACTATTTCATTGCATTGGTTAGTGTATGTTAGTATATTGACAGGGTTTTTGAGAAATCACACAGACGTTAACTGTAGTAGACAAATTTTTAGTTTTGCCTTTTTGCTTTTTTTTTATCTTAAAGGCAAACATAATATTGCCATATGAAAATTTTGGCAATGGGCAAAATTGCCCTTTTTGCATTATTAAACTTTTTTGAAAAGTAACATTATGTAACATAACCCAAAAAAAATTAGGCAATAACAACATTGCTGCATGAGAATATTTAAATACAAAGGCAAAAAATAGGTGATCTCCATAAACAAAATTAATGCTAAAAGATAACACTCACATTTCTTCAGAATGTTTTCCAATCATAGAAATATTCCACCATGACAGGCAAGCCTACCTCACGGCTTTCAGACAGATATTACCTGTCTGTAGAACAGAGAATATTTAACCATGCTATACTAGAAAGGATGAAAAAACAAAAATCACTTGTTAAGACATAGAGAGAGCGTGATATTCTGAAGGCTGGTCGCCTTGATTTGTTACTATAGATTGCTAGCAAAAAAGGTGACTACTTCACTAAGGCCAGCATGCCTTTCCTAGGCATTAGCAAGTGAGTAGTGTATTTTCATCCTTTGACTTTACAGTATAGCGCGTTTAAATATTCTCTTTTGTACAGACATGTAATATCTGTCTGAAAGGCGTGAGGTAGCCTTGCCTGTCATGATGGATTCTTAATATGATTGGAAAACATTGTTCAAAAATTTGAATGTTAAATTTTTAAACAAAGTTTGGAGATGGAGACCACCTGTTTTTTCCTTTGTATTTGGAGCACCAGTGAAACCGCACTGGACATCTACGGCCATCAGACTTATAAATCCTCATAGGTTGGGGAAGATGAACGTGGAAGAGCAGCCTGTGGGTGCTGCTGGACACTGTGGCCAACATCGCCCTGTGTGGGGCCATATTGTTGCCCATGATGTGGGATTTGTCCTGCCTCCTGGGAATGTTGGGGGTACTGGCCAGAGTAATGATGGAGAGGGGCATCTTGTTGGCTGTGGTAGGCACGTGGCTCATACCCACCAAGATAGCCATATCGTCCCCAACCAGGTTGGGACCAGCCTCCAACACTGAGTGGGTACAAGTGGCCATATTGGTGCGGTTGGCTAGAGGCTGACATTTGTGGCTGCTGAATAGAAGGTTGGGTAGTGGGAGGAAGGGGGTGAGGTGTAGGCCCACGTATTTGAGGATCCTCAGATCCTGCTTGAGCTTGCATTTGTGGGGGGTGCCTAAGGCGCATGAGATTTCGTGGTGAAAGCTGCCACCTCTCAATGTATTCAAATAGTTCGTAGGGCGTATTGGGGTATGTGCAGGCATCAAGCAGGATCTGAAAGCATCCTCTAATATGGAGCCTGACCTCACGGGAAAGGGCACGGAGATAATTGGCCAGGCTGCGAGAGTATGCCTCCTCCCCATCATCAGTGTTAACTCTGGCTAAATAATTCAGGACCCCAGTGTCCACATTAGTGCGGGTATCAGGGGCAGGTATTTGCCATCTTCGGCTTCTTCCTCGCCGGGATGTGGCAGCAGGCTGAGGGGATCCCCGGATGTGGCCAGTTGGGCTGTTGCTGATATTGCCCTGATCCTCTGCTGGTGCAGCAGCAGCACCAGATGGTCCTGGTGGTGGGCTTTGGGGCGCAGGCAATGGCACATCCTGACTCGAGTCTTCACCCCTGCTCCTAGTAGGGGGAGAAGATGGGCCATCCACCTCTTCCCCTGTAGACCCAGGATCAATGATGGGCTCTGTATCCGAGCCAGTGCCTCTGTCCGTAAGGTTGGACTGAGTTCTGTGAAGAAATAGAACAGAGCCAAAAATAAATATCTATTTTTGGCCCTGTAAGGTGGTGTGAGGTATCTACTTACGGTCTCAGATCCAGAATTGGGGCGAGGAAGGAGAGGCGGTCGTAATATATTTTCTTTTAACGTAGCCAGCATCCCCACTCCTGGACCGCTGCTGGCGTTCCCGGCGGTATTGGTCCCGGATGCTTCGCCAGCGTCTCATCACATCTTCCACTGCAATGTGACAGGAAATATTGCCAAAATCACATATTTGATAGGTCACATTTGCTACCAGTAGTCTAGGCATGGGGCCTTCTGGGGTGTGCTTTCTACCCATGGTGGCATATCTAATTGGGCAGATACACAGGGTCTCTTTAGTTGATGCTATTTGGTCGCCAGCCACATCTGGCTCCACACTCCCTCACATTAATGGCAATTAAAGCCCCTATTATAGGTATAATGTCAGCCAAAGCTTTTCCACAGAAGCAATATACCAAGATCCAAGTGTTCTCAGAATTCCCTCTTCAGGATACTCCCACGACACTGTCGTAGCACCTCCTCTGACTGGTAGTATCATCCTCTCTCCAGCACACCATTCTTAAATTATCTCTAGACCAGTATACGTGCATCCAGATCTGCTCTTCTGTGCTGGACTACTCACAAAATTCACCATTTTGAGATGCGCTCTTTGCTAGACCTGAAGCTCATGCACCAAGCTAGCAGATAGCTGAGGGCCACAATTCGTAAGATCGCGAGCCACATGTAGCTCCCGAGCTACAGGTTGGGGATCCCTGGCCTATATACTAACCGCATCCCTGGATCTTCTCTTGATTGGCCAGCCTGGCATGACATTGTTGCTGCATTACACACTTGCCAGGCCCAGTAATCAAAAAAGAGCTGTCAATTGCTGTCAAGTAGGAGACAGTTCTCAGTCTTGTGTCCAGCAGCCAGAGACTAGTGACCTGGCCACTGGACTGTAAATCGATGCACACCAACTCTACCCACAACCTAAGGCAGCTAATTTTTGTTCCTTCAAAAACTGTGTGCAAGGGAATATGGATACTTTACAGATTTGGTGCGTTTTTCTCGCTTTTTTTTTTCTGCACGGATTTGTGACAAAACCTTAAGTAAAACCTGATGCCATCAAAGTGAATGAGAAACCTCAAGTGTCTTGTAGATTTGGTGCAGAAAATAGTCTGCAGCGTGTCAATTCTCTGTGCGTTTTTGCCCAGCGTTATTCACCATTCACTTCACTCAAATCAATTAAAAACACAGCAAAAAGCACATTCTTCCTGCCAAGAGATGCAGAAATGGTACAGAAATTTTACTCAACATGTGCACATACCCTTAAAAGAAAGAGAAATAATTCATCTGTTTTAAAAATAAAGGGTTGTCATGGCCGAATGTGTTGGCACATTTGAAATTGTTCCAGAAAATTCCAACACGCTCAAAGGAACTAAATGTGTATAACAAACTATGTGTAATTGCAAATTCAAGGGTGCTCACACTTTTGTGTGTGTGTGCACATATACATACAATTCAACTGTGAGAGACAGAGTCTAAAAATTAAAACCATGAAATCACATTGTTTGATTTTAAAATAATTAAATTGCATTTTATAGAATGAAATAAGTATTTGATCACCTACCAACGAGCAAGGATTCTGGCTCTCACAGACCTATTAGGCTATGTGCACACACTGCGGATTCTGCTGCGGTTCCGCAGCGTTTTTGGCCCTGCGGAACCGCAGCAGTTCCGCAGACATGGTACAGTACCATGTAACCCTATGGGTTTTCAAAACCGCTGTTCTCACGCTGCGGTTTTTTTCCGTGCAGTTTTGCTGCAGTTTATCAACCGCAGCATGTCAATTGTTTATGCGGATTCCGCTGCGGTTTGGCACCTATTCCATTGTCCAGGTGCCAAACCGCAGGGGAAAACCGCAGGTCACTTTGCCTGCGGTTCCACGGGGAAAAACCCGCAGGTGAATCCAAAACGTGTGCACATAGCCTTAAAGACAAACTAAGAATCTCTCCTACTCTGCACTCATTACATGTGATAATTTCACATGTTTGAACTTGTTGCCTGTATAAAAGACACCTATCCACACACTTAATCACTCACACTCCAAAATCTCCTCCATGGCCAACATCAAAGAGTTGTTTAAAAGAGACTGGGGACAAAATTGTAGACCTGCAAAAGGCTGGGATGGGCTACAGGACAATAGGCAAGCAGCTTGGTGAGAAGGCAACAACTGTTGGCACAATTATTAGAAAATGGATGAAACACAAGATGACCGTCAATCTTCCTCGGTCTGGGGCTCCATGTAAAGTCTGGCCTTGTGAGGTAAGGATGATTCTGAGAAAGGTGAGGAATCAGCCCAGAACTACATGGGAGGACCTGGTCAATGACCTGAAGAGAGCTAGGACCACAGTCTCAAACATTACCATTAGTAACACACTACGCTATCATGGATTAAAGTCCTGCAAGAAAGGCAAGGTACCCCTGCTCACGTCAGCAATTGTCCAGGCCCGTTTGAAGTTCACAAGTGACCATATGAATGATGACGAGGAGGCATGGGAGAAGGTCGTGGTCAGAGGAGACAAAAATAGAATTACTTAGTATCATCTCCACTTGCTGTGTTTGAAGGATGAGTACAACCCCAAGTGTGAAGTATGGTTGAGAGGGAAACCTCATACTATGGTGGTGCTTATCTGCAAAGGGGGCAGGGCGACTGCATTGTATTGAAGGGAGACTGGATGGGTTATATATTGTGAGATTTTAGCCAAGAACCTCCTTCCCTCAGTGAAAGCAAAGAAGATGGGTCGTGGCTGGGTCTTTCAGCATGACAATAACCCGAAACACACAGCCAGGTCAACTAAGGAGGAGTTCCATAAGAAGAATTTCAATGTTCTGGAGTGGCCTAGCCAATCTCCAGACCTGAACCCAATAGAAAATCATTGGACGGAGCTGAAACTCAATGTTGGTAAAATAACTCATAATATTAGTGTGCGCTTGGAACACTCATGGAGAAGAGGGAAATCTAAAAGAGGTGGCTATAGAAAAAAAGAAAAAAAAAACGCGCGCTGAGAGCCGCTGGATATTTGCATTGGACAACCTAATACCAAAAGGGTTAAATAGTGAAATCGAATTTTTTGGCTTCTATTAAGCTAATTGGGTTAAACTTGCTTAAGCGGCGGGACTGCTTAAATAATCTTCCTGTGGTGGGGGGGACCATCCCTGAGGAAGAAGACAGTTAGTCTTTGAAACGCGTTGGAAAGTCCATTGGTCACCGCCGCAACCACCAGCAAGTGAAACCGAAGTGGTCATGCGCTGACTCACGTCACGAAGGTCCTGTACGCCTGGAGCAGCTCACAGAAGCCGGGCGCACGAGAGGCCGCTCGCGTCTGCTCCACAGCTGGAGGTACATTGACAGGAGGCTGCCACCGGCCGGGGCAGCCCATGTAACTCGTCTACACCCCTGTATATAACCCCCCCCCCCCCTTTTTCAAAGCGCTGGAGCAGAAAGCGCTATTTTAACCTGCACCGCTTACTGGAGTGAGAACTTTGCACCGCATTATCTTTACAGGTACCGCTCTCTGACTTGTACATTTACTATATTGCGGCTACTCTGCACAGCCGTTCACAGGCTGCAGTTTGACTTTGACTTTTTGTTAAGCTGCTATCAGGAAGAAGTATCCTGCAGTATATAACCTGTTCAGTGATTTTAGGTTTTTACCCTTACTCATGCCTTTTTAGTTTTTAATGATTGTTCAGGTTGGAACTAAGATTGCCACTAGCATCTATATATATATATATTTTCCCTTTAGCACTTCTTCTGAGGTCTTATACTTGTCTATTTTTAATCGCTATTTTCTCGTTATTATCCAGCTACATAAAGAGCACTTATAAGAAATATTAAGTTCTGTTTTTCTATTGTATCAAATACTTATTTCTTGCAATAAAATTAAATTTAAATATTTAAAAATCATCCAATGTGATTTTCTGGTTTTAATTTTTAGATTCTGTCTCTCACAGTTGAAATATGCCTACGATAAAAATGAGTCTTCTCCATTCTTTGTATGTGGGAAAACTTGCAAAATCGTTAGTGTATCAAATACTAATTTTCCCCACTGTGTATTTAATCACACGTCCTAAGAAAATGAAGGGAACGCTTGCACACCACCGTATAATAATAATAATCTTTATATAGCGCTAACATATTTCGCAACTCTTTACAGTATTGCATACATTATCATCTCTGTCCCCATTGGGGCTCACAATCTAATTTCTCTATATGTAAGTCTTTTGAATGTGGGAGGAATTCAGAGTACCTGGAGGAAACCCATGCAAACACGGGAAGAACATACAAACTCCTTGCAGATGTTGTCCTTGGTGGGATTTGAACCCAGGACCCCAGTGCTGCAGTGCTAACCACTGAGCCACCGTGCAGCCCAGTGTATAGCCTCAAGTCAATTAAATTCCATGGATCTCATTTTGTCTTATTAGAAAGCATAAGCAATTTGCAGTGGATAGGTATCAGCGAAACAACTCCAAAAAAAGAATGGTTTGCTGTTGGTGGCCACAGACAGTTATCCTAACTGACTGTTCTCTAGTTTTGCTGTGTTTGTCACGACTTGTAGCATGGAGACAGTACCTGTAGCCCACTCCAGTCTATTAGGAAGTCTAGCTTTTCCAGTAATGCACATACATATGTGCTATCGCAAGATTTGCTGTGTTTCCCAGCAGAGTCTCCTGAGCATGGAGCAGATATCATGACATCAGTCATTAAACAAAGACAGCCTGGCAGAGCTATAGCAGACCAAAAAAATCCAGCAAGAGTGGTGTCTGCTGCTTTGTGCAACAGGAGCATTTGCCTGCCAGAACACTACAGAATGACCTGCAGGATACCGATGTACATGTTTTAAACAAATTGTCAGAAACTGACTCCATAAGCCGCTGACCCTGTATTTGGTCCTGTGATCATGTCACAGTATGGTGCAGCCTGTTATGAATGGGTCACTGAGGAGGATAGCAGGTCCAGGCTAAGCCACAGAAAACCACAGAGGTTGGTAACTAAGCGGATGCAGACCCCTGATCCTGTCCACACAAATAGCAGTAGCCGTGGAGTGTTCCTACGATGATCCTAGATGCCTCGACACAGCCGGAGAACTAAGCCTAAAGCAAGAAAGGGGAAGTCTAAACTGCCCCAGAGAAGACCCCAAAGGAATAGATAGCCCCAAAACATATTGTCAGTGAGACAAAATGAAAACACAAATGCAGGCAGAAAAATAGACTGACCAAACAATGGGGCCCACACTAACTAGACTGGACAGGAAAGGAAAGACACTGTCTGCAATCACGCAAAAAACCCTGCAAAAAGTCCAACATGTCTGATGCACAAAACACTGAAGTCGCACGACTTCGCCCCCACTAATCAGCACTCTGGTATATTCTGAAAGCAAAGCAAAAAGAGACCAATATAAAGGGGACAAAACAAACTGGCACAGTAACGTATGGGCGGTGATTCAGTACAGCCCCAGCCGGAGCTAACTGACCCGCACAAAGCAGAGATAAACAAAACCAGATCAAATGCAAACAGAATAGCAAATGAACTACTTAGCTGAACATGCAGGGAAAGAACAGGAGACATCAGACCTCAGGAGGCACAAGAAGAAAATCACCAGCAGGGATAGAGGGAGTCAGCTGTCTTAAATCCCAATCAGAAACCCCAGATCTCCAATCGTCTTCCTCAATATCAGATGGCAAGCCTCTGTCAATCAGATCAGCTCCACTACCTCCAGCAACCACCAGAGGGAGCCCAGAAAGAGAACTTTCAATCTGACTAGCTCCACTATCTTCAGCAATCACCAGAGGGAAGCCAGAGAGAGAATTCACAACAGCAGCCTAATTTGCATTAGCCAGAGAACAGCAGAATTGGCAGGTCCTTCATTTGTGCCCTGCCCTCTTTACAGATGAGAGCTGGTTCACACTGAGCACACATGACAGACATGAAAGCGTTTGGACATTTTGTGGTGAATGTTGTTGTGCCTACAGCATCATCCAGCATGACCACTTTGGCGGAGAGTCAGGGATTGTCTGAGGATGCATGTCACTAAAAAGGTGTGAAATGTTCAGAAGTCAGACACTTCAGGAGTCAGTACTTAGAGAGAATGTAGTAAGCTAAGGGAAAAGATGAAGGCTTATGTCAGATCACAGTCCAGGGTCAGAATACCAGAGAAGTAGCTGATCTAAGCAGTGGGACAAAAACAAACAGAACACAGCAGCAAGAGGCGCTGCAGTGGAAGCTATGAGAGCTTCAGAGGTGTAGCAAGGACACTGGCGGACCAAGTCGTACAAACTCTTAAAGGGCCAGTACAAGCCCGAGAGACATGTGGAGTCGGGAAGGAATTTTTTTCCCCAATGTGAAGCTTACCGTTTGCCACATGGGGTTTTTTTTGCCTTCCTCTGGATCAACATGTTAGGGCAAGTTAGGCTAGGATATGGGTTGAATTAGATGGACTTAAAGTCTTCCTTCAACCTTAATTACTATGTTACTATAAGTGTACTGTGCGAACTGGGGCCTGAGAGTGCCGGGGGGAGTCCACGGGGTGTTCCCTTAAAAGGGGTGGTGTCCCAAAGGGGGCGGTGACCCAAATAGAGGTGGTGGCAAAAAAGAGGCGGCAGCGAATGCACCATTAGACTGCAGGCTGGGAGCAGCAAAGTTCCTGCTATGCAGGTCCATGGTGGTGGAGTGCTCTGCCAATGAACTGTCACAACAGTGAACCTTCTGGTTGGATGGAGAATGTGTGATGGGATTAATAAACCCACGGAGTGAAGTGTCTTTGCTGAGGACCCCTCCTGAACGCTCTGTGTCGCCCTGGGATGGGGACGAGAGTGAATGACGCATGTGAGGACTTGAAAAGACCTTTGATAGCCTACCTCTACATTGACTCAGCTGAGGTGTCCACGTATCATTTGGAATCCCTGTCGGACTGGTGGATAAAGAGAAAAGTGTCTGTAGAGGTAATGTGTATGGGTGGTAAGAATATGGAGAAAACTACATACTGACCGCTGGGGGCGGGGGAGGCCTAACAAGGGTGTGACGATGAATGACAATTTGTGCCTCAGTAGCTAACTTTGCCAGCTTGATTTTTCTTTTTTACACTTCTTATTGAGCTCTTTATACTCCTGTCATGCTATGTCCGTATTCTCTGCCTTCAAGATTTTGACAGCCCTTTGTTTTGTTACTGCAAATTGACTTGAATCAAGGAGATCACTGAATGGATAAAGAGATCCCTCAATATAGGATTCTGACTGAGAAGGGATCATTAGAACTTGGCTTTTAATACATTTTTTCAGATCCTGAAAATTCTGAACTAAGACAAAAACATAAACCCTGCATCTCACTAATGTGATTCACAAAAATCACATATAATTACTGTTTCTCCTTCGTCTCATTGGGGGACACAGAGACTGTGGGTGTGTGCTTCTGCCGTCTGGAGGCTGACACTAAGTATACAAAAAAAGAGTTAGCTCCTCCTCCGCCGCATACACCCTCGCCCCCAGACCGGGCGTAACTCAGTTTTTTGCTTAGTGTCTGATGGAGGCACACGCAGTCTGGAGCTCCAGACTAGATTTTTTTTTTTTTTTTTTTTCTTCTTTTCTATGAAGATAAGACAGGGGCGACGGATCCTATAGAGAGGGTCCGATCTCCCCAAATCATCAACGGGTGACCACGTGTGAGTAACCCTCCACGTGTTTCTCTCCCGCACCGAGGGACACATCTGGGACTTTTCCCCAGACAACCATTTTTCTTCTTTATTTTGTAAAGAGGCGGCAACGCATCCTGATAAGAGGATTGCGGTTTCCCCATCGACCCCAATGGGCGAGCACGTGTGAGTGATCCTCCACGTTCTCTCCTGCAACGTGGGAATGCTTTAATGCCCCTACCACCCCTAGGTAGTGAGTCCAGGGGTGGAGTTGGAGGCGTAGGTAAGCCAAGGGATTGAAGCGGGGGCGGAGAGCGGTGCAGTAGCCTCCCCCTCCCTGCCCAGGGATGGGGTTGAGAAGCTCCTCAAGAGAGCCCCCTCGGCGGCCCGGCTCACCTGTGTTAATAGGAAGACCGGGACCAGGTAGTCCGGCGCTGCCCCCGGCGGGTAACGCCGCACGCGGAGTGCGGCCGGAGCCCCGCGGGCGGCCGCGGCCCCCGCTGTATGAGGAGATCCGTGAGTGCCGCGCGCCCGCCCGCCGACTTCCGGGGGTAGCCGGAAGCCCCGCCCACTAACTTCCGGGGGCGGAGAGCGGCGGGCGCGCACAATTACCGGGGACCTCCCGCCCCCCTCCTTGCATTTCCTCGCCGAAGTGGGGCCGGAAGCCGCCCCCTATCTCCCGGAGTGCGAGTGCCCCGGCGAGTAACGCCGCACGCCCCGTGGAAGAGACGCAAGGTGGAACATTACCGGTGGGTGAGTGCAACCCCGTTTCGAGTGCCGCACTAGTAGTCAAGGAAGGGGTTATCCTCCTCCTCCTACCCTACCTTGCAATATGTCTGGCAAAGGGAAAGCTCACTCTTTCCTATACGCTGTTTGCGTTTCCTGTGGGGTCAGGCTGCCTAAAGCGCAGCCGGGTAAATTTTGTGAAGCCTGCGAGTCGGAGCGAGCCCAGGAGCCCCCCATTGTTGCAGAGCCCAGAGGTCAGGACCCTCCAGAATGGGCGGTGTCTTTATCACACTCTATGATGTCCCTTACAAGGGCAATTGAGTCTCTCCAAGGCCCAGGCAGGGACAAGGATGGTGGTCTGCCAGCGGAAGACAGCTCGTCCACGTCTCAGGACCCTCCGACCGTTAGAGGCCGCTCCAGCACCAGACAAGCTCATAGCAAGAGAGCTCGTTCCCCGTCGGCCGGACCCTCTGGGGCTTCGGCGGCGGGTATTTGCCCAGTTCCATCTCCGTCCGCTTCAGCATGCGCTCTTGTCAGCATGGGACCGAAGGCTGCTATCCCTCAGTCATCGGTGCAATTTGTCTCCGCTGGTCCGACGATCACTCCGATGGTGGACTCGCGACTCGTCTCTGGTCCAGGGGAAACCCTTTCCCCCGGAACAGTGGTTGGTGGTGACGACCGATGCAAGCCTGCAAGGTTGGGGAGCAGTTTTCCAGAGTCACACAGCCCAGGGGCGGTGGTCCATTCAGGAGATAATTCTCCCGATCAACATTCTGGAGATACGGGCAATACGATTGGCCCTGCAACATTTTCAGTGTTTCCTGAGACACCGGCCGGTGCGCATTCAGTCGGACAATGCTACAGCAGTAGCATATGTCAACCATCAGGGGGGCACGCGCAGCCAAGCAGCCATGCGCGAGGTTGGGCTGGTACTGCGTTGGGCCGAAAAGAACCACGTGGTAATTTCAGCGGTGCACATTCCGGGAGTCGAAAACTGGGCGGCAGATTTTCTCAGGCGACGGGGTCGCGGCAGGGGAATGGTCCTGCACCCCGAGGTTTTTCAACAGAACTGCCAACGGTGGGGGACACCAGACGTGGACCTTATGGCATCCAGAGAGAACGCCAAAGTACAAAGGTTCGTCGCTCGATCCCTCGACCCGCAGGCGATCGCAGCAGACGCTCTGGTGCTTCCATGGAGCCAGTTTCGTCTCCCGTACTTGTTCCCCCCGCTACCTCTGCTTCCAAGGGTCATCAGAAAGTTAAGGAGAGAGAAGGTTCCAGCAATTCTGCTAGCGCCAGACTGGCCTCGGAGGGCCTGGTATGCAGATCTGGTTCAGCTAGTGGTGGACGTACCCTGGTGTCTACCAGATCGGCCGGACTTGCTGTCCCAGGGGCCGATCTACCATCCGAACTTAGGGGCCCTGTGTTTGACGGCGTGGCCATTGAATCTTGGCTGTTAACACAGGCAGGATTCAGGCGCGATGTGGTGGCCACGATGGTGAGTGCCCGAAAGCCTTCCTCGGCGAAAGTATATCATCGGACTTGGGAAGTTTTTTTCCGTTGGTGTAGGGATCGCGGAGTGGCTCCTCTGGTTTTTTCAATCCCCAACGTACTGGCTTTTTTGCAGGCAGGGCTGGACGCAGGATTGGCTCCGAGTTCGCTCAGGACGCAAATCTCGGCCCTGTCGGTCCTTTTTCAACGAAAGGTCGCTTCGGTCTGGCAGGTTAAGACGTTTATGCAGGGGGTCGCACATTTAGTACCCCCCTATAAGGCGCCGACGGAATCATGGGACCTGAACTTGGTGCTCAGGGCCCTTCAGGAGCCTCCCTTCGAACCGTTACAAGAAGTCTCCTTACCTTACCTGTCCAGGAAGGTCGTTTTTCTGGTAGCTATTACGTCTATTAGGCGGGTGTCGGAATTGGCGGCTTTATCTTGTAAACCGCCGTTCTTGACTTTTTATAAGGATAAGGTAGTTTTAAGGCCAGCTCCTCCCTTCTTGCCGAAGGTTGTCATAGAATCATAGAATCATAGAATCGTAGAGTTGGAAGGGACCTCCTGGGCCATCTGGTCCAACCCCCTGCTCAAAGCAGGATTCGCTAAATCATCCCAGTCAGATGTCTGTCCAGCCTCTGTTTGAAGACTTCCATTGAAGGAGAACTCACCACTTCTCGTGGCAGCCTGTTCCACTCATTGATCACTCTAACTGTCAAAAAGTTTTTTCTAATATCTAATCTGTGTCTCCTCCCATTCAGTTTCATCCCATTGCTTCTAGTCTTTCCTTGTGCAAATGAGAATAAAGTTGATCCTTCTACAATGTGACAGCCCTTTAGATATTTGTAGACAGCTATTAAGTCTCCTCTCAGTCTTCTCTTTTGCAAACTAAACATTCCCAAATCCTGCAACCTTTCCTCATAAGACAGGGTTTGCAGACCGGTCACCATTCTGGTCGCTCTTTTCTGAACTTGCTCCAGTTTGTTGATGTCTTTTTTAAAATGTGGTGCCCAAAACTGGACACAATATTCCAGATGAGGTCTGACCAAAGAGGAGTAGAGGGAAATAATGACTTCACGTGATCTAGACTGTATGCTTCTGTTAATACATCCTAGAATTGCATTTGCCTTTTTTGCTGCTGCATCACACTGTTGACTCATATTCAGTCTGTGATCTATTAGTATACCCAAGTCTTTTTCACATGTGCTGTCACTTAGCCCTATTCCTCCCATTCTATATATGCTTTTTCCATTTTTATTGCCCAGATGTAGTACTTTGCATTTCTCCCTGTTAAAAACCATTCTGTTAGTTGCTGCCCACTTCTCCAGTTTATTTAAATCTTTTTGAATCCTCTCTCTCTCTTCTCTAGTATTAGCTATCCCTCCTAGCTTTGTGTCATCAGCAAATTTAATCAGTTTACCGTCAATTCCTTCATCTAAATCGTTGATAAAGATGTTGAACAATACAGGGCCCAGGACAGAGCCCTGTGGTACCCCACTTGAGACATTCTTCCAACTGGATGTGCAGCCATTTACGACCACTCTTTGGGTCCGATCACTAAGCCAGTTATGAATCCACCTAACAGTTGCCTTGTCCATTCCATACTTAATCATTTTTTCAATAAGGATTGTATGAGAGACTTTGTCAAATGCTTTGCTGAAGTCAAGATATACTATATCTACAGCATTTCCTTGATCCACCCAATCAGTGATACCGTCATAGAAGGAAATTAAGTTAGTCTGACATGACTTATTAGTTACAAACCCATGCTGACTCTGTTTAATCACTTCATTCTTATCCAGGTATTGACATACATGTTGTTTAATAATTTGTTCAAAGATCTTTCCTGGTATAGAAGTCAGACTCACCGGCCTATAGTTACCTGGGTCCACCTTCTTCCCCTTTTTGAAGATAGGAACAACATTTGCTCTTCTCCAGTCTTCTGGCACTTCTCCTGTTCTCCAAGAATTTTCAAAGATTATAGAGAGGGGTTCAAAAATTTCTTCTGCTATCTCCTTCAGTACTCTGGGGTGTAATTCATCTGGACCTGGAGACTTGAATTCATTTAGGCTAGCTAAGTGTTTCCTCACTATCTTTCTGTTTATAGATATCCTGGATTCTTCTATTCCCTTAATAGGACAGTGAATAACAGTTGATGTTACATTTCCTTTCTGAGAGAAAACAGATGCAAAATAGGAATTTAAAAGTTCAGCCTTCTCAACATCCTGTCTTGCCATTTCATCATTTTCATCCTGTAAAAATCCTATAGCATCTTTGACTTTTCTTTTACTTTTGACATATCCCCAAAATCCTTTATTATTGCTTTTGACATCTCTTGCAAGCCTCAATTCATTTTCAGCTTTAGATAATCTGATTTGTGCCCTGCAGTTTCTGCAGACAGCATTATATTCTTCTTTAGATATGCCTCCCTCTTTCCATTTTATAAACATTTTTTTCTTCCTTTTTAGCATGTGCTTAAGTTCTGTGTTCATCCATCCTGGTTTCCTTAACTGCTTCCTATTCTTCCCTCTTTTCGGAATTGTTAACAACTGTGCTTTGAGAATTTCATTTTTCAAGATTTCCCATCCTTCCTGGACATTTTTGTCTTTAAGGATATCCAGCCATTGGATCCCTCCAATTCTCTTTCTGAATCCCTTAAAATCTGCCTTTCTGAAATCTAACCTTGACGTCTGAGTCTTCACAGGTCTTCCGCCTCTAGTTATCCAAAATTCTAAAATAGCATGGTCGCTACCTCCTGTCTCTGCATTCCATATCAACGAAGACATTGTCTTACCCTCGTTTTGCCCGGCACCGGTGCACAGGGTAGAAAAGGCTTTGCACACTCTGGATCTGGTAAGAGCTCTTAGGAGGTATGTGACAAGGACAGCACCTTTCCGCCGGACAGACTCTCTATTCGTGATCCCAGAAGGGCGGCGGAAGGGGCTTGCTGCGTCCAAAGCGACTTTGGCCAGATGGGTTCGCCTGACGATTCAAGAATCTTATGAAATCAGTGGCACGCCGGTTCCGGCAGGGATCAAGGCACACTCGGCTCGAGCAGTGGGTGCCTCATGGGCACTGCGACACCAAGCTTCAGCGGAACAGGTGTGCAAAGCAGCTACCTGGTCCAGTTTGCATACGTTTGTCAAACATTATAACGTACATACCCAGGCATCCTCGGATGCAAGCCTGGGAAGAAAGATTCTCCAGGCAGCAGTTGCGCACCTCTAATCAGGGGCGCAAAATAGCATGGATTGGGTGAGCTAAGATCCCGCCCAGGGACTGCTTTAGAACGTCCCACAGTCTCTGTGTCCCCCAATGAGACGAAGGAGAAACATGGATTTTTGTGAGTACTCACCGTAAAATCCTTTTCTCCGAGACGCTCATTGGGGGACACAGCACCCACCCTACTAGCCAGTTGGCTTTTGCTTATTTTAAGTTATACAAATCCTTATGTAAGGATCAGGGTGGTCCCTTTTCCAGACGTATAATTTCTTGCCTGAGTTTAAGGCACGTTCTCCTACTGCTTATGCACTAAACTGAGTTACGCCCGGTCTGGGGGCGAGGGTGTATGCGGCGGAGGAGGAGCTAACTCTTTTTTTGTATACTTAGTGTCAGCCTCCAGACGGCAGAAGCACACACCCACAGTCTCTGTGTCCCCCAATGAGCGTCTCGGAGAAAAGGATTTTACGGTGAGTACTCACAAAAATCCATGTTTCTTGTCTCGACGCATTTTGTTGCGCTGTTTAGCGACTCCTCAGGAGACACTGTAAACTACAGTGTTCTATTAGAAGAGAGACTATAGCCCATAAAAAAACAATATTCATGCATACGTAGCCTATTGATGTGCCCTGTAGATGTGTAAGGGACATTCACCGTTTAGTGAAATGAGTATACCATAGCCTAGATTGTAACTAATTGGTATTTGCAGTGCATACATAAAAGTGATATCTTCAAATTTTAAATATCGCCTCTAACTAGCTGGTAGTGGAGCAGACCCTAAGGGTCCTTATAGCCTGAATCGAGCATTCCCTCTCTGGTATTACAATTGTCAATGTGTTCAGGTATATGAGCTCTATTAATGACGTGAGTGCTGTTGTCTTTAAATATTCAATTTCATGCTGCTCTCAAAATCAATCACTAGTCTAGGCTTCACTCCTAAATTTATTGCACCTTTGCCCATCTCACATAATCCCTAGATCCTAGCACATGCTTATAATGCCCCAATATCCTGAGCAGATCAGCCTTTCATGTAACCTATCATCCTAGGAGTCAATTCTAATCCTTCGAAGATAGACCTATCATTATGGGCATTGAAGTGTACATTGATGGATGCAGGACGCTGAAGGTGCGTCCTGCTTGTGCAAAAGTCTGCAAAGTGAATTTGTCTTGAAAATGTGATGAGATTTGGATTTAGGAGCTTATAGTGAGCGCATTAGCTATTATTACTCGGTTCCTCATTGAGAGTAAGCTGTGTAAATGTGTCTGTAATCTTAGTTTGGTACAAATCCTCTTCTTTTTGGCTTTTTATTAGGTTTTGCTCATGTGGAATAATGTGATCTATTTCTTAGCAATAAAATGGCTGATAAAAAGGATAATATTTCCTAATATGCGAATACTACTTGTTGCATACAAAACTATTACTGGCACAAAATGCAGTAATCGGAAGTGACTGTGGTGGTCAAGTAGTAGAGGGGGTGCATATTATATCACATAGTGCCATTAAAAACAGCATGTTCCTGCAGTGTGAACAGCTGATAGCTGAACGTTGGAGATGTAGGAGTCTTGTCAACTAACTTACCATTAGGAGGATTTAAAAGGAACCTGTCACCAGAAAAAACGCTATTCACCTGCAGGTATGGGGTTAATAGCGTTATTAACCTGCCCGGCACCTGCACTTATTGGAGCGCTTAGGGGAGGAAATTAACTTTGTTCGCATCCGCAGGGTTCCCGTTTGTCATGGGCGCCGGCGTGGGTTCAATCACTGTATACACAGAGCGGCGGCTGTAACTGCCCCCTGCACTGACTGACACTGGCTCTGCGTTGGGGTTGACTGTCAGTCAGGGCCAGGAACACGGTTACATCAGCCACTATGTATACTCAGAGCGGTGACTGAACCGGATCCGTCCCCGTGACTTAAACCGGATCCGTCCCCGTGACTTAAACCGGATCCGTCCCCGTGACTTAAACTGGATCCGTCCCCGTGACTTAAACCGGAATGCTGCCGAGTGGAATAAAGTTCAATTTCTCCCAGCAGTGCTCTGCTATGTGAGGGCGCCGGGCAGATTAATAACGCTATTAACCTGCATATTAACCCCATATCTGCAGGTTAATAAAGTTTTTTTTCTGGTGATGGGTTCTCTTTAACTTGAAAAAGATGTTCAAACATATTAATAAGCTAGTGGTTTCTTTATTTAGTCAAGTACATAAGTAATTTGAGAACACTTTTTTTTATTTTATCCAAAGCAGTATTTATCTTGATTACCTGAAGTTCCCTTTTTTTATTAGGAGCTGATGATGCTTCTCAAGCTGAATCTCCATCCAGGTAAGAATCTTTTTTTTTTTTTTTTTTTTTTTAAGTTACAATTGAGAAGCCATTCTAACAAAAGAAGTAAGAAAACGAGAATCCATATTTACCAATTTAATCTTCCCTTGGCTTCATCCTTGCTGGCTCAATGAATTTCACCAGATTGGTGATCATGACGATAATTTTCAAAGACCTGACCAACGAGGCCACTGATTACCTGGAGGGTCAAGTGACTGGTGTTCAGGATGTTATTGATTAAAGCAGGGGTCCCCAACCACTGGTCCGCGGCCCAGCACCGGGCCGTTGCAGTTCCCTTGCCGGTCCGCGGACAGAAGGGGTGCCAGCGGCGGTGCAGCAGCTGATACTCACCCTGCATCCCGCGGCGGCTTCATCCAGCGCTGAGCAGTCACGTGTACCGCTCATTTAAGGTCATGAATATGGACGCCACTCATCTCCCATAGGTGTGGCATCCATATTCATGGACCTTAATGAGCGGTAGCATGTGACCGCTCCGCACAGGAGCTGAAGCGCCGCGAGATGCAGGGAGGGAAGTTCAGCAACGGGAGGGAAGGTCAGCGATGTGAGGGTAAGTATGATGGGGGAGGATGGGGGAGCGGAGCAGAGCCATATATACAAGGGAGGGAGAGTGGGAGCGGAGCCATATATACAGGGGAGGGAGAGCGGGAGCAGAGCCATATATACAAGGGAGGGAGAGTGGGAGCGGAGCAATATATACAAGGGAGGGAGAGTGGGAGCGGAGCCATATATATAAGGGAGGGAGAGTGGGAGCGGAGCCATATATATAAGGGAGGGAGAGTGGGAGCGGAGCCATATATACAAGGGAGGGAGAGTGGGAGCGGAGCCATATATACAGGGGAGGAAGAGTGGGAGCGGAGCCATATATACAGGGGAGGGAGAGTGGGAGCGGAGCCATATATGCAAGGGAGGGAGAGTGGGAGCGGAGCCATATACACTGTGTTCCAAATTATTATGCAAATGATATTTTTCTATGATTTTCCTAAATAGTCGGTACAAATGACAGTCAGTCTAATAAAAGTCATCACCTATTAGAGTATACACCAAATTTTATTGAAGAAACCTCCCAATGATAACAGTATAATCTCCAAAATGAATAAAAACTCAAATTGCACTGTTCCAAATTATTAGGCACAGTAGAATTTCTAAACATTTGATATGTTTTAAAGAACTGAAAATGCTCATTTGTGGAATTTGCAGCATTAGGAGGTCACATTCACTGAACAAAAAAGCTATTTAACTCCAAAACATCCTAACAGGCCAAGTTACATGTTAACATAGGAACCCTTCTTTGATATCACCTTCACAATTCTTGCATCCATTGAACTTGTGAGTTTTTGGAGAGTTTCTGCTTGTGTTTCTTTGCATGAAGTCAGAATAGCCTCCCAGAGCTGCTGTTCTGATGTGAACTGCCTCCCACCCTCATAGATCTTTTGCTTGATGATACTCCAAAGGTTCTCTATAGGATTGAGGTCAGGGGAAGATGGAGGCCACACCATGAGTTTATCTTTTTTTATGCCTATAGCAGTCAATGACTCAGAGGTATTCTTTGCAGCATGAGATGGTGCATTGTCATGCATGAAAATGATTTTGCTCCTGAAGGCACGTTTCTGCTTTTTATACCATGGAAGACAGCTGTCAGTCAGAAACTCGATATACTTTGCAGAGGTCATTTTCACACCTTCAGGAACCTTAAAGAGCCCTACCAGCTGTTTCCCCATGATTCCGGCCCAAAACATGACTCCTCCACCTCTTTGCTGACGTCGCAGCCTTGTTGGGACATAGTGGCCATCCACCAACCATCCACTACTCCATCCATCTGGACCATCCAGGGTTGCTCGACACTCACCAGTAAACAAGACTGTATGAAAATTAGTCTTCATGTATGTCTGGGCCCACTGCTACCATTTCTGCTTGTGAACACTGTTTAGGGGTGACTGAATAGTAGGTTTATGCACCACAGCAAGCCTTAGAAGGATCCTACACCTTGAGGTTTGAGGGACTCCAGAGGCACCAGCAGCTTTAAATATCTGTTTGCTGGTTTGTAATGGCTTTTTAGCAGCCGCTCTCTTAATCCAATGAACTTGCCTGGCAGAAACCTTCCTCATTCTGCCTTTATCAGCACAAACATGTCTGTGCTCAGAATCAACCACAAATCTCTTAACAGTACAATGATCACGTTTAAATTTTTGGGAAATATCTAATGTTTTCATCTCTTGACCAAGGCATTGCACTATTTGATGCTTTTCAGCAGCAGAGAGATCCTTTTTCTTTCCTAAATTCCTTGAAACTTGTGCCCTGCTTAATAATGTGGAACATCATTCTTAAGTAGTTTTCCTTTAATTGGGCTCACCTGGTAAACTAATTATCACAGGCATTTGAGATTGATTTCAGTGATACAAAGAGCCCTGATACACAATACCATCTATGAGTTTATTTGAAAAACAAAAAATTATATCTTTATGACACTTAAATCCAATTTGCATAATAATTTGGAACACAGTGTATGCAAGGGAGGGAGAGTGGGAGCGGAGCCATATACACTGTGTTCCAAATTATTATGCAAATGATATTTTTCTATGATTTTCCTAAATAGTCGGTACAAATGACAGTCAGTCTAATAAAAGTCATCACCTATTAGAGTATACACCAAATTTTATTGAAGAAACCTCCCAATGATAACAGTATAATCTCCAAAATGAATAAAAACTCAAATTGCACTGTTCCAAATTATTAGGCACAGTAGAATTTCTAAACATTTGATATGTTTTAAAGAACTGAAAATGCTCATTTGTGGAATTTGCAGCATTAGGAGGTCACATTCACTGAACAAAAAAGCTATTTAACTCCAAAACATCCTAACAGGCCAAGTTACATGTTAACATAGGAACCCTTCTTTGATATCACCTTCACAATTCTTGCATCCATTGAACTTGTGAGTTTTTGGAGAGTTTCTGCTTGTGTTTCTTTGCATGAAGTCAGAATAGCCTCCCAGAGCTGCTGTTCTGATGTGAACTGCCTCCCACCCTCATAGATCTTTTGCTTGATGATACTCCAAAGGTTCTCTATAGGATTGAGGTCAGGGGAAGATGGAGGCCACACCATGAGTTTATCTTTTTTTATGCCTATAGCAGTCAATGACTCAGAGGTATTCTTTGCAGCATGAGATGGTGCATTGTCATGCATGAAAATGATTTTGCTCCTGAAGGCACGTTTCTGCTTTTTATACCATGGAAGACAGCTGTCAGTCAGAAACTCGATATACTTTGCAGAGGTCATTTTCACACCTTCAGGAACCTTAAAGAGCCCTACCAGCTGTTTCCCCATGATTCCGGCCCAAAACATGACTCTTCCACCTCCTTGCTGATGTCGCAGCCTTGTTGGGACATAGTGGCCATCCACCAACCATCCACTACTCCATCCATCTGGACCATCCAGGGTTGCTCGACACTCACCAGTAAACAAGACTGTATGAAAATTAGTCTTCATGTATGTCTGGGCCCACTGCTACCATTTCTGCTTGTGAACACTGTTTAGGGGTGACTGAATAGTAGGTTTATGCACCACAGCAAGCCTTAGAAGGATCCTACACCTTGAGGTTTGAGGGACTCCAGAGGCACCAGCAGCTTTAAATATCTGTTTGCTGGTTTGTAATGGCTTTTTAGCAGCCGCTCTCTTAATCCAATGAACTTGCCTGGCAGAAACCTTCCTCATTCTGCCTTTATCAGCACAAACATGTCTGTGCTCAGAATCAACCACAAATCTCTTAACAGTACAATGATCACGTTTAGATTTTTGGGAAATATCTAATGTTTTCATCTCTTGACCAAGGCATTGCACTATTTGATGCTTTTCAGCAGCAGAGAGATCCTTTTTCTTTCCTAAATTCCTTGAAACTTGTGCCCTGCTTAATAATGTGGAACATCATTCTTAAGTAGTTTTCCTTTAATTGGGCTCACCTGGTAAACTAATTATCACAGGCATTTGAGATTGATTTCAGTGATCCAAAGAGCCCTGATACACAATACCATCTATGAGTTTATTTGAAAAACAAAAAATTATATCTTTATGACACTTAAATCCAATTTGCATAATAATTTGGAACACAGTGTATGCAAGGGAGGGAGAGTGGGAGCGGAGCCATATATACAAGGGAGGGAGAGTGGGAGTGGAGCCATATATGCAAGGGAGGCCGGGAGAGTGGGAGCGGAGCCATATATGCAAGGGAGGCCGGGAGAGTGGGAGCGGAGCCATATATGCAAGGGAGGCCGGGAGAGTGGGAGCGGAGCCATATATAAGGGAGAGTGGGAGCGGAGCCATATATATATATAAGGGAGGGAGAGTGGGAGCGGAGCCATATATACAGGGGAGGGAGAGTGGGAGCGGAGCCATATATAAGGGAGAGTGGGAGCGGAGCCATATATATATATATAAGGGAGGGAGAATGGGAGCGGAGCCATATATACAGGGGAGGGAGAGTGGGAGCGGAGCCATGCATACAGGGGAGAAAGAGTGGGAGCAGAGCCATATATACAAGAATGGGAGGATGGGAGCAGAGCCATGTATACAAGGATGGGACAGGGGAGCCATGCATACAACAGGGGGAGCCACACAGAGCTGGACAGGACGGGGGGAACCACACATACATTTTCTGATGATTAGAAAATAATCAGCATGTACAGTTCTCAGTACAATTTTTCTTAAGTGCTCAATGCTCCATTTCCTTGTAGGTTCCAATCATCATTAGCAGTGACGGCCATCAGTAGAAGTAGCCCGGTGCTCCCACTGAAACAGAGAAACAACCCAGGTGCTCCCACTCATTTAAAATCTATGGTGAGTTGAGTCACATTATAAATGTTATAATTAAATGATAAGTATGCACTGCTAAACTACAACCGCGTCCATAGCCCCGCCCCCTTATGACCAAAGCCCCGCCCCTGTCACACCTCCATCCCCGCCCTGCCGGGCCATGGAAGAATGGTCTTGCTTCAAGCCGGTCCCTGGTGCAAAAAAGGTTGGGGACCACTGGATTAAAGCATAACTGTCGGTTTAGTTTTTATTAGATAATTAGAAACAAGCAATTTTAGTATTCTTTGAAATATACCTTCTAAATGAAATATGAAAGAAAATCTTTCAAAAACCTTCTAGAAGGTGTCCCCTATGATGTTTCTGAAGCAAATCCATATTCAGCTCCACAGATGCTGAATTCGGCTTTCTAAGGGTATGGGAGGTGCCTGCACAGCGAGTGCACGCCTGGCTGGATCCCATGCACTGTTACCTCCATCACACAGTGCAGGAGCTCTGTTAGTTGTTGTCAGCACACAGCTCCTCTGCCTGTTAGCTGATTGACCTGTGTGCTCAGTGACACTGGCACTTCTCAGTGTATAGCGCAAACCCATATGCAATCGCCCAACTGCAGAAAGAGCTCAGTAGCACCGGTACTCCCCCCCTTCTCAGTGTTTACCACACTGCTCCATCTTCCCTGATAGCTGGTTCCTGTGTGCTCAGTGACATCGGCACTTCTCAGTGTATAGCACAGACACATATGGCAGTCAGCTGACAGGGCAGAAGGAGCTCAGTAACATCGGCACTTCCCCTCAGTGTTTATCACACTGCTCCATCTGCCCTGTTAGCTGGTTCCTGTGTGCTCAGTGACATCGGCACTTCTCAGTGTATAGCACAGACACATATGGCAATCAGCTGACAGGGCAGAAGGAGCTCAGTAATCAGCTGACAGGGCAGAAGGAGCTCAGTAACATCGGCACTTCCCCTCAGTGTTTACCACACTGATGAACCAGACCGGGTCGGGGTGGCAGAGGACACAATCATGGGTCTCTTTGAGGGTAAGCTCTCTGCTGAATGGTATTGCTCCGAGTTCAGACGATGGTCCATTGAGGTGTCCTGGAACGACTCTGCGTTTAATGTCAGTTCGGGAGGGGACTGTCGGATCATCTTAAGGACGCTCTGGCTCTCCATGCACCACCCAGCTCCTTGGAGGAGGCTATCACTCAGGCCATCTGTATGGATCGAAGGCTGCGTAAGAGAGGTGTAATGCAGTGAGAGGTTCCTTTGCTTCCTACTAGTCCTTATGTTATGCCACATTCTGAACCTATGGAGGTGAGGGGCCACCAACCTCAAGGAGAAGGAGAGGAGACGGCGACGTAAAGGAAAGTTATGTTTTTACTGTGGAAATCCCTGACATTGGAAAAAGGACTGCCCCTCCTGCCTACCGACTAGCAAGCTGCCGAGTCTGGGTGATTGTCGAGGAGGTCACCCAGACTCTTGGATACCTTTTTTCCTTGTTTCATAAGATATTGTTGGAAGTGGAATTTTGTTGTGGAATTGCTATACACCCACTTCAGCTTTCGTGAACTGTGGGTCATCCATGAAATTTATTGATTCTAACTTGGTGACCAAGTGTAAGTTAGGGACAGTTAGGCTTGAGACTCCCATTCATATTGTGGCCATTGACAAAACAACGCTGGCTAAGAATGTTATTAAATTTTTCTCAGAGGAGTTTCTCCTCAAGGTGGGTTCCTTGCATCAGGAATGTATTTCATGTTTGATTCTGAACAATCTTCCTTCAGGACTGGTGTTGGTATTTCCTTGGTTACAGTTACAGAATCCTGTTATAGACTGGGCATCTCCGAATATTGTTAAATGGGGTCCTAATTGTTCTAAGGGTTGTCTTGATACTGTACTTGTCATCCCTTAATCTGGAGGGTATTCTGGAGTACTTGAAGGATTTTGAGGATGTTTTTTCCGAAAAGGAAGCCGAGGTCTTACCACCACACCGCCCTTTTGATTGTACTATCAATCTGATTCCAGGTGCTAAATTGCCTAAGGCCCGTCTGTACAACCTTTCTGGACCGGAGCGACCCGCGATGAAGGAGTATATCTCAGAAAGTCTACGTAAAGGTCACACTTGTCTCTCCTGTGGCGGCTGGATTCTTTTTTGTAAAAAAAAAAAAAAAAGGTTGTTTGCGCCCGTGCCTCGATTTTCATGAATTAAATAAGATTACGATGTGAAATACTTATCCCCTCCCACTCATCCCTGATCTGTACAACCAATTATCTGGGGCCAAGTGGTTTTCTAAATTGGAACTAAGGGGAGCTTGTAAGGGTACTGTCACACTTGGCGATGTACCAGCGATCCCGACCAGCGATATGGCGCGGTCAGGATCGCTGGTACATCGCTAAGTGGTCGCTAGTGAGCTGCCACACAGGCAGATCTCACTAGCGACATCGCTGGGGTCGGGGGTCGCTACTTACCTGTCACACCAGGCGATCCTGCGTCCTCCCGCCCGGCTCCACGCTTGTCGCTCGTCTCTCCACAGGAAGCGCCGCAGGAAGCTGACGACGAGAAACGGTCCTGAACGTTCTCGCGTGATCAGCGATAACCAGCAGGGGAGCGGGTCGTAGGTAAGTATCAGACACAGCGATATCGCTAGCAATATCGCTATAATGTCACAAGTTATAGCGATATTGCTAGCGATATCTCTTAGTGTGACATGCCCTTAACCTTATCCGTATTTGAGAGGGGGATGACTTGGAAAATGACATTTCTCACCTCTGAGGGTTTGTTTGAGAATTTGGTCATGCCCTTTGGTCTCACTAATGCGCCAGCAGTTTTTCAGAATTTTATTACCCATGTATTTTCTGATTATTGGGTGCTTTATGGTGGTTTATTTACATGATATCCTTGTATTTTCATCTGACAAACAAGATCACATGGGTCATTTATGTGCAGTTCTCCAGAGGTTACTGGAGAACTCTTTTTGCTAAGCCTGAAAAGTGCTAATTTTTCGTCCAAGAGCTGTCCTTTCTGGGTGTCATCTGGTCTGCCAAGGGGTTTCGTATAGACCCTTGGAAGGTATGGGCCATTGTGGATTGGGTGCAACCCAGAGACGTTAAGGGTCTTCAGCGTTTTTTGGGGTTTGCCTATTATTACAGGAGATTCATTAAGGGGTTTTCGCAGGTGATCAAGCCCCTCACTGATCTTACTCGTAAGGGGGCTGATCTTAAAAACTGGTCAGCTCCAGCAGTGGCGGCGTTTTCTTCATTAAAGGAATGTTTTATGTCTGCCCCTCTTTTGGTCCAGCCCGATCCGTCTGAACCGTTCATTGTTGAGGTGGACGCATTAGAGGTGGGGGCCGTGTTTTGTATCTCCCTTTCCCAGTCTGATCATGTCAAGGGTTAACTTTTCTCTGCCTCGTTCTGGTGCCAGGCTGGATATTTCTCTTCACTGCATCTTGCAGGTGGTGCCAATTATAGTTTCTGCCTACGGAGTGAGTAGCTGATTCTTTGTACACCCTGATTGGTCCTTCTGCTGTTTCTGACTTTGCCCGTGTCTGTATGCTCTTCCCGTCCCGACTCTGTGTTCCCCCTTTCATGTTTTGGACTCTCTGGTATTTGAATTGGCTTGGACCCTGACCTGCTTTTTGTCTGTCTTTGGCATATCTGCTCCTGACCGATACTGACCCATTTGGCTTGTTTCTGACTGTTTGTTTATTCCTTTGGTACTGCGCTACAGACTAATATTGACCCGGCTTGTTTGACTATTCTGCTGCCACCTGCTGATAGCCTCACTGCTGTGCTGCTAGTCTGCTCTTGTTGTGTGCAGTCCTCCCTCCACTCTATTGCCGTCTACTGGAGCTTGCATCTACCTCCAAAGCAGCAGTGTGATACATGTATTTCTAATGGAAGTAGGGAGGTAAAGCTGCTTCCAGACACCTATAGCAGAAGATTAAAAGGTCATATCCTTGGATGCAAACCAGCCTAGCTAACTCTGAATTCACCTGCCCTTCAGGATGTCAGTCAAGGAGGAATAGGCATGCAGTCAGGACACCATGACCGTTCATCACGCCAGCGCTGCCCAAATGATTACTTACATATAAACTGGTGCCCATTGTAACTACTTTGCATCCATTTGAAGCCCAGGTTGTACTTCTCCTTCCAATGGTTGTCCTCCCAGTTTGACATTACTTACTTCCACTGTACTTGTACTTTACAGACAGGTGTAGTTACAGGAGATTACTGACTTCTACTGCACTATACGGTGACATATCGGCTATATAGCCAGGTGTAGATATAGAAGTTTACTGATTTCTATTGTAATTTACAGTAACATAACCATTATATAGACAAGTGTAGTTACACAAGATTGGTGACTTTTACAGTAGTGTATTTGCTATACAGACAGCTCTAGTCACAGAGGTTTACTGGCTTCTGCTGTACTTTACAGTAAACAACCATAATATAGACAGGTGTAGTTAGGCTGTGTGCACACGATGCAGAATTCCTGCGGATCCGCAGCGGATTTTACCGTGCAGAAACGCTGCGGATCCGCAGTGTGATTTACAGTAGCATGTAAATCAATGAAAAAAAAACCCGCTGTGCAGACGCTGCGGTTTTTTCCGCGCGGTTTTCCTGCGGTACAAAATCCGCAGCATGTCACTTCTTTTGTGTGGTTTTCCACCTCCCCAGTCTCCAAATCCTCAGGGGGAAAACCGCAGTGGAAAACCGCACAAAAACCGCAAGAAAACCGCATTAAGGCTATGTGCCCACGGTGCGTGTTAAAACGCACACCAAAAACCGGACTCCTTCCCAGAAATCGCGCGTTTTTTTCCACACGATTTTACCGCGATTATGATCGCGATTTTGCCGCGATTTTCATGTGCGATATTCAAGCACTTTCCAAGCGATTTGAAGCATCGCTTGGAAAGTGATTGACAGGTTGGTCACACTCGTCAAACATAGTGTTTGACAAGTGTGACCAGGTTTTTACTATTGAGGCTGCCTATGCGGCCTCAATAGTAAAAGATAGAATGTTAAAATGGTAAAAAAAATAAAAAAATCGGGGTATATTTACCTTCCGGCGTCCCGCGCTGCATTCCCGGGCCACAGCGTTCCCAGTAATGCCTTGCGAGACCTGTGATGACGTAGTCTCGCGTTGCTATAGCGATCTCGCGAGACCACGTCATCACTGGACCCTGCCGCAAGGCATTACTGGGAACGCTGAGGCCGGGAATGCAGCGCGGGACTTCGGAAGGTAAATATACAACGATTTTTTTATTTTTTATTCTTTTTTTTTTTTACAGGGGTATGGTACCCAGGGCCTGGAGGACAGTTTCCTCTCCTCCACACCGTGGGTACCAACCGCACATGAGACGCTTAACTTCGCGCATGGTGGGCATAGCCACATGTGGGAAGTAAGCGATTCTCATGCATTCCTATGGGTGCGGAATCGCGGCAATTCTTTGCGATTCCGCACAAAAGAATGAGCATGGTGCGATTTTTTTCCGCGATGCGATTCCGCCGCGGAAAAAAGCACAGCATTAGCACAGCATGTGCGGAATGCCATAGGAATGCATGGGGGGCGTTCTGTACACTATTTTTAAACGTTTTCGCTGCGTTTTCGCGCCAAAATCGCGGCAAAAACGCTTAAAAATCGCTACGTGGGCACACAGCCTTAAAATGGAAGAAATCCGCAGGAAAAATGAAGGTCATTTGACCTGCGGATTTCTTCAATTCTGCGCAGAAAAATCCGCGGGGCAAGAAAGTACATGTGCACTCAGCCTTAAACAAGTTTAGTGACTTCTACTGTATTTCCCAGTAGCTTATCTATACAGGCAGGTGTATATACAGAAGATTACTGACTTCTGCTGTACTTTACAGTAGCATACCAACTATACGTACCATTGTAGATACATTAGATTACTGACTTCTGCTGTACTTTACAGTAACATACCATCTATACAGACAGGTGTAATTACAGAAGATTACTGATTAGTCATTAGGTCAAAAAGACATGGCTGACACACCCAAAATACAGTACACCTCTAAACAGCTGCAGTGCCTGATCAAAAAGACACTGTATTATATAGTGGAGGATAAATTGCCATAAGCGAAAAAACGTTTGGATGCCTGACTGCTAAGGTAAATAGAATTTTTACCAATAAGGCTGTGTGCACACAGCATTTTTTTAGCGTTTTTTTAGCGGATTTGCCAATAAATCCGCTATAAAAATGCTAAAAATAAGCTTCCCATTCATTTCTATGCATTTTGCACTTTTTGTGCATATTGATGCGTTTTTTACGGCAAAAAAACGCTTTGCGGTAAAAAACGCAGCATGCTCATTAATTTCGTGGATTTTTCCGCATTTCTGGCCATTTCTATGGGTCAGGAACCGCGCGGAAAAAAAACACATAAAAACCGTGCGGTTTTTGTGCAAAAAGCGCGCAGAAAAAAAAGTGCGGTTTCTGAGAAGGGAGTCCAGTTTTTAAGCAGAAATTTTCTGCTACGTGTGCACATAGCCTAAGATAGCGTGAAAAATCTAAAGTTGTTGGTAGGCGTACCTCTCCATCAATTGAAATAACCATTAGTTAGGTGTCTGAACATTATTATTGAGAAAGTGCAAGCCATAGTGCAGAGAGGTGTATAAAGTCCAGCTTTAAAGAGTACAAAGAATGCAGTAGTAGCCTAGGCCTGAACTGCAAAGTGCTGTGCATGTAAGGTGCTTAGCATTGTGCTGTCAGTGTCCAATACACTGTGAGATGTATGAAAAAAACAGTTCAAAATTAACATTAGATGTAGTCAGTGAAGGAGATTGAAGACAGAACCTGTGATTGTGGTTCGGGCCCCAGTAGCATACCATCTATACAGACAGGTGTAGTTACCAAAGTTTGCCGAACTCTACCCGTACTTTACAATAACTTATTAGTTTTATAGACAGGTGTAATCACAGAAGTGTGCATATCTACTATGTGAAAACAAAGTCTTACGTGTAGTGGAAGGTCAGAGTACAGGGAATGCTGCAGTAAAATATAATGGATGTACCGGTAATTTATTCTTTTAAGTAAAAAAAAAAAGACTGAACTGTCGATTTCCATTGTAAATATCCTTCATATGTTTATAGCCTGATTTTTTTTTTCTTCTTGTTAGCCGTGCCTCTGAAGATGCTGATTCCTGGCCGTCCTCTGATGAAGATGACTTAGATTTTAGTCCAAAGGTATTACTGGCTTTGTTGAAGCTTTAACAACAGACTATAAGACGCACCTAGGTTTTAGACAAGGAAAATAGGAAAACGATTTTGAGGTAAAAATCTGGTAAAATATTGAAGAACATGTCTGCTGACATTGTTATGGGGGAGATCTGCTGATGCGCTGCTATGGGGGTAGTCTGCTGACACTTTTATGGCAGACATCTGCTGCTGGAGAGTCACAGATTGTGCAGCACCCCAAGTATGGGGACAGCAGTTTTTCACAACCTGTGTGGCTCTTCAGGTGTTAACAAACTACCACTACCATCATCACAGCACGTCAAAGCATGATGGGAGTTGTAGTTTTACAACAGCTGCATGGCCATGTTGACAGGTGGCCCTGCAGTGGAATTTGCAGAGGTTAAAGAGAATTTGTCATTCCAATTTTAACCTGTTATAAATCACACTGGCCCTGTTATACTGATTTTAATGGATACCTAGAGTGAAAAAATCCATAGCCTGGTTCTTGTGTAATTCACTTTAGCAGCTTTGGTTCATTAGCCTGTTCGTGCAACGGGGAAGGACTGTGGGTAGTGTCTTCAGCTCTGCTGTGGCCCCTTCGTAGTTGTATGAGCCTTCTTTTTTAAATATCGTACTAAAGCCACTCCAGCACACATTCACGTCCCACGTTCTCTAACAAAATGGAGCCCGGTGCAGTGCACCCTCTAGTCGTCTCCAGTAAAATGGCATTGTTTCTGCACATGCGCCACCATCGGGGCCATTTTCCTTGAGAACATCTGAGGAGGAGCCCTGCTTCTGCCTCCTGTGACCATGCTTTAGTGCCTCCCCCACCCACCCACAGCGAGCCAGGTAAGCTACATTCAGACTATAAGACACCCCCCCGTTTTCCTCCCAACTTTTGGGGAACAAAGTGCGTCTGATAGTCCGAAAAATACAGCAAGTACTACTCACAAAGTCATGGCTCCTAGTTTCTTTTTTATCTGCTTCCTGTAGTCTGTTTCTATTTAGATTGTGCTAATAATTTTGCTATTTATTGAATAGACGTGTAGTCCATTTTAGAAAGTGATGATCTCTGGATTTGGGGAAGGTTAAGTTGCAGGTGGCTAATGTGATGGGTGAGCTATAGACAAAGAGTATGATAAGGCAATAAGTAGACGTATTGAGCATGGGTAAGACTAGAATCTAGTTTATTTCAAGATGTGTCTTGCTCAATCTTTTCACACATTTAATATACTTAATCCATTTCTTCCTCTGGTTTATCATCTTATGCAGAAGACTTCCAAACTTCCAAGCCAAGTTTAACTCAACTCCTGCATACTAAAAAGAACAGTAAGTTAATAGCAGAACATTCGGCCTATGAAGTGATTGGACTTCTGATGTGTGGTTCACAACTTACTTGTGTTGGTTTCTTTTGATGTAGTAATTGAAAAGGGTAGTTTTACTTCAGTACAGCCTACAGGCTTTACTCTGGAGAGTAAATCAGATAGTGAAGAAGACTCAGTTCATAATAGTGAAGATGAAGGTGCAAACGTTCAGTCCCCTCCTAAGCCTTTCCCCCAGACCCGCTTCCTTCCTGTATGCATTACTCCTGGCTCTCTTGCAAAACCTTCCCAGCTGGCTTCTGCCTCTCTCCTCAGAGTACATAAGGTAAAATGTTTATTAACTACTACTGCTTTTATTAATTTATTTAATTTTGCTTTTTTTTTTTCTTCTTGCCTGCTTGTGGACTTTTGAAAATTATAAAGGAAAGGCAAATTAGAGAATCAAAGCAGGAAAAAGTCTAACTCCAAGGCAGTAATGACTGTGCAGAAGACCAAAATGAAGATGAACAGAACCAGAAAGCGGATGAAGAGTGTGAGGATGAAGAGATTCGGAATGATGATGATGATGAAGATGAATCTAAAGACTGTCAGGAGGCAGAAGAAGACTGTGAAGATGACGACGATGAGGAGGAGGAAGATCAAGAAGATGGGGAAGATGGTGATGTGTCTGAAAGTCATGAAGATAATTTAGAAAAAGAAAATGATAATAGTGCTGGTGAAAATAGTAAAATATGTATAAAAGATGGTGATAGTAAAGTCAATCATGTTCCAGAAGGTATGGAAGGTACATCTGGATTTAGCAATAATATTGAGTCTGATCATGTAGAAATGATAGAAAATAAGCTACAAAGCTTTTCCAAAAATGCTCTTCCCAGTGACTGCCCAAAAAATTCTGATAAGGATACTAACGATCCTCACGTTTGTTCAGAGGTTCCAGTGTCACTCATATTTGGGTTACCTGAGCATGATGAAATTGGAACTCCCCCAATGGAAAGTGAAGTGACCCAGTTAAAGACCAGCTTTAAATCGCAAGTACAGATGAATAAACAGGTTACGTCTACCAGTAGGAGAGAAGACTGTAACAAGAAAACAAGCAAATGTACCCAGCCATGCATTGCTGTAGACCGTATGATGGACAGGGAAGATGGCCACACACAAAATATAGTGTCTCAATATCCCTGTGAAGACACTGAACAGTTAGATTCCAGTATTAACAGAAATATCAGTAGCCAACGGCGCTAAGCGTTACAGCCTTTAAAGTACAAAGCAGCAAGTAATAAGACAAATACCACTCAAATTGTCCAAAAAATGTAAAATTAAAATATATAGAATTAACTTGCGCTAGTATAATGTACCCAGGTTGTATAGGGCCACATAGGGTATAAATATATCCAATGTAAGGGAGTAAGTTACCTTGAATGTTGCTGGATTGACCAGCGATTTATCATTTTTGCAACACCATTTTATTTTTACGGACCACATCACATTTGAAGCCACTGCAGGGTCTATATGATAGAAAATACCCAAAAGTGACACCATTCTAAAAACTGCACCCCTTAAGGTGCTCAAAACCACATTCAAGAAGTTTATTAACCCTTTAGGTGCACCACAGGAATTTTTTGAATATTTAAAAAAATGAACATTTAATTTTTTTTCACAAAAAAAATACTTCAGGTTCAATTTTTTTTAATTTACCAAGGGGAACAGGAGAAATTGAACTGCAAAAGTTATTGTGCAATTTGTCCTGAGTACGCTGATACCAGATATGTGGGGGGGAACCACCGTTTTGGCGCATGACAGAGCTCAGAAGGGAAGGAGCGCCGTTTGACTTTTTCAATGCAAAATTGGCTGGAATTCAGATCGGACGCCATGTCACGTTTGGAGAGCCCCTGATGTACCTAAACAGTGGAAATCCCCCACAAGTGACCCCATTTTGGAAACTAGACCCCCCAAGGAACTTATCTAGATATGTGGTGAGACTTTTGAACCTACAAGGGCTTCACAGAAGTTTATAACGTACAGCGGTACAATTAAAAAATCATATTTTTTCCACAAAAATGATCTTTTCACCCCAAATTTTTATTTTCCCAAGGGTAACAGGACCCTAAAAGTTATTGTGCAATTTGTCCTGAGTACGCTGATACCCCACATGTGGGGGTAAACAACTATTTGGGCGCATGGCAGAGCTCGGAAGGGAAGCAGCGCCATTTGACATTTTTGGCTGGAATTGAGATCGGACACCATGTCGCGATTGGAAAAAACCTGATGTACCAAAACAGTGGAAACGCCCAACAAATGACACCATTTTGGAAACTAGACCCCCTAAGGAACTCATCTAGATGTGTGGTGAGAACTGTGAACCCCCCAGTGCTTCACAGAAGTTTATAATGCCTGGGCGTGAAAATAAAAAAATCGTATTTTTTCCACAAACATGATCTTTTAGTCACCAATTTTTTTATTTTCCCAATGGTACCAGGAGAAAATGGACCCCAAAAGTTGTTGTCCAATTTGTCCTGAGTACGCTGATACTTCATATGTGGGAGAAAACTACAGTATGGACACACGTCGGGGCTCGGAAGGGAAGTAGTGACGTTTTGGAATGCAGACTTTGATGGAATGGTCTGCGGGTGTCATGTTGCTTTTGGAGAGCCCTTGATGTGCCTAAACTGTGGAAACCCCCCACAAATGACCCCATTTTGGAAACTAGATCCCCTAAGGAACTTATCTAGATGTGTGGTGAGCACTTTGAACCCCCAAGGGCTTCACAGAAGTTTATAATGCCCGGGCATGAAAATAAAAAAATCGTATTTTTTCCACAAACATGATCAATTAGTCCCCAATTTTTTTATTTTCCCAAGGGTACCAGGAGAAATTGGACCCCAAAAGTTGTTGTCCAATTTGTCGTGAGTACGCTGATACCTCATATGTGGGAGAAAACTACTGTATGGGCACACGTCGGGGCTCGGAAGGGAAGTAGTGACGTTTTGGAATGCAGACTTTGATGGAATGGTCTGCGGGTGTCATGTGCGTTTGGAGAGCCTCTGATGTACCTAAACTATTGAAACTCCCCACAAGTGACCCCATTTTGGAAACTAGACCCCCCCCCCCACAGAACTTATCTAGATGTGTGGTGAGCACTTTGAACCCCCAAGTGATTCACAGAAGTTTATAACGCTCGGGCGTGAAAATAAAAAAATCATTTTTTTCCACAAAAATGATATTTTTGCCCCCAATTTTTTATTTTCCTAAGGGTAACAGGAGAAATTGGACCCCAAAAGTTGTTTTGCAATTAGTCCTGAGTAGGCTGATACCCCATGTATGAGGGTAAGCCACTGTTTGGGCGCATGGCAGAGTTTGGAAGGGAAGGAGCACCATTTGACTTTTTCAACGCAGAATTGAGATCCGACGCCATGTTGCATTTGGAGAGCACCTGATGTGCACAAACAGTTGAAACCCCCAATTCTAACTCCAACCCTCACCCCATCACACCCCTAACCCTAATCTTAGCCCTAACTATAGCCCTAACCCTAGCCCCAACCCTAGCCCTAGCCATAATGGGAAAATGGAAATAATTACATTTTCTTTTAATTTTATTATTTTTCCCTAACTAAGGGGGTGATAACGGGGGGTTTGATTTACTATTTATGGCGGTTTTTATATTTGGCAGCTGTCATAGGCTAAAAGACGCTTTTCATTGTAAAAATAGTTTTTGCATCACCATATATTGAGAGCTATAATTTTTCCGTATTTTGACCCACTGAGTCATGTGAGGTCTTATTTTTTGCAGGACGAGTTGACGTTTTTATTGGTATCATTTTTGGGCACGTGACATTTTTTGATCACTTTTTATTCCGATTTTTAGGACGCAGAATGAACAAAACCCAGAGTTTCAAGAATTTCTTTTGGGGGGTGCGTTTACACCGTTCCGCGTGCGGTAAAATTGATAAAGCGGTTTTATTCTTCGGGTCGGTACGGTTACAGCGATACCTTATGTCTTTTTTTATGTTTTGGCGGTTTTATGCAATAAAAACTATTTTATATAAAAAATAATTATTTTTGCATCGCTTTATTCTGCAAGCTATAACTTTTTTTTATTTTTTTGCTGATGATGCTGTATGGTGGCTTGTTTTTTGTGGGACAAGATGACGTTTTCAGCGATACCATGGATATTTATATGCATCTTTTTCATCGTGCGTTATTGCACTTTTTGTTCGGCGGTATGATAATAAATCATTATTTTTTGCTTAGTTTTTTATTTTTAATTTTTAAGGGGTTCGCTTAAGGGGTTAACTAATGGGACAGTTTTACAGGGCAGGTCGTTATGGACGCGGCGATACTAAATATGTGTACTTTTATTGATTTTTTGTTTTAGTTTTTTTTTTCCAAAAAATGAATTTATTTAGGAATATTTTTTCTTTTTTTTTTCTAATTTATTTTGTGATTTTTTTTAAAAATTATTTTTACACTTTTTTTTTTAACTTTATTAGGTTGTCCCTGGGGAGACATCACTGTCCTGTGACAGATCGTTGATCTGTCACATCACAGATCACTGTGACAGATCAGCAATCTGTCACAGGCAGTTCTGCAGACTTCCTCATGCCTGCGCTTTGCAGGCACTGAGGAAGCCAGCTCCCTACAGGCCCCCGAAGGTCCCCGTCGCCATCTTGGATCTGGGGACCTGTAGGGAAAGAGACTCCCGCAGCAGCGCTGCACATTGCGCTGCTGTGGGGGGCTCAGGGAAGCACGAAGGGAGCCCACTCCCTGCCGATGCTTCCCTTTAACCCCCGGTACACCGCGATCGTGTTTGATCGCGATGTGCAAGGGGTTAGCGTGTCGGGGCGGTCCGTGACCGCCCCTGACACATTATGCTGGGTGTCAGCTGTGATAGTCTGCTGACACCTGGCCGCGATCAGCGGCGCTCACCATGTGAGCGCCGCTGATCTCGCTAGATGTACTATTCCATCCTTGGGACTTAGGTCCCAGGTCACATGGATGGAATAGTAAGTCCATTGTAGGTAAGGGGTTAAAGCTACCAATTCAGCAGTTGTCGATGGCAAACCTACTAGGGTATTGCGAAAGCACGTGAGTACACCTCTGTGCCCGTTACTGCTAGAGAATTAGCGTGTACTTTCCTTTCAGTAGGTTGTAGAGGATATCTTTCCCTAGTACACGTGCTATTTGTGCTACTCTTCTTTCCTTTCCAAAAATGTTTGTAGTTTATTAAAAATATGAGATCTTATTCCTTTAGTTATATTATTTTTCATCTGGATGTTCATGTTAACTGCTCTCTTCTTCAGGATGATTCTTTTTCTGGTGATGAGAATGATGAAAGTGCTAAACATTCGATTAGGACAGATAATACACAGCCAGAAAAGGTCCAAGCTAGTGGAGAAGGTGTTGGCAGAAAAGGTTTGGATATGTGTACTGTGATCAGAAAGTACAGAACTCATTCTTAGGGACAGATCCATAGAGGCAACTTTTTGGGTGACCTTGTGTAGCCTATACTGACTATTTAGCACTTGTTTCTCTTCTCTTCTGTCAATAGCATAAAACGTTAGAGGTCTCAGAAAATTGTGGTACAATACATTTTTTTTCCATTTTTTTACACATTTCCATGTTTTTTCTTTCTTGTTTTTTTCAACAGCTAAAATAAAAAATGCAAAACATTTCATATGAATTTGGTATTGTCATAATGATGCTTAGGAGGAGAGTGGAATTTTGACCCTATCTTTTATATTAAAGTGTCTAATGATCCTGTACAAAGGTTATTGTGAAGGGATGGGGCAGCAGAATCAAGTGTGACCTTGTAATTTGTGAGTAGTGGATCCTGTATTATCAGATGTCAGTAGAGGTCATTGTAATACTGCCTCTGATATTAAGGAGCCTGCTGAAAACTCTTCATTTCGGAAGTATGGGTCTAAAAAAAGCTCAAAGACCAATATGAAAATTGCAAGATTACGAATTTGTGGTAAAAAAAAGTAGTGCCAGTAGTGCCAACAGTATACAGTATGTATGTATGTATGTGTGTGTGTGTGTGTGTGTATATATATATATATATATATATATTATAAAAAGATTATATAAACAATTAGGCCATTTCTCCTTCGTCTCATTGGGGGACACAGAGACTGTGGGTGTGTGCTTCTGCCGTCTGGAGGCCGACACTAAGTGTACAAAAAAAGAGTTAGCTCCTCCTCCGCCGCATACACCCTCGCCCCTAGGCCGGGCGTAACTCCGTTTTTGCTTAGTGTCTGATGGAGGCACACGCAGTCTGGAGCTCCAGACTAGATTTTTTTTTTTTTTTTTTTTTTCCCTTTTTTTCTATGAAGATAAGACAGGGGCGACGGATCCTATAGAGAGGATCCGATCTCCCCAAATCATCAACGGGCGACCACGTGTGAGTAACCCTCCACGTGTCCTCTCCCGCACCGAGGGACACATCTGGGACTTTTTGCCAGACAACTATTTTTTAAAAGAGGGGCAACGCGTCCTGATAAGAGGATTCGGTTTCCCCATAACTTCATCAGGCGAGCACGTGTGAGCAGAACCAGGGGTCAGCCTCCACGTTGTTCCTCTCCTACAACAACAATGTATGGAGGCCCCTTCCACCCCTTGGTAGTGAGTCCAGGGGCTGAATTGGAGGCGCAGGTGAGCCGATCTAGTTTGTGGACGTGGCGAGTACAGGGGGAAGAAACCGGTACCAGAAGTCCCCCCCCCCCCCCTGCCGGGGATGGAGCCCACGGCGGATGGCCCTGCTCACCTTTAATATTTGGGGGATCCGCTCCTGGAGCGCACCGCAAGTTTGCCCCGGTGAGTAACGGTAGCCAGAGTGGCGTTGCAACTGGACGCCGCACACCGCGTGTACCGGAGTGCGGCCGGAAGCCCGCCGGCGGCCGCGGCCCCGCTGCAGGAGGAGGTCCGTGACTATCGCGCGAGGCCGCGCGCCGACTTCCGGTGGTAGCCGGAAGTCCCGCCCACTGACGTCGGGGAGACGCGCTGTATAGGAGCAGGAGGCCTGGAGGTCAAGGGGTGGAAAACGGCGGGCGCACAGGTCCCGGAGAGGAGACTTCCGCCCTACCACCTCGCGTCCACGCATCCGGAGCTTCCCGGGGTACTTCAAACAGGAGTGGGACCCTGCCGGTGGGTGAGTGTAACTCCGTTTGGAGAACCGCACTGGTTGTCAGGGAAGGGGTTACCCTCCTCCTCCTTCTACCCTGCCTTCAGCCTGTGCAAGTATGTCTGCCAAAGGGAAAGCTCACTCTTTCCTTTACGCGGTTTGCGTGTCCTGTGGGGTCAGGCTGCCAAAGGCACAGGCGGGTAAATATTGTGAAGCCTGCGAGTCGGAGCGCGCCCAGGAGCCCCCCACTGTTTCTGAACCCAGGGGTCAGGACCCCCCGGAATGGGCGGTGTCCTTATCGCATTCTATGCTGTCCCTTACAAGGGCAATTGAATCCCTTCAAGGCCCGGGCAGGAACAAGGATGGTGGTCTGCCAGCGGAAGAGAGCTCGTCCTCGTCTCAGGACCCTCCAACCATTAGAGGTCGCTCCAGTACCAGGCAAGCTCATATCAAAAGGGCTCGTTCCCCGTCGGCCGGGCCCTCCGGGGCTTCGGCGGCGGGTATTAGGGCATCCCGTTCCCCGTCGCTGAGCTCAGGGAGCGATCAGGATGAAGGAGAGGAGGAGGAGGCCTGGAATCTAGAAAGCCTGGGGTTCCAGGACTCGGTGGACAGTCTCATTGAGGCAGTCAACCAGACATTAGAGATCGAGGACGATGTGCCCACAGCCTCAGGTCACAAGGTCTCTTTCAAGAAATCCAGGCGACCACATAGAAGGTTTGCCACGCATCCGGAGTTTGAGGAGCTAGTCCAGAAACATAGAGAACACCCGGATAAGCGTTTTGCAATGCAAAAAGCGCTGCAAGCAAAGTATCCGTTTCCTCCTGAGCTCCATAAGGGTTGGGTAGAGTCGCCAGTAGTGGACCCACCGGTATCACGTTTAGCATCAAGATCGCTATTGTCGATACCCAGTGTTTCTTCTATAAAGGACCCAACTGATCGCCTCATGGACGGGCTTGCCCGCTCGGTATATGAGGCAGCAGGGTCGGCTCTGGCCCCCTCCTTTGCGGCAACTTGGGTGGCTAAAGCCATGGTTTCGTGGGGGGACGCTCTGTATAAGGCCCTCCAAGACAGGGATCTGCCCGCGGAGGTCTTGGAGGTGGCAAATCAGATATCAGGAGCGAGTGATTATCTTGTCAGCGCCTCACTGGACGCGGCCGAGTGTTCGGCTGTGGCGGCAGCGAATGCGATCGCCATTAGGCGTGCATTATGGCTGAGGCTGTGGAAAGCGGATTCTATCTCTAAAAAATCCTTAACCTCATTGCCTTTTCAGGGCAATCGGCTGTTCGGTGAGAAGCTGGACAAGCTTATCTCAGAAGCCACAGGGGGGAGAAGTAGTTTCCTCCCGCAGCAGAGAAGTTGCCCGGCATTCAGGCAAACGCAGAGGCGTTTTCGACCCTTTCGTAGCCCCTGGGGGGGGACTTCGGCCAGGGCATACTCCTCCACAAACGATGGCCAGAGTAGGGAAAAGCAAGCCTCTTACAGGGCCAATCCGCTGGGTAGAGGCCGAGGCCGTTTGCCCAGAGCGAGGGGGGCCAGGTCCCAAAAACCTCCAGCTAAATGACTGGAGGCGCTCCGTACCTACGGACGACAGAGTGGGCGGACGCCTACTAGGGTTCAGCCACGTTTGGGTCGCAGTGACACGCGACACTTGGGTGGCAGAACTAATATCGTCCGGGTACAAGATAGAGTTTGTCGGACGGCCACCACAGCGATTCTTCCGTTCCCGACTTTCCAAGACAGATTCGCAGGCGGAGAGTTTGTTACAGGCTATAATGACGCTACAGCGCAAAGGGGTCATCGCCCCAGTGCCGCAGGGCGAAGAGTCGCAGGGGTTTTACTCCAATCTGTTTTCGGTCCCCAAAAAAGACGGGACTGTGAGGCCAGTACTGGATCTAAAGATCCTGAACAGATTCATCAGGGTCAGGCGATTCCGGATGGAGTCCCTCCGCTCGGTCATTGCAGCCATGGATCCAGGGGAATTCCTGGCCTCGATCGATGTGCAGGATGCATATCTGCATATTCCGATATTTCCCCCACACCAGAGGTTCCTGCGATTTGCGATCGGAGGACGTCATTTCCAATTTGTGGCTCTGCCCTTCGGCTTAGCCACTGCCCCCAGAGTCTTTACAAAGATAATGGCGGTGGTTATGGCCATCCTGCATGCACGGGGCATAACGGTGTTACCTTACCTGGACGACCTTTTGGTAAAGGGGCCGTCGTTTCAGGAGTGCCAGGACAATGTCAGTATCACTCTGGATACCCTGGCCCGTCTGGGCTGGTTGATCAATCGGAGCAAGTCGTCCTTGGTTCCAGCCCAAAGAATCGTGTTCCTAGGCATGATTTTCGACACCTCCCGGGGGCTGGTGATCCTCCCTCAGGACAAGGCGCAAAAAATCAAGCAAGGGGTACGGAACCTTCTACAGCCGGGCACCAGATCCATCCGGTACGGCATGAGTGTGTTGGGCAGAATGGTAGCGGCGATGGAAGCAATCCCGTTTGCCCAGTTCCATCTCCGTCCGCTTCAGCATGCGCTCTTGACAGCATGGGACCGGAGGCTGCTGTCTCTCAGTCATCGGTGCAAGTTGTCTCCGCTGGTACGAGGTTCACTCCGGTGGTGGACTCGCGACTCGTCTCTGGTCCAGGGGAAACCCTTTCCCCCGGAACAATGGTTGGTGGTGACGACCGATGCAAGCCTGCAAGGTTGGGGAGCAGTTTTCCAGAGTCACATAGCCCAGGGGCGGTGGTCCGTTCAGGAGATAGTTCTCCCGATCAACATTCTGGAGATACGGGCAATACGATTGGCCCTGCAACATTTCCAGTGTTTCCTGAGACACCGGCCGGTGCGCATCCAGTCGGACAATGCTACAGCAGTAGCATATGTCAACCATCAAGGGGGCACGCGCAGCCAGGCAGCCATGCGCGAGGTCGGACTGGTACTGCGTTGGGCAGAGAAGAACCGCGTGGTAATTTCAGCGGTGCACATTCCAGGAGTCGAAAACTGGGCGGCAGATTTTCTCAGCCGACAGGGGGTCGCGGCAGGGGAATGGTCCCTGCACCCCGAGATCTTTCAGCAGATCTGCCAACGGTGGGGGACACCAGACGTGGACCTTATGGCATCCAGAGAGAATGCCAAAGTACAAAGGTTTGTCGCTCGATCCCTCGATCCGCAGGCAATCGCAGCAGACGCTCTGGTGCTCCCGTGGAGCCAGTTTCGTCTCCCGTACTTGTTCCCCCCGCTGCCGCAGCTTCCAAGAGTTATCAGGAAAATAAGGAGAGAGAAGGTTCCAGCAATTCTGCTGGCCCCAGACTGGCCCCGGCGGGCCTGGTATGCAGATCTGGTCCAACTAGTGGTGGACGTACCCTGGCGTCTTCCAGATCGGCCGGACTTACTGTCCCAGGGGCCGATCTGCCATCCGAACTTAGGGGCCCTGTGTTTGACGGCGTGGCCATTGAATCTTGGCTGTTAACACAGGCAGGATTCAGGCGCGATGTGGCGGCCACGATGGTGAGTGCCCGAAAGCCTTCCTCGGCGAGAGTATATCATCGAACTTGGGAAGTTTTTTTCCGTTGGTGTAGGGATCGTGAAGTGGCTCCTCTGGTTTTTTCGATCCCCAACGTACTGGCTTTTCTACAGGCAGGGCTGGACGCAGGGTTGGCTCCGAGTTCGCTCAGAACGCAAATCTCGGCCCTGTCGGTGCTTTTCCAACGAAAAGTCGCTTCCGTCTGGCAGGTTAGGACGTTTATGCAAGGGGTCGCACATTTAGTACCCCCCTATAAGGCGCCGACGGAATCATGGGACCTGAACTTGGTGCTCAGGGCCCTTCAGGAGGCTCCTTTCGAACCATTGCAAGAGGTCTCCTTACCTTACCTGTCCAGAAAGGTCGTTTTTCTAGTAGCTATAACGTCTATTAGGCGGGTTTCGGAATTGGCGGCCTTATCTTGTAAACCGCCGTTCCTGACCTTTTATAAAGATAAGGTAGTTTTAAGGCCAGCTCCTCCCTTCTTGCCGAAGGTTGTGTCTGCATTTCATATCAACGAAGACATTGTCTTACCCTCGTTTTGCCCGGCACCGGTGCACAGGGTAGAGAAGGCTTTGCACACCCTGGATCTGGTAAGAGCTCTTAGAAGGTATGTGACAAGGACAGCGCCATTCCGCCAGACAGACTCTCTATTCGTGGTTCCAGAGGGGCGGCGGAAGGGGCTCGCTGCGTCCAGAGCGACTTTGGCCAGATGGGTTCGCCTGACGGTCCAAGAAGCTTATCAAATCAGTGGCACGCCGGTTCCGGCAGGGATCAAGGCTCACTCGGCACGGGCAGTGGGTGCCTCATGGGCACTGCGACACCAGGCTTCAGCGGAGCAGGTATGCAAAGCAGCTACCTGGTCCAGTTTGCATACGTTTGTCAAACATTATAACGTACATACCCAGGCATCCTCGGATGCAAGCCTGGGAAGAAAGATTCTCCAGGCAGCAGTTGCGCACCTCTAATCAGGGGCGCAAATTAGCATGGATTGGGTGAGCTAAGATCCCGCCCAGAGGACTGCTTTAGAACGTCCCACAGTCTCTGTGTCCCCCAATGAGACGAAGGAGAAACATGGATTTTTGTGAGTACTCACCGTAAAATCCTTTTCTCCGAGACGCTCATTGGGGGACACAGCACCCACCCTATCAGCCAGTTGGCATTTACTTATTTTGAGTTATACAAATCCTTGTACAAGGTTTAGGGTGGCCCCCTTTTTCAGACATATAGTTTCTTGCCTGAGTTTAAGGCGCGTTCTCCTACTGCTTATGCACTAAACTGAGTTACGCCCGGCCTAGGGGCGAGGGTGTATGCGGCGGAGGAGGAGCTAACTCTTTTTTTGTACACTTAGTGTCGGCCTCCAGACGGCAGAAGCACACACCCACAGTCTCTGTGTCCCCCAATGAGCGTCTCGGAGAAAAGGATTTTACGGTGAGTACTCACAAAAATCCATGTTTTCTGATGATACCTTCCCGTAATGCTGGCCTTGTGCTCTGGAGAGCTCATGTACAAGAATATGATTAAGTCGTGTAAATTCTACATAATTTTTCTTAATGTCATTCTGTTTTGCCTCTGTATATTGTATACTGATAGTGGCCATCTCTTTAATTGCTGGTGGATTAGTTGGAAAGTAGAATTAATTAATTAGCAGTAATATAATTCAGATTCATAAACCTTTACATTGTGGATTATCAAACCTAGTACTGATTTATTTTATGTCTACAGTTGCATTAATGACTGAGACCCTGGGACTCCGAGGTTGGTATTTTAATAAGGATTATATATAAACCAAAGTTTACCTATTTTTGACATTTTGGCTTGGTTCCTTATTATGCCTTTTGCAAATAATACTTAAAGGGAATACTTAAGGGAATACTTAAAGGGAATATGTCAGCAGGATTTTCCTAAGTAAAGTACACAAATGGCGATAGTCACGCTGTGATACTTATTAAAACAATTCAAGCAAACCTCAAACCCTGATTTTGTGTAATCGGGGTTTGAAGTTTTATAATCATAACTTTGTGCTTTGGGAAGGGACTGTGGCTAGGGTCTTCATCTCTGACATGGCCTCTCCGCTGCTAATGGGGTATTTAACGTCCTCCTCCTTAAAACTTTGAGCCGTTGCCATCCTAACCGTCCGTTGCGCACATTGATCTCCTGGCATCCTTCAGTAAAATAGCACCAGTAGCTGCACATGCACAGATTGAGATATCAGCTTAATGACGAGCCAAAATCTCAATCTGCGCATGCCATGTTACTGGCACCATTTTACAGAAGACTGCCAGGAGGTCAATTTGCATATGTGTGGCCCACCCCGGTGCGTAATTTAAACCAGGAGGACGATAAAGACAACATGAGTAGCGGAGGGGCCGAGGCAGAGCCGATGACCCTACTCACAGTCCCACCGTCAAGGACGAAGCCATGATTATAAGAAAACGGCAAACCCTGATTCACACAAAACTGATTTCTCTATTGCTTCATTGTTGGACACAGGAAACCATGGGGTGTATGCTGCTGCTGACACTATGCAGAAAAAAGTTAGCTCCTCCTCCGCATTCTACACCCCACCGCCCGGAACTAGGATATTCAGTTTAGCTTAGTGTCAGTAGAAGGTGGACACGGCTCTTTTATTAGACCCATATCTACCTCAGTGTGCGTCGTTTCTTTTCAGGTTCACGGAAGGATACAGTGTGAACGGTCACTACTGTACTCCCACGAAGAGACTATGAGTATGGCGTGTACTGCCACCCCATATCCTCATAAGTGTTAGGGTCGGCGGAACGCACCAGATATAAATAATAGGAGGTGCGTTCGCCGCCCGGAGTCCACCGTGCAGTAGATGGTAAGACCGCTGCTGGACAATGGCAGATGCACCAAAAGATGAAGTACTGCACTCGGGTTAACGTCACCCGAACGCTAAGAGCGGCTCTGCTCAGACATAGAGTCGCTTGGCAGCAATAAATATAAAGACGCTGGCCCTGTTAACTTCACAGAAAGCCCAGCGGGTGGCGTTGCAGCCGCAACTGCCAATGGACGCTGCTACCGCAGCGTGGCAATAACTAAGCCGCTGGACGGCGGCGCCGGGAGGCCGGACACCGTCGGACGCTAGTGTGCAGTGCAGGAGGCATAGTGGCGTGTAGCTTGCCACAATCTGGAGCTGACTAACCAACACTCTGTCACCATTCATATTATCAGAGGGAAGGGGTTTCTTAATAAGTCAGTCACCAGTCCATGCATCCATCACCATACACACACAGCATAATATGCTACACTAGTGCATGGCCGAGCCGCCATGCAGGCTTTTTATAGCCATGCACTTCCGGGACCTTCCAGTACCCTGGAAAGGACCAATCAGATCCGATGCAGGACCTGAGCATGTGACCCCTGCTCTCCAGTGAGAGGTCACCTTGCGGGCATGCCCAGTAGCATGGCACGAGGACTTAGCCTCTGGAGCGGTTCCCTGCAGAACAGGTTGCGCTACCATTGCTGTACCAGAGGTGGCAGCAGCATCCAGGCTGTCAGAGCAAGTCTGAGCAGCACGCCTGGCTCGCCGTGATTGCTGAGCAGCACCCGGGGCAGTCGGAGGATAATGGGAGATCGCTGGATGTCTGGCTCTGGATTCCCACTGTGTAGGGTCAAGAATCCGACGCCTAACAATAAGTCTGGCCGGCAGGACCCTAACACAGAAGCGTGTTTAGGTGATGCAGACCCAGTCCTGCCTCCGTTTCCCTCCCACTCGCCCACCAGAGCCTGTCAATTTGAGAAAAAATGAACAGTCGGTAACTGCAGAAAAAAAGAATAAAGGTATTAGTGCTGTGTTAAAAGCAGTGTACACACAGCAATGCAGCTATCAGGCAGCCTAATAACCAGCGCTGCTGCACACAAAAAAATCCTCCCCTGTCACTGCAAAATTGCTATCAGCACAAGCACAGAATCACTTTTCTTTCCTGCCTAATTCTCTCCCTACTGAGAAAGCGTCAGCAACCTCTCCCTACGCTAAGATCGGCAGAAGTAAAATGGTGGTCGGTGGTCAGGGCTTTTATAGCCACTGTGACGCCAAACAAAGCAAGCCAATCACTGCAATGCCCTTCTCTAAGATGGTGGCGGCCGCTGCCCATGTCATCTCGTTGCCCACAGTGTGCGTCCTTGCTCATTGGCTGAGAAAAGGCGCCGGCAAGCATTATGGGAAACGCGACTTTGGCACTCGGGTCAACGACCACATGGCCGACCTCACGCTATGGTCGGGTTTCAGTCGGCAAAACCCGACTTTGGCGAAAGTTGGCGATTTTTGAATCTGACCGACCTGTTTCGCTCAACTCTATATAGGTTATTTAATGCTGTAATTTTTTACTAGAGTTTTTTGTAAATTTCAGTTTCCTTCACTTGCAGGTGGGTGTTCAGTAAGTCTTTACTGACGTTTGCCCAGTACATTTTACATTTTTATATTTTTTTTTTTATTTTTTTTATTCTCTTCATTCTTCTGTTTTTTCTTTTCTTTTTCTCTTTCATTTTAATCCAATAAATAAAATTTATACCAAACACCTGAATATAATTTTGATATACAATACACGTGAAAACACTACAGACACACTCACCGCCCTCATGAAAAATAAAAGAAATAAAAAATCCCATTGTTCCCAAAGAGTGTATTAAGTCAAGGAGGCATACGGCTTCCTTGCCTCTGACACCGATAGTGAAGGAGAAGATGTCAATTTTCTCTATTTTTCATTGTCATCCACCTCCTGTAGTGAGAATGAACACCCACGTAGGCACTGCAGGACTGCAAATGAGCCGTAGCCACCTGTGATCCCCCTGAGGACCTCACCCCCTGAAGAATATAAGCCTCATATTCCTGATTTGTGGGTCGATCAGGAATCCATTTTGACTTTGGTGGCCTCACAGAAATGGACTTTTTCGAGGTCTTTTTCTCTATGATTTTGTAAATCTCATGGTGGATGAGGCAAATTTTTTCACCCCAAATTTTTTAACCCCAAAACCCCACTTCATCATTTGCTAATTGTACCCTCGTAGATGGCAGAAATTATGAAGTTTTGTGGCCTTGTGCTTCAAATGAGGATAGAAGAAGCCAGAACTTCGGCACTATAGGAGTGCTGATATTTTATATAACGCTCCAGTTTTACGCATGGCTATGTCCCAGGCACACTTTGAGAACATTGTCAAATTTTTGCATTACAACAATAATGCAGTGTCCACCCAGAGAGGACCCCAACTTTGACTGACTTTCCACTTTTCAAAGTTATCCTGGTCATTGATCACTTCAGCAACAAATTTGCTGATGTGTATATTCCCCAAAATGACATCTGCGTAGATGAATTCCTAATACACTTCAAAGGGAGGTTTAAATTATGAGAATATCTGCCCAGTAAGAGGGCGAGGTGTGGAATTAAAATGTACAAGCTGTGTGAGAGTACCTCAGGGCATACCCACAGATTTAGGGTTTATGAACGGAGGGACAGCTGAGTTAAACCCACGAATGCTCCCTGTCCTGGAAGCTAGAGACAAAATTTTGTGGAAATTGGTCCACCCACTGCTGAATCAGGGTTATCACCTCTATGTGGATAACTTCTACATCAGCATCCCTCTCTGCCAAATCTAATGTAGAATGCAATACTGTACACAAAAAACAGAGAGGCCTTCCCAGATTGCTGTAGCGCTGCTGCCGGCACCCCTGCATGTGTCTCCTTCTCCTTCCATACAGGGATGCTGGCTTACTCAATGCCCCAGCCCCTTAGCGTGGTCCCGAGCATGCTTTCTGCTTGTGTGCCCTTAAAGGCGCAGCTTGCACATTTTGCTAAATGCCCTTAGCCTGTTGCTAAGAGGCATTTAGCATAATGTGTTTACGTGCAACATGGATCCCATAGTGTCCTGAATGTGAATCCCTGGTCCCAGTGTGGTCATGCACTATATCTCGACCCTGGCCCCAGTGAGGCCAGTCCTCTTCCTGAAGTCCCCTGGTACCGATGCGGCCAGAGCCTGAATGTTATCCCTGGTCCTGGTGCAACCAGTCCTGTTCCAAAGTCCCCTGATACCGGTGCGACCAGTTCTGTCCCAAAGTCCCCTGGTCCCGAGGGGCCAGTGCCTGTACATTGTCCCCCAGTCCTGGAGTGGCCAGTCCTGAATCTGGAGTCTCCTGGTCCCAATTCAGCCAACACCTGAACATTGTCCCTCAGTCCGCGTACGGCCAGTCCCTGTTCCAGCATCCTTAACCAGTGTGTCTGGACATTTCCCTAGCCAGAACCAGTGTCAATGTACCTGACCCCTTGGTTCAGCAGCTGCAGTACCAGGATCTGCCTAGCAGTGGTACCTGGTGGCCATCTGCAGCCCAGTCTGTCTCCACCATAAGGTTCTCCAGAGAACACCTGGTAGCAGCTTGGCTATGCCCCTTCATATGCAGGCCCCATCTTGTGGCACAGTGGGTCCACAAATCCGTAATAGTTTGCTTAGCCATGGGCCCAGCTAATCTCCATCCCTTTCTGTGCTCGGAGCTGTGTCAGCATCTGTGCTACAAGAGAGAGAGCCAGCAAACAATATTGTTACATCTGATGACACTAGGTGCCCAATTGGAAGTCCTGGCACTTGGACAATCTGAAACTTGTGCTTCCGTAATGGAACCCGTCCTGTCTGATCTGGCTCAGTACTATGGAGATCCAAAGCAGTGCCACAGATTCCTAGAGCAGTGCATGCAGCACTATGAACTTTTCAGCGACAAGTTTTCTTCAGATCGAGCCAAGGTGGGATTCCTGATGTTCTACCTAGCAGGAGATGTTCATCCCCTATGGGAGAAAGGTGCTCCAATCACCTTGGACCTACAGGCCTTCCAAGTGTCCTTCTATATGATCTTCAACGAGCCAAACACAGAGCATTCTCCAAAAACTTCTCTTTTCAGCATCAAGGAGCAGACCAGGTGAGTGACCAGTGTGAGCAGGACCAGCATCGGTACCTGGCAAGTACCATGGCCCTGAGCAGGCGGGGGGCCCACTCGACGTCAGGGACACCGGCACGCTATGGGGGCCTGGTGTCAGGGCCAGTGCCTGTGAGTGTGCCCCCCACTTGCTCAGGGTCCTGGCACTTGCAATACTTACTTCTCTCCATTGCTCCTCTGTGGCATCTTCTGCCTCTGTGATGTTTCAGGTCAGAAGGAGCGATGACGAGTGTGTGCCCTCTACTCTGAACAGCCAAAGTGCAGAGAGCTGGAATACAGCACCGCTACGGAGTCTGGAGCAGAGCAGCAGCCAGTGAGTAGAGGAAAGTATTTCTTTATGTTGGGAGCATTATATGGAGCCCAGCATATACTGGAGCATTTCATGGGGCCCAGCATATACTGGAGCATTTTATGGGGCCCATCATATGCTGGAACATTATATGGGGCCCAGCATATACTGGAGCATTATATGGGGCCCATCATATACTGGAACATTATATGGGGCCCAGCATATACCAGAGCATTATATAGGGCCCAGCATGTACTAGAGCATTATGTGGGGCCCATTCTGAATGAAGAATTATATGGGGTCCCACAAATACTGGAGCATTTCATGGGGCCCAGCATATACTGGAGCATTATATGGGGCCCAGCATATAGTGGAGCATTATATGGGACCCATCATATACTGGAGCCCAGCATATACTGGAGCATTATATGGGGCTCAGCATATACTGGGGTATTGTATGGGGCCCAGCATTTGCTGGAACATTATATGGGGCCCATTATATATGGAACAATATATAGGACCCATCATATACTGGAGCATTATATGGGGCCCATTCTACACTATATGGAGTATGGAGCATTATATGGGGCACATTCTGTATGAAACATTATATGGGTCTTATATATGGAGCAATATACGGAGCCCATCAATACTATATGGAGCCCTTCATATACTGTATATAGCATTATATGGGGTTCATTATGTATGGAGCAATTTATAGGGCCCATTATATATGAAACAATATATTGGGCCCATAATATACTGTATGGAACATTATATGGGGCCTATTATGTATGGAGCAAAATATGGGGCTCATTCTGTAAGGAGAAATATACGGAGCTCATTATTCTGTATGGAGCAATAAATGGGTTCATTATACTGTGTGGGGCATTATATGGGGTCCATTATTCTGTATGGAGCAATACAGTTGTGGCCAAAAGTATTGAAACCCCTGCAATTCTGTCAGATAATACTCAGTTTCTTCCTGAAAATGATTGCAAACACAAATTCTTTGGTATTATTATCTTCATTTAATTTGTCTTAAATGAAAAAACACAAAAAGAATTGTCCTAAAGCCAAATTGGATATAATTCCACACCAAACATAAAAAAGAGGGTGGACAATAGTATTGGCACTGTTCGAAAAATCATGTGATGCTTCTCTAATTTGTGTAATTAACAGCACCTGTAACTTACCTGTGGCACCTAACAGGTGTTGGCAATAACTAATTCACACTTGCAGCCAGTTGACATGGATTAAAGTTGACTCAACCTCTGTCCTGTGTCCTTGTGTGTACCACATTGAGCATGGAGAAAAGAAAGAAGACCAAAGAACTGTCTGAGGACTTGAGAAACCAAATTGTGAGGAAGCATGAGCAATCTCAAGGCTACAAGTCCATCTCCAAAGACCAGAATGTTCCTGTGTCTACCGTGCGCAGTGTCATCAAGAAGATTAAAGCCCATGGCACTGTGGCTAATCTCCCTAGATGTGGACGGAAAAGAAAAATTGACAAGAGATTTCAACGCAAGATTGTGCGGATGTTGGATAAAGAACCTCGACTAACATCAAAACAAGTTCAAGTTGCCCTGCAGTCCGAGGGTACAACAGTGTCAACCCATACTATCCGTCGGCATCTGAATGAAAAGGGACTGTATGGTAGGAGACCCAGGAAGACCCCACTTCTTACCCCGAGACATAAAAAAGCCAGGCTGGAGTTTGCCAAAACTTACTTGAAAAAGCCTAAAACGTTTTGGAAGCATGTTTTCTAGTCAGATGAGACAAAAGTAGAGCTTTTTGGGCAAAGGCATCAACATAGTGTTTACAGGAGAAAAAAAGAGGCATTCAAAGAAAAGAACACGGTCCCTACAGTCAAACATGGCAGAGGTTCCCTGATGTTTTGGGGTTGCTTTGCTGCCTCTGGCACTGGACTGCTTGACCGTGCGCATGGCATTATGAAGTCAGAAGACTACCAACAAATTTTGCAGCATAATGTAGGGCCCAGTGTGAGAAAGCTGGGTCTCCCTCAGAGGTCATGGGTCTTCCAGCAGGACAATGACCCAAAACACACTTCAAAAAGCACTAGAAAATGGTTTGAGAGAAAGCACTGGAGACTTCTAAGGTGGCCAGCAATGAGTCCAGACTTGAATCCCACAGAACGCCTGTGGAGAGATCTAAAAATGGCAGTTTGGAGAAGGCACCCTTCAAATATCAGGGACCTGGAGCAGTTTGCCAAAGAAGAATGGTCTAAAATTCCAGCAGAGCATTGTAAGAAACGCATTGATGGTTACCGGAAGCGGTTGGTCGCAGTTATTTTGGCTAAAGGTTCTGCAACCAAGTATTAGGCTGAGGATGCCAATACTTTTGTCTGGCCCATTTTTGGAGTTTTGTGTGAAATGATCAATGTTTTGCTTTTTGCTTCTTTCTCTTTTGTGTTTTTTCATTTAAGACAAATTAAATGAAGATAATAATACCAAAGAATTTGCGTATGCAATCATTTTCAGGAAGAAACAGTATTATCTGACAGAATTGCAGGGGTGTCAATACTTTTGGCCACAACTGTATATGGGGTCCATTATACTGAATGGAGCAATATACAGTATGGTGCACATAATACTGCATGGAGCAATATATGTGACTTACTATACTATATGGAGCATTATATGGGGTTCATTTTAAATGGAGCACTATTTGGTGCCCATGATACTGTATGGACAACTCTGTGGGGCTCATTATTCTGTATGGAGCACTATGTTGTGCCCATAATACTGTATAGAGGACTATACTATCCAGTTTCTGAGCTATTGTAGAATTTACAATAGAAATCACATAATGTAAGAAGTCTTTGGCATTATACTACACTTATATTTCTCTGCCATATGTGTACATCATGGCATGTGTTAAAGGGGCCCACTGAGACTTTTTTTGCCCAGCGCCCACGAAAATGTGGAGCCTGCCCTGTGGGTGAGGAAACCATCACGTCTGACCCTATCCTTTCAAAGATCTCCCGTTCCACAGCCTGTAGAGGCAGCTACACATGCAGAATCCGCAAAGGTCAACAGTGTTTGGCAGGCTGAGCAGAAGCCAGAACTCACTTGTGAGATGGGATTGCGGTATCGCTGCGGTTGTGCAAAACATCCTGATGGTCTTTGTCCACTGAAGCTTAAAAAAACTCCAAAACCTTGGACCAGTGGGAGAGGCTGTCCTTGACAAGAGTAAGTGAAGGCTTCAGTTTGGCGTGAGAGTTCATGCTGCAAACTGTGAAGAGTCTGTTCCTGATTCCCATCCGACAGCTCCAGAATCCAGTGAGGGTGCCGTCTAGTGAAGGATGAGCCCTACTCACAAACAGTCAAGTCATGATAGTACAACTTGAGCTCCAGATGGGAGCATTATACATGGAGAAGATCACTCTCCATGTGCTGTCTGGCGGCATTCCTATCAGTCTTCCAGAGCTGAGAACTCAGGTGCTCATTCTAGTCTTCTGGAGCCCCCGTGTGGTTCTTCGTTGGGGACAACCGAGTTACAAGAGATGTCTGCTCCTCATACGTACAGAGCAGCCAGCAGTATTGTCATCTTCTCCACCAGGTGTGCTAGTCACCGAGTCTCTGTGTGCTGGTGTCTCTGAAGAAAGGAAAGCGGAGGTGATGTCCCCACACAGTTCAGATGATTGTACCAATGATCTACCCCCAAGAACCTCCCCACCTTTTGGACGTGTCGTCTTAGGGACTAGTCTGAAGATTGACAGAGCAGGTATCTTCTGTCCCTAGTAGGTCTGGTGTCGAGGATGTAAAGGCAGTGGCATCTTCCAGGTCTCTGCAATCCACCAACCAGGCAGAGGATTTCCAGTTGGTTCTTGAATCCTACAGGGTGGTAGCTGATCTCTACAAATGGAGAGTGTCTTTCCAGTTCCTGGTACTATGGCTGCTTCATCCTGTGCTGAGGGTGGCTTGATGGAGAGAAGTATCCTAGTCATGAAGATGGTGAGACGTTTCACTTTTCTTCTAGTGGACAAAAGAAGTCATGGTTCTGAAAAGAAGTCGTAGGAGTCCATGATGAGGTGTCAACCTCCAACTTCTCTGCAGAGAGTCCTTGCAGGCTTGAAGAAGAGGAGTTTGTAAGGGGGGGTACTGTAGTGCTATTGCTGGTGGTTCTGCATGGTGTTCCCTTCTCACTCCATGCACAGACACTGGCTTACTCACCGCTCCGAACCCTCGGCACGGTCCACAGCGTTCTTACTGCTTCCTAGTTGTGTGCGTTCTCTCGGTGGCGCACTCCCCTCCTCTTAAAAAGTGGTGTGTATTTTGCTAAATGCCCTCAGCCTGTTGCTGAGAGGCATTCAGCATTATGCGTTAACCTGCAATAGCTTGGAGGTCTCTTGTATAAAAAAACTCCCTATTCCTTAGGTTATTGCCAAGCAATGAGTTGAATCATTAGTGAGTAATGTGTGCTAAAAATGAGTTATGAGGTCCCCTGGTCCCAGAGCAGCAACTGTCCTGGACCCGATTCCCTGGTCCTGATTTTGCCAGTGTACTGAATCTGAAAGTGCCAGTATTGTACCAGGGCAACATTTTCTTAGTGAGTTCCCCCAAACAGCAAGGAAGAGAAGAAAACAGAAAAGGTGCAGAGTGGGTTATAATTGGTAGGAAAAAAAGATACCATTTCACAATGTGACACCTGCCCCCAAAAATATGGCCTGTGCATAAAAGAATGCTTCAAAGTCTACCACTCATCTATGGATTACTAAACGAATTTCTGATTTACCCTGCACCAATTGATGTACTTTGTACAACTTATACAGTATATACCAACCAGATGTACTCTACCAATTTTACATATACAACCTTGATGTATTCTTCACAACTTACATATGCCACCATTATAAATTCTCATACTATTAAAATACACACATAAATCAATTGCAAACTGGTGTCACTTGTGGTAGGTTTCCTCAAGGACTCTGCAAATGCGACAAGGCACCCGTCAAAAGTTCCATAAAAGTCTGCATTCCAAAAGTTGCTCCTTCCCAATATGCCCAAACAGTACTTTTCCAAACATATGGGGTATTAGTATACTCAGGAGAAATTAAACAACAAATTGTGGAGTCTATTTTCTCCTGTTGAAAAAAATATATATTTTTTCTTTTTCACGGCTCAACGTTATAAAATTCTATGAAGTACCTGAGGCTTCAAAGTGCTCACCACATTGCTAGATAAATTAATTGAGGGGTGTAGTTTCCAAAATGATGTCACTTGTGAGGGGTATCTACTGGTTTGGCAACTCAAGGGCTCTGCAAGTGCAGCATGGCGCCAGCAAACAATTCCATCAAAGTCGGCGGTCCAAAAGTCGCTGCTTTCACTTGGGGCTCGGCAGTGTGCCCAGTCAGGAGTTTTCCACCACAGTATACTCAGGAGAAATTGGATATCAGTATACTCAGGAGAAATTTAACATTTAAATTTGTCCATTTTCTCCTGTTAATCTTGGAGAGCAAAGCAATATTTTTCTGGGAAAAATATGATCTTTTGTTTTTACTGCTTAACCATTATAAAATTCAGTGAAGCACCTGCTGATTCAATTTGCCTACCACATCTATAGATAATGTCTTTGAGTGGTGTAGTTTTCAAAATGGAGTAACTTGTGGGTGGTTCCACTGTTTAGGTATATCAGGGGCTCTAAAAACACAAAATGGCGTACGCTATCTATTCCAGACAATTTTGCATTCCAAAAGTCAAATAGTGCTCCTTCCCTTTCGAACCCTGCAATGTGCCCAAACAGTAGTTTTTCCCACATATGGGGTATCAGCGTACTCAGGAGAAACAACACAACACATTTTGGGGTCCATTTTCTCCTTTTACCCCCAATGTTCCTTTTGGGAGAAAAGTATCATTTTTCTGGGAAAATTGTTATTTTTCTTTTTCACGGCTCAAAGTTCTAAAATTCTTTGTAGCAACTGGGGGTTCAAGTTGCTCACCTCACGTCTAGATAAATTCCTTGAAGGGTATAGTTGCCAAAATGGGGTAATTTCTAGTGGAGTTTAACTGTTTAGGTACATCAGGGGCTCTGCAAACACAACATGGAGTCTATCATCAATTACAGACAATTACGACAATTTTGTGTTCCAAAGTCAAATGGTGTTCCTGCGCTTAGGAGCCCTGCTGTGTGCAACAGTAGTTTTCTCTCATACATATGGTATCTGCGTACCCAAGAGAAGTTGCGCAACAAACTTGGGGTCCATTTTCTCCTGTTAATCTTGCTAAAATGCTAGATTTGGTGCTAAAGCAACATTTTCATTTTTTTCCTTCTACATTGCTTTAACCCCTTTCCCACCTGAGAAGTATCCATACATCCCTGTGACCTGGGTCTTTGTTATGAGCTCATTTTCTCATTCACCTTTGATGTCCGATGAACTCCCTCTGCTGGTGAAAGGAGGTGGTGAAACTGATTTGGATGGGAGAAACCTGTCACCTGAACAGGTGGATTGCGATTGGACATCCGGAATCTCTGAGTGGATATAAGGCAGCCGACGCCCTGTAGGGTTGCTGGTGATTTCTCTGCTCTGAGCTCTGGCCTTCAGTTCAGTTCCTGTCTTCTAAAGCTAAGTTTGTGCTCTGTTATTGTTCCATGAAATTTTGTCTGATTTGCTTAGTTTTGTGTTCAGCCAGCCCCGGCTGGGGCTTTGCTGAATTTCCATTTTTGTCCCTGATCGGTTAATTCTCTTTTGCTCTGTCTTCAGAATATATTGGAGTGCTGATATAGGGATTTTGAAGTCTAGTGACTTCAGGGCCGTTTTTCCTATCAGACGTGTTGGGACATTTTTGGTAGGGTTTTTGCGGATTGCAGCCAGCATCTTTTCTGTCCTTTCCTATCTAGTTAGTTGGGCTCCATCATTTGCTCTGCCTGTCTTTCTGTCTGTGTTTGTGTTTTCATCTGCTTTCACCGTCAATACATGTTGGGGGCTGTCTATTGCTTTGGGGTCTGCTCTGGGGCAGTTTAGATTTCCCCTTTCTTTCTTTAGGCTTATTTAGTTCTCCGGCTGTGATGAGGTGTCTAGGACCACCGTAGGAACACTCCACGGCTACTGTTAATTGTTGTGAATAGGATCAGGGGTCTGCAATCCGCTAGCTACCAACCTCTCCGGTTTTCTGGACTTAGCTTGTATTTTTGTTTTTTCCTCCTCCGGTGACTCATTCAAAACAGGTCTTATTGACCTGGGATGTATGGATACGACCCAGTGATTTTGCGAGCACAGAGGCTGTGCATGCGCGATTGATGCCAGATGTCAGCTGATTCTGACAGCTGACACCCGGTACTCAGTGCCAGGAGCAGTCCCGCACCACTCCCAGCACTTTAACCCCCTAAATTAAACTCGATCACAGCATTGCTGGAGCAGATAAAGGGAAGACAGCCTCTATTCACTTGGAAAGGAGTCCCCGCAATGTCATACCGGTGTCCCAATTGTTACCATGGCGACCCGATGTTGTCATGATGACATCCAAGTCACTAGAGCTAGCAGAGTTGCTAGATCATGCTCAGAGCATGATCAACAGCTTTGTCTGTCTGTACACTGCTCACAGTTTGCATAGCTGCATCCCCATGCTATACAAGAGATCAGCCTGCAAAAAATGAAATTTGCATAGTGGGTCAAAGTAAATTAGTTAAAGAAAGTCAAAAAAAGTTTTTTAGAAAAAAGTAAAAATATAAAAATAAAAAAATAATTAAAAAAATCAAAATATTTTGTATATTGCTTAGCATTTCTGAAGAAATACAGGTGCATGTCTCCAGAAGCATGAGCTGGATATAATGTACTGGTAACTACAACAGACTGGTTACTATAAGCTACTGATAGCATATTGATTACTATAACAGCAGTTTGCAATTTTCACTTGACAGCATTCATTGCTGCTTGTTTATGGAAAACACCCATGGAGACAAAGTCATGCCTACATCTGTAGATAAATTCACAAAGGGGTACAATTTCCAAAACGGGGTCACTTGAAGGGGGATGCTACTCTTCTAGCAATTAAAGGCTCTGCATATGGAGTCCGCAAACTATTCTAGGAAAATTTTCGCTCTAGCAGGCAAATTGCACTCTATCCTTTCCTAACAAACAGGCAATCCCCACATGTATTCAGGCTGTCAAGTAGGTGCAAAGCATGCAGCTGCGGCAGCAGAAACTAAATCTCCGAGCACTTCCAAATACCACCGAGCATGCTTTGGGAAACCTGAGCAATGAGCATACTCGCTCATCACTACTAAGTAGTAATGTACAGCAACATATGGGGTATTTGCCAAGTTCAGTTGAAATTGTGGAACAAATTTTGGTGCCATTTTTACCAACTTCTTGTGTGAAAATGTAAAATTTGGAGCTAAAACAAAATTTTGGTGGTAAAAATATAGTTATTTTTTCTTCACTGCTCAATGGTATAAAATTATGTGACCCACCGTGGTGTCGATATGATCACTGTGTGAGCAGGTTGGCGGATGCAGTAACGGACAACGGGCAGCGCAAGGGTTAAAGTTGGTTTTACCTAGACAGGGGAATTCTCCACGCAGGGAGGGGCAAGGAGAGGCAGGGGAATGGCAAGTGATAATAGCACAGTACGGGTGCGGGGTGAAGTAACAATTGTAATACGTAAATCAACTGTTCATGAAGGGGTAACTTATCAGTTCGACGGCTTCCTGACTGCAGAGTCTTAGATTCCAACGGTGGTGCCTATGCAACTGACGCGTAATGATTCCAGAGTCATCCTGAAGAAGTTGAGGATCCAGTTCCCAGCGGTGGCGATGAGCCTTTGCTGACTTCTACAGGGTCGTGGGTCCTGGATTCGTCAGGCGGAGTGCAGTCTGTAACCCTGCCAGAGCGTGACTAAGCTTGACAGTAGTATGCGGTTGAGGAAAGACACAGTTCTAGATGGGTCACCCGGTCTGTCTTATGCACACGCGTGGCATTAACTGGCTTGGAGCATTTGGCATCTTCGATTGCAGGAGCCAACATGCACATGCCAGATCTCTGTGCACAGTCACTGTACCTGACAGCAGGGAATCTACTGTATAGCGCGGGCCTGTGTTTTCACGGTGCTCAGAGGACGGAGCACCAAAATTCCCCTGCTGCGCGCTTTGTCTTCCCGCCAAGACTGCCTTCCCTTTCCCACGCCCAGGCTCTTTTATCTTAGTCACACCCCCTGGTATCAAGTGCAAAGGTCGGTCTGGGTGGGCAAACTTTCCCCCAGACAGCAATGGTGAAAGCGCCGACAGTTCTGGAACCGGCGCAAGGGAGGTACCTCCGGTACAGTCCATCTTCTTACAACTGCACCCCTAAGTGAATTTGATGAGGTGTAGCTTGTAATATAGGGTCACTTATGGGGGTTTGGCTGTTCTGGCAACTTAGGGGCCTCAGTTTGTTGTAAAAAAAATTTCCTATTATCCCTTAGAAAAATTAAAAACTTGGGGCTAAAACAACATTTTTGTGGTAAAAATGAAATTTATTCTTTCTGCACCCCTCAATGGTATAAAATTCTGTGAGGCACAAGTAGTGTCAATATGATCACTGCACCAGTAGAGTAATATTAATTCATTGGGGAGTGTAGTTTGTAAAATTAGTTCACATTTGTAGGGGTTCTGTTGTTCTGGCACCTCAGGGGCTCTGGCAATATGACATGGCACCCTCAAACCATTCCAGCAAAATCTGAACTCCAATATGGTGCCTCTTCCCTTATGAGCTTTGTACTGTGCCTCAAAAGTTGTAGTCCCCCACATATGGGGTATCAGTACACTCAGGAGAAATTGCACAACAAATTGTATGGTGCAATTTCTTTTGTTCCACTTGTGAAAATAAAAAAAATCGGACTAAGATAATATTTTTGTGGGGAAAATGTAATTTTTTTTATTTTCACGGCTCATCGTTATAAACTTCTGTCACTTTTGATCTTGTGTTCCTTGGTCTTCATGATGTTCTCTGTGCTTCAAACAGAACCCTGAAACTATCACAGAGCAGGTGCATTTATACGGAGACTTAATTACACAGAGGTGCATTATATTTATCATCATTAGTCATTTAGGACAACATTGGATCATTCAGAGATCCACAATGAACTTTTGGAGTGAGTTTGCTGCACTGAAAGTAAAGGGGCTGAATAATATTGCACGCACCACTTTTCAGTTTTTGAATTTCCAAAAAAATTTAAAATAACCAATAAATTTCGTTCAACCTCACAACTGTGACCCACTTGTTGGTTCTTCACCAAAAATTTACATTTGGTATCGTTATGTTTGAAGCATGATATGTGGGAAAAGGTTGAAAAGTTCCAGGGAGCCAAATACTTTCTCAAGGCACTGTATATGATGCATTATATTGAAAGGAGAAAAACATTGATGAGAGTGCATATTTAAAATGTTCAAAATACTTTTCCTATTTATTTCTATTGTAAAACCACTGTGTGTTTGTAATGTCAGTGCCAAAGTCCCTACAAGAACCCCCTTCCTCCATCTGGCAGGGACTTTGATTTGCTCTCCTTCTCAGCAGAATTGCTCTGGTCCCCGCCCTGGCTCCTTCCTTTCAGGACCTGTGCACGGAAGGTTTTCTGGGACTGTGCTTAAGGCACATGCATGCTCCTCTCTTGTTAAAGGGGCAGTGCGCGTCCTTCTAAAATTGGCCCCAGCTGGGAGATAACAGGATTTTAAGGCACCTTCCCCTATAGTGAATTACCTGAACAACATCTGTTACTATTGTGTACACATGCTATGTCACTGTAATATCCCTGTATCCGTGGTCCCTGAACCAGATCCTGTCCATCCTGTCTGAACCTGATGCTGACTGTCCCGCTGAACCTGTTCCTGAACCCCCCCACCTATAGTCATGATTCTGATCCATCTAGTTCTCAACTCCACTCCTGTACTGCTACCCTCTCCTGTTCAGTCTGAACCAGCCAGCACCTGTGATCCTACATCAGAGTCCATCCTGTGTTCCTGAACCTGTTCTGTCTGTGCCGTTCCAGTATCCACTATACCAGCCATACAATCTTATTTAGAACCTCCTCTATAAACCCGCTGTACAGCATCCATTCCTCCTGTTAACCAGTTCCTGGCCGGTCAAACTCTACAAGTCTATCCATGCTTCCTTTCCCCTTGGGGGGTCCGCTGCTGTGGCTCCAGGGTCTGTACTGGTGTGGTACCTGGCATCCACCTGCAGTCAAGTGTAACCACACCATCAGAGGCTCTAGTGAAGTACCAGGTGGGTGATTAGCTACTCCCCTCCAGGCTCTCCCCTGTCCATGGCACAGTGGTTACACAAAAAAAAGCACGATAATGTTTCACATTTCAGTGTTTTGAGTGTTTGGTAGTTTTTACACTTTAGGCTTTGAAAAGAAAGAATATGTCGGGCATCTCCTAATGGAATCTGCTTCAACCATTCATGTGCCGGAAAAGCTGACTCAGATGTAACTTTCTCGTCACCTATATAAGGTACAGTGGGTACGGTAAGTATTCAGACCCCTTTAAATTTTTCGCTCTTTGTTTCATTGCAGCCATTTGGTGAATTCAAAAAAGTTCATTTTTTTCTCATTAATGTGCACTCTGCACCCCATCTTGACAGAAAAAAAACAAATGTAGAAATTTTTGCAAATTTATCAAAAAAGAAAAACTGAAATATCACATGGACATAAATATTCAGACCCTTTGCTCAGACACTCATATTTAAGTCACATGCTGTCCATTTCCTTGTGATCTTTAACATTGGGTACGCAGGACATGTGGATGTATGCGAATGCATAGTTTTGTGCGGTCCTGTGCAGTGGGTGAGCATGTCAAAATGACACATCCGCATACATCCGCATGTCCTGGGTACCCAATGTTAAAGATAGGTACGCAGGATGCATGCAGAAGTAGGCGGACCTAAACGGAAGAAGTGCGTAAGTTTGCGGAGCTTCAGGAAGGAAGTATGCAGCTGTCTGCAAAGCCCCAGTACGCAAGTGTGAACTTAGCCTAAGACCCCACAGCTCACAGTGCTTGTCAGACCAAACAAGAATCATGAAGTCAAAGGAACTGGCCAAAGAGCTCAGAGACTGAATTATAGCAAGGCACAGATCTGGCCAAGGTTACAAAAGAATATCTGCAGTATTCAAGGTTCCTAGGAGCATATTGGCCTCTATAATCCTTAAATGAAAGAAGTGTGGGACCACCAGAAGTCTTCCTAGACCTGGCCATCCAGCCAAACTGAGCAATCGTGGGAGTAGAGCCTTGTTGAGAGAGGTAAAGAAGAACCCCAAGATCATTGTGGCTGTGCTCCACAGATGCAGTAGGGAGATGAAAGCTCCACAATGTCAACTATCACTGCAGCCCTACACCAGTTGGGCCTTTATGGCAGAGTGGCCTGACAGAAGCCTCTCCTCAGTGCCAGACATATGAAAGCCCACATAGAGTTTGCTAAAAAAACACATGAAGGACTCCCAGACTATGAGAAATAAGATTCTCTGGTTTGATGAGACAAAGAGAGAACCTTTTGGTGATAATTCTAAGCTGTATGTGTGGAGAAAACCAGGCACTGTTCATCACCTGCCCAATACAATTCCAACAGTGAAACATGGTGGTAGCAGCATCATGCTATGTGGGTGTTTTTCAGCTGCAGGGACAGAACGACTGGTTGCAATTGAAGGAAACATGAATGTGGCCAAGTACAGAGATATCCAGGATGAAAACCTCTTCCAGAATGCTCTGGACTTCAGACTCGGTCGAAGATTCACCTAAGCACACAGCTAAAATAAAAAAGGAGTGGATTCAAAACAACTCTGTGACCATTCTTGACTGGCCCAGCCACAGACCTGATCTAAACCCAATTGAGCATCTCTGGAGAGACCCGAAAATGGCTGTTCACCAAAGTTCACCACCCATCCTGACGAAACTGGAGAGGATCTGCAAGGAACAATGGCAGAGGATCCCCAAATCCAGGTGTGAAAAACTTGTTGCATCATTCCCAAGAAGACTCATGGCTGTACTAGCTCAAAAGGGTGCTTCTATTCAATACTGAGCAAAGGGTCTGAATATTTATGACCATGCGATATTTCAGTTTCTTTTTTAATAAATTTGCAAAAATTTCTACATTTCTTTTTTTTTTTTTTTTTGTTTTTTTTTTCAGTCAAGATGGGGTGCAGAGTGTACATTAATGAGAAAAAATGAACTTTTCTGAATTTACCAAATTGCTGCAAAGAAACAAAGAGAGAAAAATTTAAAGGGGTCTGAATACTTTCCGTACCCACTGTACATGCTATGTATATGGTATATGCCCTGTGAGCACTTTAAACATATAAAATGAATTCTATTACATATAAATATAAACCACTTCTTGTTATAAATGGGTCACCCAGGAGGATGGCAGGAACAGGCTAAGCCACCAGAAGCCCAGAGAGGTTGGTAACTAAGCGGATTGCAGACTCCTGATCCTATCCAAACAACTAGCAGTAGCCGTGGAGTGTTCCTACGATGCCCTAGACCAGGGGTCCCCAACCTTTTTTGCACCAGGGACCGGCTTCAAGCAAGACCATTCTTCCATGGCCCGGCAGGGCGAGAATGGAGGCGTGTCAGGGGCGGGGCTATGGACAGGTTTAGTAGTCAGTGCATACTTATCATAATATAACATTTATAATGTGAATAAGACTCAACTCACCATAGGTTTTGAAGTGGGAGCACTGGGCTTGTTTCCCTGTATCAGTGGAAGCACTGGGCTTGTTTTCCTCCAACAAGACGGTCCCATCTAGGGGTGATGGGAGACAGCGACACCCGAAGTCTGTTCCTTATGTCCAGTCTACTCCGTAATCTCGTTTTTGCTGCTGTCATTGCAGAAAATCCAGTTTCACACAGATAGGATGTTGGAAATGGAAGCAGAGTTTTCAGTGCTTTTGTGGCGATCTCAGTATATTCTGCCTTGACTTTAATCCAGAACGTTGGGAGATTTGACATCTCAAACATACTTTTAAGGCTACCATCATTTGCAATCTCAAGCAGTTGGTCTTCTTCAAGCACGGACAAGGTCGATTCACCTGGCTTGTTCACAAATGGGTTGCGAATCCATTCCTTCCTAGTTCGTGGGTCTTTTGTGGTTGGAAAGTGTAAAATATCAGTATTTCTATAATATGGATTAATTCTCTCATACAGAATCTATTTAACAGGCTCTGCTTACTTTAGAGAAGTGACTGACTTATTCTGAGTGCCTTGGCTCACACAGCTGTTTCTCTTGTCAAATGTATAGGTCACTTGTCAAAGCTGTCAAAATGTGACTATTTAGAGATAATGAATGGTTCTAAAGATCTCAGACTTTAGGCTTAAATATCTCAGACTAAGGTAATGCATAAATAACTGTATGCATATTGTTAAAATAACTAGGGTTCACTTAATATGGAAGAAGTTATGAACATAGTGGCAAGCCACCATATGTGGTTGTAGTTTATAGGTCAGAATAGTATATAAGCCGGCCTAACTCTTGTTCAGGAGATCTCATATCCCTTGAGACTCTCGAACACCCGGACAACACAGCTGCTCAAGACTATATGTAAGAACAATGCTCGTTTTCTCTTCAAATAATTATTGCATGTCATGAATTTACTTTTCTTCATTTTTTGTAATCACTTTTTGAAATGAACAATTAAAAACAAGATTTATTTTATCCTAAATTCAACATTGCCTTTACTTTTTGATTCTCAACCGTGCAAGAAGATATATATATATATATATTTTTCTACATTTTGGCGAGCCTGAGCCAGCTTGATCTTTTGTGCTGATTTTGGTTGGCATTCCTTCCTCGATTGTGCAAGGGGGGAGCACGAACTCTGCTAAAAAACCACCTGTTGTACAAGCCTCCTCAGGAATTCCACTATTTCACGGCACAAGGATCACACTGAACCTGGAGACGACGGGTGAGGATCGTAAAGAGCTGCATGCGTCTCATCCAGACGGAGATCTGAGGATTGCATAAGGACACTGAGGACCATCCATTGACGGGAAAGACTCTCAATAGGTGAGAAAAAAAAATATAATGGATTTTATACATGATTATGCTAAGAAAAGTAACATAGATTTCAAGTTTGTTCATAATCATACGGATGCCCAATTATGGTCTAGTTTGTATAATCAATGTGAGGCAGAAAATGTTAAAATTGACAAAAGGTTTTTCTCAGTTAGAAAATTACAAAGGAAACTTCAGAATGTTATGCAGCTAGTCCATGTGTATAATAGCTTAGTCTTTGAGAAAACTGAACCTAACACCTATAAAACATGCATTGTCACACAAGACATTAATCACACTGACACACCAGGTGACACACAAGAGTCTGACGGGGATTACTTTGATTGTCCAAATTGTTTGATTTTGTCAGAGCACATAGAACAATTGGAAGATCAAATAGATACCAGGACAGAGTTATTGTCTAAATTACGACAAGATATAAAAAGGGTTTCTGCTAACACAAGATCAACAGGTAAACAGGAGGAGAGTGCTGCTGCGTCATCATTTGTACCAAATATGCAGGATCCAGATGCTTCAGTAGAGGAATTAGAGGCAGTAGAATTACAACGGAAAAAATTACATGACAGAGCAGCACGCATTAATCTGAAAATACACGATCAGCTAATGAAAATTGTAAAAGACATTCCAAATTACAATGATAAGATGGATGCCTTTTATAATGCGGACACTTTTGAATCAAACACAGACAAATACAATCTGAATGATGAGCAAAAGAATAAAATATTCAAAGTTTGGTTACCTTCACATATGGGAAAAAGATTACAGACCACACCCAGATTAAATGATGAGAATGAAATGGCACATAGTACAAAAGAAGACAGACTTAGACAATTAGTATTGTTTACAACTGGAGAAGACATGCCTACAGTTGATATTTTAGGGAGTTTACAAACAAATATTTCTGAAGACCCGTTCTCTTTTTTGGTAAAGTTTGAACAGGCCTATAGGATGGTAATGGATCTCGGGCCTCACGAAGAGCCAGCATCCATGATCAAATTTTTTGTAAAGAAGTTCAAGTACTTAGATCCTGCCTCAGTGCAATTGGCTAACACTCAGCCATCATTGCAAGAAGCAACAGTTTTTATTGACAGAATAAGGAGATCCATGAAACAAAATCAGGTCAAGGCTAAAATAGCGGTAGTTCATGAGAAGGAAGACAGTCAACTGAAACCTAGAGCCACAGTATTCTCCAAGAGTAGGGATTACATTGAGCATAGAGGTAAAAATACTACACAAAGGAACAATATCCATTGTTATTTTTGTGGTATACCTGGACACTTGAAGTGGCAGTGCAGGAAATTTTTGAGAGCAGAATCAGAGATGGGTACACAAGGAACAGGTAAGCTTGGAAGGGAAAACGGACTCATGCCAGAATCATACACCACACCTTCCGCACCTGCATTACAATTATCTGCACCTGCTCATACTGCCAACAGACAAACACAGTCACCATATGCACCATTAATCAGACAGATCAGAGAAATGACAGTGAAGGAAACAGAGTCAAGGGATAGAATTCCAAGGTCTTTTAAAAAGGACACTGGTCTTCTCCCATCTCCTTCATCTTTCTGACAATCACAGACTATTCCTGTACCACATCCATTGGAATTTGTGACTCGAGTTACATTGGATGACTGTGGAAGACCATTTATCAAAGTAAGTTTAGCAGGCCAGAATGTTGTATTTCTTATTGACACAGGAGCTCAGTTAAGTGTTACAAACCTTGATTTGAAGCTAAACCCAGATTCACCAGTTTGTACAATTGTCGGTTTCAGTGGAAAAGGTGGAACTAAAGCAACCTTAGTTCCCAATGTGATTTTGGAAATACCTAGTTCTTTCAAAACAGAAATTGACATCTGGTATTGTCGTGATTCTGAAAACATACTTGGCACAGATTTTATGCAGAAATTCGGATGGGTAGTTGACCTAGGAAATCAAGTGATCTGGAAAGATTCCAATGGTTGTAAACCGGTAGTCATTGATCCTAATGATTATAGCCATGTTGGAAGTATTTGCTTGAATGATGTGGTGTCATCTGACCATTTGTGGCCTGACACTAATGATGACGAGGTATTGACAGAAATTGTACAGCTTTTTCCTTCTCTTTGGGCTCAGTTCAGGAATGAGGTTGGAACAATGAAGGACGTTATCGTGAATGTGGAGGGGCGTGATCCCCCGCCACAGCGTCAGTATAAATTGCCTCCAGAATCAATTGACTCTATGTCAAAGATCATACAGGAATTGTTAGATCAAGGTGTTATCCGAAAGGCTAATTCTGTAAGTAACAATCCTTTGTGGTGTGTTTTGAAATCTGATGGTTCTTATCGAATGATATTGGATTTACGGATGTTCAATAAGCATACACCCAATGTCGCGCCAATTGTGGCAGATACTCATGACATGATGGCAAGGTTAAATGCAAAGGCCAAATACTTCTCTGTACTGGACATTAGCAATGGTTTTTTCAGTATACCTCTTGAAAAGAGTTGTCAGTATAAGTTTGCATTTACTTTCTTGGACGAGCAATATCTGTTTTGCAGGTTACCTCAAGGAGCACATTTGTCACCTAGTGTTTTTCATCAGGCATTGGCAAAGGTATTATCCAGATTTTCGAGGCCTGATTGCATTCTGCAATATGTGGATGATATTTTATTGTCTACAGAGGATAAAGAGACACAGGTTTCTCTTCTGACAGAATTGTTTGAGTTGCTGCATGATGCAGGGTTGAAATTGAACACCAAAAAGGTCAAATTAATGCAGACTGAGGTCAGATTTTTAGGGGTGCTGTTGAGTCCAGGAAAAAGGCAGCCACTGCAGGAAAGAATTGAGGCAATTGCTTCCCTACCAATTCCGACATCACACAAAGCATTGAGACATTTTTTAGGTCTTATGAATTATTCAAGGGATTTCATTGAGAATTTTGCAGATAAGGCCAGATCTTTATATGATCTTTTGAAAGGTGAAAACAGTGATTACTTTGGTCCTTGGGGTGATGAACAGCAAACCTCATTTGAACAATTGAAAATGAATTTACAAAATGCACCTGCTTTGTCCACAGTAGATCCTTCGGCTCCATTTGCTTTGCAAGTGCATACATCAGGAACATCTGTTTCTGCTGTATTACTGCAATTACAGGGAGAAGAGTGGAGAATTTTGGGCTATTTTTCAAAACTTCTCTCACCTGTTGAAAAAGGTTTTGAGACCTGTGCAAGACACTTGGTAGGTGTGTACTTTGCAGTCAAAGCAACCGAACATATTGTCGGGTTCAACAAAATCATTTTGCAAACTCCTCACTCTACACTAAAACTTCTCTTTGAGAATAATATCCCAGGTGTGTCACATCAGAGATTTGCTCATTGGTTATTGTCATTGTCTCCCAAACAAATTGAGGTAGATTACAAGGCCAAATATGTTTTTCCTCAGCTGATGCAATATGAAGGACAAACTCATGATTGTTTACAGTCTTTTCAGGATCCAAGTCCATCACTTTTCAGACGGAAAGCAGAGGTAACAGACGAACCAATTTTTGTAGATGGTTCCAGATTCTATTCAGATGGGCACTATTATTCAGGATATGCCATTTTTTATCCCAACAGAGGACAGGTTGTGAAGCACAAATTACCGAGTCATTTTTCAGCTCAAAGAGCAGAGCTAGAAGCAGTAAAAATGGTACTACAGCTGAATGAAGCAGATGATCAGTGTCCCATTACAATCTACAGTGATAGCTCTTATGTTGTAAGATCACTGACAGATTACTTGTCAGTTTGGGAAAAAAGAGGCTATGTAGATTCATCTAATAAGACTCTTGTTCACAGTGACACACTGAAGACAATTTTCAGGATAGCATCAAAAAACCCTAATGGTTTTGCTATTGTCAAGGTTCCGGCCCATAAAAAATCTGATGATGAATTATCTGTTGGAAATGCAACCGCAGATATGCTAGCCAAAGAGGCAGCCCTGACAGGAGAAGAGGTGTTTGAACCTGAACCTCTCGAGGTTTCAGCAGTTCAAAGAACAGACACGCATATCCCTTCTTTTGCGGAAGAACAAGAAAAAGACTCATCTCTTGTTGCTTCCCGGGTTGATCCAAAACCTCCCTTTGTTTGTGAAAACGGGGTTTTGTGTCATGACTTAAATGGGGAGTTGCGTCCTGTTGTCCCAAGACATCTACAGGTTGAGTTCACAAAATACAATCATGAAAGTTTGGGTCATTTGGGCCAACAAAAATTGTTAGGCATTCTCAGAGAGAAATTTTACTGGGAAAAGATGGAAGAGACAGTGCAAAGTGTTGTTCAATCATGTCTCATTTGTGCCCAAATTAATCCAAGACCAAAAGGACAGAAACCGCCACTACTCCGAATCGCACCTGCAGATGGTCCATGGTCTACGTTACAAATCGACTACATTGGACCGTTACCATCAGGTAAAAATGGTCTCAGGTATGCATTGGTTGTAGTAGATGTTTTTTCTAAGTGGGTTGAAATTTTACCTGTCAGGAAAGATGATGCTTTGTCTACAGCTAGAGCATTAGTTAATCATGTCTTTTGTACTTGGGGGATCCCAAGAATGATCACCTCTGATCGAGGAAGTCACTTTACAGGAAAAATCATGCAAGCCGTTTGTGCTATTCTAGGGGTACGACAGCAGTTTCATGTACCCTACCATCCACAGTTTGCTGGTATTGTGGAAAGGATGAATAGAACAATAAAATCCAGAATTGCCAAGATGTTATTGGACAAAGGCAATACTTGGGTTGATGCAGTACCTTTTGTACTGTTGAGTGTAAGAGGAACAACCTCTGCCACAACTCAGTTTACTCCTTTTGAACTGATGACAGGAAGAAAAATGCCATTGATTTTTCCTCATGAACCATTTTTGTCTACACCACAAAAAGATGCTGTTGCAAGGTCCAAATGGTTGCAATTGTTGCAGGAAAATTTGAAAACAATTCTTCCACATGCTGCATCAAGAATGCAGAGAATGGAGCCACCATATGTATCCAAATTCAGGAAAGGGGCTCTAGTGATGAATAAAACTTTCAGGAAGAATGGACCTTGGGAAAGTAATTGGGAAGGTCCCTTTGAAATTATCGAAACCATGGGACAAGTGATGATACTTGTGTAACGAGCATCTAAGGTGGTTAAAAATACCCGCAGACAACAAAAATTGTGGGTACATGTTGATCAATGCAAACTGTATATTGCAAAATAATGATACTGCATTTCTTTTAGGAAGAAATGGATTCCAATAAGAACTGGAATATGAAACTCCACGTCTTTGACGGAAGGGATTCAACACCAATCCTTCAGGAGAAAAAGACATTTCCCAGGAAAAGCTACTATCTGATGGGAATCACATTTCTGCTGTTTTGTACTGTTTCAACTGTGATCTACGCTGAAGATATTTCACACCATGGAACAAATACTAGTGAAGTGAAGGAACTTTTCAAAGGAACTTTACATCCAAGGAAACCAAGAGGAACGAATCTACAAAGCTTAATAGATGAGGACATACCGGACGATTCAGTAGATATTACTGGAAACATTTGCATGGGTTTTGGTGCAAAATGCTGTATTGAGCTACACTTCATACATGACACTGACATAATATTACACGCAGCCACAGGACCTAAGACGAAGTTCACACAGTTACAAGGAGATTATATACACAATAATAAGACAGGCACATGGGAATGTAGTCCTACAGATGTGTTATTCTGGAATATAGAGATAAGAGGTGAAGAGAAAGCTGTGTGGTCAGGAGATATTACAAATGATATGATCGCAAAAGGGAAAGTTGAGACATCCAAAACAGATGCTTGGTTAAGGACACAACTTTTTGGGAAAGTTTTAGATCCTGCATTTCTTTCTATTACAGAAGGAGACGAGGATTGGGTAAAAACATGGAATTTTCAGATAACCAGAGAACCAGTACAAGTACAGGTATCTGTAGTTTTTACAGTTTCAAATACTATAGCTCCAGAAGTAAGGGTTACACCACAAGCAGTATATAGTCAAGAAAATATGTCTCCTTTATTACTAAAATGCAGCACGAGGTTAGAGCTACCTTCAGAATCTTTGTTAATATGGACCAAAGATAAATTATTTTTGGGAAGTTTTTCAAATGGTCCAACAAATGTTATACACAGAGGTCAATCCGGTAACGTGAGATGGTTAAATAAGGATTTTATTTTTTCTGTAGATAATCCATCTCCTAAGGATTCTGGACTTTACCAATGTTGCATTTTAACGAAATATAACTACAAACAATGTAGGGATGTAAAGGTAAATATATGGTCAGCAGTAGATAATGTATGCACACAGACAAGATTTCAACCATCTACTCCTTTTCAGATCAATCAGTTCCAAACTAAACCTCTGTTACGAGATGGAGTGTTTCTGACCATGGTATGGACCTTTAACATGTCTAACTGGAAAATCTCTTCTAGATATCCCCAGTGTCAACCACATCTCACTAACATGGAGATGGGAATAGAACAATGGTTTGGGAAAAGAACTTCAACACAGGTTAGAAGTAAGAGGGGAGTGTTAGAAGGTATTTTGGGGGGATTAGGAACAGTAGGAAGTTTAATTAACACTATGGACATTCATACACTTAAATCAGATCTGGAAAATATTGGGTATATTGGAGGAAAAGGGGTAAAGATTCAGAAAAGCTTGAATCAAGTCCTTGAAAAGATGGTTTTGAACACTGCTACTGTATTGGGATCTTCTGTATCACATCTTCAAGATGCTACTTTAGCTTTAATGGAAAGTGAACAGGAATCTCAAGTGGCCAAAACATGTCTAGAAATTCAGATTGAATATTCCACCAATCTGAAAATGATTGCACAAGCCTTACAAAGTGGAATTACCCCTTTAGGGCTAATAAGAAATTTGCCCATAGAATATAACTTTGCGTTAAACCATTCAGATTTGTGGGTAAATAAGTGGTTAGGATGTGAACAGAACATTTGTGTAGGAACATCATTGATTCCAGTGTCAGGAAGAGAAGAAACCCTGGTTCCTATAGGTGTTCTGGGAATTCCTGTCAGCCCTACACAATTGTTATATTATCAATTACAGTACACAGATTTTGCATTTGATGGTATCAACACTGAACAATTAGACATTTCGTCATGCTTAAATTTTGTTTCCAAGGTAATGTGTCTACCTGGACAGGATAAAGTCATTTATCATTCATGTTTCCATAATCATACTTCTTGTCATGCCAGAGTTGAGAATGTCCACACGATACATGACTTGGTGACACCAGTAAGCGCTAACAAAACTTGTTTCCAAGTCATGTCAGGAAAAGAAGCAGTTTCTGCATTCTTCTCATCTTGTGTACATGTCGAAAATCTGACAATGGGTTTATATTGTATTGAGGGAAATGTTAAAACTCTCACAAAGAAGGAAGGAAGTATTAATATTACGTCAATAAGCTCAAGACGTCTGAAAATCCTTCCGATCCAGTTCAATTTGTCACAAGTCAATAAATTTCCTTGGGATTTGTGGACAAATGAAATAAAGAAAGACAAGGGTTTATTAAATCTGCTGACAAAACAATTAAAAGAAGCTGAAATTGTATTTAGACATGAACAAGGTAATCTAAATGATATTGAACATGAATGGACGAGTATGTCAGGGTCATCTTGGTGGAGAAATTTAGGAAAATCTGTAACTAGTTGGTCACAGTCTTCAGCGAAAATGGCAGCAGGAAATGTATTGTCTAATCCGATTGTTATTTTATTTATCATAGTTTTGCTGTGTATAATATATCAAATAATTATTATGTGTAAAATTAGGAGAATTTATAAGAATATAAAGATAGAAATGAAAAAGGAAGATGATATTTTATGAGAGATGTTAAAACGAAAAAATATAACTCTCTGATCTAATTTTTGTTTTTACAATAGGTTTGAAAATTCAGATGACATTCAGGGCAGATGGTGATACAAGGTTTTCAGAATAAAGAATGAATGTGATACGAATGGTGAGAGAATGAGTTAGGATTGATTATGATATTTCTCAAATCATAATCAGGGGGGACTGTAAAATATCAGTATTTCTATAATATGGATTAATTCTCTCATACAGAATCTATTTAACAGGCTCTGCTTACTTTAGAGAAGTGACTGACTTATTCTGAGTGCCTTGGCTCACACAGCTGTTTCTCTTGTCAAATGTATAGGTCACTTGTCAAAGCTGTCAAAATGTGACTATTTAGAGATAATGAATGGTTCTAAAGATCTCAGACTTTAGGCTTAAATATCTCAGACTAAGTTAATGCATAAATAACTGTATGCATATTGTTAAAATAACTAGGGTTCACTTAATATGGAAGAAGTTATGAACATAGTGGCAAGCCACCATATGTGGTTGTAGTTTATAGGTCAGAATAGTATATAAGCCGGCCTAACTCTTGTTCAGGAGATCTCATATCCCTTGAGACTCTCGAACACCCGGACAACACAGCTGCTCAAGACTATATGTAAGAACAATGCTCGTTTTCTCTTCAAATAATTATTGCATGTCATGAATTTACTTTTCTTCATTTTTTGTAATCACTTTTTGAAATGAACAATTAAAAACAAGATTTATTTTATCCTAAATTCAACATTGCCTTTACTTTTTGATTCTCAACCGTGCAAGAAGATATATATATATATTTTTCTACAGAAAGTAATGCTCAAACTGTACTGAAAGCTGAGATAGATGATCATGCACCAGCTGGGAGAATGAAGGATCAGGCTCGCTCTCTTCCAAAATCCTTGCTAATATTTGAAACATATCAAATATTCCTGTTCTCACTCGCCGTCCCCACACTTCTAGTTTGGCTTTAAATGCAGCAACTTTATCTGCCAACTTGAAGGCAGTTGTCATTCTCCCCTGAAGTGACAGATTAAGTTTGTTCAACAAGTTGAATATGTCACATAAGTAAGCAAGTTTTGTGACCCATTCCTTACTACTGAAATGTGCTGCAAGTGGTGATTCTTTTTCTAAAAGAAATCTATGAAGCGGTTCTCGTAATTCAAAAACTCTAGCCAGTGCTCTACCTTTAGAAAGCCATCTGACTTCAGTGTGTAAGAGAAGACGCTTGTGCTCCGCATCCATCTCCTCACAGAGCTGCTCAAACAGACGTGAGTTAAGGGCGTATGCTTTGATGTGATTAATAACTTTAATCACATCTTGCAAAACGGTGTTAAGTTCAGGTGACATTTTTCGGCTTGCCTGCATTTCTCTATGGATGACACAGTGCGTAGACTCGCATTCAGATGCAACCTGTTTGACCCGAGTAGTTAAACCAGAAAACCGTCCTGTCATGGCAGCTGCTCCGTCCGTGCATATACCTACACAAAATGACCAGTTTAATTTTCCTGATATGTAATCATCCAAAGACTTGAATAGTTCTGCACCTGTGGTGTTGGCTGCCAACAATAATGCACATAACATATCCTCATGCACATCCTCCTGGAAAATATATCGCACATAAACAAGCATCAGTAGACTCATCAACCTGGATTAATCCTCTCTAACATTTGTCCCTCGATGTCTTCTGCTATTTCATTAATTCGTCTAGTGACAGTGGTCGCTGAAAGAGGAACCTGTGCCACTTTTTTAACTGCAGCCTCTCCAAAAAGTTCGTGGCAAATGTCCTTAGCAGCAGGCAGGATCAACTCTTCACCAATAGTGAAGGGCTTCTTAGCCTTAGCAATGCGGTTAGCCACCAAAAATGATGCTCTCAGTGCAGACACATTTGTTGATGTGGTGGCCTTCAATAATTTCTTCTGTCCTTCATGTTCACGCTTTTTTCTTTCAAAAAACTCCAAAGGCTTGTCTTTTGATGCAGGGTGCTTGGTCTGTAAGTGGCGAGCCAGTTTTGAAGGCTTCATGGCCTCATTGGATAGCCGGTCGCCACATATCTCACAGAGTGGGGTTGGGGCATTTGAATCACCTGTTGCGATGAACCCATAATTTAAGTAGGACTCATTGTATTTTCTTTTAAATGCAGCTTTCTTTTTTTTTAGCAGTCATGGAGTCTTCATCTGTCTCATCATTAGGTCTTTCTCCCTTTTCAAAGAAGCTCTCTAGCAATGTTTGTTTTTTACTCATTTTACAAGAGTTGGAGGCGTAGTGGGCCCCTAACGCTGAAAGATGGATACTTCTACTGATGACCGTCACTGCTAATGATGATTGGAACCTACAAGGAAATGGAGCATTGAGCACTTAGAAAAAATTGTACTGGAGTACTGTACATGCTGATTATTTTTTAATCATGGTGTATGCATGGCTCTGCTCCCACCCTTGAATACATGGCTTCGCTCACACCCTTGCATGCATGACTCTGCTCCCACCCTTGTATACCTGGCTCTGCTTCCACTCTCCCATCCTGTATACATGGCTCCAATCTCCCATCCCCCTCCCTTGCATATATGGCTCCGCTCCCACCCTTGTATACCTGGCTCTGCTTCCACTCTCCCATCCTGTATACTTGGCTCCACTCTCCCATCCTGTATACATGGCTCTGCTTCCACTCTCCCATCCTGTATACATGGCTCCACTCTCCCATCCTGTATACATGGCTCTGCTTCCACTCTCCCATCCTGTATACATGGCTCTGCTTCCACTCTCCCTCCCTTGTATATATGGCTCCCACTCTCCCTCCACTGTGTATATGTCTCCGCTCCCATTCTCCCTCCCCTGTATATATGGCTCCGCTCCCATTCTCCCTCCCCTGTATATATGGCTCCGCTCCCACTTTCCCTCCCCTGTATATATGGCTCCGCTCCCACTCTCTCTCCCTTATATATATGGCTCTGCTCCCACTCTCTCCCTTATATATATGGCTCCGCTCCCACTCTCCCTCCCTTATATATATGGCTCCGCTCCCACTCTCCCTCCCTTGTATATATGGCTCCGCTCCCACTCTCCCTCCCTTGTATATATGGCTCCGCTCCCATTCTCCCTCCCTGTATATATGGCTCCGCTCCCACTCTCTCCCTTATATATATGGCTCTGCTCCCACTCTCCCTCCCTTGTATATATGGCTCCGCTCCCATTCTCCCTCCCTGTATATATGGCTCCGCTCCAACTCTCTCTCCCTTATATATACGGCTCTGCTCCTACTCTCTCCCTTATATATATATATGGCTCCACTCCCACTCTCCCTCCCTTGTATATATGGCTCCGCTCCCACCCTCCCGCCCCTGTGTATATGGCTCTGCTCCCATTCTCCCTCCCCTGTGTATATGGCTCCGCTCCCATTCTCCCTCCCCTGTATATATGGCTCCGCTCCCATTCTCCCTCCCTGTGTATATGACTCCGCTCCCATTCTCCCTCCCCTGTATATATGGCTCCGCTCCCATTCTCCCTCCCTGTATATATGGCTCCGCTCCCACTCTCCCTCCCCTGTGTATATGGCTCCGCTCCCACTCTCTCTCCCTTATATTTATGGCTCCGCTCGGCTCCCCCATCCTCCCCATCATACTTACCCTCACGTCGCTGAACTTCCTTCCCGTCGCTGCACGTCCCTGCATCTCGCGGCACTTCAGCTCCTTCCTGTGCGGAGCAGTCACGTGCTACCGCTCATTAAGTTCCATGAATATGGATGCCACGCCTATGGGAGATGAGTGGCGTCCATATTCATGATCTTAAATGAGCGGTAGCACGTGACCGCTCAGCGCTGGATGAAGCCGCCGTGGGATGCAGGGTGAGTATCAGCTGCTGCACCACCCCCGGCTCTCCTTGTGTCCGCGGACCGGCAAGGGCACTGCAACGGCCCGGTGCTGGGCCACGGACCGGCGGTTGGGGACCCCTGCCCTAGACGCTTCGTCACAGCTGGAGAACTATCTAAGCCTAAAGACAGAAAGGTGAAATCTAAACTGCCCTGGAGCAGATCCCCAAAGGAATAGACAGCCCCCAATCATATATTGTCGGTGAGACAAGATGAGACACAAACACGAGCAGAGAACAGATGGGGCCCAAGCTGTCTAGACAGGACAGGACAGAAAAGATACTGTCTGCAATCGCGCACAAAACCCTAAAAAAGTCCAACACTTCTGATATACAAAAAACCTGAGGTCACACGACCTCACCCCCGCTTGATCAACACTCTGGTATGAACTGGAAGCAAAGCAAAAAGATAACAGGGGACTGAACAAGTTGCAACATATGAAGCAGGGCCCAGCGTTGCCCCCAGCAGGGAGCACGCTGAACCCTAGCAACAAAGCAGAAAGCAAAAAAAAGGCAAAACCAGATTAGATGCAAAGGATTAGCAAAAGAATCACTTAGCTAAACAATGCAGATCAGGCAGGGGACAAAAGAAATCCAAATGCACAGGGAGGAAATCACCAGCAACCTCCAAGAGCAGCCAGCTCAATTATATGCTCAGAGCCAGTAATCCCAGGTTTCCAATTATCATCATCAGGTGGGGAACTTATATCCAACTGGCCAGGTCCACTACTCTCAGTAACAACCAGAAGGAGCAGAGGGAGCTTCGGCTCAGAACTTCGAGCAAGAGAATTCACAACAGTACCTCCCCTTGAGGAGGGGTCACCGAAACCTCATCCACACCACCAGGCCGATCAGGATGGGCTCGGTGAAAGGCACAAATCAATCTCTTGACATGGATGTCAGAAGCAGAGACCCAAGAATTATCCTCCTGGCCATAACCCTTCCACTTGACCAAGTACTGAAGTCTCCGTCTAGCCAGACGAGAATCCAATATCTTCTCTACCTCATACTCCAAATTACCCTTAACCAGTACAGGGTCAGGGGGCGCTGCCATGGGAATGACTGGCTCCACAAACGTTTTCAACTTTATGAAAGACGTTATGAATCTTAAACGTAAGAGCCAAACGAAAAGAAACGGGGTTATGGATTTCCAAAATCTTATAAGGTCCAATAAACCTTGGCTTGAATTTTGGAGATGCAACCTTCATGGGAATATTTTTTGAGGACAACCAAGCCATATCACCCACTTTAAACCAGGGACCAATGGTCCTATGCCGGTTGGAAAATCGTTGGGCCTTTTCCTGAGAGTGGGACAACTTATCCACTGCTTGGTCCCAAGTCTGCTGCATTCTCTCTACCACAGAATGCACACCTGGGCAAGCAGAAGCTTCTACCTGCCCCGAAGAAAATCGAGGATGAAACTCAAAGTTACAAAAGAAAGTAGGCATCAAAGTGGCAGAGCTAGCCCTATTGTTTAGCGCGAATTCGGCCAAGGGCAAAAATGAGACCGAATTATAAGCAGATATGAAACATCTCAAATAGGACTCCAACGTCTGGTTTGTTCTCTCTGTCTGCCCATTGGTCTGAGGATGAAATGCAAAGGAGAAAGACAACTGAATTCCCAGTTTGGGACACAAAAGCCCTCCAAAATCTGAAAACAAACTCGACCCCTCTGTCCGACACAATGTTCTCAGAAATCCCGTGCAAACGAACCACTTGTTGTAAAAACAAGGGCACCAACTCAGAAGAAGATGGCAACTTTGGGAGTGGTACACGATGGACCATCTTAGAAAATCTATGACAGATCACCCAAATAACAGTTATTCTTTGAGAGACAGGGAGATCAGAGATAAAATCCAGTGAGATATGGGTCCATGGCCTCCTGGGCACCAGCAGAGGCATCAACAAACCACTAGCATGAGAACAGGGCTTAGACCGAGAACAAGTCCCACAGGACTGCACAAAATTCCTGACATCACAAGATAAGGCAGGCCACCAAAAAGACCGACTCACCAAATCTCTGGTACCAAAGATACCTGGATGACCAGCCAACACGGAGCAATGAATTTCAGACATTACTCTTTTCCTCCACTGGTCAGGGACACAAAATTTTCCCATAGGGCATCGTTCAGGTTTATCCTCCTGAAATTCCTCCAGGGCACGTCTCAAATCAGGAGAGATGGCGGAAAGAACTACACCCTCATTTAGAATGGTCGTAGGCTCGGTCATGTCAAGAAAATCTGCAAAGAAACTCCTAGAAAGGGCGTCCGCCTTAACATTCTTAGTGCCCGGAAGAAAAGAGAACACAAAATTAAAACGCGTGAAAAACAAGGCCCACCTAGCCTGTCTAGGATTCAAGCGCTTGGCTCATTCAAGATAAATCAAATTCTTGTGATCGGTGAGGACCACAACTTGATGTCTAGCTCCCGCCAACCAATGTCTCCACTCTTCAAATGCCCACTTCATGGCCAATAATTCCCGATTCCCCACGTCATAGTTCCGTTCAGATGGAGAAAATTTTCGAGAAAAGAAGGCACAGGGATTCGATTCATCTTAGAGGTTACTGGATCTCTTTGAGACAAAACGGCCCCTGCACCAATCTCAGAAGCATCTATCTCCACCTGAAATGGGAGTGAAACATCAGGTTGCCGTAGAACCGGAGCAGAAGTGAATCTCTGCTTAAGCTCCTGAAATGCCGCGACTGCCTCTGGAGACCAATTCACCACATCAGCGCCCTTTTTGGTCAAATCCGTCAGAGGTTTAACAATACCAGAAAAATTACTTATAAATTTATGGTAGTAATTAGCAAAACCCAAAAACTTCTGAAGAGCCTTCAGAGAAGTGGGCTGAACCCAATCCTAAATGGCCTGTACCTTGGCCAGGTCCATTTCAATAGCAGACGGGGACAAAATGAATCCCAAAAACAAAATCCTCTGTACACCAAAAAGACATTTCGATCCATTAACAGAGTATTTTCCCTCAAAATCCAGAACACAGTCCGGACTTCTTCCACATGAGAATCTCAATCACTGGAAAAAATCTAAATATCATCCAGATAAATAATCAAAAACTTATTCACAAGGTCCCGGAAAATATCGTTCATAAATGATTGGAAAATGGAAGGGGCATTAGTGAGCCCAAAAGGCATCACCAGGTACTCAAAATGTCCCTCCGGCGTATTAAACGCCATCTTCCATGCATCCCCGTGCTTGATGCGAATAAGATTATATGCTCCCCTGAGGTCAAGTTTGGTAAACCAACAAGCACTTTTAACTCTGGAAAATAAACCAGAAATCAGGGGTAACGGGTACTGATATTTAACAGTGAATTTGTTAAGGGAACGATAGTCAATACATGGCCTTAATGAGCCATCTTTTTTGGCCACAAAGATAAAAACAGCACCCAAAGGCAAAGAGGATGATCTGATATAACCCTTCTCCAATGATTCCTTGATATAAAATCGCATAGCATCATGTTCAGGTACAGATAAGTTGAAAAGCCGACCCTTGGGAAATTTACAACCGGGCATTAACTCAATTGCGCAGTCATAACTCCTATGAGGAGGCAAAGACGCTGACTTACTCTCACTAAATACATCAGAAAAATCAGCCAAATAGTCAGGAACGTCTTGAGACTGGGGAGAGGTGGAGAAAGCAGGAGTGTCACTAAGAACACATTGACAACCCCAACTCACCACAGACAGAGATTTCCAATCTAAAACAGGATTATGGGCTTGCAATCAAGGAAAACCCAGTACAATAGTATCATGTAAATTGTGCAACACCAAAAATTTACAATTCTCTTGATGGGCCGGGGTGACCCGCATTACCACCTGGGTCCAAAACTGGGGTTTATTCTCCGCCAAAGGGATAGCATCAATCCCCCTCAAGGGAATAGGGGTTCTCAGGGGCACCCTGAGGAAACCACAATGCTTGGCAAAGTCAAGATCCATCAGATTCAAAGCTGCTCCTGAATCAACAAAGGACTTAGCAGAAAAAGTAGACAAGGAGCAGATCAAGGTAACTGCCAACAGGAACTTAGGCTGTACACTGCCCACTGCAAATGCGTCAGCAAAACATTTTTCTCGTTTAGGGTAGACAGAAATAACATGAGAGGCATCCCTACAAAAGAAGCATAGCTTATTACGCCTTCTGAACTCTTGACATTGCACCCTAGACAAAACCCTATCACATTGCATGGGTTCAGAAGTTTGTTCAAAAGGCAGCACCGCCTCTCGTGTACTTTTACGTTCACGTAAACATCGATCAATTTGAATGGCTAATGACTTGAAGTCGTTAAGATCAGAGGGGACAGGAAATCCCACCATAACATCTTTTACGGTTTCTGCTAGACCTTTCCGAAAGAAAGCTGTTAGAGCATCATCATTCCATTTAGTAAGGACCGCCCACTTTCACTACTTCAGTATAACTCCGCAACATCCTGACCCTGGTTGAATGCCAATAAGTTCTTCTCAGCTTGATCAATAGCATTAGGTTCATTATACAACAATCCCAGGGCCTGAAAAAATGCATCCACATTAGCCAGAATAGGCTCTCCAGGTGTCAGAGAAAAAGCCCAATCCTGGGGATCGCCGCGCAGCAGGGAGATGACAATTTTAACCTGCAGCACTGAGCTCCCCAATAAATTAGGCTGTGTGCACACATTGCGGATTCTGCTGCGTTTCCGCAGCGGTTTTGGCCCTGCGGAAACGCAGCAGTTCCGCAGACCAAGTACAGTACAATGAAACCCTATGGGTTTTCAAAAATGCTGTGCTGACAGTGCGTTTTTTTCCGCGCGGTTTTGCTGTGGTTTACAAACCGCAGCATGTCAATTGTTTGGGCGGTGTCACACCTTTAACATAGTAGAGGTGTGAAACCGCAGGGCAAAACCGCAGACCAAACCACAGGAAAACCGCAGGTCACTTTACCTGCGGTTTTACCTGCGGTTCCGCGCGGAAAAACCCGCAGCTGAATCTGTAACGTGTGCACATAGCCTTTGGCTTCAAAGCAAGAAATAGTTTACAGTTATTCTTGAAATTCAAAAATTTTGACCGATCCCCCGAAAACACATCAGGAGTAGAGATCTTTGGTTCTACAGCAGATGATTGAGCGAGATAGGCAGAAATTCCCCGCACTTCAGCAGCGAGCTGCTCAACATGATAGGACAATTGCTTAGTCTCCATTAAAAAAAAATTCCTCCTACGGCCCCAGAGAAAAAAAAGAAAAAATATATTAAAATAGAGTTGAGCGAAACGGGTCGGTCAAATTCAAAAATCACGCCTTTCGCCAAAGTCGGGTTTCATGAATTGAAACCCGACCATAGCGTGAGGTCGGCCATGAGGTCGCCGATCCGCGCGCCAAAGTCGCGTTTCAAATGATGCGTCCAGCGCCTTTTTTCAGCCAATGATGGAGGACGCACACTGTGAGCAATGCGATGACATGTGCAGCGGCCACCACCATCTTAGAGAAGGGCATTGAAGTGATTGGCTGTGAGGGGCTATAAAATGATTCTATGATTCTATGATTCTATGAAAAGACAATGACCACCGACCGCCATCTTACTTCTGCCGATCTTAGAACAGGGAGAGGTGCTGCTGCTGATGCTGAATAGGGAGAGCGTTAGGCAGGGAAGAAGGAAAAAAAATAGCTTCTGCTGCTAGCGCTTTTCACTGCACAGTTAGTGTGCAGTGAAAGTGGAGGATTTTAGTTGTGTGCAGCAGCGCTGGTGGTGATTGGGCTGCCTTTTAAGGCTACCTGATAGCTGCATTGGTGTGTGCACATGTAGAGGTGGTGGCGGGACTGGGGGGTGGTCCCTCATCATACCGCACAGAGATGAACAGAGACAAATAGAGGCCATTTTCGGGTGCAACAGGTCCAAGCTTTATTCACTCGCTGTCCGCCTGACAGACTCACAGCACTCTGCAATTTTCCTCAAGGCTCTCCGGTTACAATACACCACAGAACACCGTACTTTTGCCAGGGACGAATATATACGTACCGTCCCTTTTCTCTTGTTGACGCTTTTGACAGGTCTGTCACTGTGGCCGCCTTAAGCCCGTAAACCAACAGTAATTTCACTGGTCACAACGTCTTTCTTAACACGGTATCCGTAACCTCTGTGCCTCGTCAATATAACCTCTGTGTCTCGTCTATATTGCAGTATTCCTGTCAGGACCACCCCCCTGATGTTCTCTCTCCTCAGTCCCCCTGGTTTGGTTTTCCTCACAGCGCACAAACTGTCGTAGTCCTCCTGTCACTGGAGCTCCCCCTGGGGACTGGAACTTTCTGGAACCCTCCCTCAGTATTTATACCAAACCCGGTTCCCTGTAACTCTGCCCCCCATGACCAACGGTTTCCTAAGCCCTAAGCTGCTGTCAAGTCCTTTGCTCACACTCCTCCCTGCCCTCTATTGGTCAACCCAGGTATTGCACGTCTACTACACTTTCCTAGCTGTTTCCCACTGTAATAACTGACACCTACCTACACTGTGCAAACCTTTCCTTCTTTTCTCTGACTAGTCCGTCCGTCCGTCAGGTCACCTTCCCTACACACACTGCTGTTCAAACTGCTTTTTTCAAAGCACTCCAACTTTTATTATTTTGTTCTGCTCATTTACCGAGTGTTTTTTTCACACAACGTATAGCGGTGTACGCTCCTCACACAGTACCGTGTACCGGCTGGGATCACAAACAAATACAAGCTACTGTATCTGGGTGTGACTCTGGAAAACCAAGCCGAGGCGATTTGTCAGTTTTCCAGACCTACACAGCATAGAGCTGTCGGCTTTGCAAACAGTTTAGTGTATGTGCTGTTTGATATGGTCCAAAGTATACAGAGACAGCGTGTGTCACTCACTCCGTATAAACATAGCCTGAGATTTACAATCTTCCATACAGACACCGTATAGCGTGTACACTCCTCACACAGTACCGTGTACCATCTGGGATCACGAACGAATACAAGCTATCTGTGTGTGACTCTAGATAAACAAGCCGAGGCGATTTGCCAGATTTCCACACCTACACCATATAGAGCTGTCGGCTTTGCAAACAGTTTAGTATGTGTGCTGTTTGTTAACGGTCCAAACTATACAAAGACAGCGGGGGGTGTGACACTCTTTAAATACATATACGGAGATTGTTAGTTACACAAAAAACGTATCCAGCTGTACACTTCTGATACAGTACCGTATATCTGCTTGTTGTATTACGGTCAAATATATACTGGGAGAGCGTCTGTGACTAACAAAAAATATACGTAGATTTAATTTTTTTTAATACACCTTACACAGCTGGACGCTCCTCATACAGTACCATCTCTCTGCTGGTATTTTGGGTACATTTTCCCAAACACGAGGAAGCCTGGTGGAAGAGGCCGCGGATGTGGGCAGGGGGGCGCGGCTGGTACTGATGGTGATGGTGCATAGGCTGGTTCTGGCAAAAGCACAATAGCAGCTAAGGCAGGAAGTGTTGAGCCTGCGTCATCGTCTGGCCCAAGTAGGCCTGTAAGGTTACCTTTTCTTGGAGTAGGAAAACCGCTTTTAAAGCCGGAGCATCAGGAACAGGTTTTGGCGTACATTGCCAAAACAGCCACCAGCTCTATTGCCTCCTCTTCTGAACGTTCCAAACCTGCAAGCACGGAGTAGTCAGTGCAGGGTTCTGGTCAGGAAAAACACCTTTCCTTGTGTCCTTCACCCCCACCAAAAGTGAAGGATGCGGCAGCCGACACTTCAGATTACTCTATGGAGCTCTTTTCACATACCATGCCTGGGTTATCCAGTCAAATCCTGAATTCCCCAGTCCAAGATGAATCTGACATGGAGTGCACTGATGCACAGCCACTGCTAGATGATTCTGCTGGTACATCGACCCAGAGCACTACATTGCCCTCACACTCTACTGAGCCAGAATCTGACCCTGATGAAACTCAGGTGCCCCTTCCCGCATACTATACCACCTTACATGGTGACACAGAGGAAGGTAAAGAGGAAGGTGCAGATGACTTTGAAGAGGCGGTAATGGATGACCTAGTTCTTGACCCGGGTAATCATCCATTGGGGGAGGAGGGTGGCGCTGGCAATAGTTCAGATAAAGAGAAGGATCCGCAGCAGGCATTGACATCACAGCAGCGGTTATCTAGCAGGCCCGTAGCTGTCCAAAAATGTGAACCAAAAAATAAAAGAGTTGCAGGACAGCTTGGCCAGACGGTCAAGTTAGCAGAGCGTGCAAGGCCAGAAAATGTCTACCATAGTAGGAAGAGTGCAGTGTGGCACTTCTTTATCCAAAATCCTACCGATGAGGCAAAGGTTACCTGTAAGAAGTGCGAAAGGACCTTTAGCCGAGGTAAACAACTCAGAAATTTGAATACCAGTTGCATGCTTAGACATTTAACCAACATGCACTTGCAAGCGTGGACGGACTACAAAATGTCAGGTAGCACATGTGCACCTGCTCCGACTAAAAGTAGCCAGCAACGCTCCATCACTTCCCCCACTGTAACACCACTGCCACCATTAAGCACACCACCAGCACAAAATATTGAGGTGTCGTCGCAAGGCCAAAGGGAATCACAATGGTTTTGCAACACAACACTGAATCTAGGCCATCAACACCAATAACATCACCAACCCCCTGTCACTCCGTCCGGTCCACCGCTATTTCCCCCATATGGAGCTCTCCAGTACAGCTCACCCTACCAGACACTCTGAGTAGGACAAGAAAGTACTCATCCTCTCATCCGCCTACACTGTGTTTGAATGACTACATTGCCAAACTAATCTTGTTAGAGATGATGCCCTACCATTTGGTTGAAAGCGAAGCTTTCTGCGAGCTCATGGCCTATGCTGTCCCACGCTATGACCTACCCAGTCGGCACTTCTTTTCTCAAAAAGCCATCCCAGCCCTCCACCTGCATGTGAAAGACCGCGTTGTTCATGCCCTCAAGCAATCAGTGAGTGGAAAGGTGCACCTCACAACAGATGCATGGTCCAGTAGGCATGGCCAGGGCTGTTACGTGTCCATCACTGCACACTGGGTTAATCTGGTGGATGCAGGCTCCACAGGGCACAGCGGCAGTGGAACAGTGCTGCATAGCCCACGATATAGAAAACAGTTGCCTGTAGGCCTTAGAGCCTCCTCCTCCTCTATAAGCGAAAGGTCGTCCACAGAGCGCAGTCGCACGAGCACTCCATCCGAAGCTGGCAGTGTTGCACACAAGTTGTCCCACTATCGAACAACTAGTGGTAAGCGTCAGCAGGCTGTGTTAAAGATTATGTGTTTGGGCAACAACAGACACACCGCAGAGGTACTGGCCGACTACTTGCAGCAACTAACTGAGTCATGGCTGGGCAGTCTACATCTTGAGCCAGGCAATGTAGTCAGTGATAACGGCCATAATTTTGTGGCAGCCATAGGCCTTGCAAAACTCACACACATACCTTGCCTGGCTCACACTTTGAACCTGGTTGTGCAGTGCTTCCTTAATTATCCGTAGTTAGCATCCCTGCTCCATAAGGTGCGAAGACTGTGCTCGCACATCCATCGCTCGCCCATACATTCCAGTCGTAGGCAGAAGCTGCAGCGATTGCTCCACCTCCCCAAGCACCGCCTAATTATAGACTTTGCAACAAGGTGGAACTCCACCCTGCACATGGTTGAGAGGCTGTGCGGACAGAGACAGGCTGTCATGCATTTGTGGGAGGATACATGGGCAGGCAGTTTGAGGGCAGACATGGAATTGTCGGGTGTGCAGTGGTCAAAGCTGAAAGACCTCTGTAAAGTCCTTCAGTGTTTTGAGGAATGCACACGGCTGGTAAGCGCTGATGATGCCATCATTAGCATGAGCATCCCACTTATGCGTCTGCTCATGCAAAGTTTGACGCACATTAAGGAACAGGTGTCTGCAGTGGAGGAGGAACAGGAGGAGGAGGAGGAGGGAAGCCTTGCTGAAACTCAGCCATTGTCTGGTCAGGGAACTGTCCTGGACGAGGTGGAGGAAGAGGAGGAGGATGATTATTTTGGTCAGGAGGATGCTTCTCATGGGGCAAGAGAAAATGTTGGCATTCCAAGGTCAGGTACAGGGTTTGTGCGTGACTGTAGGGATGTGGATTTTCCAGAAAGTGCCCCTCCACCCAGCAGTGGCAGTGCATTATTGACACCTGGAACATTGGCCCACATGTGCGATTATGCCTTACGGATCCTAAAAAGGGATCCCCGCATTGCCAAAATGATGAAGGATGACGACTACTGGCTGGCCAGCATCCTCGATCCACGCTACAAAGAGATAATATTAGCTAACAAGCAAGCAACTCTGGTAAACCGTTTGTTTGAGGCTTTCCCAGCACACAGCAGCGGTGCTGTTTCTCCCACGAGCTGTAGTGGGAACAATGGAAGAGGTATTCATGGTGCACACAGCCAAAGTAGCATTGGAGACAGGGGTTTCATGACCACATTGTGGACTGATTTCTCAAGTACCACTCACACGACAGCTAATACTGCATCGATTCAAAGTGACAGGAGACAGCAGTTGTCAACTATGGTTACAAACTACTTATCCTCCCATATCGATGTTCTCCCTCACAGGTCATTCCCCTTTGACTATTGGGCCTCTAAACTGGACACCTGGCCTGAATTGTCACAATATGCCTTACAGGAGCTCACTTGTCCTGCTGCTAGTGTGTTATCTGAAAGAGTCTTCAGTGCTGCTGGATCAATCCTGACAGAAAAAAGGACCAGTCTGTCAACCCAAAAGGTTGCCAGAAAACTGCCTCGCTTTTGTTCTCCTCTTCCTCTGACTTGCCAAATTCTGCCATTTACAGCTGCTGAATGTCCAGCCTACACATCAACATATGCCATTTTTTAAACCTCTCTAACTGGGCTGCCCATCCCCCCCCCAAGGGCTGGGGTCAACACCTGGCACACCCGGGCAAGTGACGTTGTTCTGAACAGGTGGATGGGCTCACTCATGGCCGACTGCACTGGCACAGGGCCCCTCATAAAACAACACAGTGTCTCTGACGGTGGGGGGCCCACTCGCCGTCAGACACACCAGTGTACTATGAGGGGCCTGTGCCAGTACCATCGCCCACGAGTGTGCCCCCCCTGCTTGGTCATGGCCACAGCACTTGCAAGTTGCAATACTTACCTCTCTGTGCTCCACCGCTGTGTAGTCTGGGCAGTTAAATCCTTCACAGGGACGGCCAATAGAAATTTGGTGTATTGATCAATGATGGTTAAGATGTAGCTATGGCCTGTCCTGCTGGCCTCTACTTTCAGATAATCATTGGCTACCATTTGTAATGGACGTCAACTCACAATCGGATGCAGTGGTGCTTTATGATCAGCTTTCACAGTTTTCCTAGTCACAGACGTGCGACATTCCTGCCACCATTTTCCAATGTCTCCTCTCATGCCAATCTAACAGAATTGCCTACGGCCTGTTGTTTCTGTCTTTGGCCCTCCAAAATGCCCAGACACATCATGATAGGCAGCGAGGACCATGTGTACATCTCTCCCTGTGATCACAATTTGATGGAGACGAGTAATGGTGATGTGATCCATGCTACTGCGATAAAGCTATCCTTTCTTCAAAAAGAAGCGTTTTCACTGTCTCCGCAGACACAGTAATTGAGAGTATGCATTGCCTCTGCAACATCTACCGTGAGGTTTCCCCGCGATGAGTAATTCCAAAATTTCTGCAAACAATCGACTTTCCGTCTGTACTTTTATCCATGTAGTTTGCAGTAGCTGAGAGTCTGGACTGGCTTACTGAAATTGAAAAATATACGAAGATTTAAAAGTAAATCTATACAGAGATTTCAAATTTGGCCAACACTGATTACAGCAGTACGCTTCTGATACAGTAACCTTTTTTGCTATTTAGTTTCAGGTGTAATCCATAATGAGCCTGTGAACGTCTGCCTGTTACTCTGAAAATATATTTGGAGATTTAAGATTACACCAACACTGTATACAGCTGTACGCTTGTGTTACATTACCCATTTACAGCTTTTCATATTCTTGTGTAATCCATACTGGGCCTGAGAGCGTTTGTGTCTGCCTCCTGAAATATATACGGAGATTCAGAATGTTTACACTATACACTATATACTGTACCTTGTATCTGGTGATACTGAACCCTTTTTCAACGTGTTATTTTATTGGATAATCCATACTGAGCCTGTGAGCGTCTGTGTATGACTCATGAAATATATACGGAGATTTACTGTTATCCGTTGACTGTATAGAGCTGTATGCTTCTGATAGAGTACCATATATCTGCTGGTATTTTGGGTCCATTTTAAAAAACATGAGGAAGTATGGTGGAAGAGGACGCGGACGTGGGCGTAGGGGGTCACCTGTTAGTGATGGTGGTGGTGATGCATCTGCTGGTAGTGCCAAAAACACAATAGCAGCTAGGGCAGGAGGTGTTGATCCTGCGTCATGCTGTAGCTCTGGAAGGCCTGTAAGGCTCCCTTTTATGGGAGTAGGTAGACTGCTTTTAAAGCCGGAGCATCAGGAACTGGTGTTGCTTTACATTGGTGAAACAGCCTCCAGCTCTATTGCCTACTGTTCTGAAGTTTAAAAAAAAACAAGCACTGAGTCGTCAGTGCAGACTTCTGGTCAGGAGCAACCCCTTTCCTTGTGTCCTTCACCCACATCAAAAGTGAAGGATGCGGCAACACACCCTTAAGATAACTACATGGAGCTCTTTTCACATACCATGCCTCGGTTCATTAAAAATGGGGCCCATCATATACTGGAGCATTTCAAATGGGGGACATCAAACACTGGAGCGGCATTTACAGGGCCCATTATACACTGGAGAATTAGAAATGGAGCACATTATATATGGAGCATTAGTAGGGCCCATCATACACTGGAGCATCATCCATGAGGCCCATCATATACTGGAGCATTCCAAATGGGGGATATCAGACACTGGAGCAGCATTTACGGGGCCCATTATACACTGGAGCATTACAAATGGAGCCCACTATATATGGAGCATTATTAGGGCCCATCATACACTGGAGCATCGTCCATAGGGACCATCTTATACTGTGGCATTATGTGGAGCTCATCATATACTGTATGGAACATTATAGGTGACCAATTATTCTGTATGGAGAAATATATGGGGCTCATTATTCTGTATGGCGCACAATGTGGTGGCCATAATACTGTATGGAGTAATATACTGTCCTTTTTTTGAGCTATTGTAGAATTTAAAATAGATCAGTCATGTCATGTCATGTAAGCAGTGAAGTATTTGTCATTGTACTATACCTATATTTCTGTGCCGTATCGGAGCATCATGAGTTGTGGTATGTGTTAAAGGGGCGCACTGACACTCTTTGGCCCAGGGCACACGAAAACCTGGAGCCAGCCCTACCCCCCCACATCTTTAGCCAAATAACCCCCAGTTTTCAATGCGTAACTATTATTATGAAGTAAATTAAGGTTGACAAGCTTCAGTAATAAGAATTGATGTTTTTGGCATTGAAATGGGCACTGTAGGTGTGTTTACTGTCTTCCACTCCCTGCCGACTTTGCTTCCCCATTGACTTGCATTGGGTTTCGTGTTTCAGTTGGACCTCCGACTTTTCCCTATAGTCGGCCGATTTCGTTCGACCCGACTTTTGCGAAAGTCGGGTTTCATGAAACCCGACTCGACCCTAAAAAAGGCAAAGTCGCTCATCTCTATATTAAAAATTTTCTTTACAATTCTTTCCTTCTTTTGAGTACCCTAGAGTCTGCGGTTAGGCTGGTGATTCTGTTATGAATGGGTAAGTAAGGAGGATGGCAGGAACAGGCTAAACCATCAGAAGATCAGAGAGGTTGGTAACTAAGCTGACTGCAGACCCCTGATCCTATCCAAACAACTAGCAGTAGCCGTGGAGCGTTCCTACAATGCCCTAGACGCTTCGTCACAGCCGGAGAACTATCTAAGCCTAAAGAGAGAAAGGTGAAATCTAAACTGCCCTGGAGCAGATCCCCAAAGGAATAGACAGCCCCCAAACATATATTGGTGGTGAAACAAGATGAGACACAGACACAGGCAGAGAACAGACTGAGCAAACGGTGGGGCCCAAGTTGTCTAGACAGGACAGGACAGAAAAGATACTGTCTGCAATCACGCACAAAACCCTAAAAAAGTCCAACACTTCTGATATACAAAAAACCATCCCCGCTAGAGCAGCACTCTGGTATGAACTGGAAGCAAAGCAAAAAGATACTAACATAACAGGGGACTGCAACATATGAAGCAGGGCCCAGCGCTGCCCCCAGCAGGGCGCACGCTGAATCCTAGCAACAAAGCAGAAAGCAAAAAAAAAGGCAAAACCGGATTAGATGCAAAGGATTAGCAAAAGAATCACTTAGCTGAACAATGCAGATCAGGCAGGGGACAAAAGAACTCCAAATGCACAGGGAGGAAATCACCAGCAACCTCAAAGAGCAGCCAGCTCAATTATATGCTACCAGCCAGTAATCCCAGGTTTCCAATTATCGTCGTCAGGTGGGGATCTTCCATCCACCTGGCCAGCTCCACTACTCTCAGTAACCACCAGAGGGAGCAGAGGGAGCTTCGGCTCAGAACGCCAAGCAAGAGAATTCACAACAGCTTCTGCGATAAACTGCTAATGTATGACCATTTTATGTATATTTTATAAAAGATATTAACAGTCATATCTATACATGTAATATTAAATTCAATGTGCCGTTATTTAGGAATGGAAGAATACTTATAAAAAGCCTGCATACAAATATGTTTAGCAGTTGTAAAGGAATCTTGTTCTTCTACCAATTTAAAGTACTTACAGCATTTGGGTGGCATTGTGAACCTGCCTACATGCACAATGTTTGTCTCAAAGACAAGAAAATTTAATGTCTGTACATTGTGCACAGGGGATTTAAGGTGACTTCAGATCATACTAGGTTCCAGTAACATACAGATAGACATAAATGTGCAAATAGATGGTGCAAGAGTGACACCAATAGATTGAAACACGTATTACACTTTAACTTTAAATCAGAAAAATCTTATTTTTGCAGTATTATACATAATATAGTGGTTCTGCAGAATGATTAGTAAACATTTCCTTAGAGGCAGTTTGTCAGTAGGATCAGCCCTGCTAAGCCGTCTATATGGGCATGTAGGTCATAGGAAGCTGAATAAAGTAATATCTGCAATTTCAAATCCACATTTTCCAGATTATCAGGAAGAGCTGGACTGCCCCAACATTAAGCAAGATCAAGATAGAAGCTATTACATGTCTCAAATTGGTAATTCAACATTTCATTTAAAACAAGCCTTAGGTCAGATTATCTGCAGATCAGTGTCGGGCTCATTGCCTGGAACAGCTCAGTTACATATAGGACAAATGTGGAATTCCCCGGAATAAGAAGTTGGGTCGCAAATATAAAGGTATCATTTTATTCAGCTATCTATGACCTGCATGTCCATATAGATGGGTTAGCAGGCCTGGATTTAGGGGGGCCCAAGGGGCCCGGGCCCTGGACCACCCACCAAGCGGGAGCCTCCCACCAATATAGGGATAAATATCTCAAAACATGTAAAATACACGTCTCTTTACTGTGAACTGTTTCTAATGATAAGGAACATTTAACAAAAGAGAATCTATAGAAAGTGCAGGGACCTGGCTATGGTCCTACATCTCAGGGGCTGGCGAAGAGCGGCAGAGTCATGCCACCTGACCTGCGTCAGCATCCACTGAACTGGCTAGCCAGACTTCCTTAGTACCCTGTACCTAATGCTTAGCTTGTGGCATGCAGCACGGGACACTCTTTAAATCTGGTTGCTAAAAATGCAGTAGAAAGCTACTTGAGTGCTGTACATTTTTTTGACTTCCTTGAAAAGCTGTTCCTCTTCACAGTTTCAACGCATCGGCATCAGCTCCTGACTGAGGCTTGGAAAAATATTGACTCAGCAACAGCATTGACTCTCAAACGTGTCACAGCAACACGTTGGTCATGCAGAGTTGACGCTACTAAGGCCCTTAAGCATGACTATCAGCAGTTTAAAGATGTACTTAAACAGATTGCTGATGACTTTGAAGAAAAAAGCTGTGTACGGTGTGAAGCAGAAGGACTGTTAAGACAAATGAATCAGCTTGAAATTGGTATTAACACCACCTTCTGGAATGATATCCTGCAAAGAACAGATGCTACTAGTAAAAATCTACAACACGCAAATCTAGATCTAAACACTGCTGTGGCATCACTGACCAGCTTAAAAGACTATGTCGCATCAAAGCGTGAATCCTTCAAAATTTATGAGAAGCAAGGCGAAGAGCTGTTTGGTTCATCTGAGTATGTTCAGACGATAACTCGACACAGGCGCCGAAACGTGTGTCTCAATCCATTGGATTATGGCCATACGGAAGAAGTACAACTCAGCCCTTCTGAAAAATACAGAACAGAAACTTTCTTGCCTATCATTGATCAGTTTTTCGCTTCTCTTGACCAACGTCTTCAAGCATATAAAGATATATCAAGCAAATTTAGCTTTTTTAGCCATCTGAAAGAACTGTCTTCAGATGAGCTTAAGGCCACAGCAGAGCAACTCGTCAGGTCTTATTCAGATGACTTGGACATTACATTTATCGATGAACTGTGTCAGTTTGATTTGCCAATTTATTCACAGACGAGGAGCCAAAAGATATCAGCACTGAACTTTTCATGTACAAGCTTATCATGTAAAAGGGTGTGCAGGACATTTTCCCAAATATTGAGATAGCTTCAAGGATATATATAATTTTGATGGTAAACTGCAGTGGTGAGCGTTCCTTATCAAAACTCAAATTAGTTGAAAACCTATTAAGGACATCCATGAAGCAGGAACGACTTGTAAATTTGGCTATCATGAGCATCGAGTCAGATATACTGCGTGAATTGGACTTTAATGGCATCATTAGTGATTTTGCAGCACGAAAATCAAGAAAAGTGCCTGCATAAATGATTTTTGTAAATAAATTTGCATTTGTTTCATTTTGTGTTTTTGCATTACATATTGCAACACCTTAAAAAATGGGCCTCCCTCCAAAATGGTCCCCGGGCCACCCACCTCTTAAATCCAGCCCTGCGTGTTAGGAGTTTTGAGCCAACTGACAGATTCCTTTAAGACTTATTCCTAATTGTATGGAGGTGTAAATTTACTTCTAAGGCCTCTTTCACACATCAGGTTTTCGTCGTCAGGCGCGATCCGGCACTTTTGACAAAAACCGGATCCGGCGAAATGCAATGCCGGATCCAGTTTCCCCCCCATTGACTTGCATTTGCGCCGGATCGCGCCGGATGGCCATGCGTTTCATCCGGTTTTCGCCGGATCCGGCAATGTGTCGCAATCCGGCGTCTGGAAAAAACGGCTACTGTAACGTTTTTTGTCTCCGGCGAAAAAGCCGGATCCGACATGTCCGGCTTTTTCACACAATGAAAGCCTATGAGCGCCGCAATGCGCCGGATACGGCGATAGCCGGATCCGGTGGCTGGATCCGGTTTTTTGGGTCTGAGCATGCTCAGTAGCTCTGCCCACAGCACACATATATAAAAGCATGACAGTGGGACCCTCAGCCACACCCAACATGCCACCCAAGACAGCAGCCAGGCGCAGGAGAAGGCAGGAGACCACTGCAGCACCATGAGCACCACCGCCACCCCAAATGTAGCAGCAAAGGGAACATGCTGAACAACGGGATGGGAGTCCAGCAGCAGATGAGAGACGGTAATTATCAAATCCCCCATTCCTCAAAACTAGGGCCATGGAATATCAAGATATTCATTGGCCCTTTGTTTCTCTTTATTCAACAGCCGCCCAAGAGATGCAGCAGCAGCAGTGGCAGCACTGGCAGCACTGGCAACAGCAGCAGCACCACCCACAGCCATGGAGTCTGGCCAGCAACATAACAGCACATCTTCTTCTGGGAGCCCTCCCTCGCATCGTCAGCGTTTGACGGTAAGTTTTTATTTCCAAAATCCATCATCTTTGTAATATATGTCTATTCATTGCCTTTTATTTCAAAACAGGAATCACAAGCTGAAGAGGAGGTCTCAGAAGAAGAAGGAAGGGGTGGACAGACACCTGGAGTGGGCTCACAATTGGTAAGTTTTTTGCATCAAACGCAGAAACACAACATCACACTACACACAACACATAGAAAACAATGTACTGCAGACCACACACAGCAAACAAATGCCAACATCCAAACACATAAATTTTTTTCTTTTCTTCTCTAGTCTTCCCAATCTGGTGCTCGGCCAAGAGGTCCTCGCAGTGCCTCCCAGGGTCGTCGGCGACAGCAACGCGGCGGTCACCAGCGTGTAAGTATAATATTTAAGTTAAATTTTGGTACACTTTTTATTTCATGTCTTAAGTGTGGTGACTAATTTTGCTATTTTTCTATTTTACTTTAACAGCCTTCACAGTGTGCTCCCGACTCAGACGTTGAGGATGGAGGAATTGATGTTGACCACCTCATCGATCTCGTCAGAGAAAGGAAGCCGCTATGGAATATGGCTGACCGCCGCCATGCTGACCTGTTTGTTACCCGACGACTCTGGGAGGAAATCTGTTCGCTCCTTGTGGGCCGCTGGGAGGACCTCGATGCTCGGGCCCAGATTAAAGAGCGTAAGTATATACAGTACCGGTTGCTTGATGTAAACCAGTGTTTCCCGAACTCCAGTCCTCGTGGTCCCCACGGATCATGTGTTCAGGATTTCTATTTACTATGGAAATCCTGAAAACATGACCCCTGGGGACCATGAGGACTGGAGTTTGGGAAACACTGATGTTGTATACTAACCACTTTGTCCTTTCTCGTTTCAGGGGAGAGAATTGTGAAGCGGTGGCGGTCTGTGAGGGATCGTTTCAAGAAGGAGTTCAATAAAGAGATGCGGGCCCCGAGTGGATCTGGAGGACGCAGGAGCAAGTACAAATACGCACGAGCCCTGACGTTCCTCCGGGATACAATGGTCACCAGAAGGTAAATATTACACACCACATGTGAAAAAAAAATGTTTAGATGTAACAATTTTTTTTCAGCCAGGGCCATGCCATGTCATTATTTTAATTTTTTTTTTTTCTCTTTATTCCACAGCACAGTGAGCAGCACTCGGGAGCCTGCACGATTGGACCCTTCTGAGGCGATCCCTGAGGAGACCGGCACCAAGGGACACTTCGACCACCCCGGTACATCTGCACCTTCCCAGCCTTCCCACACATTCGACCCATCTGTCCCATCCACCAGCACAGGAGCATCGTGGCCGCCTACATTACATGAAGCTGCTGGTGAGGAGATCGCTTTCCCTTTACCCCACCCTTCTGCCCCTGCCACCTCTAGTACACCTGCGGGTACTGGGCGGCAGCGGCAGAGGGGTCAGGAAAAGACTTATGCGCCAGAGTTCTTGCATCTGAATGCATCTTTCCAGAACTGTCTAAAAGTCTTGTCAGAGCAAATCTCCGCAGGCTTTCAGCAGATCAACTCCAGCATTCTGGAGGTGAAGACACTTCTGCAAACCATGCATTCAGAAGCAAGATCTTCGCCAAACCACACCTTTTTCAGGTCTGTTGTGGAGCTCATGGAAACGCTCTCTCCTACCCAGTAGATGCATGTAATGCATTCATGCCACGGTGCTCTCCAGCATGTTACCTCCCAACCTCCTCCTCCCACCCCAGTAGTTCCTCCACCTGCACCCCCTCCAGCCACTTTCCATCCTCCCCCTCCTATTACATACCAGCCACCTCCCCAGTACCAGCAACCTCCCCAGTACCAGCAACCTCCCCAGTACCAGCAACCTCCCCAGTACCAGACATCTCCCCACTTCCAGCAACCTGCCCCGTACCAAACTCCTTCCCCGTACCAAACTCCTTCCCCATACAACTTTCCATCAACATCATCTGCTCCTACAGTCCCTGCCCAACCCTCCACTCCACCGCCCACCACCTCTTCTGCCTCCCACATGTTCACCCATTCTGTAGCTTTTTCCACACCTTCACCTCTAACTGTTCCTTCCCCACCACGATCCCAGTCCTCTCTCCACACTCCCAGTGTCGAATTGTCCCGCAGCCCCTCCAGCAGTATTTCCACCCCACACTACACAGATTTGTAATGTGTGTTTTTTTAATAAAAATGGCCATTTGGTTTAAAACCTTTATTAAAAAAGTTTTTTTCACTTTAAAAACATTTTACAAAAAAAAATTTTTAAATAAAAGTTAAATTATCGTTTTACAATGGTTGTCTGTCATTTCTTTCTGCGGCGAAATATGTTTAAAAAAAAGGTTAAATACAGGGTATTTCAAAGGTAAAAAGGTATTCAAAACCAGGTATATAACTGTGGGTAAATTTTAGCTTTTTGCCACAGTTGTGTTCCTGGTTGTGTTTGAAGCAAAGTATTTCACCTAAAAAGTTGTGTTTATTGTTGGTGATTTCCTAACAATGTGCACAACTTTTGTTAAAAGGTGAAATACTTTGCATAAAACACAACCAGGTACACACCTGTGGCCTAAAGGTAAAAATATTAAGACCATGACAAGATAGCCAACTTTGGTTGGCAAAGGTATATACTGTTGGTACAGAAGGTACACAAGTTTGGTTAAGGGCACAAATCTTTCACACTCTGTCATCCTGCCAGTGTACTCTGCCTTGAGGTGATAAAGTATAGTGCAAAATTGTCCCTCATTACTGAAACCGTCACAGAACTTCTAGTGGTAATGTCATGGTAATCTTGCAAGGTGGTTTCTTCAGAGGTGTCCTCAATGGAAATGGGTTCCTTTCAGATAACAAAATTGTGGAGTACCACGCAAGCTTTGATCACCTCGTCCACGGTTTCTGTCTTGAGGTTGATCGCAGTCAATAGGACCCGCCATTTGGCTGTCAGAATACCAAAGGTACATTCAACCATTCTTCTTGCTCTTGTGAGGCGGTAATTAAAAATGCGTTTTGTTCTTGACAATCCTCTGCTACCGTACGGTTTCAAAAGGTGTTTTGACAGCTGGAAGGCTTCATCCCCTACACAGACAAATGGCATAGGTGGACCAGATGTTTGCAGCAGCGGTCTAGGGGGTGGGAACTGGAAGGTGTTTCCATACAGTTTACGCCCCATGGCAGACAGTTTGAAAACTTGAGAGTCATTGGAGCGGCCATAGGCCCCAATATCAACAGCAATAAATTTGTATTTCGCGTCAGCGATGGCCATGAGGACAATTGAAAAATATTTCTTGTAATTGAAATATTCCGATCCCGATCCGGCTGGCTTTACAATGCGGATATGTTTCCCGTCCACAGCGCCCAAGCAGTTCGGAAACTGACATATCTGTTGAAACTTTTCTGAAATTTCAATTCACCTCTCTGTTATGGGCTCTGGTAAAAACTCTTCAGCTAAGGAGTCCCACAGTGCACGGCATGTGTACTTCACTATTCCAGATATGGTGGAAATCCCGAGTCTGTACTGGAAATGCAGTGACGAAAGGGATTCTCAAGTTGCAAGAAATCTGTGGGGAATTAAAAAACAATCAATTAGTTTAAAATCACAGCATTACATACCAAAACTCAGCTATAACACTTGGAGATGCAAACTACCACCAACAAGATTTCAGTGAAAGTCTGCTCTGATGCGAGCATATCCAATAAATGTGGCTTACCTTAAAGTCACCATCAGACGCTCTGCGGGTGAAACAGAGAAGCGGCAATAGGTGTCCGATTTTCTTATGAGGTGTGCAATGCGCTCCACCAAGTAATCAAAATTCTCCATTTTCATCCGAACA